>NC_083329.1:75350997-76046695 GCF_963455315.2 Globicephala melas | reverse complement strand
ATCTTTTCATGTGCCAGTTGGCCATCTGTATGTGTCTTCTTTGGAGAAATGTCTATTTACGTCTTCTGCCCATTATTTGATTGGGGTGTTTGTTGGTTTTTTTTGATACTGAGCTGTATGAGCTGTTTTTATATTTTGGAAATTAATCCCTTGTCAGTCACATCATTTGCAAATATTTTCTCCCATTCTGTAGACTGTCTTTTTGTTTTGTAGATTTCATCCTTAAAATGTCAAAATTTAGATATTAAGGAAACCCTCTGGTGATTGAGGATGTCGTTACAAATCACTGAGTACTATATGATGCGCTTTTAAAATTAAAAAGTTGCCTTTATTTTACCTATTTGGCCCATAAAGACATTTATAAATACTGACCTCTTTGATTAACTACCGTTGGTGTGAGGAAAAGAAAATTTCATTGCAGCCAATTAGAATTTGTAAGAAACTCAAGAATTCAGTTATCCTTTGATTCCGGTAATATTTCAGAATCTTGCACTCACTACATAATTTGTTGAATCCTGATCGTTAGCTTTACAGGTTGGCAATCCCTAAGATATTGGGATGTATTATTCAATCATAAATACTTGTCAGACACCCAAATATAATTTAATCTGCTAGATATGTTTGCAAAATCAATTTGTGTAGCTACTTGCCAGTTTTATCTGAGGAAACGTTACATTTGGAATTTTGTTTGCCTTATATTTCCAAAGTGTCTCTTAAATCTCTCTCTACTGGGTTTTTTAATGAGAGGCTATTTTTTTGCAAATTATCTAGGTTTCTGTAGATGCCGCCCATGGTTATAGCCCCCGAGCCATTGACATGAGCAATGTTACACTATCCAGAGATCTGCATGTAAGTACTTTTAAAAATTTTCTGCAAATTTCATTTTTAAAAAGCATACTGTAACACTTCCTGCATATATTTTACAACATGAATTATTTGAATGTAGTGATCATATAGAAGGTCCATGGAATTTATAGATTATGTACCCTAAGCTTTTAATGCTGTAGAAGTTGATAGAACTTTTTCTAGGATAATATATTTTCTTTAAAGATCACATCTATGTAAAAGCCCTAATATAATTAAATAGCTGCATGTGAGAAGAGACTAAATCAGTAGTTTATAATGCTCTGCTCAAGGATCACTTTAATTACTCATGAAAGAATATATATTATAAGTTGTTTATCCAGGGAAACCGATGGCATTTCGCTTTCTCCACCATAGTTCTATCTGTCTCCTTTGTCACTAAGGAACCTACTTTGAATTGCCTGATTTGTTTCCATGGAACATAAGTTAACAGGTCAATATAATGATCAGACAATGATATTGGCATTGTTAGTATTATTCCAAGAGATATAAGTATATAAAGATAAAAAAAATCTATGGATTGTTAAATTGTTTGGCTTGCCCTTTGTCATTGCTCTGGTACGAATGTGTTAACATGACATAGTAAACTTGAAAATCAAAAATGAAAGGAATCTTGGAGGTAGTCTTGTCAAAACCCAAAGGCCACAGAGGCCAAGGCTCGTCCAAGACCTCAGACTGACCTAGATTGGGACAGACATGGATCTAGACTGCTTGTCTGATGCTCTTGGCATTCAATGTTCATTCAGTAAGGTTTACATCATCTTTTAAAACTTTAGAAATTAAAATAAGAACTTGTAAATAAACATATTTTTAAATTCCATAGCTAGTTTGAAGTTTCATTATTAAATTAACAAAACATGTATCTTTAAACATTATAAAGAACAATGACCATTCCCATCACATCACCTCTGCTGGTTTGTAAATTCACAGATCATTAGAATCCTCTGAAATTCAGATTCTAAATAACAAAGCTGTGCTCAATTATCTTTTACATGTGTTTTAGCACTAACACACTATGATTTATTAATTTAAAGTATGTTTTGATACTACATATTGGAAGGCAAAGCTATCTTTTTCTACTATCCTTTTAGAGTATAACTTAGTTGCTAAATATTTTGTTCATTTAAGGCTATGGCAGAAATGATGGCTGAAAACTACCATAATATATGGGCAAAGAAAAAGAAACTGGAACTGGAGTCCAAAGGTAATATTTTCTAAAAATCCTTATAAAAAAACGATCAGAGTTTGAGTACATGAACGTATGATAAGGATAAAATAGTCTTTTCAGCATAAGAGCTCATTACAGCTTTATTTTATTAGAATGGTTCAAATATGGCTGTAATAGTTTCAAGGTGGAAATGTTATTTCCTAATTTTCTGATTGCTAGTGTATATTTCCTCATGTCTCAGAATTTTGATGGCTCTCTCTTGCCCATTTTAGGATGTAGATAACTGTATTTCTTATCCTAATACCCAAGGTGTTCTATTAGTTACATAGACCTCCCTCACTGACTTCTATCCCCAACGTAAATATTTCTCTTATTTCATTCTATCTCCCATCCTCAGCCTCTTTGGTTTGTTCAGTCCAGTTATGTTATTGTCTCTTACATTCTTTTTTTCTAACATCTTTATTGGAGTATAATTGCTTTACATTTTTGTGTTAGTTTCTGCTGTATAACAAAGTGAATCAGCTGTATGTATACATACATCCCCATATCCTCTCCGTCTTGCATCTCCCTCCCACCCTCGTTACCCAACCCCTCTAGGTGGTCGCAAAGCACCAAGCTGATCTCCCTGTGCCATGCAGCTGCTTCCCACTAGCTGTCTATTTTACATTTGGTAGTGTGTATATGTCAGTGCTACTCTCTCAACTCGTCCCAGCTTACCCTTCCCCCTCCCCATGTCCTCAAGTCCATTCTCTACAGATTGCATATATATGTGTTAGCATATGGCATTTGTTTTTCTCTTTCTGTCTTTTCATCTTGTTTATCGTTTCCTTTGCTGTGCAAAAGCTTTTAAGTTTCATTAGGTCCCATTTGTTTATTTTTGTTTTTATTTCCATTTCTGTAGGAGGCGAGTCAAAAAGGATCTTGCTGTGATTTATGTCATAGAGTGTTCTGCTCTGTTTTCCTCTAAGAGTTTTATACTGCCTGGCCTTACATTTAGGTCTTTAATCCATTCTGAGTTTATTTTTGTGTATGGTATTAGGGAGTGTTCTAATTTCATTCTTTTACATGTAGCTGTCCAGTTTTCCCAGCACCATTTATTGAAGAGGCTGTCTTTTCTCCATTGTATGCTCTTGCCTCTGTTATCAAAGATAAGGTGACCATATGTGTGTGGGTTTATCTCTGGGTTTTCTATCCTGTTCCATTGATCTATATTTCTATTTTTGTGCCAGTACCATACTGTCCTGATGACTGTAGCTTTGTAATATAGTCTGAAATCAGGGAGCCTGATTCCTCCAGCTCCATTTTTTTTTTCTCAAGATTGCTTTGGCTGTTCAGGGTCTTTTGTGTTTCCATACAAATTGTGAAAATTTTTGTTCTAGTTGTGTGGAAGATGCCAGTGGTAGTTTGATAGGGATTGCATTGAATCTGTAGATTGCTTTGGGTAGTATAGTCATTTTCACATTGTTTATTCTTCGAATCCAGGAACAGGGTATATCTCTCCATCTATTTGTATCATCTTTAATTTCTTTCATCATTGTCTTACAGTTTTCTGCGTACAGGTCTTTTGTCTCTTAAGGTAGGATTATTCCTAGGTATTTTATTCTTTTTGTTGCAGTGGTAAATGGGAGTGTTTCCTTAATTTCTCTTTCAAATTTTTCATCATTAGCATATAGGAATGCAAGAGATTTCTGTGCATTAATTTTGTATCCTGCTGCTCTGCATATTCATTGATTAGCTCCAGTAGTTTTCTGGTAGCATCTTTAGAATTCTCTATGTATAGTATCATGTCATCTGCAAACAGTGACAGTTTTACTACTTATTTTCCAATTTGGACTCCTTTTTATTTCTTTTTCTACCCTGATTGCTGTGGCTAAAACTTCCAAAACTATGTTGAATGAGAGTGGTGAGAGTGGGCAACCTTGTCTTGTTCTGATCTTAGAGGAAATGGTTTCAGTTTTTCACCATTGAGAATGATATTGGCTGTGGGTTTGTCATATATGGCCTTTATTATATTGAGGTAGGTTCCCTCTATGCCTACTTCCTGGAGAGTTTTTATCATAAATGGGTGTTGAATTTTGTCAAAAGCTTTTTGTGCATCTATTGAGATTATTATATGGTTTTTATCCTTCAGTTTGTTAATACGGTGTATCACATTGATTGATTTGCGTATAGTGAAGAATCCTTGCATTCCTGGAATAAACCCCACTTGATCATGGTGTATGATCCTTTTAATGTGATGTTGAATTCTCTTTGCTAGTATTTTGTTGAGGATTTTTACATCTGTGTTCATCAGAGCTATTGGCCTGTCGTTCTCTTATTTTGTGACATCTTTGTCTGGTTTTGGTGTCAGGGTGATGGTGGCCTTGTAGAATGAATTTGGGAGTGTTTCTCCCTCTGCTATATTTTGGAAGAGTTTGAGAAGGATAGATGTTAGCTCTTCTCTAAATGTTTGATAGAATTCGCCTGTGAAGCCATCTTGCCCTGGGCTTTTGTTTTTTGGAAGATTTTTAATCACAGTTTCAAATTTCAGTGCTTGTGATTGGTCTGTTTATATTTTCTATTTCTTCCCGGTTCAGTCTCAGAAGGTTGTGCTTTCCTAAGAATTTGTCCATTTCTTCCAGGTTGTCCATTTTACTGGCATAGAGTTGCTTGTAGTAGTCTCTTAGGATGCTTTGTATTTCTGTGGTGTCTGTTGTAACTTCTCCTTTTTCATTTCTAATTCTCTTGATTTGAGTCTTCTCCCTTTTTTTCTTGGTGGGTCTGACTAATGGTTTATCAATTTTGTTTATCTTCTCATAGAACCAGCTTTCAGTTTTATTGATCTTTGCTATTGTTTCCTTCATTTCTTTTTCATTTATTTCTGATCTGATCTTTATGACTTCTTTCCTTCTGCTAACTTTGGGGTTTTTTTGTTTTTCTTTCTCTAACTGCTTTAGGGGTAAGGTTAGGTTGTTTATTAGAGACTTTTCTTGTATCTTGAGGTAGGATTGTATTGCTGTAAACTTCCCTCTTAGAACTGCTCTTGCTGCATCCCAAAGGTTTTGGGTCATCTTGTTTTCATTGTCATTTGTTTATAGGTATTTTTTGATTTCCTCTTTGATTTCTTCAGTGATCTCTTGATTTTTTAGTAGTGTATTGTTTAGCTCCCATGTGTTTGTTTTTTTACAGTTTTTTTCCTATAATTGATATTTAGTCTCATAGCGTTGTGGTTGGAAAAGATACTTGATACGATTTCAATTTTCTTAAATTTACCAAGGCTTGATTTGTGACCCAAGATGTGCTATATCCCGTAGAAAGTTCCATGAGCCCTTGAAAAGAAAGTGTATTCTATTGTTTTTGGATGGAATGTCCTATAAATATCAGTTAAGTCCATCTTGTTTCATGTATCATTTAAAGCTTGTGTTTCCATATTTATTTTCATTTTGGATGATCTGTCCATTGGTGAAGGTGGGGTGTTAAAGTCCCCGTCTATGATTGTGTTACTGTCGATTTCCCCTTTTATGGCTGTTAGCATTTGCCTTATGTATTGAAGTGCTCCTATGTTGGGTGCATAAATATTTACAATTGTTATATCTTCTTCTTGGATCGATCCCTTGATCATTACGTAGTGTCCTTCTTTGTCTCTTGTAATAGTCTTTATTTTAAAGTCTATTTTGTCTGATATGAGAACTACTACTCCAGCTTTCTTTTGATTTCCATTTGCATGGAATATCTTTTTCCATTCCCTCCCTTTCAGCCTGTATGTGTCCCTAGGTCTGAAATGGGTCTCTTTTAAACAGCATATGTACAGGTCTTTTTTTTTTTTTATCCATTCAGCCAGTCTTTGTCTTTTGGCTGGAGCATTTAATCCATTTACATTTAAGGTAATTATTGATATGTATGTTTGTATTACCATATTCTTAATTGTTTGGGGTTTGTTATTGTAGGTCTTTTCCTTCTCTTCTGTTTCCTATCTAGAGAAGTTCCTTTAGCATTTGTTGTAAAGCTGGTTTGGTGGTGCTGAATTCTCTTAACTTTTGCTTATCTGTAAAGGTTTTAATTTCTCTGTGGAGTCTGAATGAGATCCTTGCTGGGTAGAATAATCTTGGTTGTAGGTTTTTCCCTTTCCTCACTTTAAAAGTGTCCTCCCACTCCCTTCTGACTTGCAGGGTGTCTGTTGAAAGATCAGCCATTAACCTTATGGGGATTCCCTTGTATGTTATTTGTTGCTTTTCCCTTGCTGCCTTTAGTATGTTTTCTTTGTATTTAATTTTTGATAGTTCGATTAATATGTGTCTCAGCATGTTTCTCTTTGGGTTTATCCTGTATGGGACTCTCTGTGCTTCCTGGACTTGATTGACTATTTCCTTTCCCATGTTAGGGAAGTTTTTGACTATAATCTCTTCAAATATTTTCTCAGACTCTTTCTTTTTCTCTTCTTCTCCTGGGACCCCTATAATTTGAATGTTGGTGCATTTAATGTTGTTCCAGAGGTCTCTGAGACTGTCCTCAATTCTTTTCATTCTTTTTCTTTATTCTGCTACCCGGCAGTTATTTCCACCATTTTATCTTCCAGCTCACTTATCCGTTCTTCTGCCTCGGCTATTCTGTTATTGATTCCTTCTAGAGTATTTTTAATTTCAGTAATTTGTTGTTCATCACCGTTTGTTTGCTCTTTAGTTCTTCTAGATCCTGTTAAATGTTTCTTGTATTTTCTCCATTCTATTTCCGAGTTTTGGGATCATCTTTCCTATCATTACTCTGAATTCTTTTCTAGGTAGGTTGCCTATTTTGTCTTCATTTATTTGGTCTTGTAGGTTTTTACTTTGCTCCTTTGTCTGTAACATATTTTTCTTTTCATTTCCTTTTTTTTTTTTTGATGGGTGGTGCTGTATTCCTATCTTACTGGTTGTTTGGCCTGAGACATCCAGCACTGGAATTTGCAGGCATTTAGATAGAGCCAGGTCTTGGTGCTGAGATGAGGACCTCCAGGAGGCCCCACTCTGATTGATATTCCCTGGAGTCTGAGGTTCTCTGTTAGTCCAGTGGTTTGGACTCGGAGTTCCCACCACAGGAGTTTGGACCCGACCTCCGGCCTGGGAACCAAAATCCCACAAGCTTCGTGGTGCAGTAAAAAAAAAAAAAAAAAAAAAAAACAGAAAAGGAAGAAAGGAAGAAGAAAAGGAACAGTAAAATATCAAAGAATAAAAAACAAAATAAAATTAGGAAGATAAAAAGCATATTAGGAAAAATAAAACTATAATCGAAACAACTGCAGCCAGGTAAAATAAAACCAGAACAGAAAAAAAAACAGGTGGGGGGGTGGCAACACACCAAAAGGAGAGATCACTAACAAAGTATAAAGAATAAAATAAAATTAGAAAAATAAAAGATTTATTGGGAAAAAAAATATAAAAGAATCAACAACAGTGGATCAACCAGGTAAAGCAGAACCCCAATCTGAAAGAGGAAAAAAACAAAAAAGCCTTGGCTATAGGGATGGGGTTTAGGCAGTGGGTGGAACTTAGGCAGGGGCGGGGTTTTGGGTGGGCCGGGGCCTCTGCTTAGGACCTGCGCAGAAGTGGAGAGGCAGCATGTGGAAAGGAGGGTCTCTGGAGTGTGCAGTTCTGGAGTTTGGAGGTAGGGCCCTGAGTTGAGGGTGTGTGGGTGGAGTTTAGGGCCAGCACGTTGGAGGGGGTCTCTGAGTGCAGAGGTGGGGCCCTGGGTGGCAGTGTAGGGGCGGGGCTTGGGCTCTGAGCAGCAGGAGGGAGGCTCCGAGGGCAGAGGATTAGGTCCCAGCAGCCTCTCGGGTGCCTAAGTGGACAGGGAAAGCACTGGCCCCGTTCCCCTCCGTTCCTTCGTGCCCCTCCCCCACTGTCTCCCCCAGGGTCTTCCCCGTAGCCACTGGGGTGCCAGCCACCCTTCAGGGGTGCCAGCCCTGGAGGTCTGGGCTTTACTTTTGCTCCCCCTTCCCCACCTCCCACTCCCTCAGGACCCACGCGGCTGCAGGGGGCCTCGGTGGGCAGAGGATCAGGCCCGGGGATCTCAGCAGGTTCCTGAGGGGTCCAAGTGGGCAGGGGAAACCTGGCCACGCTCCCTTTTGATCCTCTGCCCTCCCAGTGGTTCCCCAATTTCCCCCTTCGGGCCTGGGATCCCTTCCCCTCAGGGACGCTAGTCCCGTCCCGCCGCCACTTCTCCTCCCCCTTCACTCCCCCGCACCCCGCGTCCTACCCGGTCGCTGGGGGTTCCTCCCGTCCCCTCAGGTGACCGTGGTCCCCCACTGGGGCCTGGTGGATGCCCTAGTTGTGCGGAGACGCGAATTCTGCGTCCTCCTAGGATGCCGTCTTGACTCCGCCCCTCTTATATTCTTTTGCTTGCTCTTTTATGCTGTTTTTATTAAATACTAAAACAACCTAGTATTCTCTTAGTCATTTCTCAAATCTTTTCTTAGTTTATTGAGAAAATTATATTTCTTAATATAAATATATGATATTTACATAAATATTTTCTTCAGTTTAATGCATCTGATGATCTCTTTCATTGTTATTTATTCAGTATTAGCTGAATAAATCAGCAGCATTAGCTTTAGATTATACACATATTGTTTATAATGTGTGTGTGTGTGTTTTCTTTAGTTACTTCCTATGTGGGTCTCTTTCCCCCAATGAGAATATAGTTCAGGTTCAGGGCCACAATTTTGATGACTTTTGTCATCCTTATTGTACAGCTCTGGACACCAGGAAACTATTTCTTATTTATTGATACAGGTAAGAATAGAGAAGGAGATCATTTTGGGAGGTGGAGATATTTCATAATGAAAGGAATAGCTGTGATATTGGAGGGCAGTACCAGGCACCAAGCACTAGGAAACCGAGTAAAACAAATTAGAATTGGGCATAGAAACGAACAAAAAGGATTCCATATACCAAAATTGCCTATTCAAGAATTTGGCTCAGGGCTAGACCTGTTTTTCTAGAAACATTCCATCAGTGTTTGTAAAATGAATGATCAGTTGTTTGATTGGCTGATGGATGGATGGAAGGATGGATGGGTAACTGAGTTACAGAGTTATAGAATTTTCACTTAGGTTATTGAAGGAGCATTGTCCACATAACTAGTTAACAAAATTACTATTTGTTCCATGAGCAGATTACATGAAAAAAATTCAGTTTTGTTTTCTAAGTGTGTTTCAATCACTATGGTTTGGTTACAACTAAAAGTAATAAGCGGCTATCTTAGTACTCACTTCTAATAAGTATGCTAGAAAATCATCATCCTTTAATTTCTGGGCCAGCCATTGGGTGTCCTACAGTCAGTGTTTTCTTTGAAGCACATCACTCATAAATGAGGCATCTGTACCTCTGCATCCAGCTTGTACTGGTCCAAATTCATACTGTGTAGGGGGGAGACAAGCATAGTTGGAGCAAAGGCTGAAAGGTGAGGTGGTGAAATTAGTATTCTTACCCCATGAAGGCTACCCTTTCAAAGGAGAAAGGGAATTGTTTGGCACTAAAACAGCAGGCCAATAGGAAAGGTTTTGAAATATATAGCACTGGATCTTTAAGTTATTGGGGCTAAAGGAAGGAGAAATGATTCTTGGAACCAGAAAGGCTTGAGACTGTGGACAGTTTTAGGACAGAAGCTGCAGGTGTCTTTTCTCCAACTTGCTCCCTCTCCTGGAGACTTTGACAGCCAACTTGTGTCCTGACAACTCTGCGGGTGGGAGTGTGGGAGAGGCCTGTCACCTACTGCATGTCTTAGTACCTATGGTGTGTGTGTGTGTGTGTGTGTGTGTGTGTGTGTGTGTGTGTGTGTGTGTGTGTGTGTGTGTGTGTGTGTGTGTGTGTGTGTGTGTGTGTGTGTGTGTGTGTGTGTGTTTGAGAGAGAGAGACATTGAAAAACAATAGGAAAGAGACAGAAACAGCAGGAGAGAAGAGAGAAGCCAGGAAGTCAGGAATAAGGAAATGACTTGAAATAGCCATTTAGTCATTTAGACACTTGGACAACTAAGAGAGTCAGTGCCAAACCTGCCCACTTTTGTTTCAGCCCCATCCAGGGCTCAGGGCTCTTTTATCATCCCTACATCTATGTGCAGAAGATGAATCTGCTTTAGAAAAACCGGGAGAAAATTTCCTCTCTTGCTCACCCAGGTTGTCTGTTCCTCAGTGCCTTCCCAATCTACTTTAAGAAGCTAGCAGAGTTTGGGGGAAATCAGGCAGTTTAAGGAGTATGTCATGAATAGAAAAAAGGAGTGAGAGTCCAAGAAATATTATCCATGTTCCCCAATTAGTGAAAAATGTAAAGAACTAGCATTTCTTTTTCTTCTTCTTTCCCCACTACCACATATTTTGGGCTGCAATGATCTGTCACTAAGGACAGTGCTGGTGTCAACACAATTTTGACCCTTTAGCATGCATGAGTACACAAGCCAGGCGGTATGTCTGAGGCAGAGTCCTAGGAATTCCTGCGTATTTATTCACCTCTCAGGTTTAGCTCGTTTCTTTATCTCCCTTCCACATAGTATCTATACTCATGTTGTAAATAGGCAAGATCAAGGTAGTCACACTGCCATTAGCTGAGTGGCACAGCAAAGGACATCATTTCCAGTCTGTTGGCTGACTTCAAAGAACCCACCCTATCTAGTGCTGAAGGGTTTTAGAGTCAGAGCGTACTTTGCGTTCTTAGGATTTTTAA
Source organism: Globicephala melas (assembly GCF_963455315.2). Lineage (NCBI taxonomy): Eukaryota > Metazoa > Chordata > Mammalia > Artiodactyla > Delphinidae > Globicephala > Globicephala melas. Next base: position 76,035,990 of record NC_083329.1, on the reverse strand, counting down.
AGTTTAGGCTTTATTCATTCTCTCTCTCTCTTTCTCTCTTTCCCTCTTCCCCACCCCCCCTTGCCCCTCACCCTTCCCAAAGTAACCTATTAGTGTCTGACCTCCCCCCGCAGATCATTGTGGATTACAAATTAAGTTGCCAGTTTCTCTAGGAATAAAGAACTACATGCAATAGTGGAATTTCTAAATAGGTTATGACCGCAGCATGATTAAATGTTTGCTTCATAAATTTTTTCATAAAATATGCTTTTAAATTCTATCTGTGATTATGATAGAAGTCAAATTTGTTCTCAGTGGGCTTAGGAGTTGATTCTATATCCTTCTTGCTGTCCACAAAATGTTTCTTAGTATCACATGAGAATTGTATTCTACTGACAAGTGTATTATATTACATTAATAATTGTATCATACTGTAAAATTACTGATGACTTCTTAATATGCTTCGTGTTAACCTGGTAGTTCCCGACTCTCCCTCTGCATTTGTGGTGTATAGTGTCACCTAATGGTCAGAAGGTTCAGTGCGTGATTGCATTTCTGTAGATGGCGCTCTCAGTCAAAGCAAGCTCTAGGAGAGCATGGCATTTTCTCCTTTGTCTTTTTGTCTGCGTATTTCTTGTGTGGGACCGATTCAATATTTATGATTGTTTGGGGAGCTCCTGGCTTAACCCCATCGGACAGGGATTTAATAGTCTCTATGTTGTCATCATAATTCAAACAAAATAGTTGTTTTTTTCTGGTGTTCCCTTAGCAGTTGTATTTCAAGGAATTTCAGCATCCCGCATAAAATATATTCCTGTATGTGTTTTGTAAACTTTAAATTTGGGACATACTACGCTATGCATGTAGCTGCTGCTTTAATAGCCTTCGCTGTATCAAATCTTAACATCTGGAATTACCAGTGCATTTTTTGAAATTTTTATAATTTTTACAAAAACTTTTATAAAATTTATAATTTTATAAATTGTTTTCTTTTTATCCGTTTTTTTAAGTTTAAATGCTTCCCAGAATTTTCAAATCTCAAAGAATGCTTTTAGTATTTCTTACCAGAAGAGGTATAGTAGAAACCTAGGTTCTTGCCAAAAGTCTGAATCAAGTACATATGTTACTTTTATTAGATATTTAAGAGCAATCAACTTGTACCTGCAGTCTAAGTTTGGGTTTTGTATATTTAGAAAGGTGTGACCATAAAGTACTCTCTGATCTGGGAGGCATAGTAAAAATTCCATATTTAAGACATTTTTTTCTCTTCTCTCTGTGTGGTGGCAAATGAAGCATATTGCTTGAAACATGCCTTGTAATTTCACTGGATCCAGCTGTGCATGTTCTGGTGCATAAATACACTCTGCATTTGGAGTTCCAGTGGAGAGGAGAACACAGCTTCTTTTCCTTTCTTGTGTGACTGCAGATGTCATTGGCATTTGAAATTACAGATGCCTGTATGTTCATGTTTTAATTGCCTCTTAGAAGGCATAAGCACAGTCTTTTTTGAACAGGTTTCCTAAATTAATTGGAGCATTAAAGGCACGAGAGAGGGAAGTCTTATATGAGTCCTATATATCCTGTGTATAAGTGGAGGACACCAGAAGTTCTGTAGTGCAGTCCTATTATACATGCAGCCGTATCTCATTTCACATTATTTTCTAATTACTATGCTGTGTTCCTGTCTTGACATCCTCTTAGGAGGTGGAAACCATCCCCTGCTGGTACCCTATGATACACTGACGGCCAAAGAGAAAGCCAAGGATAGGGAAAAAGCACAGGACATCCTCAAGTTCCTGCAGATCAATGGCTATGCTGTATCCAGGTAAAAGTACACCTACTCCAGTTACACATTCTCGTTATAAGACTGAATATTTAAATATCCCTGTCAGATTTAAGGCTGAAAATGAACTCAGTGATCTCTTTAAATCTTAGAGCTACTGTTTAGTATGTTCAAAATATACGTGTCAGAAACATTAATGCCCTTAGCTGTTGTGCCACATAACTGAGTTCCTTACACTTCTTATGTTAAGTCCCCATCCATCATTTAGGCAAAATCCCTAGGCAAAAATGACACTCTGTTTTTCTAAATGCAACATTTTATTACATAGTAATAGTTATTTAGTACAGTTTTATATCAGGTGCAAAGTATTTTTTATAAATTAAATCTTTTTTGTTTTTACCTACAAGAATATTAGCTAACCTTGCAAATTTATCCGTATCTCTGTGTGTGTATCTATACCCATCTATATATTGCTATATGTAAAATGTTAAATATACTTCTCTCTATATAGGTATTTAACAAAATATATTTCGTTTTTACCTTACCTTCTAACAGTCTTTGTAGATGTTGGTTTCCATTTTTCCTTTTTGCTTTTCTAGAGGATTCAAGGACCTGGAATTGGACACTCCTTCTATTGAGAAACGATTTGCCTATAGTTTCCTTCAGCAACTCATTCGCTATGTGGACGAAGCCCACCAGTATATCCTGGAGTTTGGTAGGTACCATAGTCCTATTACTAACCGCCCAGTTTTTGTTATTCTTAACATTTACAACATCAGGAGATAGAACAGCATAGGCTACTGGGATGCTTGTGGTCTGCTCCCGGATGGTATAAACACTTTCTATCCATCATAATACTAATTTGAGTCTAAAAGTCAATAGGCAAACTCATTTTTAAGGATGGGTAAATTTTGAGAACTTAAAAAAAATCTAACATAATACTTTTCTCCTTAAAATGTTTATTGGCATTGATTTTTCATTTTGAAAGATACACTGGATGGACATCAGATTTTAAGGTACACTTAAATCTTTCCTTATGAAATTAATTTCTCTGCTCTTAAAAAAAAACTAAACTAAAACTCTATGGATTCTCCAAATTTCTGGACAATGTAAAGGCCTTGAGTTTAGCCTGTGCAGCGTTACACATTTATATTAGAGTATCTGCAATACAGAATACTTGATTATTCTCTTAGAGTAAAAGGAAAGACCTCTTCCCCATCTGGCTCAGTGCCATTTAAGTACAAAAAGAACTCCTTATTTTAAATCTAAGATTCAGAACAGATCATCAAGACAGCCTCCTCTCACTTCTCTTATTTTGTGTTTATCCTCAGCATTGTTGAATTAAAATTCAAGTTGTCAGTTACTCACCTTTGTGTCAGATCCCCTTCCAGCCACTGGTTGGTATTAGGATATAAATGAGTAGAGTTTGGTCCTTTTTGAAAGGCAGTGTGCTCTGCTGGTGGTGCATCTTCTTGTTTTCTTTTCCAGTTTTAAGGTTCTCTTTCTGTTTTTGTTTTGGTTTTTTAACCCTCATTCTTTCTGTTTTCAGCCCCTTTCCTTGAGGCCCATAGTCCTAGATCCCTTAGCGATACATCAGCAACAAACCCCTCCTAACCAAGGGCTTTTTTTGCTGCTGTTTTCTTAGGATTTATATTAGTTTTCAGCACAGAATCAGATTAAAGTTTATAGAAATTCGAGCTCTGGTATTTTCTTGTTCCTGGCCCCTGGATCCCCAATATGATTAGATCCCCAGTATGATTTTCTACTTGAGCATCGTCCTCTTAAAGAACCTCCCTCTTTTTCCACCTGCCTCTTTAGCTACAGTACAAATGCTATATTTTTCCTCTCTTAACCATCTTTATCATAAAGGCCAGTTATACAAACTAATCTATAATATGCAGTCTCTTTGTAACTCATCCAACAATATATTTTTTTAAATATGATATTTTAAATATGATATTTTTAAATATGATAGTCACCTTGACTAGTAGCCAAATTAGTCTGAATGAAATTTGACCAAAGAACAAGCATGAGGCCATGGTGAACTTTTGAAGCTTTTATGCACAAAGTTAAGTGTTGACATTTCTAATCCACATTTAAAAGTATCTGTATGAGTAGCAGCTCTGGGATCCAGCGGGTTTTTTTTTGATGAGAGAGGAGAAAAGGGAATAAAGAGTGATCGTTTGGAAAGGGAATAAGCAAAGTTTTTGCTTATGTATGGGTAGCAGAAACAGAACTTTGAAGGGTAAAATGTGTTTAGGCTTTGCTTTATTCACATTATATTCAAGTTTCTGAATAAACCTCCTAGGACAGCGTTTGTGTGTAAGGAGTGGTGAGAAGCTAACTACAGGGCAGATTCACCCACTTCACACATTTCTTTCTTTCTATAGGATAGAGAAGGTATTATGAACAGAATTCTGTGGAGAAATAAGGTTAGATTAATATAGAGCAACAAAATTAGTTTTTTTTTTTTTTTACAATTGCTGATGTTACCGGTTCCATTTTCAGGTGGCTTTGGCAGGGCAAATTATGTACAAGAATTCTGTCAAGAGGTGAAGCAGAGTTGAGATTGTCTACACGATCATTTGTTTTCATTTTCATTTTTCATTATTACTAAAAACCAAAATTTCTGTAATACCGTCTTCTTTTATCTTACACTTTATTGCCTTTGCAACACATCTTTAATATATTCATTCTTAAACATAGACTCATGGTGATGGTAAGAATATGCCTGTGCCTTTTTTGAAGTTTTGTATTACATCACAGATCATACTCTCTCCAAATCTTTTCACATTTTCTACAGAGGCATTTTTGTTAAAATATATAATGAAAGGAAAGATATTTCCTATTTAGTTCTTTGAAATATTAGCAGATTTAGATAGGTACAAATTTCTGTCTCAATGACGTTTATATGAGAAGGTCCCTTAGGTGGATCCAGCCATTCTGCATAATATGCTTGAGAGAGTTTTAGCGCAAAAGTGATTTAGAAGAAATTGAAATTTGCAAGCATTGAAAAGCCATTATTTTCTTTTACTTATTCATGGGAAGAGCACTGTCTGATTTTACAAAGTATTACCTAAGTTCTCTAAAAGTTATCCTGAATTTATGCTTAAGATTTAATAAAGTGTATTTCAAATTGTTTATATTTCTATGTGCCAAAGAACTTTTTCAAGCAAAAGTCAGTTTGATTCTTATAAAATATGGAAGCTCTGCTTACAGATTTTACTGAAACCTTATATCCAGTTCTGAAATTCTTAGCTCTCCAATCTATTCTGCATAGCATCGTGGTTATTATAGTTTATTGCTACCTCTTTTATATGTATGAAACCTCCTTTATATGCATGAGGGAGGTAGGAAAGGCCACCTTCTAAGCTAAACGCATTCAGTCAATCAGTTCTTAACCTTGAACTCATTTTCTACACCATGGGGAAAATCCAGGGCTTTTTGCTTTGCTTATGGAAATTATCTTTTGACACCGGTGAACTTTTTTATTCTTTAGCAGAATGTTCATTTTCCAACCTAGTATTACAGCTGTGGTCCTCCCCGTCATCACAGGCACTGGCTTCCTGAAATTTTTCCATTGGTATATTAATATTAAAGGCTGTAACTTGCAGTCACACCAAGAAGTCACTATCTTTATTTAGAGGTCCGTGTTAAAATCTAACAAATTACGTTTACTTATTTTCCACTCACTTTTCTCACCCCCGGGAGCTTCTTTCTTACTGAAAGAGAATGTGGGATTTTCCTGCTAAAAATGTGGGATTTTTACTTTATTCCAGTTTCCTCCCTACTTGTCAATCAGATCTCAAAGCTACACCAGTATGTTTGTGCTTGTAACCACATGTATGGGCTGTCTCAAGAGCTCTTTAATTTTGATTTGGGTATGTTTTTAATCTTTTTTTAAATTACACAACTGAAGTTAGCCTTTATATTTTTGTGTTCAGTTTAGTGGGGTAACGCATTTAGCTATGTGTTCTAAACTTAGCATTTGGGGTGAATATCTTGCAGTGTTTGAAGTGCAACATGTACCTAAAAACTCTTCATGTCTACAGATGGTGGCAGCAGAAGCAAAGGAGAACACTTCCCTTATGAACAAGAAATCAAGTTCTTTGCTAAAGTACAGTATACAGTCCATCCTGTATTTCCTTCAATATGTTTGTTTACCAGATATACTCTTTAGATCGTTGCCTCTTTATGGAATGCACTTGTCTCCAAATGTGAATTCTACTCTAACTAAATATTCTGTGGCATGAAAATAACTGCATGGATCACGTGGGATAAATGTGCTCCCAGCACCTTTGGTCGTGCTTTAACTCGCTCTGCTCTCCGTACCGTATTTCTCAAATGACTTTATCCTCTGTGAAGTCTGACTCAGAGTTCTCTTTTTTGCCTTTATCCTATGACATAAAGGAGAAACATCTATTTCCTAACATTTGAATATTGTTCTGATTTAAAATTTTTAGATGAATATTTCTTTGTTATAGAGGAAAAGCATGAGTTAATTTATCAGTGGGTATAAGAACCTATACTATAGAATCCTTGTGGGACCTGAATCCTACTCAGAAGAGGAAAACTGAGGCTCAGAGAGGATCAATTGTTCATATTTAGAGTATATCCCATGATTTTTATTTATTCCGTTTAATACGAATTTATCAAGAATTTGCTTTGTGCACACTCCAGCCAGTACGGGAAGGAGATGAAGAGTTGCAGAGTGTCCACATTGGGTCCATTCACGTACTCAGTGTTTACTCTGAGCCTAGTCTGTGCCATGCATGGAATTATGTCCTGGAGATTCACTATCACAAAGACAGAATGCCCTTGGGAAGCTTTCCTATTTACAATATGTTTTAGTTAACCTGAAGACCTAATGATTTCCGTCCATTTCCTCTCAAAGTACTTGCATTTGGTGGTTATAGGTCATTGACAAAATGACATATTATTTTGACTGATTAATATTTGGTTTCTATTATATGTTTTCAGAGTTGTACCCTTTACTGTAAGGGAGATTTCTCTTGTCTTTTCTTTCCACCCAGTCTTGCACCCCAAATCTGTATCCGTCCTCTGAAGTCTGTCTTGGGCTGCACATGGCTGGTTATCTGTTCTGCTAGGATGTAATCGCCCTTGAGAACCCGTGATCAGAAGTGCTGTATTCATGGCCTCTAATCACACGTTTAAAATACATTCTTGTATTTCATTGCCTGTGCACTCAGCGCCCCTAGTGATTTTGTTTGCAGATGCATGCCTAATGTGGCTTGATTTCTACTAAGTCTGTGATTCATTCATTCACATATTTATTGAGTACCTATTATATGTCAATCACTAAGTTCAGGCAGTGTCACCACTTCCTAGGAAGATCACTAAAAGCTTTTGTATTCCTATTATTAAAAAATATACCTACCTTGTAGGGGAAAAATGTATTTAGACAGGCTTGAGTCTGAATACTGGTAATGCCAGTTATTATTACTTTTTTCATTTATTTATTCAACAAATATTTATCTAGCGCGTGCTACAGGCTTGCAACAAGGTCCTGAGCGCTGGTGCATCAGTGGTAAATGAAACAGAACAAGCAGTAGTCATAGAGGCCAGGAGAGGGCTTTAATGGGAAACAAACCCAGAAATGTTTCTTTCTCTTGTGTGCCTTAGAGACCCTTAGGGAGAGAGACTAACCCCAAAAATCATACATAAAAAATACAAAATTGCAAATGATGTTCAAAGACCAGAGGATACAGGGAGTTTATCTAGTTGACAGGCCAGCAAAGGCTTATCTGATGAAGTACCACTGCACTGAGGCCTGCAGGAGGAGTGAAGTGAGTAGGTTATGGGGTGTGGGGAGAGCGTCTCAGACAGAGTGAATGGCAGGCACAAAGCCTGTGGACGGAGGAGGGGGAGGAATTGGCCAACAGCCATCAGGATTAGAGGGCAGAATCGGGAGGTGGGCTTTGACAGAGGCCAGGTAAGAGCTTTGTGCAGGTAGGTAAGCGGCAATGTGACTGAGTAAATCATTCACTTTCTACATCTCAATTTAATACCTAGAAATCAGGGATGATGGCCGCTACCGTACAGAGTGGTTACTGGGATACATGAAATGATAGCATGTCAGTTACAATCCTCAGACATGCTAGAGACTCAGTAGAAGGTCATCACTGATTATTTCTGAACCTTTCAGGCACGGAACTGCATGATGTGAAAATATTAAGACTGTTTCATTTTGAGAAAATATTGAGGCTAATTTCAAACCATTGAAAATCTGATGTGTTTTTTTTTATAATTACACACATGCGCACACACACACACACATACATATAGGGACTGGAGACAGCAGAGTGAGACTTAGGAGAGGCGTACTTTGAAATGGTGCTGACTGGCATGGCTGTGGATATGGGGGACTTATTGCATGTGGACAGAACTCTGGCTGCTCTAAAAACTCAGCACTCATTCATCCCCCGGAAGAGTCCACTGTGTAGATCTGTTTTCTTTTCCTTTCTTTCAGGTTGTTCTTCCTTTAATTGATCAGTATTTCAAAAACCATCGTTTATACTTCTTATCTGCAGCCAGCAGACCTCTGTGTTCTGGAGGACATGCATCAAACAAAGAGAAAGAAATGGTGACTAGGTAAATAGCTATGAAAAATAAAGACCGTTGTTTAAGTGCATTTCCTTTTGAGAACGAGCATCTCAGGTTCTTGAAGCAGGATCACGCGAAGAGTTCCCACCCATGTTCCCTGGCCCCTGGCCCCTTGGAATCAAACACTATGAGAAGGATGGTTTTGGCAAGTTAATACATGTGTTCTAGATGTTGAGTTTTCTTATATTTTACTGCTAAATGTAACGCTGAGTAGAAGGAACAAAATACCCAATACAGAATCCACAAGTAGAGGCTGGAGAGGCATCAGTGCATTCGTAGTTTTTGTTAAATGATACTTTTTAACATTGGATTCCTGAAAATGTATTCAAATCGAATGTTTTTGCCAGCCTGTATTTTTCAGCAGAATCTCATTTTCAGAAATTATAACTTTAAATTTTAAAAAATTATGAGCCACCTTGGGATAAAATGAAGTAAACATATACGCTTTTTAAAGTTTTCTGCTCACACCAGTCAAGCCAGCATCCTAGCAGTGCTTTCTTATTTCTCTTTAAACCCAAGTATTCTTTGGAGATCTATTTGTGATTCTGCTGAGGATTTCAAGTTTGAGTCCTCAAAATTCTGCCAGCACTTAGTATACATGAGAATCAATTCCTGAGAAAGCCTTCTGTATTACATTGCACAGGAGTCCAAACCAACTTTTAGATTGTATTTGAAAAACATTTCTATAAAAATGAGTACCCTGTATAAAGTAGAATACAGGCTTTCCTTGGTCTTGACATTTTTTAGTTATCTATTGCTGTTTAGCCGTATTATCACAAGTTTAACATCTTAAAAGAATATGCATTTATCCTTTCACAGTATCTGTGGATCTGTCATCAGAGGCTTGCCTGGGAAAGAAACCTCTTTTTTATTTTCTAAAGACTTTTTTTAGAGTAATTTTAGATTCATAGCATAGACTTGACTTTAATGATATGTTGAATGGCAGTGCAGTATCAGCCTATTGGACAGGGTGAGATGACATTGAATGTAGACTGTTCCCAGAGGGTTAAGAGGAAGTAAGATTCCTGCGGGGCATAGCACTGGGGGTGGGATCTTAAGCTCATCTCTTTGCTCAAATTTATTGTCTAATTGGTTGTCTACCAACAGGTAGATAGCCAATCATGTGATGTAAGATTGCAGCAGCATTAAAAATGTTTCCAAACTTCTTCAAATAATAAAGCTTCCTGTGAATTTGATAAAATGGATGACAGTTAAAATAACAGAGAATCCATTCCAGTAACTCACTTTGTTTCCACCAACTGTGTTACCAGAAGGAAAGGGAAGGAAGAGCTACTTTCCAAGATGCAGATAACCCCCTCCCCTTCCCCACTATGGCGTGGCCTTCCTTCCGCCTTCCCTAGGGGAGAGAGAGACCCATCTCTCCTCATTTCACACGCGCACTCATCCACACCACTGGCCCCATTGTTCCCCTGTGGATGGTGAGTGCTCACAGTAGCTGGAAAATGCCGCAACACCAAGTTATCATTAAACACTATGGAACCAAGGCTACTGCAAAGTCTCCTAGTCTTTCCTGGCCAGTTAACCTTTTGTAACAGAAACTTTGTTCCTAGAGGGTGTTGATAATTTAATCACATTCATTAACATAAATCAAAATACAGTTGGAGAATATAGGGAAAAAAATGAAAAAAAATTATGCAAGCTCTGCTCTTTCCCTTCCCCTTTTATTGTGTCTTGTTTTCGCCATTCATTTTTCAGTTTTACTCTAAGAACTGTTCACTAACTACAGAAGTAACTAATTCTCCTTTACCAACTATATCCCTCATAGAAGAAATCAGAAGAACATCACGATTCTGTGCTAGCCTCCGTTGATGTAGTTTTGGGGCCTTTAATAACACTGCCCCAGTTTTTAATGATTTCATCTTCAATTTTTTTCTTCACTTCTTGGAAAGAGGGTTGGTAAGTTTTACTTCTCCCACTAGCACTTCCGCAAAAGGGAATGTATGCCATTAAACTTTAATGTATGCCATTAACATTCCAACACACAGGAATGAGAGACATAACAACAGAAGTAACTGATTTCTTCACAGTACTTTAATGCCAAACATAGCTAGAATTTATCCTCAGAAAAAAATCAGAGTTGAAAAATGAATAAAGTGATGGTAAATAAGTTATGGTACATGTTGTCCAGTCATTAAAATGGTGATGGGTACAAATACATGATAACTTAGGAAAATTATCACTTAAAAAATAAAACATTTGTTCAAATAGTATTGATTTGGATTTTTTAAAAGAACGTAAATTTTTATGTATAGAAAAGTACTGGTAAGGAATAAATTTAATGTTAATGGTGGTTTTCTTTAGGTAGTGCATTGTAGATTTTATATTACTATTTTTATGTGTTTTCCAAGTTTTTAAAATGAAAAAATCTTACTTTAATAATCATAAAGATATGTTTTAAAACAACCACCATCACTATCACATTAACAAAGACAAATAATTTGTTTGGCATGTTGAAACGGAATCACTGAAATTTGTAAATCTCTGATTTCTTACTACTTCAGTTAAATATTACTTCAATGAGTAAAATACGTAACAAATACGATAAAACAGGTTTAAAAAAAGAACTGGCCCTGCTACTGTGAATAAACAAACATACCTGTATACACGTGATGAGCATTGCCATGATCGTTTTAATTTGTATTTAACAGTTGGGTGTAGCAGTAGTTACGTGGATCTAAATTAATTTCTCCACAGTTAAAACCAGGTTGTTCCCATTAGTTGTTTAGAGACCTCCTGGTACTAGAAATTAGGTATCGAGCATTTCCTGTCTACAGTCAATATTCTCCTGTCCACAGAGGTGAGTGAGATGGGGCATCTGCACTCCAGGAGTATACGTGACAGTGGCTAAGTATATGGGAATAAATATTGTTCCAGCAGCAGAAAGCTGAGCGGTGCTCTAGGAGTCAAAGTAAAGTAAGAACCCCTTAGATGGGTATGGGTGGGCTGGAGATATATGGAAGTCATGACATTCAAAGCTGATCTTAAAAAATACGTAGGTCAGAGATTAAGAAAAAGGTATATTTTTTAGGTAGCAACGTACAGCGTAGAAGCTGGTCATTTAGGAGAAATATAGGTTATGTAGATTCATGATGGAACACTGTAATTGAGAGTAACTGTCAAAATATCTTTATTCTTTTTACTTAATTCATTAGCACTAAGAAGCCATTGACGCTTTTTAAATAGAAGAATGAGGACAGTCTGGGAGCATAAGTAGGATTGATAAGAGTAGCATGGCTGGGAAGCCATGGCAGGCGTTAGGAGCTATGGCAGGGATGCAAGCTGTTGTAACAGAAGTGCTGCTTCCAGTAGGTGGTGCTACCCGTGGGTTTGTTCAGCAAGTATTCTGAATGCCCCGTGGGTACAAGGTGCTGTCCTAGGTCTGAGGATAAACACACAGATACAACAGCACAGTTCCCAACTTTAATGGACTTAAAAGGATAGCTGAGGAGACACATACATATAGAGCTAACCATGAACTACGTTGTGATGAGTGTAAATGGGCCATATATAAAGTGCTGGGAGTGCACAGGAGATGTAAATGCAGAGAGGGGCTGCGTCTGAGAAACACGGAAGAGGGAAGGTAAGCACGCCTCGGGAATGAGTCCTATCTCAAGTAGAAAGGAGGAGGCCAACCTGGGGCTGAAGTTTCAGTGTTGAGTGGTTGGAACAATATTGATCTCACTAGCAAAAACAAGAAACTTCAGAAGAACTAGTTTTGAGAAGAGTTTAAATTTGGTTAAAGTGGTACCATATGGAAGGATAAAGTACCAACAGGTCATTCAGCTGGAGATATCCAGCAGAAAGTGGGAAGTAGGTGTTTGATGTTGGAGAGATCAGGGCAAGAAATGACATATTTGGGGATAATCTATACCCATCTCCTGCTCGAAGCTCTGAAAGCAGATGAAACTAAGGGAGAATCGGGGAGAAGCTGAAAGGTCTGAACCAAAACTTGGAGAATTATTACATTTCCAGGGTTTTCAGAAGTGGATCTTTGAAGAATAGAGAGAACAATTAATTAGAGAGGAGGTGGGAAGTAATACTGTAAAACAGAAACCAGAGTTTCACAGATTTAAGTAGTTAATGATGCCAAGTACTGTGGAGAGCTAGCTCTCCAGGATGGAGACGGAAAAGGAGGTTATTAGATTTGCTACTTAGAGGGTACTGAGAACTTCAAAAGAGTGTTTTTCAGGAGAGCGATGAGGTGGAAAGCAAACTCACAAGGCAATGAGTCAGGGAGGAAACTGCAGAATGAATTCTTAAGAATGTTAATAATGAAGGGATATAGAGAAAGGGGATAACGGGATTATGGAAATTGTCTTTAGAAAAACTACAGGCCAAAGTTTATAATAATCAAACCTTAGAGTCTGCACAGAAGCTACACCCTGAAAGGGGGTGGCACTGGAAGGGAGAGAGATACGATTTGTCTTTTCTTAGGACCTAGCTTTCTATATATCTGTATGTCTCTCTGGTGGCACATCTGTTACTAATTAGGAACACCTAGAGTTGGGAAGCAGCTGATATCATAAGAAGTCATTTTTTTCGGAGAGATTCTCCAAGATAAATGTGCTCAGGATACAGAGCAATTCTGTTTCCTATCACCGCAAAGCACCCCGGGTCTAGATTAAAACATAATTCTAGTATTATAAATTCATAATTCAAATTCATAGGTTAAAAACGTAATCCTAGTATTATAAATTCAACGTCGCAGAATGTTTCACTCTGGATACTAGAGAGTGTCAGCGAGTAAGAGGTAAAAGATGTTGCTTAAAATAGACTAGATTCCAAGAATCCAAAGTGTGTACAATTCTAAGATGTAATCACTCTTTACAGGGAGACAGATCCCTGTTAACACACAGAAAGCTCAGTGAATGAGGGCACCTGGAGAAAGTTGCTTTTGTTTTATTGTCTTTGTTCATTTCAATTATAGCCTAAAGATAAATAATGCTGCTCTGGGGTGGGGGGGGGGCTAAAGTCTAATCTTACGTCTAACATCTACTTGAATAGATCATTGTTTGAAAAATATTTAGCACTGATAAGAGATTTCCCAAGACCTCGAAGTCACTTAAGCACTTGCAGATTAATGTCTTCTTGGAAAAGCTACCCCATGCCCTGTATAATTAATTTTCACCAATACGTTATTTCACATTGTTACCGAAGTGAGAGATGATGGCCAAAGCCTACTGTAATAAAAGTGGTCCACAAAAGTGGTCCACTGTAATGAAAGTGATCCTGACTCCTTTCTCCCATTCTGCCATGAGCAGTTGCCACCATTGATTCTATGGCATAGAGCCTGTCTCCCCAGTCCTGACGAGTGTACATCTGCACACTGCTGGTGATGGGAAAGCTTTGCAAGAGAGGATGGGGCAGTGAGGACATAGCTGTCATCATGATTGGGAAAATCAAGCTGAGTGTGGGGGGGTGCTGTACAAATGGATTTTCAAGGTTAGGGCTTTGGTAAGTTCTGGCTGTGGACCACCGGTGCTCTCTGAGGGTTCAGAAGACTGTTGGATAGAAGTGAAAAGAGTGTCAGTTGTAATACGGGAGGTTAAGTGTCCTGGTAGATATTTGCAGATGGCCCCTGACTGGGAGGGGACTTCTTTGAGCTTGGGTTGGGAGTGGTGAAGGAACACGTGGTGTTAGAAAAGGCTTCTTGGAGTAAACATGTCTGAGCTGAATCCTGAGGGATGTTTAGAAGAGATTATAGCATGAAACTGAGTGTTCCTAAAAATAGGGCCCAGCAAGAAAGCCACCAGACTGCCTGGTGACAGACGTGACAGGACAAGAACGGGTATTGTCCAGGCTCTGGGCTGTGATCCAAGCATTAGTGCGTACCAATGCCATCATGTTGAGTGCTGGGCCCCCTTATGTGGAATCTCCCGTTGGTGACCACCAGGAAGGACATGAAGACCCAGGAACTTAGTCTAGAGGAAATAAATGTTCAAGTCATGAATTAGCATTAGAAGCCCTTTAAGTTATCACATCTGTAACGTTTTTCTCTGAGGGATTATCAGTTGTTTAAATTCTCTCTCTAGTTCATTGTGTTCAGATTCACTGGATGCTTTGGTATATGTGTAAGGGGTGTGGTCAAGGTCAGGGAGAAGGAAAGGCCAAATGATAAAACATACTAAAAGTAAACATTTTATGCCCAAAGCACCATACTTCCATTGTTAAATGATATCCATAACAACAAATTTCTAGAACCTCAGTAGTACTTTGGGGCAGATAAAATTAAAGTTTTCTCCTTGTGGTTTTCTAGTAGTTATATTCTTACGGGGTTCATATAGATTGCTTTTATATTAATTAGCTTTGCTTTCAATTTTTTTTTGGTTCCTTATAATATGTGCTTTTTTAACCATGTTTGTTAAAGATATGCACTCAAAGACTCTTTCTTTAATATCTTTACTCCACATTCTGCTCAGATAATTGATTCTTTCTGCGCGACATCATGTTGCTTTTTTCCGGCTCATATATCAGCTGTTTATTTTTCTTTTTTTCTTCTTCTTCTTTTTTTTGTTTTATTTTAATTTAATTTCTCCCTGTCTTTTCTACCTTCCCTTCCCCTTTTCCCTTTTCTCTTTTGTTTTTCTTTTGTCTTCAGCCTATTCTGCAAACTTGGAGTTCTTGTCAGGCATAGGATTTCACTATTTGGTAAGGAGACCCTTGAACAAATACTAGCATGGCCATCACTTGGTTTTCTTTGCCATTTTTGCACTGTGTTGTGTGCTGCTATGTTGCATGAATGCATGTTTGCATGGCTGGATGCATGGTCGTCATAGGCCAAGGTAAGGTCCTCAAGGTTGTTTATAAGTAGCGTTACCTATGGTGAAATTGAAGACTGTAACTTTATATACTAGTCCAAAGCACACTTGAAAATCAAAAGGTTATATTATTAAAGGCCAAATGAATGAAAATGGCAGCTTCTGCCGTATTTTATTTCAGAGGGGTGAAGCCAAACTGGGCCTCTGAATTTGTGTTTGGTTATCTCTTATAGATAAAGTAATGAGCTGTTATACACCAACAATTTTTAACTGCACTCTTTTAATGCTCTTGACTGCAGATTTGCATGTCGACTGTATTCCAGACACTGGAGCTTCATAGTAGAGACAGTGAGGCCTGGATTTGGCAAAAGCGACTTTTCTAGCACCCCTCACCCCATGGTAGTCAGTTTTTGTTCATTTCTGAGAATTCACGTAGCTGAAAGTCATGTTCCCAAACACTTGCTTTCAAAGAGCCTTGCAGGGCGGTCACTCACTTTCCACAGACTCTCCTTGCCGTGGGGCTTTAAGACTTCATAGCAGTCGGCAGAGTTTATGTCTTACGCTTTCCTGCATCCGGCTTCGTAACTGCCAAGGCAAATTTTAGCTCAATGCTCTATAGGTTTTGAGACAGCGTCGGGGTGACTTCAGTAAGAAAACATTGAGTGTACTGATAGAGATGTTATAAGTCCCATTCCATTCACAGGAAAACCTAAGGATTAAGTCATTTCTATAAAAGCCACAGTGGATAAGCTGAGAACTAGGTACATGTACGTGTGTGTATGTGTATATATATGCAAATAACTTTTACATTCTTTACAATTTTTGAGAAATGATAGTTTCTGGATATGACTACTTAATGCTGTATTTGCTTTCTAATATTGTTCTATCCAGTATTTGGGTGTTTTTAAGATATATTTCTCATAAATTGCCTGAGTTCTTGCATTATTGTTTCAGTTATCCAAAATTAACGGGGAAATTGTCTTCAGAAAGCTCTCCTAAGTTGGCTGGCTTTTGTTTGACTTCTCTTCCTCGTAGAAAAACTTATATGAAATTGTTCAGACAGAGCTTTTGTATACTCCTTAACCTTCTCATGATAGAGGAAGGCTCTGATGGGGACCCCATAAAAATACTTGCTGTTGTGCTCTCTCTAGCTTCTTACCTATTTTAACTTCTTGGTTTCCCATGTTATGTTTTGCTATAATTTTATTTTTAAAATTTTTGAGGCATTCCATATATACGACAGAGTACACAGATCTTGAGAACAGCTTGATGACATAGCTTGATGAGATTTTACATGTATCTGCCCATTTTCTCAGGTCGAGACACAGAACATTTTCAGCATCCCAGAAGCCTGCCTTGTGCCATTTTGCGATTTATAACCCTCTGCAGAGGAACTATATGTAAACTAATCTACTGGTCTACTGATGTAGACTTCCATTACCATGTATTAATTGTACCTGTTGTTTAATCTCTCTTTTCCCTTTGAGTATATTAAGGGTTCAGTAGTTGAAGATAAATGCATAATATAACTTGTCATACCAGTCAGAGGAGAAGAACTGGATTTTAACATTCATTCCGTCTCTCTGTGATTCTTGTATTTCATTTAGGAATCATTGCATGTTAAATCCCTTTGCCTTTAAATACTATTATTTTTAACAGGAATTTATTGGAGAGCTACTGTGTATCTTTATCTCAAAAGCATATTTTAATGCAGTCTTTATATTATTCTAGTGTCTTATTATTGTTTCAAATTTGCTTAGGCATTTGCCTGTAAAACAATACAGACTTCAAGAAGCTTTTATTAATCAAACATACTCTAATACAGACTTGTCAAAGTGTTAGCATGTTAAGTCTTAGACACGTAAACTTTACATGTTACAGTTACAGCGTGGTTTTAGATGTTAACATGATGTCCTGGAGAGAATAATGGGCTTTGAATCAGAAAACCTGTATGTAAGTCCTCTATTTGCAACTAAACCAGCTGAATGATTTGGACAAGGGACTTAACTTCTCTGAACCTTTGTTTTTTGGTTTGTTTGTTTTTTTTTTCATTTTTAAACTAGATTAAAATAACTACTAACTTTAGAGATCTATTGCATGTATAAAATCTCATATGACATGATGAATGTTGAAGTGCTATGTAAACTGTAACAGTACAGCTTTCAAATCTAAGGTATTCTTAGTCTTATTTCTACAGCTTTTATTTAGATAAATCAAATTACATACGCACTAAACTAGGGAACTTGGTTATTTAAAATACATGCGCCATGAAGCCTTTATAATCTAGCCATTTCCAGATCGAAGCAGAAGTTGTATAATCCAAGTATTTACTTTTTGATATATCAATTATACCGTTGTGGATTTTCCTGAAGAGAGAGAGACCTAACAGCATATGTACAGTGGTCTTTTGTAAATACATAGACATATTAATCTCTTTTATTTTTTCTTTCGCCCTGCCTTTACATTATTTTTTTTTTCTGTATTCTGGCAGACATTAACTGATGATCAAAATGTTTTTCCTGTGCTTAGTTCAAAAAATTGTTTCATGACCTAGCCTAAGAATAAAGTAAGACAGAAGTGAAAGTTGAGGTTAACAAAGAAATACTTGGGCTTCGTGTCAAGGAGCAAAAATACAGAAAGAGATACATTAACCAGAAACATGTCAGCAAGGTGGGATTGGAGACAAGAGGGAAGCATTAAAATAAACTAGATGAGCTTCTCTGGTGGCGCAGTGGTTGAGAGTCCGCCTGCCGATGCAGGGGACACGGGTTCGTGCCCTGGTCCGGGAAGATCCCACATGCCGTGGAGCGGCTGGGCCCGTGAGCCATGGCTGCTGAGCCTGCCCGTCCGGAGCCTGTGCTCCACAACGGGAGAGGCCACAACAGTGAGAGGCCCGCGTACCGCAAAAAACACACAAAAAACAAAAGTCAAAATTCTTGTCCTGGTGGTGGTCGTTGTGGGGAGCTGAGTATGATCAGTAATGGAATATTTATTCCAAGGTGTCTGCCAGATTGTAGCTGTTCAGAAATTTTTCTGATATGTAAAGTGAGGATTCCCCAAACTTGAACTTCTATATTTATGTATATCTTTTATCTACTTTAAAATATTTTCTCTATGTTGAAGCACACGAAGAATTAAAGAGAGATGAGTCATGTTTTTATTCCTCATATATTCTTTTGAAGGTGTGTAAACCATTTCCTTTTATCTTAGAAAAAGGTAGGGTTTTAAAAAAGGGGAACAAGCCATATTCCCTACAGAACAGTAGTTCTGGGCTATCTATTAAAATACTTTAGAGAAAAAATTAGTAAGGAAGATAGCATCTATTTTATATTAGGCTTCCCTTTTGACTTCTGAAATGCTTGTGATTGCAAGTTGGTGCACGCTTGTATTTTGGAGAATCAGGGTGGGGTAAGACGCAGGCAGGTTGACAAGGAATAAGGATCCCATTTGCCGTTTTCAAGGACACATTATTGACTAACGAAATATTGCTTTTAATCCTACCATTTTCGCCCACTTATGCTAAGTGAAAATTCTGTCTTTCTAACTGCCTAATTTTAAAGCATTTAGAGGATACTTAAGTCCTACTATTATAGCCTATTTTTAGACTTTCAGTCATTTGCAGGGGAAAGAGAATCTGCTAACCAGAGCTGCAGCAGGGATAGTGATGGTGGCACAGGTGTGTGTGTATCAGGACTTCTTAACGGCTTTCTTTTTACATGTGAAAATGAATCGAATGCCTTAATGACATTCATTTTGTGCATTCTTTCAGCAACCAGTTTTGTGTCTGCTGTGTGTGAACATTCTCTTAGCCTGTGAGGATAGAAAAGTGCAGATTTCTTTCCCTCTCTGCTGCTACCACCCCATGCCAATCTACAGGTGTCTCTTACCTGTATGCCTCCATGAACGTACTCACCCTTCTCTTAGAATTCCCTCTTGCCCTTCTAAACTGTGCCCCAAAGCAATCATATCTCTCCCCCTCCCCAACCAAAAACCAAAACAGAACAACAAAATGGTCTCATCACTGAATACACTCCTGTGGAGCCAGTGGCTTCCCATTTCTCTGTAGTAGAGATCAGAATTCTTCATCTGGCCACAGAGTGTTCGACAGTCTGTCCCCTGTGTACCCTGCATCCTCATTTCCCAGCATGCTCTGACTTCCTCATGATGCCTCAGCTTAAGCAGCCTTCTCTCTGCTTCATGAAAATGTATTCCTTTCTGCCCAGGGCCTTTGCACATGCTGTAATAACTGACGGAGATGGGATCCCATACACCACATGCCCCTCTCCAGTCCCTCACACCCACAATGGGGTTAACTACTAATCCTTCACATTTCAACCCAAATAGTATTCTCTCAGGAAAACCATTCCCAACCTCCCTGATTATACTCTCTCCTCCTACTATTATAACTTTCTCATAACTCTGCATACTTTTCCTTCATCTCACTGATGATGTTACAAGGTTAACTTCTTTCTCTGGCCCAAAACTCAGCCCTTCGAGGGCTTATATTTGTATCCTCAGAGCCCAGCAGGAAGTCTGGTGCGTAGTGGCTCTTTTATAAATATCTGATGACTGAATTAATCAACCAACCAGGTCCTACCTTTAAGAAGTCTACAGTCTAACAGAGAAGATAGATAAGTCAGCAGATGCTTACTACAATGAGACGAGTGCTATCAATTTGGAATTTTCTTACATTCATGAATAACCCAGACTTTACATTTTTTTCCTTGAGAATATTAGGAAAAATATAATATCCACTTATGTCATAGTTTATGAGAATCACATTTTTAAAAAATTCCTTAAGTGGTCCATGAAAACACTTAGGGCACTTACATTGAAAAGGAAATAACACATGATTAATGACTTTTCAAACAATCATTAAACTCTACCAGCAATGATACTTTCAGTTCGAGGAACTATTTGAGAAGGCTGGCACAAAATAGTTATCATTTAGAGGCCTTTTCTACTTATCTGTTTTCTGGTGAGTTTTTTTTTTTTTTCAATTTTTAAATTTTTTAAAAATTTTTATTTTTTTAGCATCTTTATTGGAGTATAATTGCTTTACAATGGTGTGTTAGTTTCTGCTTTATAAGTGAATCAGTTATACATATACGTATGTCCCCATATCTCTTCCCTCTTGCATCTCCCTGCCTCCCACCCTCCCGATCCTACCCCTCTAGGTAGTCACAAAGCACCGAGCTGATCTCCCTATGCTATGCAGCTACTTCCCACTAGCTATCTATTTTACGTTTGGTAGTGTATATATGTCCTTGCCACTCTCTCACTTTGTCCCAGCTTACCCTTCCCCCTCCCCGTATCCTCAAGTCCATTCTCTAGTAGGTCTGCATCTTTATTCCCATCTTGCCCCTAGGTTCTTCATGACCTTTTTTTTTTTTTACATTCCATATATGTGTGTGAGCATACAGTATTTGTTTTTCTCTTTTTGACTTACTTCACTCTGTATGACAGTCTCTAGGTCCATCCACCTCACTACAAATAACTCAGTTTCATTCCTTTTTATGGCTGCGTAATATTCCATTGTATGTATGTGCCACATCTTCATCTATTCATCTGTTGATAGACACTTAGGTTGCTTCCATGTCCTGGTTATTGTAAACAGAGCTGCAATGAACATTTTGGTAGAGGCCTTTTCTACTTTCCTGTTTTCTGGTGAGTTTTTAACATAGCAAGACAGTTAATTGTCTAGAGACACCCAGATTTACTGGAGAATTTCCAAATTTGATGACAGACAGATTCCTAGGAATGCCTGGAATAAAGCAAGCATTTTGCAACATTATGAGTATCAAACTCCAACATTCCTTCTGGTTGACCTCAGTGACCTTAGAACATCATTAATACAGCTCCCACATTAGCTTCAGGAATACTGGACAAGTGTTATCATGTGCTTAAATGAAACAATAGCTCTTGTTAAAGTATTTGTTTTTTCCTCTAGACGAGTATGAATGATTAAACTGGTACCTAAATCTTAATGTTAATTTTAAGAGTTTTAATAGTAAATAAAGTAATATACTGAATTCTATCAATTGGTATCTCTCCCTGATTAAAAAATTAGTGGAATAAGTTTATGTTGACTCTTCTGTTATCCCCGACCCCAAACCCTCTTCATGTGTTTAAATGAGGGGCTATCTTGTATCAGGAGACATTAGAAAATTAATACAGTCATCCCTCCTTATCCACAGGCCCTGCATCCATGGATTCAACCAATCGGGGATCAAAAATATTTTTTTAAAAATTCCAGAAAGTTCCAAAAAACAACACTTGAAATCGCCATCCTTCAAAAATACGTGCATAGCATTTACTTTGTATTATGTATTTTAAGTAATCTAGAGATAATTTAAAGTATAAAGGAGGATGTGTGTAGGTTATATGCAAATACTATGCCATTTTATACAAGGGACCTGAGCATCCTTGGATTCTTGGTGTTGGGGGAGAGTCTTGGAATCAATCCCCTGCGGATACTGAGGAATGACTGTATGTGTTTGTATTATCCCTAAAAAGGTTCACGTTGTGCTCGTGTTGTTTAATAGGACACATATAATGAAAGGAAAGTCATTTAAAGCACTAAGAATCTCTGAGGATAGTGCATATGTGAGAACTGAACGTGTCACTATTTTGAGAATGTCATGGTTTAAATTTAAAAAGCACAATCTGTTAGAAAATTATATATAACTTTATGTCAGTAAGCCTGAAGGTTAAATAAAATGGATGATAGTCAAGGAAAACAGGAGAAATAAGTAGCACAATCTGCTACTTTAAAAAAATTTTTATTTTATATTGGAGTATAGTTGATTAACAATGTTGTGTTAGTTTCAGGTGCACAGCAAAGTGATTCAGTTATATATATACATGTATCTATTCTTTTTCAAATTCTTTTCTCATTTAGGTTATTACAGAATGTTGAACAGAGTTCCCTGTGCTATACAGTACGTCCTTGTTGGTTGTCTATTTTGAGTATGGTATTCATCACTAGAGGATCCTTAAGGTCTTACCTAACTTAAAGATTCTGTAGTTTTATGACAGTGTGTATGATAAAGGCAAGAGTTTCCTGGATTAGAGTTGCTATAAATAACCTAATTCTTATCAGACTCAGAATGAAAATAATATATAATATTATTTGAAAATAATAATGAAAATAATATCAGAAGATTGTATTAGAGAGATAGATACTTCTTTCATTTCAACGTATTACTCTGAGAGAATTTCCTGACTTTGAGACAAATGAATAGATTATGTAATATATATTCTAAGTTTAACTGAAACTTCTCACCAAGTTAGGGACTCAGTAATTTTATTCTTTTCAATATCACTGACTTCAGAAGTAATAAAATCTTTGACAGGCTTCAATTTCTGTCTCTTCATAATTTTGAGAGAAATTTGCATCTTCTAGCATAATTTTATTTCACGTTATTAATAAGGATTTTTCCAAGATTAATCATTTCTTCAAAGAAGAAAATATAATGAGATATTGTGTCAAGAGCCATGCTAGAAAAAGTAAAGAAGAAGAATAAAAATTAGAATGACTGTTACTGTTTTCCCAGAAGAGAGAAAGTCAACATTCTGAGAATTCTCAATAAATCAGATTATAAAACAAGTGGTACGTGATATATCAAATTTTGGATGACATTGAAAACTCCTGAATTATAGAAATCTTATATTAACCACAAAACGGTTTGGGATTAAGATACAAGAAGGGTATTTTGGCTCTTAACAGCGTTAGCTTTGTTATTTTTATTATTTAGAGAGTTGTATTATTTTGTGAGAATTGGTAACAATGTTTTTAAAAACCCAGTGCTTGCTGTATGTTGTTATTAGATTCAGGTATGAGCTGTGATTTTAATTTTGTACCTTTTATGCTTACACACACACATACACACACACACACACACACTGATGCAAACATACAATCTTAAAGATAAATAGGCAATCCGTAAGTGGTTCCCTAAGTGTTTAGAGGTGATGAGAGTTATATTTGAAGACAAAGAAAGTAGCGTGAACCTTGGAAAAAAACGTGAGTTGAAGGTATCAAACTTTTGGTTTTTATACTGCTCAGAGCAGTTAAGAAATTATATATAGTTAAGAACGTGAAAAAATACAGTCATCACCTTAAAATGTTACCATCTTACTAGGCTTTGTCTAGCCCTTCCTGTGCGTGACTGACATTCCTGATTATGGCGATCTGGAGAGCCTTTAGAAGGACCATATCCAGGTTGCTATTTTATTTAAAAGCCTTACTACCTACTTTCTCTCTTCAAGACTAACCATTAGTTTAGGCATTTATACATGCCCATAAAATTGATACTTTTGCTGGTCCATACATTCAAATGCTGAAGGTTCAGTTAATACTGTTACTGCATTCCTTAGGGTCCTTTCTCCACCATTTTTTACAATGAGATGTTTCCACTTAAAGTCGTACTATATCTGCTCTGGAGTGTACCAAAGTGTGTCAACTGATACAGCTTACAGTGTTGTGACTGACAATCACAGGAATCTCATATTCACCACACACATTTTCATTTGACCCACAGAACTTGTCTGGCCACTGGTGCCCTTTCCTACTCCTTTTACTCATACTCCAGTCACTCCACAAGTATTTAATTGAGCTCCTGCTCTAAATCAGGCACTATTCTAGGTGCGGAGCTGCATCAGGGAACAAAGGAAACAAAAATCACACCTCACTGATTCACTTTGTTATACAGCAGAAACTAACACACCATTGGAAAGCAATTATACTCCAATAAAGATGTAAAAAAAAAAAAAATCACACCTCATGAGCTTATACAAAAGGAAGTTTAAAGAACCCCAGACCTCCTTTTGGAAAAAGGCATGGATAAGCTCAGTACAAAGTACAAACACTGATAATCTGTATGAAGAGACAGTATGACTGTGAGTTTTAGGAAGAGAGTGAGGGACCAGCCTGTCTGATTTGGTGCTGAATTTGGTGGCATGAGACTCATAGGCATCGCTTTGTATCCCCTCTCCCTCCTGGGCCTTCCCTCTGTCATTTTCTGTGCTGCACCCTTCTTATCTTTTTTTTACCTCCAAACATTGGAGGCTCTGCGACCTTTATGCTTCTGTATTTATGTTCATGCTGGCTAATTTCATTCAGGCGCATGATTTAAAAAATTCTCCATATGCTTATGAGGCCCAAGTTTACAGCTCTAACTCAGATCTCATCTCCGCACTCCAGGTTTTTGTATCAGTTGCCTACATCTCTACCGGAGATGAATTGGCCCATCACACTTGACCTGTCGGAAGCAGAACGCCCAACCCTCCCCTCTCCCCTCCCCACACATTTTGCTCCTGCCTTGGGCTCTCCCCACGTGCTGGAATCCTACCACTATTCACCCAACTGCTCACACAGTTGCTCACCCAAATGATCATGGAGTCATCCTTGTCTCCTTTCCCCGTCACCAACATGCAACCCATAAAGCAAAACCTTAACATACATTATTATTTTTTTAATAAATTATTTATTTATTTTATTTATTTTGGGCCACGTTGGGTCTTCGTTGCTGCACGTGGGCTTTCTCTAGTTGCGGCGAGCGGGGGCCACTCTTCGTTGGGGTACACGGGCTTCTCATTGCAGTGGCTTCTCGTTGGGGAGCACGGTCTCTAGCCGCCCGGACTTCAGTAGTTGTGGCACGTGGGCTCGGTAGTTGTGGCATGTGGGCTCTAGAGCGCCGGCTCAGTAGTTGTGGCTCACAGGCTTAGTTGCTCCATGGCAAGTGAGATCCTCCCGGACCAGGGCTCGAACCCACGTCCCCTGCCTTGGCAGGTGGATTCTTAACCACTGAAGCACAATCCAAAGTGCTTGCTCTTGTTGCAAGGCTCTAGAACCTGTTTCGCTCCTCTCCACCTTACATTCTCCTTCTTTCCCCTGAATTTACCCACATCAGTCATCTTGACTTCCTTGCCTGGACCACCAGGTTCATTTTCTGCCCCGGAAACATGCTGTTTCCACCGCCTGGGCCCTTCTCCCAGTTATATGCATGGTTTGTTCCTTCGCTTCATTCAAATCTCTGCTCAGGTGCCACCTTCTTGGGGAGGCTCTGGTGACCACTCACCCTATTAATTCTATCCTGTTGCTCTAATCCCTATTTCCTGCTTTATATATTTTTACTGCGGCCTGACATTATGTTACATACTGATTTATTTTTTGCTTAATAGTTCATTGTCTGTGTCCCCCATTAAAATGCAAGTACTATGAGAACTCTATTTTGCTTATTATTGGAAGTTTAAGAGTACTTGGTATTTAACATGTATTTATTGAGTGAATGAATAATTAAATGAGTAATACTTCTAAGGGCTGTAGTATTGTAGAAGCCCTAGCACTGCCACCAGTCAGTAGACAGGAGCATGACAAATTCTGCCCTTCTGCTGATTTTGTCTTCATTATCACCTGGAAGTTCTGAGATTCAAAGCACGAGATGATTGGAACATTTTCTGAAGCGTCTCAGCAATGAATACCTTATTATTTTTTTTCTTATTTGCATCATATCACTAACCTGGTATGCCCACATTCTGAGACAGTTATTTCCATGTATACTTCATTTGTTCCTTTTAGGGTCCTTTTGTGTATAAAGAATATAACATGCTCAAATGTTTTAAAAACTCACATTCAATTAGGAGTTTTTAACCTAAGGACCAGGGAATGACTGTATATATTATAAATAGGAAAGTATGGAATGAGGAAGTGATGAGTGTCAGACTGTATTGTGAGCGGTCAAATCAATTTGTTACTTTGGATTCATATTTTCTTTTTTGTATCCTTATCACGAAGTAAAATACGTGTACTCATTATGTGATTCATATTTCTGTACTTTGTGATGAAATATGCCAATCAGAATGGCTGAGTTTCATCTTATTTTCAAGAAGGGTCACCCCCGTTTCAAATATCTCATGAGTAATGTTTAACTTATTCAGCCTCTGATGCTTTTTTGCATGATAGTTTGGTACCACTTTTTCACCGAAGACGAACAACATTCAGGCAGATTAGTTCATGTCAATGCAGTTGAATTCAGGCAAATTAATTCATCTCAATGCAGTTGAATGCAATAAGAAAGCAGATATACTTGGGGTAATTAAAAGGGAATTAAATTTATTAGACTTTTAGCCCAACTCATTTCACAAAGGATATCAGCTGACTTAAAAAGTTGGCATACAATATGATTTAAAAATAAGGTGAGCTAGTATGGGGAGGAGGATATATTTGAAGAATCTAGTTAAAATTCTTTAGCCTGAGGCAGTGCTTTGAATGCTTCTTGAGTATGTCAGCTGTTTGATGAGACGTGCTTTATTGCTTTTCTACTTACATTCACATAACCACTTTTAAGCAGAAAAACTGCATGATTTTAAACTTGATTATCAAAAACTCTTTTGAATTGAGTTATCCTTACTGAACTGTGCCCTTGACTAATTTTTGGAACACGAACATTAACAGAAAAGAAGAGCATTGAGAAATTCTCTGGGCAATTTATGCAGCTTTTTGTTTCCTCTTTAGGGAATGATGCAACATCAATTGTCAACTGTCTTCATATTTTGGGTCAGACTTTGGATGCAAGGTAAATGGATACATTTTGATTTAAATCAATGAGTGTAATAATGATATACAGGAATAAGAAGAAGAACCTAGTGTCTTTATTCTTTGGAATTGCAATAAAGACTTTAATGTAGGTGAAAAGAATATCTTTTGTAAATTAGTAAAACAACGGCCTTTTATTATTTTTACGATCATATATATATTGTTATTTAAATTTTAAGTAATTTCTGTAGCAGCTAGGTATGTAATTGAGGGTTGAATTGGGACTGTATTATGTGAGGTAAAAATGATGAGCTACAACCCCAGAGATTTTATTAGCCTTAAGGCAGGATAGTTGTTCTCCATATTTCTAATAACATTTACCTTTATAGGAAATATGAAGGTTTTATTCTCATTTTATAGATGAGTAAAGTGAAGCTTAAGATTGCATAGTAAGTGTGGAAATATACCAGTTTCCAAGTCTATGCACTTTCTACTCTGCACTACTATTAAAATGACCAGAAATCCAAATACAAAACCAGTTTGGTTAGCATGATTGATTCAGCCTTTAAGCCGTACAATTAATTTACTTATTATCCAGGATACATCTAAATAAAAGTTCCTAAAAGTCTTCTACAGAGAATATGCGGTGATACTCTTGAATTACCCATTTTTGTGTTTAAAAGTTTATTTGAGGTGTTTTGTATAATAAATGAAGAAAGGAGATGCTACCATTCACCTTCATTTTCTACAAGAAATGGCGGCTTTAGAATGTCAGTTCTCTACAAAGTTCAGCCTTCAGAGCTTATTTAGAAAAGATTGATTATTACCCTTAAGGTAAAAAAAAAAAAAATCCGTATCATTCTGTAACGTGGTTTAGCTGGCATTAACTGTTTCTTTCACACCCATAGCCTCAGAAGACCTTCTAGTTTTGTTGGATTTGGGATGAACTGAACTGACTCAGGAGCTGGGTTTCTTAGTTATCAAGTAAATATTCTCAATATTTGAGACCACAGGTGGAAAACATAAAGCATTAGAACTGCCGTTTGCTCCGAGGTCCTAATTAAGTTGACTACAAAGGCATTTAGGAAACGTTATGCATTTATGGAGTGCTCTTGCTGTAACTTCAAGTATATAGGAAAGAATTATTTCAAAGTGGTTTTAAAAAATTGAGTTGACTGAGTGAATGTCGTCATGGACAAAAATAAACACGATGTAGAAGCATGTTTTATTTGCATTTCACGTGTTCCTCTCACAAGATACAAGGTGTCTCTTCTTTACTCCCTAGGACTGTGATGAAGACTGGCCTGGAAAGTGTTAAAAGTGCACTCAGAGCTTTCCTGGACAATGCCGCAGAGGATCTGGAGAAGACGATGGAAAATCTTAAGCAGGGCCAGTTCACCCACACCCGAAACCAACCCAAAGGTGTTACTCAGATTATCAATTATACCACGGTGGCACTGTTGCCAATGCTGTCATCATTATTTGAGCATATTGGCCAGCATCAGTTCGGAGAAGATCTAATATGTATGTAAATCTATTACTTAGAGTTTCATTATCTACATAGTACAATCCGAAATTAACAGCCACATCATCGAGGTTATTCAAACACTGCTTATACGTTAAAATGTTTTTGTTTTGTTTTGTTTTTTTAAGAACACTTTAGGTTGACATTTGAATTACAAAACCAAAACCACTCTTAATAGAGATAGATCTCTGAATCACATGGATTTGCAGAAGGGACCAGTAAGGTACTGGTTATGGACAGTCACGCCCACATTGTTGACATCCAAGTTCCAAATTTTACACTTTCTGTGGTGTCTCTTTCCATGGAAATTTTCTAATGCAGTTTCACCGAAGGACATGCAGCATTAAATGTTTTCAGATTATTTCTGAGTCGATGCAGACGGTTTCTGCAAGCTATCCTACCAGTAAATTTGAAGGCTGCTGAGACAAATTCTGTGTCTAAATAACTGACCTACTAGGGTGGCTCAAATATCTTTTGTTTATAGGTTTCATTCTCTTTTCATAGGGGATTTCATCAGCCGTTCCTGGCTGGAATTCTGTGGTTCTTAAAAATATCCACAGAATGCCCAAGGTTGCATGAAAAAGGAACTACGTGACCTAAGTTCCTGCTCTCCTGCCTGTATGAACATGACAGATGATATGAGCCCTTGTCTACCAGTCGAGTGTGTCTTGCTTGCAGACCCACCCACTCAGACTCTC
This sequence comes from Globicephala melas, assembly GCF_963455315.2. Classification (NCBI taxonomy): domain Eukaryota; kingdom Metazoa; phylum Chordata; class Mammalia; order Artiodactyla; family Delphinidae; genus Globicephala; species Globicephala melas. Next base: position 76,007,063 of record NC_083329.1, on the reverse strand, counting down.
AGTGTTGTAGGTCTCCCCGGTGAAGTACAGCTCTGTGTAAAAACCACCTTTGCTCATCAGTGAATGACATAACCACTAGTTTCAAAACATTGACATTGACACTGCTTGAACCAATGGGAGCATTACTTACAGCCCCATGTGGACACAGAAACAAATATGGGGGATGAGGAGGGTTTCTCCATTCATGTCATGGTGTGTCCTCCAGGAAATGGTAGCAGAGTCGGCATTAGAAATCCAAGATTCTTAGTTTTCTTTGCCTGTTGAACATGTTTATTGGATCAGAGATCATCTAAGAGGTTTTATTTGATTTTCTAGCTTTAAAAGCTCCAAGAGTGACTTACTTATGCCTTGAATTTCAGGTCATTTCAGAAATAAATGATACACCCCGTTCTCTAGCATTCTTACTCTTGTTCATTTGAGAGTTAAAATAAAAGGTACAGTCTTTATATACCTCTGGAACAGGAGTCAAAATGGACCTGTCCTCCCAGATATCCTTGTGCTTAGTTTTATTCTTGAAGAAATCCTTTATTATACCTAAAGCGATTGTTCCTGATAATATTCTGTCTGTATAATCAGAGCATAATTCTTCAGAAAGCTTTCAGCTCCTTCCAGAAAAGAATTTTGTTTGAGAAAAAGGTCTTAAATTTCCTTTTATGTGTGTGTGTTCTTGTATTGCTTTTTTTCAAATATTAAAGTGTTAGTATGCCTTTAATATGGAATTTTGTTGTTAGCCTAAACTTTCTCAGGACAATGTATTGATAACAAGTGTTTTTTTTTAAAGTGAGATTCTCTTTTTCCTTAGTGGAAGATGTACAGGTATCATGTTATAGAATTCTGACTAGCTTGTATGCATTGGGGACCAGCAAGAGTATTTATGTGGAAAGGTAAGATTTTAAAAGTTTAACTTTGTATTAATAGTTTTTTCAAGTGTTATGATTATTTATTTCAAGGGTCTTCACTTTATAACTTTTTTCCTTAGTTATAAACTAAACAATCAGATTGACATATTGAATTCCTTGGGAGTAATTAGACAATCTTTAAGCTAAATTTGAATTGATATAATAAAAGACAGTTGCAAATTATGAACAAAAAATGTAAAGCCATAGTGGTAAAGCCTATATTTAATATAAAGTTTAAACTTAGAGCGTTAATGAGTCTTACAAAGGAATCTGCTAGTACAGTTTCTAATTCTATATTGGAAATACAAAATAAGAACAAATATAGGCAGTTAATTTTTTCATGTTCTCAAGTTCAAGAGGAGAAGATTAGCAGAGTCAGATGTTCTGGACAGGTCAAGTAAGATAAGGTGTCCCCACTGAACTGAACAAGAGAGATCACATGGGCAACTTCTGTAAGATTTCTGTGGAAGAGAGAAGAGAAAGAGGGCTTTTTTAAACGTTAGAAGAAATAAAAAGACATTCTAATAGAAGACCAATAAATGAAATAAATAAGTCAAAGGATATTCTGAGAGAAGAATATTGAATAGATGTAAATTCTCCCCAAATTAATCTTAATTATAAAGAATTTCAAGTAGAAATTTGTGTTTTGTTGAACTTGAAAAATTTAAAAGTTTATTTGAAAGAATCAATGCACGAGACTAGCCAATAAAATTTTGAGAGAGAAACTTAGAGTAATAAGGGCATTCACACGGCCTACCAAACATTAAAACTTAAAAGCAACAATAATTAAAATAAGGTGACAATTACAAAGAGAAAGGAAAGTAGATCAATAGAAAAAGATAATTGAGTTTACTCTGAATATTTTTAAAGTTTCACCTGCATTTTAAGTTAAACTATCAATAGTTTCATATGATTTTTATGGCTATAAAATATTTTATCCTAAGGAAGTGTTATACTTCATTGAAATGTTCCTTTATTTTTGACATGTAGGCTCTTTTCTCTTTTTCACGTACGTAAATAATGCTAGATCTATATTCATAGTTTTCTGTGTATATTTATTTTATTTCCTTTATCAGAATTTGGAGATCTAGGTTAAAGAGTATGCATGTAGTAAGGGTTTGTGATGCACATTTTACTATCTTTAAAAACAATTGATTCAATTCATACTTTAAAGTTTTACAAGAGAATTCTCATTTCCTCACATTTCTCATTTCCGATTATTACCCTTTTTTACTATTTATAAATTTATTAGTTGAAAATGGGATCCTATTTTTATTTTCAAATGCATTTTCCTCATTACCAGTTACTAGCTATTTGTGTGTGTGTGTTTACCTTACCATTTGTACTTTTTTAATAAATTGCCTTTTCTTATTTTTTGTCCGTTTTTCTATTAATGTATTCTCTTACTGATCAGTAATAACCATTGTATTTGTTAACTATTACCTTCTTGCCTGTTATTTCTCCTGCTTTTATGACTTTTAGCATTTTTTTACCTTTATAGTGCTTATATACAAATCATTATGTGCAGATAGTTTTTTATGACATGAGAATTTTGGATTTTTATATAATCAGATCTAGCAATTATACCGTACACGTTTCATCTCCTTAGTTTCATGATTTTAAGAAGTTTATACTATACCCTTAATAGCTAGAAATTCAAATATTTATTCTCCTAGGTTTTTCATGCTTTCAGTTGTTTAGATTTACTTTTTAATCCTTTTGTTCATTCTGTAAATACTGATCAAACGTCAGGTTCTGGGAAACAACAGTGAACAAATAGATCCCTGCTCTCAGAGAGCTTATATCAAGGGAGAGAAACAAAACAAGGAAACTGTTGAACGTAACAGGGGCAAGTTATTGTGTGTGAGTTGGCACACAGTACAGAGGATGACACGGGGTGATCAGGAATGCATCTTGGAGAACAGGGCTTTTTAGACTCAGAACTTTCTCTACGCAACAGGAAACAGTAGAAGATAAGTCAGGTGTAAATGGTCTGTGTGTAATAGCCTTCATTGTCTCAGTGAAGTCTGAGTTGAGTCTTCAGCCAGATGACAGTTGAAGAAACAAGTGTGAGAAGCTTGAGGGGGGCATAGAATGTCTGAAATGATTGTCTCTGGAGTATGAAGGGATTTACTGGAAATGAGCCTGTTTCCTGTTTCTCTTTGGTGTTATGTAGAATTCAATTTTTTAAATTGTCCACCACGTCTCTAATATAATGATTTATTAAATATTTCTCTTATTTACTGATTTAAAACAAACTCTTCATCATATACTAAGTATATTTGCTAGGTTATATTTCTAGAATTTCTATTCTGTTCTAAATTATTTGATTTTTAAATGATTAGAGCAATACCATCTAGGCTGAATTGTTACTATTTTCTAATACATTTTAATATCTGGTAGTCCAAATTCTCTCATACCTCAGCAGTTACTGTTATTGTTGTTACTACTCTTGCCTGGGTATTTTTCTTGATAGAATTTGGGATCTTTCTGCTAGATTCTTTAAAAAGATATATATTTTTTCAGTTAACTTTGCAATTACAAAGTGAATTTGGGAGAATATAAAAATAAAAATTTGAAGGTGAGTAAAAGGTATTTTGAAAAAAATGACACTATACTAAAAAGAAAAGTAGTTATTTTAATATAACTCACCTAAAAGAAAAATTGCTATTTCCAGAATAGCAACAGAAATGATCAGAGTTGATCTGAGAGTTACTAATTGAATTTATATCTTAAAGTGAATTATTAAATAATTCAGATGAATTATTAATGAAATAAAAGGACTAGCCCAGTCAGATGTCTGGAAATAGATGATCTACTTTGGGGTCATATATGAAACATTTTAGGCTATTAAATTCTTAAATAAAGTATTTCTCATTCTTTTAAAACATCTATTGAACCCATATTGTGTGCCAGAAATTTTGCAATTCTGTATCCCTGTTTTTAGGTAAGGAAAGAAAAACTTGAAAAGGGTAAGTAATTTTCCTATGGTGAGTGACACAGTGTTAGGAGTAAGATCAGGACTTGGGTCTGTCTGAATCAAAGCCCATGCTCTTTGTAATTTCTTGATGTCCTAAATTATCTTTAGTAATGAAATGTTATGAAATGTTTGAATTGAACTTTATCTTATTCAGTGTCATTCTATGAAGGGATATTTTCTCCTAGCTGAATATATATCTAGTCATTTTTAATTAAAATATTAGATAATCAGACTTAATTTTAAGTATTTTTTTAGTGAGAAATTTAAAACTGTCTAAGAGAATTATGTAACCTTTTCTTAATTTGATCCATTTTATTGACTTTTAAATAAAATACATATTCAAAGTCATTTAAGGAGTTCATAATTTGCTGAAATAACTCTCACATTATTCTATATTTAATAAACACTTAACATGCCAGTAGAGCCTTGGATTCAGTAGGTAACTGAGGGAGAGAGAATTTATATCAGTGGCAAGGGAAGCCTTGACTAAATTGATCACAGTCTGATTCCCTTCCTTCCCTTGAAAATGATAAATTAATTTTAAGTGTTATCAATAGTTTTTAGCATCTAATATGTCCTTATATTTCATAGCTACCCTTAAATTACTTATACATGGTAAATTTTCAGAAAGTTTTATTTGTGTCTTGTATTAGTACTTGATTTTTAAAATTTTTATCAAAATCCATTTAGTCACATGGCAAGAATTGTTCCTTAGGTCATCATGTTAAAAGAAAGAAAGAAAAAAAGTAAAATGTCCAAACTTATGAGGGAATTTACAGGGCTTGGGTTTTTTTTTCTTGTTGTTGTTATTTTTGTCTGTACTGTTTTTAACTTCTTTTTAGCTGACAGATGATTTAGGTGTGTTTTTTTTTTAATGGCAGGGAGTTTGCTATTGAAAGCACATGATGTTTTGCAGTATAGAAATTGGGTTTGAGGGTTAGTTTTTATCAGTAGCAGTAGCACTATGATTGTCCTTTTAGGTTTACCTTTCCAATTTTAATATAACTCCTTCAGTTTTTCACTTAGAAGACTTAAAAAATATAAGCGTTTTCCACTTACAGGCAACGTTCTGCATTAGGAGAGTGTCTGGCTGCCTTTGCTGGTGCCTTTCCTGTAGCATTTTTGGAAACTCATCTCGACAAACACAACATTTACTCCATCTACAATACTAAGTCTTCTCGAGAGAGAGCAGGTAACACAGAAGCATGTGCACTACTTGATATTTGAAGCTAAAGCTTAATGACATTTGTTGTGTTTTCTGACCATGATTTTTTAATGGGCTATTTTAATTTATTATCTCCATGCCATTTGTTCTTAGGTGTTATTATTTGGAATTTTTTGGAATGCTGTATACTATTTCCTTAGTGTTTCTGAAAGAAAATTAGTTTAATTTCTTCTAAGTCAATGAGCCACAGACAAATTAACCCTCTTAATAATAAAACAGAATAATCAGCAGATATGGAAAAATAGGTCATTCAATCACCTCTTATAGGTAGTCAGTAAGTGTATGGTGTTCTTATTTGTTACAGTTATACCTTTCATTTCTCTTGCTTCACCGGGTATGTCTATCTTATTGGAACAGTTTTATTTCATGTGATGTTTTTCTGATAGTTTGATCCTCTAAGTCTGATAAAGTATATTTTATTTTAATCATTTTCCAAAAGCCCTCAAGAGTTCCCCCAACTTGAACAAGAATTATTAGCTGTTCACAAATGCATACCTCTCTGTTGATGAGATCATTTCTCTGTGTAATTCATGTCTATATGGGAGCTACTGGTTACACTGATTTTATAGTGAATTTTTCAAGTAAAGAACCTTTTAAAAACTTGAATAATCGTTATTTAATTTGCCTAATTTATGATTCGAATTTCATATCACAGAGGAAGTTAAAGAAAAATATGTTGAATATAACTTAGCAGTATTTTCTACATAAATGGCACAATATATTTGTAAACAATAAAACACAGTTGAGTTTGGATTGTTAATTATGTGTATAAGCATGTCTTATAAAGTTGTCTTATTAAAGGTTTTTGATTCATTAATATTTTTGTAATGAATCAAGAATGAAGCAGATTGTTATTTTGTTACAGATAAGGAAATACACAGAGCAGATAATTTCCCCACTTATTTTCTATAATACGCCGTTTGCATAACAAAGGAAAGGAATTGCATTTAATGATTCTCCTTCATTCATTTTCTTAGTCAAGTCATTCAACAAATGATTATTGGTAGATGGAGAAGATGGTGTATACAAAGATAAATAAGATTTGATTTTTTTCTTCAGGGAGTTTTTAGTTGCAGTAGAGGTAGAGAGACTGGTGAATATACGTGATAGAATTCAGAATAAAGAACACTGGGGACACAAAAAAGCAGTTTGAGCTGAGAGCACCTGGGAAGACTTAGCAGAGTTTGTACAGATGAGCCTTGAAATTAGGAACACTGAAAGTCTGGTACGTTAGGGGAAACTTCAAGTACTTTGAGGTGGCAGTAGATTTCAGGGAAGAAAGAGAAAAGATGAGGCAAGAATGGAAAGCCAAAAAGAGGCGAGGTAGGCTTCCTGTGTCAGGTAAGGAGTGGGGACTGTACCAGGGCAAAAAGGATCCTTTTATTGGCTTTAAAAAGGGAAGTAACATGAGTAGCTTTGCATTTTAGAACTCCATCATGGCAGAAATAAGGAAGACGAATGAGTGTGCATCACCAGTTAGAAAATGATTGTGGTAATGCAGAAGAAATCTAATTGGGCAAGACCCCTTGGATGGAGTCTATAGTGAAGAGGTTATGAGAAATCCTAGAGGTAGAATCATCTCCTGTAGGAGATGAAGGAGCATCACAGCCTAGAATTTCTCCCAGGTTTCTAGCCTGGGTGACTCATTGGATAATGTTGTTCTCACCAGATAGTAGTGCAGGCTCAAGGCGTAGATTGGAGAGGAAAGGTCAAGTTTAAATTTAGACCCGTTATATTTTAGTTGCTTTTGACACATTCCTTATGAGACACACAAAAAAACTTTAGGAAATATGGCTATGAGAGTTATTCTCTTACAGCAGAAGCCCGTAGGAATGGCAAGAATTGCCTAGGCAAACATATAATCTGAAAAAGAGAAGTGAGTTCAAGATAAATCCCTAAAGAAAACCCATATTTAAAAGTTCAGCAAGGAGAAAAGAGTTAGCAAAAGGAGACTGACAAAATTCAGAAGAGAGTCAAGAAACACTGAATGCATTGAAGTTAAGGAAAAGGGGGATTTTAGGAAAAGGAACTTTGGTCAGTGATGTGAAATGCCCTTGAAACACTTAGTAAGATAAGGATTGTAAGAGAATAAATTCGTTCAGTGGTGAAAAGCAGAAGCCTTCAATTCTGTGGCTAGGAGAGCACCTGGAAAGGTGTAAACAGTCTAGGAGAGAGCTGAGCACGTGTATAGATAGGTTTGCTGCGGAAGAGGCCGTAGAGAAGAAGGAGCTGAAAATACAGTCCTGAGCAAGGTGCCTGCTGGAGGATAGACAGCATCAGAACACAGGTGAACCATGAATGGGGACCTCAGAACTCCTGCTGAAAAGGGGAACAGACGTGAATGTGAGACCAGACGCAGAAATGATGAGAGCAGGCAGCTGGAAGAAGAGACATCTGATATTCCTACTTGTTCTGAAGTAGAAGGATCGGTCATTTGGTGATCTTCAGGTGGTTGGGTAGGGACTCGGGGAAAAAGAAAGTTTGAAATACCTGCCACGGGAAAAGGGAGAGGCACAGGGAACTTTATTCAATATCCTGTGATAAACCGTAATGGAAAAGAATATAAAAAATGAATGTCTATATGTGTACAACTGAGTCACTTTGCTGTACAGCAGAGAGTGGCACAACATTGTAAATCAACTACATTTCAGTTTAAAAAAAAAAAAAAAGGAGAGGAATCCAGCTGAAGGCATGCCAGGTCTGGCCGAGTTTTGAAGCCCAGTGTGAAATGGTTGCTTGTGTCTGTTTCGGGTCACTTCCTTCACTGAATCCATGTCATTTGTACGTGTGCTTCTCTAGCTCTTAATTTGCCAACTAATGTCGAAGATGTTTGTCCAAATATACCATCTTTGGAGAAACTCATGGAAGAAATTGTGGACTTAGCTGAGTCCGGTATTCGCTACACACAAATGCCACATGTGATGGAAGTTATCCTGCCCATGCTGTGTAGCTACATGTCTCATTGGTGGGAGCACGGACCTGAGAATAATCCAGGAAGGGCTGAGATGTGCTGCACGGCTCTGAACTCAGAGCACATGAACACGCTGCTGGGAAATATCCTGAAAATCATATATAATAACTTGGGAATTGATGAGGGAGCCTGGATGAAAAGGTTAGCAGGTAAGACTGGGAAGGAATGTGCCACTTCCATTTGTTTATTTCCAAAAAGATTTGAAATACAGAAGACTAAAATTTTTCTATCTCAATCTTTGTGAATATTTGCTCTGTGCTCAAAAACTATTCTGGATTACTTCTGTCATGCTGTTCTAAAAAAAAAAAAGTAGATTTAATCAGACATTGGGTAACTTTCCATATAGTTACTACTTTTAAGTGAGTAAACATTTTCTAGATTTGACTAATCTCGCTAAGATTAATCAGTGAACACAGCAGTAAAAATTAATGATTCTGCAGGCAGAGACAAAAATAAAACTGGATATTGAAACCACCCAGGTTTAGTCATCTCTCTTAGCGGGAATGGGGGAGGATCATCAAAAGATACAAATATTTACATTTAAGCTTCTCTGTCATTGCAGTATTTATATTGAGTAATTGGAAGCAATTTGAATGCCCAGCCACAAGAGTATGGTTAAATAGGTTGTGCACATCCATATTACCAGAATATTATGCTTTTTTTCAAACATTAAGATTTCAACAATATTTTATGATGTGGAAAATATTCAGAATATCATGGAGGGTTAAAAGAAGAACTTTAAAAATTTGAATTCAGAAGTTTACGTATGATATTACTTATTGGGAAAATTTCCAAAAAAAAATACACCAATGTCTTACTAATTTGGATAGGGTAATTATGGTTGATTTTTAACATTTCTCTTTTATACACTTCCCCAGTATGTGTATGTTACTCTTAGGGAGAAAAAAATTCCTTTTAAAATGGCCTAAAAAACAAACTTATGGTTACCAAAGGGGACAGTGAGGGGGAGGGACTAATATATACACACTACTATATATAAAATAGGTAATGAACAAGGATGTACTCTATAGCACAGGAAACTCTGCTCAATATTTTGTAATAACCTCTATGGGAAAAGAACCTGAGAAAGAATGGATATATGTTTATGTATAACTGAATCACTTTGCCGTCTACCTGAAACGAACACAGCATTGTAAATCCGATATAAAGTAAAAATTAAATTGAAAAAAATGGCCTAATCAAATTTAGACCTGTTGCTAACAACTACAACTATTATTAAATAAAAGAGCAGTATTATATGTAATCTAACTCTTCCACTGGGTCAAGGATGGGGACAGTTATAATGAGATGGCGTAGTAGTTAAGTAGGTAGTGGTCTCATAGAAGTATTCAGTGGTGTGTATCTCTTCTAAAAAATGGGCCGGGGGAACTTTTCCATTTGGGGACTTTTCTTCTTTGTGTGAAAATAATTGATTTCCAAAGTGAATGAATGTCTTTTTTAAACTTCTAAATTAGCTGCCAATTTCTTTCTTTCCTTCTTTTTTGAAAACAAGGAAGCACATCAGTTTCAATTCAGTAATCATTTTTGAACAGCAGCTATGTAATTAGGTTTGGGACTAGAAAAAGGACTGAGGCATGGGCTGAATTCTAAAGGAAGGCATGTGCTAGAGGAGAGGGAGGCTTAATCGTGCTGTACAGTTGTGATGACCATCTAATCCTCATTTTAATGAATGTTTATGCAGAGCGGAATATTAATGTCTGTCTTCAAACAGTATTTTCCCAGCCTATTATAAATAAAGTGAAACCTCAGCTCTTGAAAACTCATTTCTTGCCATTAATGGAGAAACTCAAGAAAAAGGCAGCTATGGTGGTATCAGAGGAAGACCATCTGAAATCCGAGGTCAGGGGGGATATGTCCGAGGCTGAACTTCTCATTCTAGACGAGTTCACCACGCTGGCCAGAGATCTCTATGCCTTCTACCCGCTCTTGATTAGATTTGTGGACTATAACAGGTAGAATGTTCAAAAGTGATTTAATTTCTCTAATTCAGTCGTAACCTTACTGTGTTCATACGTCCCAGTGGAATTGCTTCATTCACTACTTAGCAATGAGTTTGTTCACAGTGATGACAGTATCAGATGTGACTTTCACCAAACGTCTTAAAATTACAATTGGAAATCCCATTGTGGAACAGTCTGCCTTGTGGGTGTAAAAACTAGCACTTTGACAGTTACATGTTTAAATTATTTAAAATGTTACAGCTGTACACTGAAGTCATTTATGAGCTCTGTGGACAAGCATGCTCACCCTCAGTTTACTTGGTTTCACATTTAACTTTAGGAGTGTGATTTTTTTTTTAATTAACTTTAGGGAGTAACTGAGACACTACTTTATTTATTATGTGATCTAGGGCAAAGTGGCTAAAAGAGCCTAACCCAGAAGCAGAAGACCTTTTCCGCATGGTTGCAGAGGTGTTTATCTACTGGTCAAAATCCCACGTAAGTAGGAAAATACTGACAGTGCTTACTCTCTGGAATATGTCCAGGACTTGCAAAATTTAATGAATTTTCCGATTCCCTTAGTAAATACCTATCAGAGTGTTTCTCAAGGTCATCTCCTTAGTATCACTTAACTGGCCAGGAGAGAGACTAGGCTTCCCTGGGGAGTTTGATGCACTATAAGCCTTCTTTTGAGTTTTGTAATTTATCTTCAAACAATCACAGAGATTTTTAATTGTGCTGAGTATTTATCATAATCAGTAGGTTTTTAGATGAATGCCTAGTGTTAGTTTCAAGAATAAGAAAAAGAATCTGAATACGTGCTTTTGAATCTCATGGACATATTTTAAACACAAATCTGTTAATATATGTTATGTACGTTCTAACCCAAATTTTTAAAGGTGAAACTATGTGAATAGTTATAATATTATTAACAGTAAAATTAGAATGTTAATATGAGCTGAATGAAAATTGAGGCTTAGTCTATTCACTGTCCTTCATACAAAATCTTTTATTACTCATCAATTATTAACATAGTTAGATGCTTACTACGGAATTATTTTGCTTGGGTTATGCTCCTTTAAAAAAGAAACACGTGTAATTAGATTGTTAACCTCTCTTTTAAAGCTCTGTGATTATTTCTGCTTTTATTCTGTATTTGCTTTCACTACTACCACTGCTTCAACACTTGACTTTGCCAGTGTTTTTATGTTCCTAAATTAAAAATGAATAAAATAATTTTAGGGTATATGAAAAAGTAGATAAAATATCTGACAGAATGGAAAGTTGCGTTATAGTTGTGCATGCCCTTAGGAAATCTGTGTTTATCCCAAAAGGCAGTATATGCTTTCCACCAGGTAGCTGGTGTTTGAGTATTCATTCTATCCCTTGGTAGGTGTGTGACTTGGTTACCTAAATTTTCTGAACCTTAGTATTCCCATCTTTGAAACAGACATATTTCTATCTAGTTACCAGAATTGTTGCCCCCAGCCAAGCACCCTCATTTGATATTCAACTATTTGTTTCCTTTCTTTATAAGTCTTATATATCAAATTACTACTTACCTTTGTAGAAAGTTTGGGTTCCTTTGTAACCTCTATTACATGAACTACTTATCTGTGGTTTTAATTGAAACTTCCTTTGGGACTTCTCAGAATTTCAAAAGAGAAGAGCAGAACTTCGTGGTACAAAATGAAATCAACAATATGTCTTTCCTTATTACGGACACCAAGTCAAAGATGTCCAAGGTATAACTCTAATCTGTTTTACTTTCTAGAAAATGTGTGAATATAACTTATGTTCATTAGTTGAATTGGTTGATATTTTTTAGATCTTTTGAAGGTTTGTAACTGGAATTTGATGGATTTGATAATATGTTTACTGATTAAACACACATACACACATAGTTTTAAGGGTACCTGGGACTTATTGTAATCAGGTGTGGCAAGACATGTAGACATGGAAATGACTGTCGTGGAGGAAGAAGATTTTACTCACAGTTCCCTGGAAACAGAAGGCACAGCGTAGAGTGAGGACACATGGGGAAGCACCAGGGTCAGCCACGAGGCGGAGGGAGCAAGGGGAAGATGTGGGCAAGAGCCTTTATTATGGTTTCTGTGGAGAGGAGCAGACGAGGTAGGGTAAGCAGGTTTAGCACTGGCTAGCTTGAGTCATTTCAGTGGGCTCTGGGGTGTAGGGACTGTCCCTAGTTGTCTGGTACCTGACCCTGGGTGGTGAGGGCAGGTGGAATGAGATTCAGGTAAAGGAGGTGATTGGAGGACAAGGACTCTGAATTGATTGGTTTGTATATGAAAGGCGTGCTTGCAGGCAAGTAATTTTCTACCTCTAGGAATTGACTAACTCTGGGAGGGGCACTCAGAGATCAGCAGGGCCCACGATGTCAAGGCATCACAATAAAAAGACATGCTTAGGGCTTCCCTGGTGGCGCAGTGGTTGAGAGTCTGCCTGCCGATGCAGGGGACACAGGTTCGTGTCCCGGTCTGGGAGGATCCCACATGCCGGGGAGCGGCTGGGCCCGTGAGCCATGGCCGCTGGGCCTGCGCGTCTGCACATCCGGAGCCTGTGCTCCGCAATGGGAGAGGCCACAACAGTGAGAGGCCCACATAACGCAAAAAAAAAAAAAAAAAAAAAGATATGCTTAATATACACACACACTCACAAAATTGCCAATCAGTATAATATAGATATAATTAGTCAATAATATGTATTCATCAGAGGAAATGTATGTACATTTATGTGTGTCAAATAAATACACCGCCAAATAATTAGCTGCATTGTTTAAGAACCACATGGATGAATTCTAAGTTCTCACATATGAAATAGAAATTTTTGTTTTCTCCATCACTCATGTTGGGGACTGGAGGACCTTTCAAAACACTGAAAAATATGTGCCTTTATCTTTTGAATTACCACTAAATAGGAAAATGAATATATTAGATGGGGTAACACACAAAATATGCTCCCAAATGGCCAAAGATGCAAAATAGTGTGGCACTGTGGCCACGGAAATCAGTCTCGACCAACTCAATAAATTACGGGAAGAGAGATGAACCCCAAGAGCCCATCTGACTTGTTTCATTGGCAACCACCAGGACAAAAAAAGTAGCATCACTCAGTACTCTAGTCTTATTCAGAGATGTGGATGCCATGCATTTGATACTATTACACATGAACTCAAAGCTAATGTGCTGGCTGAAGCTTTGCATACTAGAACACTTGTCCGACTGCTACAGGCTATTACTCTGTGCATCTGTGCTCTTGAAACACTCATAAAAGATGATAAATTTTCTTTCCTCTGGGCAGACAGTAAGCCTAAAGAGTGAGGAACTGCTCCTTCAGAAGATGCTATATACTAAGAGTATGTATGTCACAGGGATGTTCTGAACTGAAAACTGTTAGTGAATTACCCTGCTTTGTCAGTATATTGTCAACGTAGGCCAGTGTTAACAAAGGCATAGAGAGAAGACATAAGAGGTCAGTGTTTTCTTTTGGAGGATGACAATGACTCCAGTGTATTATCAAACTCAAGATAAATTAAAGGTCTTCAGAGCAGAGGTCTGCATACCTCTCTACAGACATCCTCTTCCCTCTTTTCCATCATTCTAGTCCAGTGATTCTCCAAGCATACACTCAAAGCATTGTACATCCTGTAACCTAAACTGAGGCATCTACAACCATTGACATTTACTCCTATTTTCAGGAAAAAAATCAAAAGTAATGGATAGGAGCATCTCAAACTTAATGTCGTCCCCCCCCCAAATTTTGTTAACCTTTTTAGTCTTTTTACCTATGACTGCTAACACTCTGAGACGAGATAGCTCGCAAATAACAGTAACATTGATGAAAAATTTAGAAATCAGCGACTATGCTTTGCTTAAAAAAATTTTTTTTGCCTGCATATGTGCTTGACATTTTATATTGTGTAAGTACAATAAACTTTTTTCCTAGAAAAAATGTTTCTAGTTCAAACAATGGAGTCAAATATACTCACATGTTACCTATATTGTTTTACTAAAGTAATCATGATACGCATGTGTCAACATTTGGACAGATTTGAGAGTCACTGGTTGGTCATAGCAGTGTCATAACTGCAGTTGTTATCAGTATCATTGAGGTTCTCAGCTGACCACGGATGGCAAGAAGGATTCAGAAGTGGAAGGTAGTCAGGGGCTGAGTAAGTTCTCTCCCAAAAAGCTGTATCATTTGGGTCTGGTGTCAAGAATGGATACCAGTAGTGTGGCCAGAGGTCTTACATCTGAAACTGAAATGAACAGAGAGGTGTTCCCTCCTGAAATGCTGAGAGCAGAGAGATGCAGAAAGCTTCAGGGATTTCTGCGACAAGACCTTAAACCGTCTGTCTAAGGTGTCACAGCAGCCGATAGAGCCACCCTCCCAGAGTCCTGCAGGAAAAACGAACTCCTTTTGGCCAGAGATTGAGACCAAATGCAAACACCAGCCAAAGGACATATTGTCACACATCAGTCTTCAGCCAGTCGCTTGAGCAGGGATAATAATCACTATTTGTATGGAGTGCCATTTCTCAAATTAGAAGAGTATATAAGTTGGCCAGCAGACCAATTTGGAATAGGAAATCTGGGATAGGGAAGCTCATTTTGACTTAAAGCAAAATATATGTAGCTCAGAGAGAGGCCAGTGCATGTATAATTGGCCATAATACTCTGGGAGTTCTATTTTTCTTATTTTTTGAGGAACCTCCATGCAGTTCCACAGTGGCCGAACCAGTTTGCACTCCCACCAGCAGTGCACAAGGGTTCCCTTTCCTCCACATTCTCACCAAAACTTGTGATCTCTTGTCTTTTTGATGAATAGGCTCTTTTATCCTTCATATGTCTAAATTTTCATAAATCATTTATGATTTTATGTCTATTTGGGGGGTTGTAGGGCATTTTCTTGTAGGAATATTAGAAAATTCTTCCCTTTTTCTTGGTCCTCTTAAATTTTAGGTTATTTTAGGTGAAATTGTTGGAGCTATATTTGTGGTGCGTGCATGTGTCTGTGTGTATGTGAGAGAGAGACAGACAGACACACACACACACATACAGATGGATTTAAGAGAGGTCATTTATCCGACTCTCCTCCTTAAATATGCTGTTGACAGAAATAATAAACAATCTGTAATAGGAATAGAAAAGAGTTTTATTTGAGCCAAACTGAGGGCTATAACCCGGGAGACACAGATTCAAGAAGCAGTTGAATTATGTTCCACCGTACTAAAAAATGGGGGAGACTTACAGAGGCAAACACCGCAAAATTACATAAGTTATTTGTCAAAAATTATGACTGGACCTGGCAAGAAGTAAGTGTGCTTGTTAAGTAAGGATTGGTCGGGGTCCGAAAGAGTTGCAATGCTGCAGCTGGCAGCTGCTAGCAGATGTTTTGAGAATGGCTGGTGGTGTCCTTGAGACTGATACAGTTCAGAAAATTCAAGTTCTCTGTGATGCAGGATCGTGTCTCAGACCACATTCACAGTGGCCACTGAGCTCCATTTTGGATGTCTGAGCCACACTCTATTTTCATTTTTTAAATGCATTTGTTTCTTCAGTGGTTAAAGCAGATGCACAATGCATGTTTGATGGGTCACAAAACAGGCTGTTCTAATTAGCGTAAAGTTTAAGTTAAATCATGTGTAAGCCAGAATGACTTTCCCAGATCTCCATATGTGAACATTTCTTCCCTCAGTGCCTACATATTGACCATGTTATTGTGTCTTCATATCTGATTCAAATGTTAGGATTGAAAATGAACTGTGCAAATTCAGTAGTTTCAGCAGTTCTGTTCAAGTTATTGAACAGCTCCTATGAGTAAGGCACAGTGCTTGGTTCTGCATATAAGAAAGGAACAAAATAGGTTTGGCCACTTCCCTAATGGAGCTCCATAGTCTGGGGAGGAAATTGACACTGAACAAGGAAAAAACAGCCCTTATAGACGTACATGAGGATATTTGACTGCTCGTATATTTAATTTCTTCCTACCAACAGTGAACTTTATCACTCATAAAAGTTCAAAGATTTATTGACTGTTCTTTTCAGTTTACAGATTTCCTATGGTATAGAAAGCAAGATGATATTTTGAGCATAAGTAGGAATTAATTTATCTAGTACTTCTCAAAACTGAGCAGTGTAGAGTTGCCTTCAGTGTTGATTTAAATTATTTTTATTATAAGGTTGCTTAAATATTTATAAATATCAAGCCAGGTATAAGCTCCTTCTACTTTTACAACAGTAAAACCAAAAGACCTTTACAAGTTAAATCAAAGAAAACTTCAGCACCAGTAAAATTTAGACTTTCATGTATTGAGTAATATTGTTTTGCAAACACTAAATTACCAGTATTGGGTAGAAATATATTTGCATAACTTATATCAATTTCCTTAATTTTTAGGATGGTGGTTCCTCATTTGGGTAATTATTTTTATCAGTGTGGTTAGGTTTCCTTTTAGAAGAGAGCTCATGTAAAACCACTGATTCATTATTTTTATGGGTTAATCAATTTAATAGTACAAATAATTATTCACTGTGCTTTTTCTACTAAACTTACCGACAGTACTCTCTTACAAATTGGTACAGATAAAAGCGGGATCCACACGATAAGTACATCTCTTTGGAAAGTGAATATGATTCTTATTACTGTGGTTCAGATATTGTAGGTTTGATATATCAATATATACTATATATGTAATAATATAATACATTATATAATATATAGTATTAACATATCAGCTACCATTACCATCTGATTTCAGATGTTTCAGTACTTTCACTTTGCAAAAAACTTCTTTCATTATCACGTTGTGATGTATTTTGCCTTCTTTTGGGGAAAGCAAATCATTTGTATATTAAATGATCTTCTGAATTTCTCAGCCCCAAACTATTACAGTATATCATTATCATAAAACTATCTTCAATGTTTGATTTATTATTACAAAGAAATTTAACATGCACGAAGAAGTGGATATGGGACAGCTATTTTCATTTTAACATTAGAACATGTCCTCTTAATAGAAAGAAGAATACTCACTACCCAGTGAAAATTAGACTCCGTCATTGGAGGTGACCCTGGCACAAGCATAGTTTTCAACAAAATCACTAGAGAACCCTGAAGTATCATGGCTGTTCTCAGTTGTAAACAGGTTATCCAGAGATAATCCTGAATATTTATGTAACACTGATTAGTATATTACGTCTAGATTAAGGCCCTGGGGAGACGAGTGTTCAGCCTGTATAAAAGGCAAATATATGAGAGTTTTACATATGCTGTGTGTGTGTGTGTGTGTGTGTGTGTGTGTGTGTGTGTGTGTGTGTGTATGTTGCAAAGCAAGCATTTGTCAAAGCAAAAACCATTTATTCTTAATCTTTTCTTTCCTGTTAGCCACCAAAAATCATAAATCATGCAGTATATGGAATTACCATGGATTTTTCATGCATCCACATGCCCCTCTACAATTACAATGTGCATTTTCCTTCTAAAATTATATAGAGGGAATTCCCTGGCAGTCCAGTGGTTAGGATTCAGCGCTTCCCCTGCCGGGGACCTGGGTTCAATCCATGGTTAGGAAACATGATGTGGCCAGATAAACAACAACAAAAAAAAGAAACAAAAAAATAAATAAACCTTTTTTCTTAAAAAAAAAAAAAAAGATTATCTAGAAATGCCTACCAGTAAATTCTAGTGATTTGGGAATCTGAGAGCAGGACTTAAAATCAGCAAGAGATGCTGAAAAGGAAAGAGAAAGGGTGTCCTCAGTGGGATTCCTAAGCCATAGGGACCAGCAGAAAACGAGGAAAAGGAAACTACAGGCAAGTTAGAAAAGGCTCATAGTCCTATGAGGCAAGAAGTCATTGCAGATTCCAACACTTACCTTTGTTCTGTAGGCAGCTGTTTCTGATCAGGAAAGGAAGAAAATGAAGCGCAAAGGAGACCGGTATTCCATGCAGACCTCTCTTATCGTGGCAGCCCTGAAGCGATTACTGCCCATTGGCTTGAACATCTGTGCCCCTGGGGACCAGGAGCTCATTGCTCTGGCCAAAAATCGATTTAGTCTGGTAAGGCTCCTGTTCCTACCAGTGGGAATGATCATTCAACCTCCAGATGCTCATGTGTTTGGATTCCTTCGTCTCACTGCTCTATGTCAGTATTTCATTTGCATTGAATGCTTTATTAAGCAATTTTTCTGCACAGGCCCTGGGACTCAGACACAAAGACTGCCTAATATTTTTTTTGGAGGCTGTTTTTATTTCTAAATTACGTTAATCACCCCCAGGGCATATTCAGAAACCAAAGAGAAAAGATGGCAACAAGTCACTGGTAGTGGAAAAAAATGGATTTCATATGAACTATATCAAATTTGTGATGAGAGGTATCTGCAGACTTACGAAGAGTGATTTTGAATGTTAGATGCATAATGTATTGTGCTGATTGTTGTTAGATACGAATTTGACTTTTGAATCAGCAGCTTTTCTCCTTTGTGAACATCAAGATTGAAGTTCTCAAGATTTCTTGATGGTCTCTGGTTTTCCTCTTCGTGGTTACACAGAGAGGATGCAAGTTTTCAAAAATATACATTGGGGTTGCTGTCTTTTATTCATGTAAGTTGGAGGACATGTTCTCCCTCCCGTGTTCCCACACTGAAGCAACTCTCTTCATATCCAGAGTTTGAGACCCTACCATGAGCAAATTGAAGGGAGATTGTAGGAAAGGGAGCTGCAGAGATTCAGGCCCATTGGCTTTTGTCTCATATTTGCTTCTCAGGATATGCTCCTCAGTATTACTGGATCCTTGGGGATGTTATTGGGTGCTAACATGACTTCGTGGAGATTTCAGAGAATGCTGGAGACATGCTTCTGTTTGAACCCAAGGGAACATGCTTCTGCCCTACTTCTTGTGAACTGGAAATCCAGTTGTCTTGAATCTAGGGCACTTTCACTGGAGTTAAATTAGGTGGTTGTCTTGTTTCAAGTCACAGCAATATCAAAAAATTATCTGAGCGATAAGCCCCAGATATTAATTATCTGAGCGATTTAATACATTTGTTGCATGTATTAAATCCTATAAAGATGTTTATTCAAATATATACTATTTCAAGAGGTTTATTTCTAATGACTTGTGACAGTCGCTGCATTATAAGACTTCATTTAGGTAACATTTATTTCTTGACAGAAAGACACTGAGGATGAAGTTCGAGATATAATCCGCAGTAATATTCACTTACAAGGCAAGGTAAGCCCAATATTATTAGAAAGCACACTTAGCACCTATAAACTAGTTAATCTCTCTTTAGAAGAGTACTACAAATAATGTTACTTTAACAAGTAAGGTAGTGAAAATATATCATCTTAATCAGTCATTATCCTGCTTGCAGATCCTTTTGTATTAGTGATTCTCAAGATAACAAATGATGTATTTTTAAAGTAGATCATCGGAGATTGTCAAACTTTGAAAAAAGATGTCGCCAGTTGAAATGGAGGTTGGGAATTTCCTTCATATAGCTGAGTTTGAGGACCTTTGGGACATGGAGACAGGTGTCTATGAAAATTTGATATTTTACACCTAGTGCTCAGAAACTAAATAAGTGTATTTGAGTCAGTACACACGAGATAGCAAGAATTAATGTAATAGCAAAGCCAGTGTACATTTAGAAGAGAAACATGAATGGAAACCAAGATAACACATACTTTCTAATGGTGGGTAAAAAATTTGCTCAAAGTAGTTTTTGTAGTCCAAGCATTTACCATTATTTGGAAATGCTTTCATAGTAGTGGATAAACTCTTCATTTGTTTACAGGACCTGTTATGTAATATGAGAGGTCTAGCAATTTATTATTTTGACTCAACTCTTTGCTTCTATTCAGATGTCCCTTCTGAGGATTTTTTTTTTAATTGTGAAAATGTCCAAATGTCAAAAACTAGTGGCTATAGTATAATGTATCCCTTACTGGGTATTAAAATGTTTCTTTCCAAAGATCCAAACCATATTCATTTTCTTTTAACACTTTGGAATACAATATGATAAAAGTGTGACATGCTTTTACAGTACTCACAATGCACAAGTATTATTTAGAGCAAATTTCATGTGTACTTTGTTGTGTACTCAATTATCCATTTAATTTTAACTTGAACAGAGTAGGAGATTAATTCCTATAAGAGCACGATCTCTTTGCAGATAGCAAAAAGATTTTTAACATTATTCAAAATGTTCATAAAGGCTTCAGCTGAACCTCAATTTTATACTACATGCATGGGCACTTGAGCCAATCACGTGCCCCTGAAAAGATCTCGGAAGCCCCAGGGAATTCGAGACCACACTTTGAGAACCATGGTCCCACATAGAGACAGAAAGTATTCACTACCTCTTAAGAAGGGGTTTATACCACTCCCAGGAAACAGTCAAATAAAAGTTATATCTTGGGGCTTCCCTGGTGGTGCAGTGGTTGAGAGTCCGCCTGCTGATGCAGGGGACCTAGGTTCGTGCCCCGGTCCGGGAAGATCCCACATGCCGCGGAGTGGCTGGGCCCGTGAGCCATGGCCGCTGAGCCTGCGCGTCCGGAGCCTGAACGGGAGAGGCCGCAACGGTGACAGGCCCGCGTATTGCAAAAAAAAAAAAAAAAAAAAAAAAGTTATGTGTTGGATAAGCAGGAGGAAATTCTTCCATTATATTCTAGAGGTTACTTGTAGGGATGCTTTGGACAATGTATGCTGTGTATTGAGGAGTCAGGAGGAACAAAAAAGCTGAAAAGGATGCATATTTATAACCAATATTTCACCTCCAAACGAATGAAACCTGAAAATAAAGACATAATGAATACTTATTCTTTGTGACATTTCATTCTATATTTTTTAAGCTAGGCGTAAAACTAGGCCCCAAGGCCCCCATGTATATAAAAATAGGCCCCACGGCCCTCATGTATATACAGACTTGCAAGCAATGAGTTCTTTTGTTCCCAGCTCTTTCTTGACTACATTGTCTTGAAATTGTAAGACTGGTAATCCTGAGGACAAGAGGGAGTGATTGTGTATTGGAAGGAATAATATCTAGAGGTACCAGAGTCCTCAGATGAAAAAAGTATATGGAGGAAAACATTTTGTTTTATCAAAAGACAAATGGTGTTGACAAGTCGTTCAGTGCACAGAGCTCTATCTCTGTTTGCCTGTAAGATGAAAGTTAGTTTTAACATTTCAAACTACACTTTCTCAGGCTAGGAGTTGTGAAGTTTTAGATGTTGTTCGTTTACTTCTGCTTCATTGCCCTCCGTCTCCCATTTTTAAAGGAAATATTTAATGGGTGGAGAAACATACGAGTATTGCTGTGCCCGTTTTTAATGACATAGTTAATCTAAATTATTTCTTTGAAGTGCTGTATCCCTGGAAAGATGCTTGTCTTTGTCAGTTTCTATGGTTTAAAATAATATTTCTTAAAAACATTCAGAATTCCGTTGTATCTTTCACTCGGGAAGTTTAACAGTATTAATAAATAGAGTCTGTGGATTGGTTTATTGCAAGAATGTGGTTTTGTAGGCCTTCGTTGCTTTATATTAATTGATATCTTTGTTTCAGTGAGCCTGAGCTCTGTTGTAGCATCCTTGTATTTATAGATAAATGTGATCCTATATCATGGTCTCTAAAGTAAATATGTGAATCTCTCAGTGTTTGACTGTGAAAGGAAAAGAGAAAGATAAAAGATTGCTTTCCCTGACCATCTCCAGCTCATCCTTAAATCCTAGTTGAAACTTCACTTG
Source organism: Globicephala melas (assembly GCF_963455315.2). Taxonomy (NCBI): domain Eukaryota; kingdom Metazoa; phylum Chordata; class Mammalia; order Artiodactyla; family Delphinidae; genus Globicephala; species Globicephala melas. Next base: position 75,985,256 of record NC_083329.1, on the reverse strand, counting down.
TTTAGGGAAATCTTCCCAACCACCGACAGGTTAGGTTAAATCTCCAGGTACCTTATATTTCTTTCTAGTAGCCCTTGTCGCAACTGTAAATGTTTGTTTGATGTCTTCCTTCCTCACCAGACGATAAATTTCATGAGTACAAGGTACTTACTTCTCTGTCTTGATCTCTGCGTCATGTTTTCACCCCGTGCTATGCTCAGTAAATAGCTATAGATTGACTCTTCAGAAGTGTGTCTTCCCCTCTTTACACTGTATTTTTTGAACGTTTTTCTTTTTTTCTGCAGGTGGAGGATCCTGCTATTAGATGGCAGATGGCTCTTTACAAAGATCTACCCAACAGGACAGAAGACACTTCAGATCCTGAGAAGACAGTGGAAAGGGTCTTGGATATAGCAAATGTGCTTTTTCATCTTGAACAGGTTAGATTTTGTGTTGATTCAATCACATTTGCCTTAACCATAAAAAATATTTTTTTAAAGGATGTGTGTTAACTTGTTAACTGTGGGCCAGAAAACATGTATATCCAGCATGTTCATTACAAAGAATCTATGACTTGGGAGTCCTTAGTATCTAATCAGCAGCATTTCCAAAGTTGTAATTTTTGTAACCATGGATAAATAATGTATTTGGGGAGATCAAGGCCTCTGTTTTATAGTCTTTTTCAAAATATTTCTAAAATTAAACAGATAACTAAAATTATATAATTAATTTTAAGCCATTCTAACAAAAATTTGAGGAGTTATGCCTGATTTCAAATGTTTTATAACTGTATTATTTTTCTATTGATGCTCATCAAAACATGTTTGAGATACTATCTTTCCCTGGTCTAATATTTGAATTTTGGATTTAAGGTCACTTATTTCACCTTTCCTTTGAATATTTTTGAGCTAATTTTTCTCAAGTTCAGCAATATGTTACATTTAGAGAAGAGCAGTGCATTGGTATTAGAGCCATGTGAAAATAATGTGTTTATATCATTTTTCAGTTGTATTCTATTTTAAGCTACAAAGCTTACTGTGTATTTGATTTTCTTATTTATTACCTTTGCTCAAGAATTCCCAAACCAGTAATATCTGAAACGTCATCCATCAGTGGATCGTAGTTTTGTATAAGGGATCTTCTGGCTTAGGTAAAAATATCTGCAACACAGAGACAGTCTCTGTTTCTCACGAGGTCCACTCAGCAAAATAACACCAGACTGAGGGTGCTCAGTGTAAACCCGAGAGTGTGCTCTGTCACCGGGTCTCCATGACAATACCTACCTGACACGGAGGGGCGGTTATTTTACACTGAACATAAAATAATGAAATGCCCCATGTCACCTCAGGATGTTGTCAGGATGTTACTAGCATAGCAATAGCAATAATAAATGTGTTTCTTTGATTCCTATTTTATATTATCTGATGACCTCCTATCACCGCCCTGGCCAGTTAAATAACCGAAGGGTATATCTAGTGTAGCATCCTCTTACTCAGATGCCCCCCAAGTGCTAGTAACTTCTCCAGCGCCATGCAATTTATCACTACACCTGATGAGATTAAGCTAGGATACTCTTACACCATATGGCCATCGATATGTGTTTACATTATGTAACACCATAATATTAATAATATAATATGATAATAAAATATTATTTAGGCAACTTAATGGTTCCCTAAATATTTTCATGAAATATTAAATAAATATAAATGATCATCCATCAGCAGATGACAAGATTTGAGGTAATGAAATGTTAAGTGATATATAAAGTCATGGAGTTGTGTTTCCAGAAGTATATACGTATTTAGGAAGATTACTCAGTGATAATTAAATGGCTCCTAGAGGACCATTTCTGACAGCATTACTCTACCATGAGTTTTTAATTCTTCCTGGGTTTCATGCACATATCTGGATTTGCTTGAATGACTTTTAGATACATTAAATGAAGTTTATTGAACCCTGTTTTTTTATAGTCCTATGTTATGTACTCATAAATACATGTGATCATAATGAATGATGTTATTTGTAAAGTGGTGAGATTCATTTTACTGAGCAGCTGTTTATCCCGTGAACATTTATTGCATGCACTACTGAATGGCAGCATTGTACTCTGCTGGGGACTGAATTCTGTCCCTCTACTCAAGTGGCTTGTGCTCTAGAGGCGTATATGGCCACATAGATAAATATGTAGTGATTCAGATGTGCCAGGATACAAAATGTACTGAAGAGAGATTAAGAGGAACCCAAACTTACTCTAGCCATGATGAGGGTGATCCCTGTGTAAACCTTAAAGAAGTAGGAATTATCTAGGAAAAGGTAAGAGGGTCAGATTTTCATGGCCAACTATTCTTCAAAATGTTAAGAATATGAGTAAAAAGAACTCATCAGTTATCAAAAGATAGAAAAGAGTGCAAGATATCTGTGTGCAGAATTCATGCCTTTAATACCTCTATTCTAATGTTAATTTGTGAGTCATAGAATAGTTTGCAAAGAATATTTTCATTTGCCACACTCGGTGCAAAAACAGTGGGTGCAGAGGAAAGACTTCATCTGGCTCAAGGGTCAGCGACCTTTGCAATGGAACATTTTGTACTGTACATCTGGTCATTTTTCTTAGGACAGTAAGCTGTCTCCTTGGAATTTTCTAATACTCAAACTCCAGACAGGCTAACACAGCAGCAAACCCAGGTGTTCAGTTACAAGACACATCTTGATGTTCACCCTTGGATCACAGATCTTAACAACATCTATTTACTTGATTTATAGGAAAATTCACTATTTAAGGTCTTTCCTTGTTAATTATGTTTGTTGACTATCACCCATGTCGATCAGAATGCCATATTCTAGGTGAATAATACTACCCTTGATTGTTTTCACCTGCAGTGTCTCAACAATGTTTTGTTTTGCTTAATAGAACCAAGAAGAAAATTGAACTGGATAATTATCAAAAAGTGTTTATTGATCCTATAGAAGGAAGAAGATCACAGAAATAAGTGCTTTCAAATTATACAAATTGTTTTGTTAAAATTTCCAAACCACTGTAATCCAAACATTCTCAATGTTTTCTTCAGGCATTATTACATTCATATGTTGACCCTTTACTGCAAAGGATAATAAATTTAGTTTTGCTTTTTTAGCTAATGTAACGTTTTTATTTCTTCCAGAAATCTACATGTATGCGCCGGAGATATTACAGTCCGGGAAGTACAGTGTTCAATTGCCTAGAAATTACTAATTAATTTAGAATTCTATGCTGGGATTTTTTTCTCTCTAATACTTACAATTAATCTCTTTTTCTTCTTGAAATTCCAAACACCATTAGCTAAACACATAGCTTGCTTGCCTCATTTACTGCAACTTTTGAATTCTCATTTGTCCCTCTCTAACAAAGTAATTATATATTTTAACATTTTTGCAAAATTAAATTCTTTTACTCACTCCTACTAATGTGTTCAAAAAGACTTGTCATCTCTCCATCCTGTTATATTAAGGAACAGTGGACTTTTCGTTAGAATTTTCTTTAAGGAACAGTGGACTTTTCCTTAGAATTTTCTTTAACTGCCTCTGTTTATGTTTACTTTTGTAGCTCTTATGATAAAATTAGTGGAAACGGATAAATAAATAAGAATAGGTTCATTGTTTTGCATAGGCAAAAACTATGTTTTGGCACCATAACCGAATTCTGAAAAGGATACAAAATTGTTTTATATAGAATAGTTTTATATTTCTTTGATTTTTAAAGATGACATAGTTTCTAAAGTACACAGTGTTGGGAAAATATTATATTTTTACTAAGGAAAATATGTAACATTTGAAACTATTTCAAATTTAGCATTGGGTAACTTTGAGGACATGGGTTTTCCCATAATAATTGGGAGGTACTTTTGGGATTGAAATTCTAAAAGTTTTTAGCTAAAAGATGCAGCTGTATTTTTGAGGGCCTTTGGGGGGTTAAATACATATGTCTTTGTGTCATTCTACCTCAGGTCGAGCATCCTCAGAGATCGAAAAAGGCCGTGTGGCACAAACTGCTGTCTAAGCAGAGGAAACGGGCAGTGGTTGCCTGCTTTCGGATGGCTCCTTTGTATAATCTGCCAAGGTCAGAATTTCTTTAACGTTTATAATGGATTCAAGTTATTCTTCCCCTAACAAGTGATAGGAGGCATCCACCTTAACACGAGAACAATAGTCCAAAGAGAAGGATGGACGAGATTTATTGGCTCTTCTGTGTAATTCTTGACTTTGTTTTCCTTTTTCGGGTATTCTCATTGGTCTGTAATGTCGTTATTAAATGACTTTTATTTTTTATTGAAGTATAGTTGTGTTAGTTTCAGGTGTTTCAAGTGATTCAGTTATACATTTATAAAAATCTATTCTTTTTCAGATTCTTTTATAGGTTATTACCAAATATTGAATATAGTTAGTTCCCTGTGCTATACAGTAAGTCTTTGTTGTTTATTTTATGTATAGTAGTGTGTGTATGTTAATCCCACACTCCTAATTTATCCCTCCCCGCCCTTTACCCTTTGGTAACCATAAGTTTGTTTTCTATTACTTTTAAATACTCAGGAGGATCTGCTCACATATGTGAGGCAGGAGAGAGTAATTAGGAACTCAGTCTTGGGGGTCAGACTGCCTTGATTTGAATCCTGACCTCTCAGCTTATGGATGCATGACCTTGGTCAAGGTTCTTACCTGACTTTGTACCGTAAAATTTGCCTCATAGACTTGTTCAGGTTATTTAATGGGTCGAAGTATACACAGTGCTTAGAACTGAACATAACACAAGCAGTGTTAATTGTTGTTTATTATTTTTGTGATGATTTAGCCTTTGGGGAAAAGAACTGATATGGAACTAACTTATGGGAATAACGTAAACACGTTTGACAGACCCATCAACCTTCTCCTAGAGATACAGGAGATATACTTGTTAAAAGAAAAGTAACCCGTGGCATTGAAGTCTAGCGCAGGGTACCATTTCAGCCTTCTTGTGATTCTCCTAAGAAACTGTGCTGTTTCCCGCTCTGAGCTTTATACAAGTGGCATCTTCCCCATGTCTGTTAAACAAGGCTCAGCTCAGCTGCATCCCTGTTTTGGACCATCTCTGACCAAGCCACGCCCTTCTACTTCTTCCAAGTTGAAAATGCTTCCTCCTATTTGTTTCTAGGAAACTTTTAAATACCTCTAGTTGTGGGCACTTTCCTATAGTATTGGGGCTGTTTGTCTCTCTGATTCAGACTTTGAGATCCTTTAGAGCTATGTTCAATTTCATATCTTCAGCACCTAGAGCACTGACTTTCAGTAAGTGTTTGAATGAATGAATAACGTAAGTTGGGGAGTAAAAAAAAAAAAAAAAACAAGACAAAAATCATAACTCCTCCCTGCCCCCTGCCACTAACAAAGCAAAACAAACAAAACTTTTCGATTTCACTAAGGCCGGTAAATTCCTTGCCATCTCGTCACTCAATAAGTATAAAATGTATTTGAGTTCCTTCTCAAAGCACGTGCTGCTTCTAAATTCTCTGGCTCAATTACGGTGTCACAGTTCAGTCAAATAGAACATTGACCTTGAATTCATCTTCTTATTTCTTTTCTGGTTCCTCCTATACAGACATTTTCCAAGTTTCATCAAGTTTTTCTTTTCTTTTCTTTTTTTTTTACAACTCTTTTGGATTATAATTGCTTTACAATGTTGTATTAGTTTCTGCTGTGCAACAAAGTGAATCAGCTATGTGTATACATATATCCCCATATCCTCTCCCTCTTGCATCTCCCTCCCACCCTCCCTATCCCACCCCTCTAGGTGGACACAAAGCACCGAGCTGATCTCCATGTGTTACGTGGCTGCTTCCCACTAGCTATCTGTTTTACATTTGGTAGTGTGTATATGTCAGTGCCACTCTCTCACTTCTTCCCAGCTTACCCTTCCCCCTCCCCATGTCCTCAAGTCCATTCTCTACGTCTGCGTCTTTATTCCTGCCCTGACACTAGGTTGATCAGTACCGTTTTTTTAGATTCTATGTATATGTGTTAGCATACGGTGTTCAACTTTTCCTTTGAACCGTTTCACATCACCATCCTTCCCTTCAAGGTCACCTCTTCAACTCCCTTTATTGACTCACATCATGTTGATGACAGCAGATTCCGAGCTAGTTTCTACGATGTCACGGAGTCTGCCGTTCCACTGTCTCGGATATAACGTATTCAAAATTGTACCCCTTATTCCAGTGGGAATATTCTCAGACCTGGTGCTTTTAGGAAATACACTCAAATTTGCTTGAGAAATAGCCAAGGCTCAACCTGTTGAATCAGAATACCCGAGGGCTTAGCATGTGTACTGTTTAAAGGCTCCACAGGGGATTCTGATGTACCAGTAAGGTTGAGCCGCTCTCGTGCAAGAATTTATGGCGAGTTCTGGCCGTTCCATCTGTGTTGACGGTTCTTCTCCCTGGATTTCAAGGCCCTTCATAAACCTGTCTACCTTTATGTCTCATGATTCCTTAGCCCGCCTTTGATACTGTTAAGCTCAGCGTTCCATCCTTCAGTGGCGCCGGCTCATTTTAACACGTCTGGTATTCTCTTACGATGTTCCCTCATTGACATGATTTTCTTAGAGTGGAACCTTAGCCATAAATCTCATCAATTTCACCATGAGTTTTACTTATGGTTTTAGTCTTCACTGGTCTTCTTTAATTCGTAGGCAACCACTTATCATCAGTATTCTGGGATTTAATCTTTGGATATACACTCCCATAAGGTTCCCTTAATACATTTAGTTTTGTGATCCTCAGGGTCTGTATCTAATGCTAACAGGAGCATTGGATAATTCCATAACATCGTTTATCCAGAGCCACTTTATGTCATAAGAGCTACCATGTAATGAGCATCTATCCAATGTGCTTTACATTCTTTATCTCAGTTCGAGTCTCACAAAACTGACACGTAGATGGGGTTATCCTAGTTTTATAAATGAGAGAAGTGAAAGTCGACAAAGTCGGATAACTTGACCAATGTTACAAAACCTAGAAATAACTAAATCCATGTCAGTGTGTGATCTGAGAAACCTTTCTCTGTCCTCCGTGATATCTTGCTCTCCAGTTGAGAGTGGGAAGTTTATTTTTATTTTATTCTTTGAGTGCACAGATAATCCAGCGATAAAGTGCTACTGAATACCTTTTCACTTTAATTAAAAATAACTGTTTGAAATTGTGCTTACCTTTTAGGCATCGGGCTGTCAATCTCTTTCTTCAGGGATATGAAAAATCTTGGATTGAGACAGAAGAACATTACTTTGAAGATAAACTGATAGAAGATTTAGCGGTACATTTTTAATGGGGTTAGAAGATGAAAGAAAGTCTGGGCTTGGTGGGATAACATTGGTGTGAGCCATTTATCTTATAACATTGAAGAGAAAACATCATTGCAGTGTGTGGGCCTTAGGAAACTTTATTCTCGATTGTTATTGCATGCAGTGTTTAGGGAAAAATTCACTCTTCTTATTTCAAAGAGATCTCATCAGCATCCAGCAATTCAGAATTTAACTAAACTTTGACTCTATTATTCTTTTAAATTCTTCCTCAAAGCACCTTCAGACACCTCCGAACCAGGATATTACTATAAAAGCTGAACCATAAAGAATTATTCACCAAAACTAGATCGAAGGTTGACAAAAGCCAATGAAAAGTAGCTGGTTGTTAAACATAGACAGGGCAGAGAATGATAGATTGGGTACAGGATGAGCAGGAAGTCATGGTAAATATAGTATAAACGGCAAGTAGAATGTTTCAGTCCAACCATGCTGATAAGGAGGCTTGTGTTACTGAGAGTGCTTCACTCGGGAGCCATTGTCTTAATTTTTTATGAGCTGTGGACCTATTTAAAAATCTGACCAAGGGCCATCTTAGGAACATTTATAAGCATATAGTCCTGCAGAATTCTGCAGACTAGTCAGAGGCATTATGATTCCCCAGTTAAAGACCTCTTGTCTAAAAGTTTTGTTTTGTTTTGTTTAACTCACAACTTATCAGGGAACATAAAGGATAAACTAATCCAGTTCATAAAACCTTAAGCCTGATTACCCCCTTATATTTTAAATGAATTTCATTTCTTTTTAAAATCAAAACCTGTAGAATATTAGAATATTCAACCTTGTAGAAATTTACACAGTACCTGCAGCATTAAGCCTTAAATCCAAGAAAGAACATTTAGGTAGAGAGAATCTCAGTGTGAATGGGTAATTCTTACAGAGATATAAAATGCATTAAATCGTTCAACAAATGGGATTAATTAATTCTACAGTCAGTAAAAATGCTTCATAATTTTCCTCATGGTACATGTTCTATCCAATAGAATGAAATCACTTTTTTAAGTTTTAAAAGTAACTGAAGGGCTTCCCTGGTGGCGCAGTGGTTGGGAGTCCGCCTGCCGATGTGGGGGACACGGGTTCGTGCCCCGGTCCGGGAAGATCCCACGTGCCATGGAGCGGCTGGGCCCATGAGCCATGGCCACTGAGCCTGTGCGTCCGGAGCCTGTGCTCCGCAATGGGAGAGGCCACAACAGTGAGAGGCCCACGTACCGCAAAAAAAAAAAAAAAAAAAAAGTAACTGAAAATGAGAAAAAATAATGTGTAAGTGATTCAGACATTAACTCATTCAGCATTCTTTGCCTTTCTCTGTCTATGTAGGCAACAAAAATGTTTCATTTGATAATCAGTTTGCCTTGCTACATGAACATTTTTATACTTGGAGTGATGTAGCATTTTATTGTAATTCTTTGTAAATTGAGCCCTCCCTAAAGCTGAAATCCATGTAGCAGATACACTTTTCAGTTAGTTATGAATCTGCTTGTAAGAATGGCATTCAGAATTTTTAAATGATGTAAGTCATCTTTGCCCATAGTGTTTTTTGGTCCCATTATTAAATAGCTTTTTTTTTTTTTTAAAGCTGCATACTTTTGCGTCGGTAATATAACACACACACGTGCATACACGTGCAGGTACAATGCATATAACACAGACACACTCACGCACCACAATAGGATGAAAAAGGCTTTCTTTTTATTTGTTTTTCCTGGGTCTGGGTGAACATTTCACCTAAATGTGAAATTTTATAAATTTGACTTTTGTATAGAAACCTGGAGCAGAACCTCCGGAAGAAGATGAAGGAACTAAGCGGGTTGATCCTCTCCATCAGCTGATACTTCTGTTCAGTCGAACGGCTTTAACGGAGAAATGGTATGGTTGGGAGGATTCACACGAGACGTAGGAAGAACAGATAGAAACCCGTGTCTGAGTGTTCTGTCCATCACATGTTCCTGTTTCAGTTTCATCTTGTTCTTGGGAGGAGAGAGAAGTGTTCAAAGATAGGACCAGTCTGGCATACACTACGAACCAACGCTCACACAACTTCAGGCTTTAATAGTTACCTACCAAATATTTACCTAGCTCTCATTTTTCTTAACAACATTGTAATTAGCTGGTTGACTTGATTCTGAATCTTCCTGTTGATCACAAACAAGCTTTAGAAAATAAAAGAGCCCAAAGCAAATTTCAGTACCAAAAATGTTTGGAGACCACTGGTGACCCCAAATTTCCTGGGTGGATTCTGTCTCCATTCAGCAGTAAGTCTTAGGAAACTTGAGGAGGTGGGTGCGCTATCCTTTCAGTGGAAGGTTTCTTTGAGATCTATTTTATGGGCATTCTCCATTTTACTTGGTTCCTACAGTCTTGGTCATATGAATTCACTGAAACCACAAAGGGCAAACCTCTATGGAATTAAATAAGAAATGCACTCATAAGCCCAGTAATCAAAATGTGCTCAGTATCTGCTCATTACAGGGGCACCGCACAGGCTGATTCTGTAGATGAGCCATGGTGGAGGTTTTAAAACCTTTACCTGCTTCCCTGCCATGGGGGAGAAAGCCTACTTTGCCCCAGGCCTCCCTCATCCTCTGCAGAGAATTTAATTATCAATCCATACCCACCTGAGTCTTAAAGAGTTCATCTGACCTCTATGCATGTCATAATAATGTACATTTCTCCCTCTTAGCTAATGTGATCCATCCTTCTCTCACGATTTCTCTCTCTTTCTCTTATTATTTCCTAACTAACAAAATCATCTCATCCCTAAGCATAGAGCAGCTCCCTGTCTGGCATTGTCAGGTAATGAGGTATTTCTCATAAGTGGATTTTTCTGATGGCTATAAGTTTAAAACTGCTAAAATAACTTTGCAAAACGTCAGGTATTTTTTGATGGAAGCCTTTCTTCAGTGAATTAGTGGTTTCCATAATTTTTCAAAAGAGGATAGTAAACAGATTTTAACCTATCTTAATTTTTAAGAATCATTATGACCATCATATTTTTAAACTACGTAGTAGCATAATAATTGGGGAAGTCTTTCCAACAAATGTCAGATATCACATCGGCTGTCAAAAGCCCTGACATCATGTAAATTTGCTTGGTTCAACTTTTGTAGTTTTAAGAGAATACTAATGTTATTACATTTGTGTGTAAATCAATAGATCATTTATTTTGTGAGACTTGAAGGTCTCTTCCGTAAGGTAGGATGGGGCCACTGTTTAGGAAGTCTAAGATCTTTGCTCTCTGATTCTACAATATTTCTGAATAATCGCTTTGCCTGAGTTTTGTGTTTGTTTCTTTTTAAAAAGACATACTTGTTGAAAGATAAAAGTTATTTTATACAGTGATGGTGATTTTGCATGTAACTAACCTTCTACTTAAAAACTGATTTTTTCCTTGTTTTTCATAGCAAACTGGAGGAAGATTTTTTATATATGGCTTATGCAGATATTATGGCAAAGGTAAATAAATGTCTTGATTTTAATGGCAAAATATAAGAATCTGTGTGTTTCTAGATTAAAATAAAATATTGTTAAATTTTAGAACCCTACAGGGCATTAATCTCAACTTTCCACTTGTTGCCTGAATATCTCGTCTAACGTTTTTGACAGGTAATCATTGTTTCTTCCTTTAACATTTTATTTATGGAGAGCTCACTAATTTTCCAAAAATTCATTCATTCAACAAATATTCACTCAACATGAAGGTATTGGAGATAATGTGGTGAACCAGAAAGTAACACACACACCCTGCCTTCTTGGAGTTTATCATCTGATGGAGGAGACAAAATTTGAACAAATGATTACAAAAAAACTCTGACAAGTTTAATGGTAGAGAAACAATTAAGAGTAGTGGGAGGGCTACCCTGGTGGCGCAGTGGTTGAGAGTCCGCCTGCTGATGCAGGGGACAGGGGTTCGTGCCCCGGTCCGGGTAGATCCCACGTGCCACGGAGCGGCTGGGCCCGTGAGCCATGGCCGCTGAGTCTGTGCGTCCGGAGCCTGTGCTCCGCAATGGGAGAGACCACAACAGTGAGAGGCCCGCGTACTGCAAAAAATAAAAAATAAAAAAATAAGAGTAGTGGGAGTAGTTTATGTAGCGTTAGTCTGAACTTCAAGGAAGTCCCTAACTGTTGAATGATGAATTGACCATGAAAAGATAGTAATAGCTAGTATTTACTGGGTGCTTATTTTGTTTAATCTCATAACCTGAGAATGAATGAGGGGAAGAGGAGTCAGGTTTCGCTGAGGCTTCTGACTTGGGCAGCTGAGTAGATGGCAGAACCATATTCTAAGGTGGGGATCACCAGAATCATTGCAGGCCTAGAGTGAAGAGGAAAGATGGCAAATTAAATTTTGGACATGTTAGTTAAAAATACCTGTGAGACAGCTAAGTGCAGATGTCTAACATGCAATAAGATAGTCATGTCTGACATTCCACATCTCACAGACGGCTTAAAATTACAGATTTGGGGGGATTTCCCTGGTGGCACAGTGGCTAAGAATCCACCTGCCAGTGCAGGGGACATGAGTTTGATCCCTGGTCCAGGAAGATCCCACATGCCACGGAGCATCTAAGCCCATGTGCCACAACTACTGAGCCTGTGCTCTAGCCCTGCGAGCCACAACTGCTGAGCCCACGTGCCGCAACTACTGAAGCCCGCTTGCCTAGAGCCCGAGCTCCACAGAAAGAGAAGCCACCACAATGAGAAGTCCGCGCACCACAACGAAGAGTAGCCCCTGCTCGCCGCAACTAGAGAAAGCCTGCACGCAGCAGCAAAGACCCAACGCAGCCAAAAATAAAATAAATAAATTTATTTTAAAAATAAAATAAAATTACAGTTTTGGGAATTGTCAGCATTAGAAGGTAATTGAAGCCACAGTAGTAGATGATCTTTCCCAGGCAGAGAAGGAAGCATGAGAAGAACAGGTGGCTAGGACCAAGCCTCTAAAGACATGGATGCTTAAGAGATGGTTAGAAAAAAAGGAGCTTCCCTGCCCCCCCCCCAAAAAATAGGAGAGAATCTTACGTGTGAGATATATAGTAACTGTTGGAGTGTGTGGTCAACAAAATCTTACTCTGCTGAGGGATTGAACCTTATTCAAGGTAAGGATTGAAAATTCTCCAGGATTTATTACATGGACATCATGTGACCATGGTGAGAACAGTTGCAGAGGGTTGTGAGATGGCGCACTGTGGTCCAAGTGTGTATTGTGGGGAAGTAAGTAAGAATCTCATGTGTGAGTAGATGTGGCATAGACATCTCTTTACTGAGAAGACTGAGAAGGAGGAGAAAGGTAGAGGGTGATAAATATCTATATAGAATTGTGAGGTTGAAGGGGGATTATTTTTGCCTGTTTGCCTTTTTTTTAACTTTTTAAAAATAGATTTGAACATGCTTCTGTTCTGGTGGGAAGGACCCAAAAGAGTAGACAAGGGAATAATTTGTGGAGTGAGGCTTTGAGTAGGTGGGAGCAGGGCAGCAGGACACCTTACAGAGCATAAGAGAAAAGTCGTGGCTTTCCAGCTTTCTTTTAAACCGTAACCCATGATCAGAAATACATTTACCAAGTCTATTTATAGAAACATAAAAACAGATACCTTGAAAGAAAATCATCATGAAATTATACTTGGACTGTGAGCAGTGCAGTCTGATATTTTCTATTCTATTTAAATAAAAGTTGTTTGAGATCATGATTCACTAAATAGATTTCACGTCCAGTTAATGGGTTGAAATCCACAGTTTAAAAAACATGAAAACAACCTAAATATCTGTCGACAGATAAATGGTTAAAGAATATGAATTCTATATATATGCAATGGAAAACTACTCGGCCATGAAAAAGAATGAAATCAGGCCATTTGTAGCAACATGGACGGACCTAGAAATTATCGTACTGAGTGAAGTAAGTCAGAAAGAGAGAAATACCATATGGTATTGCTTACATGTGGAATCTAAAATATGACACAAAGAACTTATCTACAAAACAAACATGGACAACAGACTCGTGGTTGCCAAGGGGGTGGGAGGGGATGGATTTGGAGGTTGGGATTAGAAGATGCAAACTATTATATGTATGTATACCTGAATCACTTTGCTGTACACCATAAACTAACACAACATTGTAAATCAGCTATACTTCATTAAAATAGATATTAAAAAAACACTAGGTTAAAAGATTAAAGAGGAAGGATATTTCCTTCTGTGGAAATTAGGACTGAGTATTGACAGGAAACTAAAATAGAATTGCCAGGCAGTGTGGAAAGCCTGATCGATGTCGTTTTTTATGAATTTGGACAGTACCAGTCTTCTGGTTGTGTGGCTTTTCTCTAGCAGTTCCCAGAACCAAGTGCAGATTCAGAGAAGGCAGGAAGTTAGATTTGTCAAGGATAAGGATTTTTGCCAGACTGTTGTCGAAGGACAGGGGATCACAGGGGTTTTGTGTATCGCTCTGAGAGTGGCTGAGGCATTGGATCTTGGATTCTAACTAGGATAAATAAGGAAATGAGGAAAGAAGGAGCTGATAAGTAAGGAGATTGTAAAGGAGTCCGTGGACTGTTGTCCTCGCAGTTGAAGAAGCAGTGAGCGAGTGGGCTAAAAAGGGAGAAGCTCCTGTTTTGAGAGTAGGAGATTCCCGATGGTTCAGGTTCTTCCTTGTGACTGGAGCAGAAGCAGCCTCTGCATTTGTCCTGGTTGAATCCTGAAGTTTAATCTCTTTTGATAAGTGATCAAATATTTGATGATGCTTTTTCTCAAGATTCTCCCTTCATAATTAAATAATCTTGTTCCTTTTATTGTTTAATGTGTCCCAGGAATGCTAAGCTTCCATTACTCAGTTCATTCTTCTCTCAATCATCTAGCAGTATGTGCCCCCCAGAAATTACTTGAACACAGTGTGCTGGCTGTGAGTTCACCTGTGTAGTGCACACTGGGACTTGATCCTCGCTTATTCTGCCTTGGAATTCTATATATTTACAATAAATTGTAAGAATTCACTGGTTTTTTGGCAGCCAGATTGCGTTTTTGTCAAGAACTTGCATGTTCACCTAAATTCCATGTCATTTATGAATTTCTTCTGAGGTTTACCTCACATACCTGTATTTTGGCAGTTGATATACTCTTTAGTTAAGTATAAGTCATCGTTCCTCTAATTAGAGTTACACCATTATCCAAGGCCAAAAAAATTTTCTTTAATAAATTTATTTATTTTTGGCTTTGTTGGGTCTTCGTTGCCGCGCACAGGCTTCCTCTCTAGTGGTGAGCGGGGGCTACTCTTCGTTGCGGTGCATGGGCTTCTCACTGCGGTGGCTTCTCTTGTGGAGCTCGGGCTCTAGGCATGTGGGCTTCGGTAGTTGTGGCACGCGGGCTCGGTTGTTGTGGCTCGCGGGCTCTAGTGCGCAGGCTCAGTAGTTGTGGCACACGGGCTTAGCTGCTCCACAGAATGTGCGATCTTCCTGGACCAGGGATCAAACCCATGTCCCCTAAACTAGCAGGCAGATTCTTTTTTTTTTTTTTTTTTTTTTTTGCCTACCTTAATCGGGCCTCTCACTGTTGTGACCTCTCCCATTGCGGAACACAGGCTCCGGGCGCGCAGGCTCAGCGGCCATGGCTCACGGGCCCAGCCGCTCCGTGGCATGTGGGATCTTCCCAGACCGGGCACGAACCCATGTACCCTGCATCTGCAGGCGGACTCTTAACCACTGCGCCACCAGGGAAGTCCCAAGGCCAAAATAGTTCTAAAGTTCATTTCTCTCATCCAGTGTTAAATATTTCTTTCCATTTATGTTAACCACAAACCTGTAAGTGTGCTTTCCCTATGTTTATCTAAGTTGCTAGTTTTGATGATTGATACCAAACGTTTTAGTAAGTAGTTTTTGGAGGCTGCCTTTCTTCACTTTGACAGTCTGCATCCCAGGAGTCTGAAACTTTCTCTTGGTCTTCATGGTTTCTCAAGAGTTTACCAGTGGTCATTTTACATTCACATATGATTATTTTTGCCTTGAATCTTGACACTTGAACTCTGTTCAAGAGACTTATGTCTTCCTTTTCCATTTGCAGGACTTTATGAAGGCAACATTTACATATTAGTTGGTTTTTGTTTTCAGTTTTCATTTTCCATAGGAGCCCATAATTGGGTTAATCAGAGCTCTGGATTCATGATACACTCTCATCATTGGTCCATTACATTATGGGCTACTTTTATTCAAAGTAGTTACTTAGTAGTTTCTAATAATATAGTAACTGCTCATAAACTCACCACTCACAAGAAAAGCTAAGACCTTGATAATAACCCTACCTGTAATCATACGGTCCTCTCCATTAACCCATACGCTGCCTCCCCACACAAGGAAATCATCCTCCTGTAGCCCATGTTCAGGATAACCTTGCTTTCCTTTTATATAGTATACATTAGTTATATGAATTTATTAATACATATATTACATATATACATGTGTGTTACATATATAATTACATATTTTTGAGATTTTAGTTGTTTTAACTTTTAAAAGGGCAGTATGCTATATGTAATCTTTTGGTACTTACTTGTTTTACTTACTGTTGTTTTCTAAGATTCATTTCTACTCTTGTGTGTGCTGGAGATCATTTGATTTGACTATTACATTCCATTGTGCAACTACACCATAGCTTATCCATTTACTTTTTTGTTGGTAGCCTTTTGCGTTGAATCTATGTTTTTGCTGACGTGAAAAAAGGGTTTGAAATGCCTATTCTTATTCATGTCCAAAAGTCAAGGGTCATAGGGTATATGAATATTCAACTTAAGGAGAAGATGCCAGACTGTTTTCCAAAGTCATTGCATTAAATCACATTCCTCCCTGCAATGTTTAAGAGAGATTCTGATGATCTGCATCTTCTCCAATATTTGATATTTTATGTTTTATTAATTTTTGTCAACCAGGTGGGTGTAATATAGCATTTCATTGGGGTCTTAATGTTCATTTCTCTTGGCAAGGTAACTTTCATATTTAAAAATCACTTCTCTTTGGTGGTTAAGTCTGAAGCAAACGGCTGATGTAGTTTGTAGCTGTAGTTTTGATGTAGCTGTAGTTCTGCCTTTTCTCTCTATCATTATTATTACAGTTTCTGCTGTAAATCATGTACTTTCTGTTCCTTGTTCTCCTTGCTTTGTGTTTGGCTGTATGTTAAAAAATCATTTTACATCTTTGTTTTTTTTTTTTTTTTTTTTTTGTGCGTTACGCAGGCCTCTCGCTGTTGTGGCCTCTCCCGTTGCGGAGCACAGGCTCCGGACATGCAGGCCCAGCGGCCATGGCTCACGGGCCCAGCCGCTCCGCAGCATGTGGGATCTTCCCGGACCGGGGCACGAACCCGTGTCCCCTGCATCGGCAGGCGGACTCTCAACCACTGTGCCTCCAGGGAAGCCCACATCTTTGTATTTTTTGAGCCCCACTTTATTTTAACCCTTAGGTTAATTGTTTTCCTGCTTATCTTTCCAACCCCTTCCTTGCATCATATATATCTCCTCTTTTGAGCATCTTAGAGAATTTGCAGTGCATCCACATTGGTTTGCTGTTGCCCCTTCCTTTTGTCCTCATTGTGGTCACTCATGCTTGATTCTCAGAATATCTCTGTACTCATCATCCCTTCTGGGCTGTCTGAAGCTGTTCTGTTCTAAGGGAATGGTTTTACCAATTTAAATAAGATAACCATGTGGAAGTATCTAGAATGATACTGTCATAAATTAAACACTCAATAATGTTTTCAGTCTTCTGAGTTTCTGGCTAAGGAAGGAAAATGTTTCCTCTTCTTTCTCTTACAACTTACTGAAAGGTACACATTAAGTTATACCTAGTGTTTCGTTCTTTGCTGGTTAAAATGATAAAATGCCAAGATCACTTTCTTATGAGATTTCTCTTTTCTATCTCACCCAAAACTTAGTTTTAAATCCATGCTGAAAGTTTCTTTTTGCTTCCTCTGTCTTCTGAGGAGTGACTGCAATCAGAAAGGCAACTGAAGAACGTATGACATACACTTGTTTTGCAGAATGAAATTTCCAGTGGATGGTGGCGAGGTGAAGTGCCCCAGTTACTGCTTTATGAATTCTCATTGCCAGTTTTGAGTTTTGATCCAGATATCTGAATGTCTGAAGTATCCTCTGTTTCGATCCTCTCTAATTTTTTCCTTCTAAATTCTCTATTTCATGCTTCTGCCCCTTTACGTATGGGTTTTATTCACTTTTTTCCTTCCTGGAGTACGATATCACTCTTCCTTGCTTAGAATTGATCCTTTTGATCCAGAAAGTTAAGTCCTGTGTTGCAGGACCATCTAATAGAACCTACTGTTTACTTAGCATTATCATACAAATTGCGTGGATGCAGTTTGCTATTGAAAAACATTGTGTCCTATGCCTGTAAATCCCTCTGTTTCTGGTCAGTACATTAAAAAGTGCTAGACATCCTCTATAGTTTTCTTGTGGTCCCAGCATGCCCCATGGCAATCAGGACAAGTTTAAAGTGGTTTATGGGTTTATTGAATTTTGTCAGATAGGTCTCCAAATAGATTCAGGTTTAATAGGTTTTTTTAAAAATCAAAATTTTAACTTCATTAGAAGAGAATCTCATTAAATTTTCTTAGGAAAGTTTTAGAAAACAGTTTAAGGTATTTTGTTTCGAAATAATTCTTTGTAAAAAATATCTTGTCAGAGGCTTCCTAGGTGGTCCAGTGGTTAAGACTGTACTTCCACTGCAGGGGGCACGGGTTTGATCTGTGGTCACGGTACTAAGATTCCACGTGCCACGCGGCCAAAAAAAATGTGTGTGTGTGTGTGTGTATA
Organism: Globicephala melas; assembly: GCF_963455315.2. Taxonomy (NCBI): domain Eukaryota; kingdom Metazoa; phylum Chordata; class Mammalia; order Artiodactyla; family Delphinidae; genus Globicephala; species Globicephala melas. The sequence continues at coordinate 75,967,107 of NC_083329.1, read as the reverse complement.
TGTGTGTGTGTCAGCTAGCGCTCTTAATTCCTTTACATAAAAGCAAACATATCATATGAATTTTATAGCTTGAAAGCATATCATTATAACTCAAAATGCCAACTTTTCTAAATGTATTCTTCAACTCAAACCTTGTTCCCAGTATTTCTGAAGGTAATGAAATTTGTATAGGAGATGATGTGTTTCAGAAAATGTGTAACTTTATATTCTTAAGAGACATTTTGTATTGGTATTCTAATTTGATTAGATAGTTATCATGCTTGTTACTTGATAAAATCCCTATGTTTCACTCCTAATTTATAATGCATGTGAAGGAAGCATTATGTAGGTAATCTAAAAGGAGCAGCTCAGCCAGAATTCCTCTGCATTCAACATTATACATACAATATTTATGGAGGGTTACAGATTTGCCTTCCAGATATGTTTTGCTAAACTTCTCATGTGTATTTATTTTCAAAATCCTGGTTAACTGTTGACACGGGAGTCAAGGTGACATTAACATATAGTCAAAAAGTTCCTGCACTCTGAATGAATAATTAACATCTTGGATTTTGTGGTGAAACATACTATTTAGCAACTTTTCCATGTAGTGAAATTGTCACAGGTCTGTGTCCCCTTATTTTCTCCTTTGCAAACCATGTCCACATTCTCATGAAATGGAGAGGGCAATGCTCAGTACATGTTTGTTGAATGAATGAAAGAATGTAACAAACCTTTTAGCATTTATCACTGAGTCTGATAGAAGGATCACATTTTGTACCCTGGCTCCCATTTCTACTTCACGTATGTACTCAAAGTACTGTGAATCATTGAGTTAAAAGTATTTTTCTGATTTGTAAGTTATACTTAACCACTTCTTCCATGAGCTTCATGGATACACTGAGTGTTTACCAACCATAAAAAAAATCCTTAGAAGGGTTGCAGTAATCTAACTTAGAAGAGCGTTAGGTTCTTCCTAGCACAGGTATTGGCTGATGACCTGCTTCCTTTGGTCAACACGATACTCCTAGTACCAAACCATGATAATAATAGCAGTTGAGATTTATTAAAAGCTTATTGTTTTTCAGGTATTTGTTCCTAAGTGGCAAACAATTTCCATATATTAATTCATGTGATTCTCTCAGGAACATGGTTACTTTTTTTATTATTTCCACTTTAAATATGAGGAAGCGGAGACCAGAGAGGGAAAGGAACTTGCCCTAGACTAAACAGCTCATAAATGGCAGCATCAGGATTTGAACCAGGCACTCTGTATCCTCAGGCCATGTTCCTAACCACCAAACAGCTCTGCTTCCTTAGCAAGCAAAATTTTCAGCTGTGGGAATTAGATAAGAATACATGCACGGCTCCTTTACCATTTCTGGGAAAATAACTCAAAATAATGAAATTGCCTGTTTTATTATTTTTCTGTGAAAGAATAATCTTGGTAGCAGTTGGAATTTTACTTTCCTCCTTTGGACCAAATACAATAAAAAATGAACTTAACAACAACAAGAAAAAGATGACAAGATTCACTTTAAGTAATGGACACTGCTTTCTTTTAATTTTAGTTCATAGTTATTAAATGTATCTGTATTAACACATTGTAATGGAAGGACAAAAAAGGAGAAAACAGTGATCCTTGTTTTTAGGGCTTGTAACTTGATTTGCACAAGGAAAATGCATGAATAAGTAGTATGTGTAGTGTGATACAGACCTCATAAATATCTCCATGGTATATATAAAATTGGTAATTTAGCATTTTAATTTTGTATATGCACAGTATAATTTTCTTTTAGGCCACAGATTCATTGATCATGTCATCTAAGCTTATTATATATAATGTACATATTTAAACAATATTGATGATAAACTAACACAAATGATTCAGTATTCTGTGCTAAATTCTTTTATATTTTCTGCCTCAACATATTCTTATCCTGTTGACCTTTTCAAAACATTTTTTTACATGTATCAGAGTTGTCATGACGAGGAAGACGATGATGGGGAAGAGGAAGTGAAGAGTTTTGAAGTAAGATGAATCTTTCTATATTTGTTTTTTGTCTACGTTGAAACATTGTTTCATAGCTTATAACTGACATTTATGTTTCTTGCTTCATGGCTTATTGCAGCTTATTGTGTCAAGGAACTGCATGTCAGAAGCTGGATGGACAAATTTGAGTCCTAACATTTGCTGAAGTTAAGACCAAGGAACATAGACTAGTTAAAGAATCAAATAAAACCCATATGTTCAGAATGAGTGTTCCTGAGAGCCCTCAGAGATGAGGTTGCTTTAAATTGTTCTCATCTCAGTGAATGATGTGATCTGAAATTTCCGACAGACGTGGCAGAAAAATGTTTATGGAAGAGCAACATGACATCAAGTTTCTCATTAAACCCTTGGTTTGATTTTTTTTTTTTTCTAAATCGAAGAAGTCTTAAAGATTTAGCCTCTTTTGACTTCTGCCCAATTAGGTCACTCATTCCCTGTACATATGTAGGTGGTGGCACACAGTGCAGTTTGCTTGCATGAGGCAGGATTGCATATATTCCTAGGGCTATGTTCTATTTTATGATTATTTCCTCAAACCTTCTCAGATCTTACATTTCCGTATAATTCGAAATACTGCTCAATATTCATTAGCCAAAGGGAAAGTCAATATTATTTTCCCCCTTTGCTTAGGCTGCACTTTTGCTTTTTATAAGAAAGACCAGCTGTTGCTAACTACCCTCTCCTTATTTATTGGTTCTTTTTTTTTTGGAATTTTCAAAAAGAAATTAAATGGAAGGAAATGGATTAGACTTTTTTTTTTTTTTTTTGCTGCTATTAATTTACATGTCTGCTTTGAGCTAGAAGTCTGGAAATATATTAGTAGCCAGCTGTTAAGTCTTTAATTAAAGTGGACCCACAAAAAAGTGGTAGGTGAGGAGTAGATATTGAGTAGTGCCCCTTTCAGGAATAATTGGATGTGAGCATCTCTGCAGCATTGCATTGAAGTCATTGTGTAAAAAAATAACAAATCAAACTAATTTGGGAATGACCCATGACTATTGCTGGCTGAGAAAAATGCCTTAAGGTTAATTTCCTGGATGACACTATAATCTTTTCTAATGTATGTGTATTTCTAGTCTCAACTCCATCTTCATTGATGAGAAACTGAGCTAAATTAGAATGAGCTGTGCGCAGCAGATAATACTATTTTTCTGACGTGCACACCATTTATGGTCTGTCGGTTGTCTTCCGAGCAATTGTTTATTGCTATTTTGCTTCTTGTCTTCATCCTTCCTTAAGGTCACAGGATCCCAACGCAGCAAGGTAAAACTATATATATATGTGTATTTGTCTGGGTCTGAGTTTCAGTTTCTTGTGACATTTACCTTTGTTAGACCCAACATCTTGGATTCTTTTTTGTAAAAAAGAAAAAAAAAAGTCTTGCAATCTTTCTACCAAGTTTGTAGCTCCAATGCAGTTTGTCTCTTCAGTATCCCTTCCTTGACCTAGGTTTATTCTTCTTGCAATTTAAATGACTCCTAATTTGAAATTTTATCCTCTGTGTTGACTTTGAGCTGTGTACTATGCTGAGATGAAAGAGTCCACCCTTTCGGTGATTAAATTTTAGCTGGTGACTTTTCAGTGCAACGTTTCATGCCTCATCTCTCTTGAGGGTTTTTATACCAGTCTTATTACTAGAAAAGCGATACGATATATGGCATTGCTGGTGGGATTGGAAATAATCTTCTTTTCCGTTGTGCTAGTAATTGGAGAGGATATTCCATGATTTCAGTGTTAATTTAGCATTTCCTTATAGTGAAGAACTAGATGACTCTTTCTGTCTCTGAGTATTCTGAAGAGCTAAGCACCTGGAAAATTTGCTAAGAGAAAACATTTTGGTCTAGAATCACAAAAATTTTCCTTTCATATGAACCCTGTTAAGCTTACATTTTATTTTCATGAGACTATTTAGTTGGAAAATCGATCATAAACATCCCAGGAAAAAAAATACCTATAATGACTTTATTTAAAGAAAAGAGAAAGCTTTTCTGTTTTTAAGTGTAAAGTGTTCTTTTTTGCCTTCTACTTTAAAAAGTGAAATATTTTCTCTTAAGATGAATTTAGAATGTCATAAAAAATCTACTTAGAAGGAACAAATTATAATGTTTTTAACTCACTATTATATTTGGAGGACTATATTGTTCTCATATCATTTTAAAATTTGAGTTCATGCAGATGTGATCAGGTTTAGCTCTAACCAGATGGATATAATTTAATGGCATATAATAGGCATAACAGTTAATTATAGATTATGGGTTTAAATCAGTAGTTATAATGGGCGTGATCCTAATTTGCTGGATTTTTATAGTTTTATCACTAATGATCTCAGATAGAATTCCTGTGACTTGTTGAGGGTTGAAAGCATAAAGGGACTTCCTAACATCCACCAAGATTTGATTTCACGGATAGCACTGAAATTCATTCCCAAGAATATTGATTTAGACGGAGACATTAGAAAGGTTCCCTATTCAGAAAAGAAGTCTGGGAGTAACTACTAGTGGAATCTTAGCCTATACAGTGTAGGATTCAGGTCATACTGAGAACAAGAAATCGGGAGACGTACGGCGCCCCGCCTGGGAGAATGGGCTACATGCCTTGGATTTAGGATGGTGGGAGAGAAGTTCACCTAATGGTGAAACCTGGTAATTAATCCCCCCAAAAAGGAGGTAGAGACCGGCTGGTGTGACTGTCCCAGAAAGAGACAGGATTTTAGAGTTGCCAGTGGTGCCACACACCCGTACGCATAACACAATAGAAGAGATTTGGGACTTTTCACTTCTTAGCCAGTGTTTGACTGACTCGCCGTGTGATTTCTATACTATAACTCATCACTTATGCCTAATCTGTGGAATAGTCCATTTGCAAAATACACACTCTGTGAGTAAACAATATGAACTCTGCCCAAGCCGAAGAATGAGGCTGTGTTTTTAGAGCTGACAGAGAACCAATCACCTGCAGAGAGGGTTTTGTCTGAGGTTGGCCCTGTGATGACAGCAACACCACTGAAAAATTGGACTAGACAACTGGATTATTGCTTTCTCTTTATAAATTTAGTAATGGACCAGACTTTTTACATTGAGATGTCTGGTTGTTTAACGTTATTTAGTATAGTCTAAATAGTGGAATTTTTCATCTAAGTTATAATGAATTTGAAAGGTCGCTTGGCAGTTTCAATAATTCTTAAAACAAATTATGTTAAATAAAGTTTGGAATAACATAGTGTGCTGATTGAATTTTATCCCTATAACTGGCTGATTATTAATATTTGCTGTACTTTCCACTTAAATTATCTATAAGAATATTGAGAAGAAGAAAGAAGTAGATATAAAAAGGTAGCATTATAAAGAAAATTTCCATGAGGAGTAACATAAATAAAGCTCAAAAAACATGGAAAACAGGGAGTGGAGGCTAAAATGCCTAGTAGTTACCAGCTCTTCTTCCATCACGTGTATGTTTTACTGACATGATCGTGTTAAAACTTGCCTGATTTAAGTTGATAATTTAATTCCCAGCTTCATCTATTTATATGTATATTTACCTACAACTACTTATTTGTAAATTTAATTGCATATTTAGTTAGTAATTATATATAACTCTTTTTAGACTTGAGACTACTTCAATATTAAAACTATGAAAACGGACAGTTAAATATTATAAAGAGGCCAATATTAATTGAAAGGGAAGAAACATTTTAGCAATTACCCAAAATGTTAATTACTACAGTGGATTACTTTATTCGGCTTTGAGCTTTTCATAAGCCAAAACAAATAATAACAAAGTAATATTTCAAGTTGAATGACTTTTCTGAGCACGATCTCACGTAGAACAAGAAAGAGCTTTGGTACCACAGTAGACCACATTTTAAAATGATGATTTTGCAAGACATATAGCAACATTCTTCTGATGGTTGCTTCTCCTACTGCCATTCTTTCCAAATCTGAGGGTGCAACGTTCAATGATAATATTCCACACAAAAGCTTTCATTGAATTAAGTACTTTAATACAGACTTACTACTTATGGAAAAACCTAAATTAATGACGGTGAAGCGTAAGTAAATCTAGAGGAATGGACCGTTAACTCGCCTTCTAGACCATCTTTCTCAACTATTAAGCAAGTTGCATCATCCTTTGGCAAATGCCCAGTTTCTAATTCACAGATGAATTCTCTGGTGAGGCCCTGAGGTGCTATCATTCTGTCCTATTGATTAAAGAGAACTTCTTGTGTCTTAAATGCCAAATATGCCTGTGAAAGAGTTGATATTTTGTCATAAAAACTTAGCAGACTAACCTATGACATCATACCCACTAAGTACTCAGGCCAATACCCAGCTCATATTCCAAAGTATGTACCATGAGGTGTGAAACAATTCATTTAGGTCTAAAATGTCTTAAAGACTGATGTTACATAGCTCTACACAGTGATAAAAGCACTTTTGTCTGGCCCCTCCAATGATCTAAATTTTTTTTTTTTTTTTTTGCGGTACGCGGGCCTCTCACCGTTGTGGCCTCTCCCGTTGCGGAGCACAGGCTCCGGACGCGCAGGCTCAGCGGCCGTGGCTCACGGGCCCAGCCGCTCCACGGCATGTGGGATCCTCCCGGACCGGGGCACGAACCCGTGTCCCCTGCATCGGCAGGCGGACTCTCAACCACTGCACCACCAGGGAAGCCCCCAATGATCTAAATTTGAATATAATTCAATTTTTTGTAATTCTACAAGAATGAATTGGGTATATGATGTTCCCTCTCCGATAGCTACATAATTTGATCTTTGAATGGGCTTATTTACTTGTGTTCATAGGAACACAGCAATTTAGATTAGCAGGGCTTCCTGAATCTTACCAAAGAGAACCATTAAATATTAAAAAATTGAAGATAAAGCTACGGATATAAAACATTGAAACAATTATCTCTTTTATCAAGAAAATTTACACTTCTTTAGTTTCTGCTGTGGAAGCTCTATGGTGTCAAAATATGGACCCTAGAGTGTTGAGTCGCTTGTCATACTGTTGAATCATAGAGGGGAGAGGGGGAAGGAATTTTCATGGACAGTGTTCTCCAATACTCATGCTCATTGCTGCAATCTGCCAACTGCATTTTTATATACTGAAATTGTTGATCTGCAGTAATACCCTCCTGTCTTAGCCCACGTTCCCTAGAAAACAGAGCAAAGAGGTTATTTGCTAACACTCTACTGGGGTTGGAGGTGTTACAATCTCAGGGGAGTAAGAGTGAGGGAGAACGAGAACTGATACAGGGAAGCAGAGAGAATGCAGTAATGCATTCTTGAGCTGACCAGCTAACCACAACTAACCAGCCATACAGCTAGTTGCAAGATTGTGTCGGATGCCCCTGGAGAGGCTATATGCATCCTGGAACAGCACCTCCTGGGGAGCAACGAGGAACACTTTATCTGCTGGTTTCCTCCCACCTCCTATCTCTTATTGGTTACAGGGTGTTAATTTCTTCATACTTCCTGCTGATATTAACCAGCTCTTCCAGGTGACCCCTGGGGAAGCCAGAGCCAGCTTGGGTCCAGCCTGCCGAGTGTCCAGGCACTGCAGTCTCTCCATTTGCATCAGCATGTGGTTTCCTTAGACAGTGGTAGTGGTGATAAGAGCCAGCTTTCGTAAGCACAGTAATGGTGCAAAAGCCATTTCTGGGGCCACTGTACTTAAGAAGCAAGGCAAGTCGCTAAGACTTGGAGAGAAGGGGGTTCAGTGTGGGCTGGAGTACTGGTCCTGATACAAGGAAAATTCCCCAAAGCACAGACCTCTGTATTGTGTATGGTAATTTATGCATATGAATGTGTAGACCTAAATAGCATGTGAGTATGTAGACAACACATATTTAAACATATAATGGTGCATTTTTGACATGCACAGTAATTTGACTGCATGTGCTATTGTTTGTAAAAATAATCCCAGTGGAGATTGACATATACACACTGCTATATTTAAAATAGATAACCAACAAGGACATACTGTATACACAGGGAGCTCTGCTCAATAATCTGTAATAACCTAAATGGGAAAAGAATTTGTAAAAGAATAGATACATGTATGTGTATAACTGAATCTCTTAGCTGTACACCTAAAACCAACACAACATTGTTAATCAACTATACTCCAACATAAAATAAAAATTAAAAAAAATAATACCAGTTGAAGCTTATGCTTGGCCACATTATTTACAGAAAATGGGATCCAGCAGAGTCAGTAAGAGCACAGACACTCAATTAGACCAGCTGTGTTTGCATCCCAGCTCCACCATATGGCTGTATGATCTTAAGCCTCAATTCTCCTATCTATAAAATGGGACTAATTAAGGTCTCTATTGCATAGGATTGTGATGAGGATTAAATTAGTTAATGTATATAATCCACTCAGAACATTGCCTATCACATAACAAACTCTGTAAGTATTTGCTATTATCATTACATTTAATCAATTTCACTTCCTTACTGAAATCAAGTCAGAGAAGCCCAATGAGAGGAAATCTTTTATCATAATGAGCACAGAACCTCCCAAGGCAGGACACCTGAGTTCTCATCTGGGTGCTAACCAGGTGACCTTCAGCAGGTCACATTTAATTACCCTGTACCTCAGCCTTTTCATCTTTGAACTAAAAGCTTTGAACTGGATGTTCTCAGGGGTAATATCCACCTTTCAACCTGTCTGATTTGCTGTTTTTGAGTAAGTTCATTTTTCAGGGCAATTTCATAACTCTTCTAAGTGCATAAGTACTGATCAGAAGCTTGCAAATGTTCGTTACTTCTGATCTTTTGTGAAGGGGTGAAAAAGAAAATAAACTCCATGCTTTTTTAGTATAGGAATGTCACAATGAAAATGATTTGTAGAAAATAATGTCTAGCTTCTGTCCATGTATCTCTACCTTTTCCTCATTTGGTATTTAAAATATCACACAATCATACATAATACAGTTAGATGAAAAAAAAGTGTTGAGGGATGAAAAGCATTTAGGGACACAAAGTAGAGCCTTCCAAGAATGTGCTTAATCCAGAAACCCATGCCACAGAGTCTTGCTAATTTGCTGCAGGTTGTCAGTACTAGTGATTCCGAGGTTTCTAGGAGTCTACATAAAATCGTATAAATGTAAAAGTGTCCTATATCAATAGAATACTGAGACAGTCTTCCTGTTTGGGAGAAACAACAATTCCTGAAGGATTTTTCCCTTTGTAACCTTGGAATAATTTAAAGACTAAACTACAGGTTGAAGGTATAGTGTTATATTTAAGAACCTTCAGCAATTCAAGCGGAATTTGGAGTGTGGCAGGGCGAGGAACGCTACTTTTAAAAAGGTCCTTTAAAAAGTACTTTCAAGGTGCTGTTTCCCTGAATAAGATACTTTTAAAAAGATCTGTCTCCAATTTGCTTAGAAAAGCTAATCTGCAGTATATTTGAAATGAAAGAATTTTTTTCTTTCCACATAATCCATCATTTTATTGCCTGAAAACTTTCTAGTTTCACTTTTAAAGTTTTACTTTTTTATGTCGTGATAAAATTTCCAAGGAAAGATTAAATTATATACCCAGAAGCAGTTTTCAAAGGGGACAACAAAGTACAAAAAGAAATAACATTAAAGATGTTCTGAAGAGAGGGCTTCCAACAAAGAAATTCAAAAGAGTGGTCAACCTGATCCCTCTTTATGAAATACGATTTTCCTGCCTCTAGATCAGAGTGTGTTTTTTTGCTCACTATTTTTTCTTCAAATGTTTCATATCATCTCCCCCAAAACATTATTATTGAAATTTAGATGTTACATAAGGAAAATTAGCGTGATCTTTGCTCAGGGAGTTTACTTTGTAAAGAAGGCAATTTGATATCCTGTGTTTCTTGGTCCTCCTGAGGTCTGTCCATCATGAGTGATTTCAGTTACTGAAGAGGATACTGGGACCTTGGAATCTATTGTGCAGGTTGTTCTGCCAGATCTTTGCGCTGGTCTCCCTACTTTTGGAGCACAAATGGCGAAGGGTTTCTGTATTTGTTTTTCCTCAAGAATATATGGCATGCTGCCATCTTCCATCTTCTTTGGACTTCCTGATGACTATCTTTCTATGTTGTATTGCGTCAATAGAAGAATCATTCTTTCTAACTCCTTTGCCTCTTTAGTTGATGAAAATAATAGCACAGTTCCTTAAGACAGTAATTTCTTATCAGTTTTACTGGACAGCTCTTTCACGAAGGGAGTTGGTTAAGCTAGGAAGTAAAAGTTCCAGAAATAGCTCCGGCAACGGGAGGAAAGTCAAAGATTGTTGGGTCTAAAAGGAAGAATCAAATGTTGCTCCCTAATTTTAAACAGCACCTGAAGAGCAGACGAAAGGGTCTTCTTTCAGTTTTCCTGAAACTCTGTTGTAATGACAATATAGTTTTGTGTGTCTGTGTGGTTTTGTTTTCGTTCTGTTTTTGACTTCACAGGAAGAGGTTTAAACATGAAGGCAAACCTTTTAGATGTTAGCATGGCTATGTATAAAGCAAAGCTGCCTTTTTTTTTTTTTTCTTTTTTCTGCTTCCATTTAGGCCTATCACATAATTTAAGAAAAAATAAAAATTTAACCACAGGAGCTCTAACTATAGTGTGAAAAAAAACCCTGATCAATTTTGTTTTCGCAGCACGATATTATCAAAGATTTAAGAGACAAATTTGCCAGCCTCGGCGAGAACTCTCTGGTAACAGCATAAATGTCTGTGTTGGTTGCTTTTGATTTAAAGGTTTCTTTTTTCATTTGTTTGAGCCCATTTCTTTTACCCCCTCCTTTTAGTTTATGTTCTTTTTCATATTCTGTAACTAGCAAGCCTTCATTTTTTAAACCTCTTCCATCTTCCAGTGTCTATTTTCCGTACTTTGGATGGAAAGTTTATGGCAGCAAAGCTGTCACTCTGGCTACCTCTGCTGCAGCTCTTCCTGCTCTTAGGTCATATATGTTTTGGCCGTTGTGTTTATGGACATGATACTAATTGACTGTTTCATGTCCCATTGACTAAGCTTCTCTACCACGCCATTTGATGGACGCGCTGTCATAGTGCTCTATGCAACTTTCATTCTGCAACTTATACTGCTTGGTTCCGTCTCAATTCTCCAGCGAACTGGATAGCTCAAGTGAATGATCCTACCAGTCTTGAACTTACTGTGCCTTTATATTTTATTTTGATTTCCTTCTGTATGTGTTCAGTGGTAGTTTAAGTGGAAAAGAACAAACTCTAGCCATTGCTCTAGCAGTACCATGCAGTATCGTTTATTACCACCAGAGAATACAAAATATAAAGGCACATTGCTTCTTTTATTCTTTGGGAGGGGACTCGGGAGATCTGTTATCATATGTCCACTACTTAGTTGAAGCCTACCTTTTTATCCATATCAGCTTTCAATTTTGCTTAAACTCCAACACGTCCTCAGTTAATGTTTTTCTGTCATTCAGTGATGACTTACAACTCGAGCCATTTGCTGAGCAGTATCAAGTTATGACCATGACTTGGGAGATGATTAAACACGTGACAAACTGATGCACGAATGTATCATTCAGAAAGTGCAAGTTTCAGTGATGAAGTACAGTACTTCAAAAGTATGATACAGGCTTTGGACTAATCCAGTCATGACAATTGAGAAAATTCATCCTGATAAATCAGTACCAAAAGTCTATCACAAGAAATATAAAGGGAAAAACCAAGAGTTGACTATGTTAACATCTGTTGGATAACATTGTTGGTGTTGAAATGGTCCATAATGTTGTCATAGAGCCCATACATGAAGAGATGACTGAAAATGTGGTTTATAGAAAGCTGCTCTGCTTAGTGATAGCTGCAACATAAATGGTTGGGATTTGTGTTCAGGAAAAAGAAATGGAAAAGCAAAAGCTTCTGTACCAACAAGCCAGGCTCCACGACCGCGGTGCAGCTGAGATGGTGCTGCAGACCATCAGTGCCAGCAAAGGTGAGGCTCCTGGCTCTACCTCGGAAGGGCCGATCCTGTAGATTTCCCCTTTACTCCTAGGAGCGCTCTTACGTAAAGTCTACCGATTTATTTAGTCCCTGAATTTCTTGTTCATGACTAGGTCAGGTGACTTGACAAATGCCACCTCTCTTACAAAGTTCAATGTTGATTTTTCTTTTTAAATCAGAATCTTACTAAAAGATTTTTTATTTCTGTTCGTTAAGTTTTGGAAATTATATTGGGACACAACTCTACCAAACTGATTATGTGAATCAGAGGTGGGCAAATGTTTTCTGATAGAGGCCAGATAGTAAATATGTTCGGCTTTGTGAGCCACTGGGGCCTCTGTGGCATCTCTTCAACTCCGCCAGAGTGGCATGAAAGTAGCTAGAGACAATACGTGAATAAATGGTGTGGCCATGTTCCAATAAAACTTTATTTACGAAAACAGGTGCCAAGCTGGACTCGGCCCTCGGGGCCCTTGATATAAATGTTTAGATTTTTTAAGTGAGTCATTTTTAGTAATTCAAGTACTGTTGCATTTTTCAGTAGCCAGCCAGTGCAAGCTGATTTTTCTTACATTGGTAATACCTTCTTTGTGAAAACTAGTTACTGTAATTTTAATGGAATGAAAAAGTAATGGTGGTTATTAAGCACCCCTCTCCAAATATAGGGATTATTTCATTTCTAAGATAAGTGGAGGCGACTAATGTAAAAATAAAACATAATATGCTAAATTATAGACAACTGGTTGGATTTGAAATTTTGTTATTATTATTCAAATAACTTAAAATTGTGACTAGTCACCCTAATAAAGCAAGGCTATAAACGTATTAAGATAAAAGTGATGAAATGGAGATTTTAAAAGTTGTTCAAACATACTGTTCTTGAGGGAGGAGGGAGAATATTTTAAGTAGCTCATGTTCATTTCAGTATTATTTTAATACACATGATTTGTTTTGAATTTTAATAATTTTAGGTGTCAGTATTTCAAAATCAATTGTTTCTTCCTGTTCGTTTTCTCTGTGTTCTCATATAGTTTCAATCATAGACATATTACACAGAACTTAGTAAAAACATTGATGGCAAAATATGCATTATGACTCTTAATTTTTTTGTTGTTGTTGTTATTTGAGTCAGTCTGTCCCTCTCCACCATGACATAGGTTTGTAGGAGGTGAATAATGACTTTAAAAATGCACATTTTGAGATAGAATTGGTTAATGTAGCAGGTGAAGTGATAGAAGGATCACAATAGTTTGTATTTTTAAGGTGAAACTGGACCCATGGTGGCTGCTACTTTGAAACTCGGAATTGCTATCTTAAATGGCGGGAACTCTACAGTACAGCAGGTATGTCATAGAGCCTTTCACATAATGTGCTTTTCGAAGAGATGGACCGTATAGTCATCCTGTTGAACTATTTTAGTCATCCTAAAAGAACTATTAGTTGTACATTAGTTGTACTTTTTTGTTTTCATTTTCTATGTAAAGTATGCCTTTATTTTATGGTCATCTTGTCCCAGTATCCAAATATCTCCCAGGCAGCACAATAAGCACCCCTTCTAGGTAGCACAACAAATAACAACGCTGGTTAGAAGTCTGAAGTCATGTCATACGGTGTCATCATTTGCAATGCTGCATTTCATGTGAATAAGTTGGCGTAAAGCAGCTCGTTTGTTTTAATAGTGAAAAATAAATACCCTTACCTAGGGAGCCTAGTTTGGTAACATGTTTTATAGTGTTATATCTCCTAAAAATTGACTCTTAAGATTTTGTTGTATATTTGGTACAAAGCTGGCTTCTAGGTTAATGTGTAAACAGAATGCATTGTTAAGAATTTTTCTAGTTGTAATTCTTTCTATTCTCCTAAGATATGAGAAAATCACTTCCCAACCAAGTTCTGTAATGATGTTCTGTTTAAAAGTTAGACATTATCTGGACGGGGATTTTGCTAACTTCAACCAGTTATGACAAAGGATGCAATCTCCATATCCAACTGAAGGCCAAGGTCTGTTGAGCTTGTTAGAATAAGAGTATTTGAGTGACTTTCTGCAGATCACAAATGCTGGAGAGGGTGTGGAGAAAAGGGAACCCTCCTATACTGGTGGTGGGAATGTAAGTTGGCATAACCACTATGGAGAACAGAATGGAGGTTCCTCAGAAAACTAAAAATAGAACTACCATATGACCCAGCAATCCCACTCCAGGGGCATATACCCAGACAAAACTATAATTCAAAAAGATACATGCATCCCTATGTTCATAGCAGCACTATTCACAATAGCCAAGACATGGAAGCAACCTAAATGTCCGTCAACAGATGAATGGATAACGAAGGTGTGGCACATATATAAAATGGAATATTACTCAGCCATAAAAAAGAATGAAATAATGCCATTTGCAGCAACATGGATGGACTTAGAGATTATCATACTGAGTGAAGTAAGTCAGAAAGAGAAAGACAAATACCATATGGTATCACTTATATTTGGAATCTAAAATAGGACACAAATAAACCTATCTATCAAACAGAAACAGACTCATAGACATGGAGAATAGACTTGTGGTTGCCAAGGGGGAAGAGGTGGGTGGGGAAGGGAAGGACTGGGAGCTGGGGGTTAGCAGATGCAAACTATTATCTATAGACGGATAAGCAACAAGGTCCTACTGTACAGCACAGGGAACTATATTCAGTATCCTGTGATAATGGAAAAGAATATGAAAAAAGAATATATATATATATACACACACACACACACACACACACACATATACTGAGTCCCTTTGCTGTATAGCAGAAATTAACACAACATTGTAAAGCAACTATACTTCACTAAAGAAAAAAAGAGTATTTGAGTGACTTAACAAAGGACTGTCACAGGTGTGTACTGCATACCTCTGGGGATAACATTCACATGGCCAACAGTGTGGCTCTGAGCTCAGAAAAAATCCTTATGCTCATTGGAGAACAACAAACCACAACATAATATAAGCATCAGGTTGTGTTATTCTAAAACTATAATGTCTCTTATTTTTGTATCTTGGCTTCTGTATGAGAAAGCACGGTTGAACAGGGAACTAGTAACTGTTTATTTCTTGGGTAAGTTTTAGTCAAGCAGGTAAAGGGCTACCCTCATTGAAGGAAAGGAAGGCAAATGAGAACTTTAGAATGTTTGACTTCAAGTTGCTGTGAACCTCAGAATCACTACAGTGGCACAAAGCTAGGAATAGGCTCCTAGAAACCTTTGAGTCTAAGAAAAGAAAAGCAGAGAAAATTTGAAGGTTTCTTTTGGGTTAGTAAATGTTGTTGCGGAGCACAGGCTCTGGACGCGCAGCCTCAGCAGCCATGGCTCACGGGCCCAGCCACTCCGCGGCACGTGGGATCTTCCCGGACCGGGGCACGAACCTGTGTCCCCTGCATCGGCAGGCGGACTTTCAACCACTGCGCCACCAGGGAAGCCCCATCAAATTGTATATTTTTTTCTGTAAATATAATCACTACATGTTAGTACTGGAAGAGAACGTAGACATAACCTAAGCAAGGGTTGTTAGCTTTTTATTGCCTCTGACAGTTCGTTGAAATCTCTGGCCTCCTCTCGGTGTAATGTTTATAAGTGCACAAATTAAAATTACATAGATTGAAAAGGAACCAAGTATATTGAAATGTGTTTATCAAAATATTATAAAATAGGTTTTCGATAAAGTAATATGTTTCTTTATGAACTCATTAAATAAAAGATCTAGTAGTTGGTCTAATAATTTTTGAGAAGAAAAGACGCGTCTAAATATTTTTAAATATCTACAACAGCTGTAATGTGATATGAAAATATCTGAAATCTTTATTGGTGACAAAATCGTAGCTACTACTAATCCTCCTAGTGTTTGTTGCTTAGATTACTGGTTGAAAGGAATGCTAAATTTCAGTTAGAAGTTAGTAAAAATAAAGGTGAATTTTCTCCCATCCAATTTACAGATTTTCTTTTTTGATTTCCATAGTAAATGACTACATGACTTTTTTTAAAAAAGGAAAAATAAAGAAAACCAACCTAATCTCGCCACAATACTTATAAATAAATAATTTCCCTTGACTTATGTATTGCTTCAAAAGACCTTAATCGTATAGTATATATATTCAGAAATCCATGGAGACAAAAGGAACCTTGAGAGACCATGTAATAAATGTACTCATCGTCTGTACAGATCTTTTCTTTTTTCTTTAAACCTTCGGATATATACTCCACCACTCCCCTTTGACCCTGTAACCCACATTCATTTTGTTTTAAAAGGCCAATGATTAATAAGCGCTTCATGTTTTATTAGACCAATAAGTTATCACACACCCACCCCAAAATGGCTGTGCGTGTTTGTGTGTCTGTGTGTGTCTGTGCATGTGTAGGTGTATGCATATATGTGTGTATATATATATACACACACAAATATATATACACTGTGTATGTGTATACAGCCTTCACATATTTAGTTTTACATTACCTTTAACTCTCTGATTTCTGGAAAAAGAGTACTACCAATATTTTGACTGCTTAGCTGAGCCCTGTCTAGATAGCTCTGATAGTAGGAATTAATCCCTTCTATTTAAGATTCAGAGAAGAACAGTATCTTTATTTTCTTAAAACCTTTGGTGTGCCTGTCATCTTATCATCTTGTATGTACTTTTTTTTTTTAATTGGGGTATCGTTGCTTTACAATGTTGTGTTAGTTTCTGCTGTACCATGAAATGAATCAACTATATGTATACATAGATCCCCTCCCTCTTGGACCTCCCCACCCCCCATCCCACCCCCTAGGTCACACCGAGCTGAGCTCCCGGTGCTATACAGCAGGTTTCCACCAGCTGTCCATTTTACACATGGCAGTGCTCGTACGTCAATCCCAATCTCCCGGTTCTCCCTCCCGCCCCGCCTCGTGTCCACATGTCCATTCTCTACATCTTCCTCTCTATTCCTGCCCTGCACATAGTACTTCTTATTTGAAACCTCCAGCACACTGTATCTGCATTCAAAGTAGCAAGTGGGAGCCATGCATTGCTTTAGCATTTTTTACATTTGTGTTTAACCAAAACGTTGACCACGGAATCTGGACATCATTCTGAGAAAAGAGGAGAAAAATTAATAGTCACATGATTCCCACCAGTCCTTGGGTTTAGAGACCATGGTAATGGAAACTGAATTTCTGTCTGTAACATTAGCATATGGTAATCAGAGCTCTCGGATTGGAATGCTGTTTAAGGAAGTCACTTTTGTAATGAAACCTGTGAATAGCAGACAGGTGGGCCTTCTTCCCGGTAAACTTGAACTAAGTTTCTGAATCTCCAGATACTTACAGAGTGACATGAAGAGAATTAAGAGTATGATTTCCCCCTGATATTCCTGCTGCCTATGGTGTTTTATAAAGCAGCTCCCTTGTTCCAAGCCATGTGTATGTCCTGCTGCACTTAGAAATGTGCAAGTCTCTTGCTGTGACATGCTTATCACTATTTCATGGTCAAGGTGACGTTCGTCATGTTTGTATGCACTGGATATTTTTTATCTTTATTTCAGAATCAAAGGATGTTTTTATTTCTTATTTAACAAAACACGAGATTTGTGTTCAGTGACCCTGTGGTTTCTCTATCTACCGTAGAAAATGCTTGACTATCTCAAGGAGAAAAAGGATGTGGGGTTCTTTCAGAGCCTTGCTGGCCTGATGCAGTCATGCAGGTAAGCACGTGCTTTTCTTGCTTTGGTTCCACTCAGTGGTTGTACCTTTTAAAGTACGTGTTACTTTGTAAGTACATTACTGACAGCACATACACAGAAGAATTTTTAATGATCAAACACACTTTTAAGTGGGACAAAAGTGTGGAAGTGTCTTATGTTCTATCTTGCTGTTAGGTGTTAGTAATGTTTTAATTACTAATTGTTCCACATTAATAATGTCTTAATATAGTCTACCCTGCGCTTAAATGGGAACCTTGGAGAATTAATGTGTATTCTGCTTACTTGGAAATGAGTAGTGTATGATTTTTAAAAGACAAAAAACAAAATTCTTTTTCATTTTATCTGGGAGCCGGTAGACCAGTTCTCATCTGCCCTAAATGAATGAGCCTTAACCATGATCATCATGACCATGTTCATCATTTTCTGTTTTTTACAGTCTTTGAAATCATTCAGACAGCATTTGACTGAGGAACCTGCCACATACTTAATGTTATTATTCCAACTGGAAAAACATGATCATTCTAATTATATTTCAGTATGTCTGCTAACTTTGTAATGTTCTCCCAAAGTTGAAACCCATCAATGCCATATGCTTGACTTTCACATGGATCATTTCAGTGTGGACCCTGGAGAGAAACTAGTCTGGTACTAGGAAAATATGGTTGGTAGGCATTGAGTCAGTGTATGTTTTCAGTATCTGATAACATTTGGTTCACGTTTCACGATACACAGTTTTTAGACATTTGCTCTCCTGAAGAAAGAAAACGTTCTGTTAGGCCTCTAAATGTTTTCTTCCCTGTTATTGCAGTGTCCTTGACCTAAACGCATTTGAGCGACAAAACAAAGCTGAAGGACTTGGGATGGTGACCGAGGAAGGATCAGGTATTGATCGCTTAAATTAAAAGCATCATGTGTCCCCCACTTCTTCCCTGAAATTACAGAGAGATACAAGGTTATCTTTAAATAGACACAATGCTTATGTGACTCATTTAAAAGTTCATAGTTAGACACCCATGCAGGTCACACCCAAAACCCAATCTTCCATGTTGGTCATTGATTCCTTTTTATTCCAGATCTACTGTCAGTCGTCTTTCCCCTCGTTGGGTAGTAAATAAATATCCCTTATTAGAGAATTATCTATAAAATTCTAAACCACATGGATGAGCCACATTAGAAAATGTTTGACTTTCTTTGGCCACTTTAGCAAACTGTCAGGCTTTCAAGTTCTTCTATCTCCTTAGGACAGTGATGCTTTCAGATCCTTCAGTCCACCACTAGTCTTACTATCTCCTCCCTTTTAGCCCAGTTATCCTTCTATCTCATATACCCATGTCTTTGCAAGTCCAAATTGTTTAATGAAATAAAGAGTAATTTTTGTGTTTAAATAACTCTGATCACTTAATTTACATGTGCATGAAAATAATGACTCACCGATTCTTAGAGCTTTTCTCTCTATAAATAGATGTATGAACTAGAAAATTTAGCACACAGTGCATTTAAAGCAGAAATAACTATTGTTGCACATCCGTTTTGGTATTTATTAAGAAGAAAGTATCTTCACTATTTTTGGTTTTGACTTGTTTTTATTCTTTTGTGTTTGATTTTTAAATTAATTTAGTTTGAGTAAGGCCCTGTGTGTTTATCTGTTTTTGTTTGTTTGGTCTGGTTTGGAGTTGTCATCTTATCAATGTATTAGTTTTGGAACATTGGGTCTTCTATAAAACTAATCTTATTGCAAAAAATAAATTTTCTCCCCTCTGCCATTTGTAGTCTGCTTGCCTTTCTGAAATACTTTAGAATTAACTAATCTCTCTAATTATCTCTGTATATTTTTGTTCTCACAATAGGAAAAAAATTAGCTGCATTTTTCTTCCGGTATTTTAAAGATTATCATTTATACATATGCTAACACTGCTGCTTCTGTATATATCACCTGTGTAATTTTATTTTCTGCTTGGCATTTGAACGTATAGGTTCAGTAATCAAGTATTCGTCACACGGTTATTTAATTGGGTTAGCTACCTTCAAGAAAAATCACCAGCAGAATTCTGAACTTACTTAGGTTTTTTGAAAATGGACATCAAGCCAAATGTCTTCATTACTAACCTTTGTGTCGACAGTTAACAACACCTGGCCTTGAGGGGCCCATCTGGAGAACTCAGAGCCATGACAAATCCCAGCTCCCATTAACTGCATGCCTCTAATGTCTCACAGAAGTCCTGGGCATTTTCCGGCTGGAAAGTGCCTAAAAATGAGTCAGTTCTCTATCCAAAGTCTGACTTCCCTGTCATGGAATTAGAAATCAATTTCATTTTCCCCTGCAGTTTTTAGCTAATGTACCAGAGGCTTTGAACACAATTCCATTCATCATTCTGAATCACTCTTTACCTCAGCTCCCCACAAAGAAATAGTGACCACCCAGGTTTATTTTACTGGGCCTCCTAGCCACTGTCAACCAGATATAGATGAGAATAACATTTGTGGGTCCCAAATCAGAAATCACTGATGAGAGTGACCATCCTAATGTGAGAATTAGTTCTGTCTCTCAATATGAGGTTGGTTTGATTAGTTTACTCTTTTTAAAGACACACACAAAAATAATTGCCCAACTTGATTAACACGTTTTCTATTTTATTTCCTTACAAACAGCAAAGCAAAAACAAACTCTCAACTTCTTTCTTTTTCCCCATTTCCTTTTCTTTCGACTACCGTCAATGTACTATTCTCCCTTCCTCAGTCATCACTCATGAGCGTGGTAATTATTAAAAATGAACTGCCTTTTCTTCATTTGCTCCTTTATTTGTTGTTAGCTGTGTGTACAGTCTTGATAGTGACAGTTTTTGTGCATTTTTTCCTTTTATAGACCCTTTTAACAAGTAGATTGTTTACTTCCCATCATTATGCATCCTTTTCCTTTTAAAACTTATATATCAGCTTTCCTTTTTTTTTTTCCTCATCCTATGAGGATGTGCAGCTATTAACATATTAGACCTGAAGGGGCAACAAGCATTTAAATGATGGTTTTAGATTTGTTTGGTTCTGTTCTTTCATTTAAAAAAAGTTCTGGTGGACCCAGTGTTTGCAGCTGTTGTGTAAATGAATGAATGTGTGCAAGAGTCTCCCTGTGGCATTTCTGTCTTGGACATACTGTGGCTTTATGGCTGTACCAAGTGGTGCACGGGAAAATCAGTGCCGATCCAGTGTGTGCTATGAACGGCTGAGTCTCATCTTAGCCATTGGGCTCTGCTACTTCCCTTCCAAGTATTGAGAGATCTGTAGAGTTTTTCTCTATTCTTTGAAAATATCACACATTAAAAACCTTCTACCATAAAAACAAATTTTCATTCTTGAGACCGAATTTAAAGAACTGTAGAAACAGTAGCCAATGTTCACCCTTCAAGCTAGGATAATAACAAAGATGGCACTGGTGCTGCAAAGTAGTCTCTAAAAGACGTGACATACGATGGTGATAAAGAAGGGGTGAGGTTTTTGAATGGTACCTAGTATGTCAACAGGGCTTCAGAGATTAAGTTGTGCTCTCTGAATACACACCGTTGCCTTCACCAAAATATCTTTCAGGAGAATATGCAGTGACCACTCATTCGCTGTAATGAATGGTACAACATTTCCCAGATTGAGAACACCTATACTGACTCTTTCTTTTGGCATTCTTTTAAAATGTCTGTTACACGACCGTTCTTTTAAGCTTCTGCAACTATTAAGAGTTTGTACTCTCAAAGGAGAAAGGACATGGGGCATCCCTGTTGAAAAACAGAAAAGGCTGAAAAATCTAAATCTGTTAGTGATATCCTTGCTTCAGAGCTTAAGGCTTGTGCAGTATAGGCTCAGGACTGAGAAAATAATCTGATAGATATAAATCTGCATCCTAACCAATTATCTTTATTAAGCTCAGTCTCTTCCCGATGATGATAACAGGACCATAAATTATATTGCCATGGAAAATGTATAACTTGAATACATGAACTTTTTCATACCCACAACTTTCCCATGAGGTATTTTTCCTATTTTATAAAGAAGGAGAGTGAGGGAGAGAAAGATAACATGGCTTGTCCAGGGTCACACAGCGAAGTGGCAGGGTCAAGGCTGAAATGCAGGCATTCTTCCTGCCTTTAATTTGCCCATTCCACATGCCTACTCCCTTCCCCCCATCCTTCAGCAGTCTTTGGGGGGCTTATTTTGTGTCCAGCATGTTGGCTTAGGTAGAATTGTTGGTCCCTTAATGTAATGTCTCCTTTCAAAGACACCCATCTATTGCCGATTTTTGCATCCACCATTGAAGTTTTAATATCACTTTTAAGCTTTTTATGGTTACACATGACATTCTTCATCTGGTGTTGAGATACCATTAGGGAATATGTGCTTCTTTAAGCTTTGTATACAGCTGTCCCTCTGTATCCATGAGGGGTTGGTTCCAGGACCCTCCCCTTCCTCCCCCCTCCCCCAGCAGATATCATAGTCCACAGATGCTCAAGGCCCTGATACAAAGTGGCATAGCACGGCCATACCTCTGTATCTGCAGATACAGAAGGACCACTGTATCTGGATCTCAGACTAATTGTTTATATTCTTTTCTCTACACTGGTACTGTCCTGTAGCCCTATCCCACCTTACTAAATTTCCCGCATTTCTACAAAAGCCTGGACCCTCCCCCTTGTTTGTTTGGTTTTTTTAGAAAAAAGGTTCTTAAGCAAATGTGTTTAGATTTGTCACGTGCTCAGTGTTGTCCTCTCTGTATATTTTTTAGTCCTATGTGTTTTCTTTTAACATAGAGTGAAGTTCAAAACCAAAAACCTATATAAATCTTTGAAATTTCATTCCATCCTTGGATTTCTAATTTGTTTTTCCTCAGTACCGTTTAACCTCATTAGTAATTCATGATGAGCTTGAAAGTGCAATTTTCCTTCTTTCAAACGTCTTCTTGGAATATAGTCGAAGATACTGCATTTGATTTTTGATCATTTTGCAGGGATCCTTGACTTCGTAAGCAAGATGAAATTGCGAAGCTGATCTGATTCCTCAGAAATTGTTTGATTTTCTAAACTGTTATATACAACATTAATACAAGTTAAGCTTCTCAAATTTCCACCTGTAACTGATAACGTGTTGCACTGAGGTTCTTGCCGATATATTTATAGTGACCTCATGAAGTTTATGTGAAGTTGAAGATAAAAGGATTCCTTTTAATTAATTAATGAAAGGGATAATTAAAGCAATCTTTAAATATTGGCTACCCTAATTTTTTGTTAGTGTTTTTAGTGCTTAATTATTTTTTGGCTTTCTCCTGCCCCAGATTTTCAAAGTACTTTCCCAGGTATAATCCAGTGCTAACATCTGGGTTCTGACTATATTTCTCTGCAGTTCCTATGGGTAAACTTTCTCTTCAAGAAAAAGCCTGTAGTTCATGGCACTAAATAGATTGTTTTTTAACATCCTTGCAGTTTTTAAACTTTGAAGCAGTCATTTAAATTTGAGTGGCTATTACGTGCTAGACACTGTCCTAGGCACTGGCGTTCTATAGGAGTCCAGTATCGTGTAGACAGACTTGTAAACAAGCAACTTCAGAACAATGCCCTCTGTGTAAGAGAGAACTGAGTTGATACTTTGCCAGGGATGGGGAAGTGTCACCATAGACATAACACGTAGCCTGAAGTAGAAGTTTATCTGGTAGATAAGGAAGGCAAAGAAAGGCATTCCAGTGGAAGGAATTAGCATCAGCGTATGCAAAGTTTAAGGTACAAAACATATCAGAGGACAGTAACCACAACCTGGTGCAGTTGAAGAGAAATGAACCCCCTAGAAGATGGAAAGATCGCTTGTGAGAGGTGCTGAAGGACCTTCCTTGCTCTTTCCAGGCATTTGTACTTTCTTTCTGAGACCCTGGAGAGCCATTAAAGAAATAACACTTAAGTGATAATTATGTATCACTTAGTGATATCATTATGTAACACTTAAGTGATACATTATGTTTTGTGTGATGATCCACCTGGAATTAAATTCCTACATTCACTGTTCAAAATGCTTCCAGTAGAACCTAATCACCCTAAAAGGCACAGATCTCTCCTTTCTCAGTAATGCTAGCGTATTAAATAGGCATGGAGTTCTCCGAAGGTAGTGGTCACCACCATTTCCTTCACGGCAGCTGGGGAACTCTGCTTAACGGTAGATTGCAGGGAATTCTTCAGAGTATGCTTTCCATAATTACTGTTACAGGAGTCAGTCTGTTTGTCAGGAAGAGTGTTATAATTGGATTGCCTATAGCTGTTGTTGTCAGCACCAGGGTGTAAGATGGGTGTCCCATGTGAAGACACGGAGATCAGTTAGGATGCTGGTGGATGGAATGGGTGAAGGACATAAAGGATTTCAGTTAGAGTAATGACAACTGAAAGGCACTAAGAGAAGGCTACAAGAAGATGCACACTATTGAATATTAGATATAGGATGGATAAACAACAAGGTTCTACTGTATAGCACAGGGAACTATATTCAATACCCTGTGATAAACCATAATAGAAAAGAATGTATATATCTATCTATCTATCTATCTATCTATCTATCTATCTATCTATCTCTGAGTCTCTTTGCTGTACAACAGAAATTAATACAACATTGTAAATCAACTATACTTCAGTAAAAAAAAGAAAGAAAAAAAAGAGACGGCTATAAGAGAAACAATCTGCAAATCATGTTTGAAAGCAAAAGATTTCTTCCCCTACAGCTAACCTATAACTTTAATTCTGTTTTCCATCGGTCACACCTAACTTTTTTCACACACAGTGGTCATTGGTATTATCTAGGAATGCATTTTATACACTGGTGTCAGGTTGTTACCTTAAATACATGCACTTAATGGAATTATGAATGATTTATCATATTCACAACCCACCAGTATTCTATATTTTAGAAATCTAAAGGTGGTTTTTTAATGACTGCATGCCATTAAAACTTCACATTTATTCCTACTGTGTTTTGCATATTTCAAAGCAACTGTACTTGTTTGGACCAATTTGATTCTCCCAGCAGCCCTGTGAATTCAGGAAGTCAGGAGACTGTTAATTTCCATATCAAAATGATGAAACAGAGACTCAGAAAGGTGAATTGACTTTTCTAAAGCCATGTGTCTAGAATATGGTTTTCCTTGGGTTCTAAAATTCATAAAAACAAGTTAGGAGTTCACAATTTAAATAATGTACAATAAGTGTAATGATTGTTAGTCAGAGATTGATTGCTGATGTGAGCTCTGTGAAGTGTAGAAACTATTGCACACTGGATTCAGAAGGACCATACAATATCGAAATTACCTGTTTATTGCCTGACTGTGACCTTCTTAAGGTTAGGGATTGTGTCCAGTGGTCTTTTTTGTCCCTAGCACCTCACAAGGTGCCTAGCATATAGGAGACTGTGAATGTTTGCTGAAGTTTACTGAATTCAAGTCCTTTACTTGTTAACAGCTGTAGGACAGTAGTCAAGTTACTTAATTTCTTGGTTGTTTACCAAACCACAAAATGGGATCGTATCACCTCATTTGTAGGATTTTTGTAAACCTGAAATGAAATGTGAGAAAATATATCTAGCACAATGCCTAGCACACCGTAGTCACTAACTAAATGTGAATCGTAAATCCATTTCAGATTTTTTATTCTTCGTTAGTTGAGCTGTAATGTTATTCAAGCAGCCATATTTAGACCATTTAAACAATGGTATTAAAACTACCCACATGGAATCAAATACCTGACTTTTCACTATTTAAAAATATTTTTAACCTTTATCCTTCAGTGTTTTCATATACAAAATAAATATTTAAGTCCTCTAAAGATTAGTAAGTAATCAGAATTATTTCCTCCATGGCAATGGGGGGCCCTTGAGAGCTGTTTAACAATAGATTACAGGGAATTATTTGATGCAGACAGTGTCATGTTTCATGCTACTCACCCTTTTATCTCTGCATCATTAGAGATGCTGACCCTACAACGATGGCGATCTTAGTCTTCGGGAGTCAATTGTTTATATATATATTAGTCTTTTTATTTATTTCATTAATTTTAGAACAGTTATTGATAATTAATTATTAACAGTTAAATCAAGCTTTGCCTGGAGATAAGTCTGCAGACTTTGAGCTATATCCATGGATATTCTAAGTAAAAATTCTAAGTAAGAACAACTGTTTTTATTGAACTTAAACACTTGTGTACTTTTCTATTAGTTGGATAAACCGATTGTGAGTAGAAAAGCCTTTAAAAGTGTGTTGACTTTATTAGATCTCTAAATGAGGAATTACTTTTTACTGGTAGCTTGAACAAATAAGGTCTACCTAATATTATTTCCAGGTGAAAACTTACATTTTTGAAAATATTTGGTCCATTAAAATTAAGGTGGTTTTTTGAAAATATAAACACATTTAATACCTATGTTCACATAACTATATTTATCGTGTAGGCATGTTGTTCCCATCTTTAGTGTCATTACCACTGCTACTAATAATATTAACCTCTCCACAATTGATAAAAAATGGTCATATAGATTGTGCAGAGCCAGTGAGGTAGACGGTGTACGCTTTACATTCATTTTATAGGTGAGAAAACTGAGGCACAAAGAACAAACTCATCATCACAACAGTATTGAAATAACTCTCCCTTTATTACAGTGTTAGAAACTATAAGCCCCTTATAATTAAAAATAAAACCAAAGGAATGCCCTTCATACTATCTACATTTGGCCATCATGCAGCTATTGCAAATAATATTTTTAAAATGTAAGAGCACTTTCAACTACATTTTACTCCATTTTGTTATTTATTATCAACCTTAGTTTCCATCTTACAATGGAATTTCTTTTGCATACATCACAAAATACACTGTTGCTCGTGTACCTTCTGCAGACATAAAGCCATCATCCATCTCTGTTCCTGCACTGCCTACATGCAGCATGGGCGATGGCAGCATTTTAATCAGATAGTAATGTGTTCATTAAGCAATAGCACCTTAGTGGATACAATAACCTGGTGTCAGCTGATGGTAAATGAAGTCTTGACCTGCCCCTCCCCCCCTCCCCGACTTTCCCTCTTGTTCTGCTGTGTGCAGCGTGTCCTATGTAAGACGTTACTCGTATGTGTTTCGGTGTACAGTCCGGAAAATACTGTGCATGCCAACAGAAAACAAACCTTATGTTATAAATCAATGTGCATCGTACAGAGCATTTTCAGGCACACTGGTAGACTACATGTTAATTTATTTGTGTTAACTTTTCTGAATACTTTCTACCAAGGGTTACTTACTCCATATTGAATATGTGAACATTGGGAGTATGTCTGTGGTTTTATTGATTCAATTTTCTGAAAAACGGCAAAACCAAAACAAAACATTTTAGATGGGTTCACAAGGAGTCAATAAGTCTGTGTAACTAACTCATAACAGTTTGGTTGAAATAGCATTTTAAAGTATCTTCATGAAATGATACTAAGTGTAATCAATGAAGAGTTTAGCTTATTAGCCGAGGCTGTTTCCTTTTTTCCTATCCTGTCATGAACGTGAACATGGAGGAATGGGCTTATCAGCCATGTATTGAGATTCAAACCAATGTGCATTTAACACATTAAACTTGCCACATCGCATTTGTAGACGTGGTGATCTTAATTTGGTCACCAAATATAATATCTTGCAGGCCAACAGGGAAACCAGTACAGTGATTTTATGTACTTTTTTTAATGTTTATATTAGTTTTCAAAATGGTTTTGCTTCCTAACCCTCCCATTATATGAAGCCTCTCACTTTGAAAGTCACAGACTGCAGACTGGTAAGTCCATCAACTCTCTGTCATTATGATCATTCATAATTTTAGTTCCAGCAAACACATCATTGCATAGTTTTCTTTCTTAGCCCAAAGTATTTCCAGTCTGAAAAGTTATTATTTTTTTTTTAAATACATGAGTATATTCATTCACTTGCCAAACAACATTTTTTTTTTTTTTTGGTCATTTTGCTTTCTAAACAAATTGAGATTCCAGAGCATACACTCATAATGTTGACAGTGTTTTTTTCACGGACACTCTATGCTTTTAAAATCAGCTTTCATTTGTGTGGTGCCTGTTTTTTGTTTGTTTCCTTCTTTGTGTTTTTGCTTTCAAAGTAACTTGTGATCAAGATACATTTAAATGGAAATGTAGATGAAAGATCGGAACCCTTTTCTGAGGCTTCGTCCTTGCCCCACATATATAGTTAGTGTTGAAATGATGCAGAGCTCCTCCTATGGCACTGAGATGCCCTCCGTTTCACATTTCTTTGTTAGATTTAGCTCTCCTAGCAGGAGCCAGCGAAGTTTATCCTTTCGTTTGGTATTTAGAATTAGGTCCGCTTGTCAGTTCTTCCTCCTCTGGAAGGAATGCTCCAACCAATGAGCTCTCTACTTAGACAAGCTCATGAGAGAGTTAAGTGAAATGAGTTAAAAAACATTTTCCAGTCATCCAGAGTTTTCACAAAAGTCCTTTAATTAATATTTGAATAAAAGAAACTCTTGGTCCTGTTTCATGTATGTACTGAATACTTCTGCATTGAATTATTTGGTCAGACTCTGGGAACAAAGCAGACTTAACTTCCACATTTGTAAGAGACGCAGAGATCATTCCTACACAAATCTTACCAAAAAGGAAAAAAAGAAAGATAGAAAGAAAGAAAAAAAAAGTTTAAGTCTCTAATCTCTTCAGGTTGTTTCTAAAATGTTGCCAAACCCATGCTGCTACTTTTAACAGAGAGATATCTGAGTTTTTAAGATCCAAGTGTTCTTTTCTTAGCAAGAAAAAGTGCATCTATCTGTCAAGCGCATGATCTTATGAGCTTCAGATAGAAAAGTGGCTATGATTTGTGACTGTTTTGGGTTCAGAACGATGCTACATCAACATGCAAGTTTGATGGAGGTGGGGATAGAAAGGGAGGGCGAGGCTAAGGTAGTTGATAACATTGGGTTCCTCTGGACTTCCTGCAGGAGAAAAGGTTCTGCAGGATGACGAATTCACCTGTGACCTCTTCCGCTTCTTGCAACTGCTTTGTGAGGGACACAACTCAGGTTTGTGAGACCCCAGACCATCAGTGGTACCCAGAAATAAGCATTTTGAAGCAATAATACGAGTCTGTTAGTTCCAATTATGCTTCTTCCCTTGGGTCAAGAAACAGTTCTTGAACATTACCTGCTGCGTAGGCGCTGGAAAATTTTCTGTATCGCATTGCCTCTTTCAAAGTCCTTTGCTAGCCCTTTCATTTAATTTTTTTTCTTTAATTTATTTATTTATTTATTTATTTACTTTTGGCTGCACTGGGTCTTCGTTGCCGCGCACGGGCTTTCTCTGGTTGCGGCAAGCGGGGGCTACTCTTTGTCACGGTGCACAGGCGTCTCATTGTGGTGGCTTCTCTTGTTGCAGGACACAGGCTCTGGGGTGCGTGGGCTTCAGTAGTTGTGGCTCATGGGCTCTAGTGCACAGGCTCAGTAGTTGTGGCACGCGAGCTCAGTAGTTCTGGCGCACAGGCTAAGTTGCTCTGCAGCATGTGGGATCTTCCCAGACTGGGGCTCGAACCCGTGTCCCCTGCATTGGCAGGCGGATCCCTAGCCACTGCGCCACCAGGGAAGTCCCTCACTTAATTCTTATTAGTTGTTCTCATGCTAGAGAAGACAGCTGATAGGTGAAGAAAGTTGTAGATCAGATAGATAGCTATAGAGACGTACGTAGCTCTGTTTCTTTTTTTACCACGTATCTTACTGGGGGAATCTACTTCATTGTGTAACTTTGCATGATGTATTTACATTCATTGTTTATATATCTGGTTCTCCATCAAGCTTGTGTATCCGTGAAGGCAGGAACTTGATCTTGATTTTTGCTTCCCCAGCACTTAACACAGTACTAAGGAATAAGGGATTATGGAATAAATCATTTAATTACTCTGTCCTACAGGATGGAAGTTGTTTTCAGTCATTCACATGCCCAGAACCCTAGAGCTAGGAATCAAGAAACAGGTGTTAGCAACCTCTTAGATGAAATTTGAATATTGATATTCTGTGAAGCACCTAGATTTGTTTTTGAGGTACTCACTTTGTATGGAAAATATAAATTATTCAATATTAAAACTATCAGATTAACAGTGTACGTAGCCATGGTGATTTTCCTGGAGACATCATTTGCTTTTGGAGTTATTCAAAGGACTCATTTTACATTTTTGAATGCGCTTTAATAACATCTTTTGATCTTATGTAGATTTTCAAAATTATCTGAGAACTCAGACTGGCAATAATACGACTGTCAACATAATCATCTCTACCGTAGACTACCTACTGAGAGTTCAGGTACGTTGCTTTACGTTAGTAACAAATTAAGGGGTTGGTTGGTTGGCAAGATATGGTGGGGTTGTGAAACTGCCATGTTGAAATGTGTTTTGATTTATGAGGTCAGAATTTGTAGAGATATTTTGGCTTTGATCACAGGCTTTCCCCCAAGTCTTAGGTTGAAACTGCCACTATTGTCTTGGCCTCTGATCCTGGCTCTCACTTGGCTTATTTTCTTTCTATAAGTGGGAATATTTTTTTCCTACAGTTTTTAGCTTGATGGCATTTTAAATTCCTTTTCAATTTGTAAAGCATGAACATGCTCTGTTCCTTCCTCTACGGTTGATAGATAAATAGGAGAAGGATATTTGAAACGTTACTAAAAATGGGAAAGAAAGGCTTTCAAACTACTTACCATACACTTAAATTTAATAACATAAGGTTAGTTCTTTTCAGCTCTTGAAATATTTGCATTAATTTAAAAATTCAGCTTAACACGTCATCACTTAAAAGTATCTTTGATAGTGTAGTAATGGTTTACACATTACTAGAACCGAATCTGAAGGTGTAGGCCTCTTAAGTAATAAGATTTTATATAACTTTTATTTCCCTCCCTTTATTTATAAGGAAATCAGGTATAGTACTTTTAAAAACTGCAAATTCAAACTCTCTTTCTCCCTTAATCTTTGCATATGTAAAAGCACAACACTCTTACTTAAAGCTTAATGAGAAAAAAGTCCATTTTTGAAGCAAATATATCAAGAAGCATTGCTGAAAATATATTTGTGATTTTCAAAATCATGTCTCAGAACCTAAATGGTAGCCCAAATTGTATTACTCATTTAGGCAACTAAAGTTCCTTCACAATATAAATTATTGTTGAGTATATCCTGTTTGGAAAGATTGATCTTATTTAGATGTTTGTTTACAGTTGTTGTCAGTATTTATAAGGAGTCCAACTAGTTTCTTCAGGGGCAGTTACACAGGCCAGGAACATCCTGGAATTCTCATCAAAGAAATGTTATTGGCTTTGTTGGAGAAAAAGGAGACCAAATGTCTGGAACCCAGAAATATTGTTCTATGATTTGTCTAATTTCTGTGCTCACATAGTAAACACCTAACTGCTCTATGGATAAATATGCATTAATGTTATGAATCCTTATGTTTGTGAAGTTCAAGGTCATCGGAGACAGAAAGTCATTTTAAAAGCTAAGTTTTCTACTTCTAATCTTCTCTCCAGTTGTTATTTATATCTAGGGAGGATGTCCCCATATTTTATGTTTAGGAAAATCATTGACAATAGTACTTACCTTGCAGATATTTTTGTTTGCTTCCAATGTGTTATTTAAAATGATTTCCTATTACTGAGTCCAGAACTGGACAGGTCTTTGGTAGCTTCAGATGGTGCCTTAATCCTCTCATGTCTCTTTTCCAGGAATCAATCAGTGACTTCTATTGGTATTACTCTGGGAAAGATGTCATTGATGAACAAGGACAAAGGAATTTCTCCAAAGCGATTCAAGTAGCAAAACAAGTCTTTAACACGCTTACAGAGTATATTCAGGTAAACCTTTAAACGTTTCTGTTATTTGAAGAAGGAAAGAAAGAGAGAAAAGAGAGTCAACTGGTTAGCATTGAATTCCTTGGAAAAATGCAATATGCCTAAAGTATTTTCCTGCTCTCATCCACATTCTTACTGACCCCTTCCATAGATTCTTAGCCAATTGGCCATTTAAAATACTCACTTGAGATGTGAATTTATATGGAATGAACCTGCTTTACCACTTGGTAGGTTGGGATGTCATGAACTCCTTCAAGACATGAACCATGATGTTGACTGTGTCATACTCCCAGGGTCTGGTATATATATATTAAGCACTCAATAAATATTAAGGAAGGAGGGGAGAGAAGAAGTGAAGGAGAGAGGGCAGAGTTGTAAACCACTCTTTATAGTATTCCAGTGAAAATAAGGAAGAAGTTTCATAGAAACTTTATGAAAAAGAAAAGAGCATTTAAAAACTTCATTTTAATACATGTATGTGTGTATTGTTGACTGAAAAAAATGGGCAACCTAGGAGTTGAGAATTATGTTTTATCTAGAGGACTTACTGAGGACTTAAGCCTGGGATGCAGCCTCTCAGATAGCTTTGAGGGACTGCTCTGAAAAGGTAAGGGAGGCTATATAGGATATATAGGGTTTTTTGGTGAAAACAAACAAACAACAACAAAAAAAAAACAGGGAATCCGAACGTCAAAAGATTACTGTTAATTAAAGAAAATCAAACATCTTAAGTTAATGAATTTAGTGCTTTTCTGTGTATGGGAAGACGCAAGAATCTTGGCTCATTGAAAACATTCCTTTGATGGGAATCTTAAATACCTAGGGCCAGTGTCCTGCATTTCTCCATCCTGAATGCCCTCAGGGTGCACAGTCAGGGGGCAGCTGCAATAGCTGATGTCTTGGTGGCGGCAACATCCTTTGTTTACTGAAAGGGCAGGCAACATTCTTTGTCCAGAGGATATTTACACACATATCTGTGTATGTGTATATATAAAATTATAAAACATGATAATGTATATAATATAGGTAACATTCCAAATTCCATGAATAATATACCTTTTTTTTTTTTTCACCTTGATTTGCTTTCTATTCTTCTTGGGGTAGACTTCTAGTCTTTTTTTTTTCTTTTTTTTTTTTTATACATCTTTATTGGAATATAATTGCTTTACAATGATGTGCTAGTTTCTGGTTTATAACTAAGTGAATCAGTTATACATATGTTCCCATATCTCTTCCCTCTTGCATCCCCCTCCCTCCCACCCTCCCTATCCCACCCCTCTAGGTGGTCACAAAGCACCGAGCTGATCTCCCTGTGCTATGTGGCTGATTCCCACTAGCTATCTATTTTACGTTTGGTAGTGTGTATATGTCCATGCCACTCTCTCACTTTGTCACAGCTTACCCTTCCCTCTCCCCATATCCTCAAGTCCATTCTCTAGTAGGTCTGTGTCTTTATTCCTGTCTTACCCCTAGGCTCTTCATGACATTTTTTTTCCCTTAAATTCCATGTATATGCGTTAGCATACGGTATTTGTCTTTCTCTATCTGACTTACTTCACTCTCTATGACAGACTCTAGGTCCATCCACCTCATTACAAATAGCTCAATTTCGTTTCTTTTTATGGCTGAGTAATATTCCGTTGTATGTATGTGCCACATCTTCTTTATCCATTCATCCGATGATGGACACTTAGGTTGTTTCCATCTCCTGGCTATTGTAAATAGAGCTGCAATGAACATTTTGGTAATGACTCTTTTTGAATTATGGTTTTCTCAGGGTATATGCCCAGTAGTGGGATTGCTGGGTCATATGGTAAGTTTTTTAAGGAACCTCCATACTGTTCTCCATAGTGGCTGAACCAATTCACATTCCCACCAGCAGTGCAAGAGGGTTCCCTTTTCTCCACACCCTCTCCAGCATTTATTGTTTCTAGATTTTTTGATGATGGCCATTCTGACTGGTGGGAGATGATATCTCACTGTAGTTTTGATTTGCATTTCTCTAATGATTAGTGATGTTGAGCATCTTTCATGTGTTTGTTGGCAATCTGTATATCTTCTTTGGAGAAATGTCTAGGTCTTCTGCCCATTTTTGGATGGGGTTGTTTGTTTTTTTGTTATTGAGCTGCATGAGCTGCTTGTAAATTTTGGAGATTAATCCTTTGTCAGTTGCTTCATTTGCAAATATTTTCTCCCATTCTGAGGGTTGTCTTTTGGTCTTGTTTATGGTTTCCTTTGCTGTGCAAAAGCTTTGAAGTTTCATTAGGTCCCATTTGTTTATTTTTGTTTTTATTTCCATTTCTCTGGGAGGTAGGTCAAAAAGGATCTTGTTTTGATTTATGTCATAGAGTGTTCTGCCTGTGTTTTCCTCTAAGAGTTTGATAGTGTCTGGCCTTACATTTAGGTCTTTAATCCATTTTGAGCTTATTTTTGTGTATGGTGTTAGGGAGTGATCTAATCTCATATTTTACATGTACCTGTCCAGTTTTCCCAGCACCACTTATTAAAGAGGCTGTCCTTTCTCCACTGTACATTCCTGCCTCCTTTATCAAAAATAAGGTGACCATATGTGCGTGGGTTTATCTCTGGGCTTTCTATCCTGTTCCATTGATCTATATTTCTGTTTTTGTGCCAGTACCATACTGTCTTGATTACTGTAGCTTTGTAGTACAGTCTGAAGTCAGGGAGCCTGATTCCTCCAGCTCCGTTTTTCATTCTCAAGATTGCTTTGGCTATTCAGGGTCTTTTGAGTTTCCATACAAATTGTGAAATTTTTTGTTCTAGTTGTGTGGAAAATGCCAGTGGTAGTTTGATAGGGGTTGCATTGAATCTGTAGATTGCTTTGGGTAGTAGAGTCATTTTCACAATGTTGATTCTTCCAATCCAAGAACATGTTATATCTCTCCATCTATTTCTAACATCTTTAATTTCTTTCATCAGTGTCTTATAATTTTCTGCATACAGGTTTTTGTTTCCCTAGGTAGGTTTATTCCTAGATATGTTATTCTTTTTGTTGCAGTGGTAAATGGGAGTGTTTTCTTGATTTCACTTTCAGATTTTTCACCATTAGTGTATAGGATGCCAGAGATTTCTGTGCATTAATTTTGTATCCTGCTACTTTACCAAATTCATTCACTAGCTCTAGTAGTTTTCTGGTAGCATCTTTAGGATTCTCTGTGTATAGTATCATGTCATCTGCAAACAGTGACAGCTTTACTTCTTCTTTTCCAATTTGGATTCCTTTTATTTCCTTTTCTTCTCTGATTGCTGTGGCTAAAACTTCCAAAACTATGTTGAATAAGAGTGGTGAGAGTGGGCAACCTTGTCTTGTTCCTGATCTTAGAGGAAATGCTTTCAGTTTTTCACCATTGAGGACGATGTTGGTTGTGGGTTTGTCATATATGGCCTTTATTATGTTGAGGCAAGTTCCCTCTATGCCTACTTTCTGGAGAGTTTTTATCATAAATGGGTGTTGAATTTTGTCGAAAGCTTTCTCTGCATCTATTGAGATGATCATATGGTTTTTCTCCTTCAATTTGTTAATATGGTGTATCACATTGATTGATTTGCGTATATTGAAGAATCCTTGCATTCCTAGAATAAACCCCACTTGATCATGGTGTGTGATCCTTTTAATGTGCTGTTGGATTCTGTTTGCTAGTATTTTGTTGAGGATTTTTGCATCTATATTCTTCAGTGATATCAGCCTGTAGTTTTCTTTCTTTGTGACATCCTTGTCTGGTTTTGGTATCAGGGTGACGGTGGCCTTGTAGAAGGAGTTTGGGAGTGTTCCTCCCTCTGCTATATTTTGGAAAAGTTTGAGAAGGATAGGTGTTAGCTCTTCTCTAAATGTCTGATAGAATTCGCCTGTGAAGCCCTCTGGTCCTGGACTTTTGTTTGTTGGAAGATTTTTAATAATAGTTTCAATTTCAGTGCTTGTGATTGGTCTGTTTATATTTTCTGTTTCTTCCTGGTTCAGTCTCGGAAGGTTGTGCTTTTCTAAGAATTTGTCCATTTCTTCCAGGTTGTCCATTTTATTGGCATAGAGTTGCTTGTAGTAATCTCTCATGATCTTTTGTATTTCTCCAGTGTCAGTTGTTACTTCTCCTTTTTCATTTCTAATTCTCTTGATTTGAGTCTTCTCCCTTTTTTTCTTGATGAGTCTGGCTAATGGTTTATCAATGTTGTTTATCTTCTCAAAGAACCAGCTTTTAGTTTTATTGATCTTTGCTATCGTTTCCTTCATTTATTTTTCATTTATTTCTGATCTGATCTTTATGATTTCTTTCCTTCTGCTAACTTTGGGCTTTTTTTGTTCTTCTTTCTCTAATTGCTTTAGGTGTAAGGCTAGGTTGTTTATTCGAGATGTTTCCTGTTTCTTAAGGTAGGATTATATTGCTATAAACTTCCCTCTTAGAACTGCTTTTGCTTGCATCCCATAGGTTTTGGGTCATCGTGTCTCCATTGTCATTTGTTTCTAGGTATTTTTTTGATTTCCTCTTTGATTTCTGCAGTGATCACTTCGTTTTTAAGTAGTGTGTTGTTTAGCCTACATGTGTTTGTATTTTATACAGATCTTTTCTTGTAATTGATATCTAGTCTCATAGCGTTGTGGTCGGAAAAGATACTTGATACAATTTCAGTTTTCTTAAATTTACCAAGGCTTGATTTGTGACCCAAGATATGATCTATCCTGGAGCATGTTCCATGAGCACTTGAGAAAAATGTGTATTCTGTTGTTTTTGGATGGAATGTCCTATAAATATCAATTAAGTCCATCTTGTTTAATGTATCATTTAAAGCTTGTGTTTCCTTATTTATTTTCATTTTGGATTATCTGTCCATGGATGAAAGTGGGGTGTTAAAGTCCCCTACTATGGTTGTGTTACTGTCAATTTCCCCTTTTATGGCTGTTAGCATTTGCCTTATGTGTTGAGGTGCTCCTATGTTGGGTGCATAAATATTTACAATTGTTATACTTCTTCTTGGATTGATCCCTTGATCATTATGTAGTGTCCTTCTTTGTCTCTTCTAATAGTCTTTATTAGAACACTCCCTAACACCATACACAAAAATAAGCTCAAAATGGATTAAAGACCTAAATGTAAGGCCAGAAACTATCAAACTCTTAGAGGAAAACACAGGCAGAACACTCTATGACATAAATCACAGCAAGATCCTTTTTGACCCACCTCCTAGAGAAATGGAAATAAAAATTAACAAATGGGACTTAATGAAACTTCAGATCTTTTGCACAGCAAAGGAAACCATAAACAAGACCAAAAGACAACCCTCAGAATGGGAGAAAATATTTGCAAATGAAGCAACTGACAAAGGTTTAATCTCCGAAATTTACAAGCATCTCATGCAGCTAATTGGAAAAAACAAACAACCCCATCCAAAAATGGGCAGAAGACCTAAATAGACATTTCTCCAAAGAAGATATACAGACTGGCAACAAACACATGAAAGAATGCTCAACATCATTAATCATTAGAGAAATGCAAATCAAAACTACAATGAGGTATCATCTCACACCAGTCAGAATGACCATCATCAAAAAATCTAGAAACAACAAATGCTGGAGAGGGAGTGGAGAAAAGGGAACCCTCTTGCACTGCTGGTGGGAATGTGAATTGGTTCAGCCACTATGGAGAACAGTATGGAGGTTCCTTAAAAAACTTACCATACGACCCAGCAATCCCACTACTGGGCATATACCCTGAGAAAACCATAATTCAAAAAGAGTCATGTACCAAAATGTTCATTGCAGCTCTATTTACAATAGCCAGGAGATGGAAACAACCTAAGTGTCCATCATCGGATGAATGGATAAAGAAGATGTGGCACATACATACAATGGAATATTACTCAGCCATAAAAAGAAACGAAATTGAGCTATTTGTAATGAGGTGGATGGGCCTAGAGTCTGTCATACAGAGTGAAGTAAGTCAGAAAGGGAAAGACAAATACCATATGCTAACACATATATATGGAATCTAAAAAAAATGGTCAGAAGAACCTAGGGGCAAGAGGGCTTCCATTATTACCTTAATATACTCATCGGTGTCTAGAAAGAGAGCAATACAAAGTTTGGTGTGAACTGTCCTGATTAAGTAATAAGATTGATTGATGACATTAGCAAGCCAGTGAATTTTATAGAAACAGGAAAATGGCTTCTATATAACAAATAAAAGGTAAATTCCTTTCAGCCAAGAGTAGACATTTCTTGGTTCCTAAAGTAAGTGAGAGTCCTAAATTTATGTAAAACTAGAAGCATCCATTGACCTTTCACTATGTGCAAAATCATTTATTCTAACTTGTTTATATAACACAGAACATTCTAAATGAACATTCAAGGAATAATAGGTAAAGAAGGAAGGCTTATTATGGCCTGTTCATGTTTTAACTTCTCAATACTCCTTGTTTATTTGACATTTTTATATAATTTAATCAACTCTCAAATTATATATATATATATATATATATATATATTTTTTTTTTTTTTTTTTGGCCACACTGCACGGCTTGTGGGATCTTGGTCGAACCCCGGCCCTCAGCAGTGAAGGTGCCGAGTCCTAACCACTGGACCACCAGGGAATTCCCTAAAAATATATTTTAATAAAAATTTATTTTGGAATAATTTTAGATATACAGAAAAATTGCAAAGACAGTACAGAGAGTTTCCATATATGATTCACCCAGCTTTCCCAGCTTCTGGCATTTTAAGTAACCGTGATACATTTGTCAAAACTAAGAAATTAACATCAGCCCCATTCTATAACCTAAATTACAGACTTTATTCCGACTTTACCAGTTTTTTCTTTAATGTCCTTGTTCTGTTCCAGGAGCCAACCCAGGGCACCCCATTGCCTTTAGTGAAACGTATTTTGAAGATATTTGCCTTAGCATTGTGTTTATTGATTATTGTTGATACCGTGAATAAAAGCTCATCGTTCGCTTCCTACTTACTTTGGGCCGGCTTTTAGTAGACAGCACTGCATGTTGCTTTTGGACTCCAATTTTTGCTAACTGTAGAAAATTATACAAGGAGGGGAAATCCAAAGCCATCAAAATAAACGTAATCTTCTGTAAGGCTTCAACTCCAGTTTTCATAAGGGGGGAAGGAGAACTGCCTGAGAAGAAGGACATTATATTGTCCAAATGCCTGGAGTTAAGACCACAGGATGAGTCGTGAGAAGAGAGAACGCTGTACTTGTCGTTCCACGAGAAGGTCAACCTGAAAGTAACTGCCTTCTGGCAGTTAGCCAGGGTGTCTGTTTGTTTTTTAATTTATTTTATGGAAGTATAATTGACGTACAATGTCGTGTTAATTTCTGCTGTACAACACAGTGATTCAGTTATACGTATATACATGTTCTTTTTCAGATTCTGTTCCATTATGGTTTATCACAGGTTATTGAATATAGGTCCCTGTGATAGACAGTAGGACCTTGGTGTCCATCCATTCTCTGTGTAATAGTAGCAAGGGTTTTATATGTTATAGACACTGAATAGATCAGGAGAAATAGGCCTGTGAGGTGGCAGGCAAGACAGATGTTCCATTCAGGTAGTGAACAGTTCTCAGAAGTTGATGGTCTGAGGCTGAGCGAGTCCTGGAAAATACCTTCTGTGTGTTTCAGGTTTACAAGGAAAAGTAGGAACTTGGGCCTCTGGTTTGCACCTCTGTCGCATAAGGTTTGCAAAACAACTCTTGGTCACCTGGGGTTTCAGAAGATCTTAGTCGTTTCTAATATAATATTTTAACATTTGGTTAAAACCTTAAACACCACGTGAAGAAAATGTTCATTTCTTCAGGAAAAATCAAGTTTATTTCCTTCGAAATGGCCTTCTAGTGTCCACCTAATGCCCTCCAGCACTTTCCACCCTCCCTAGTGTCAGCACACGAGGCACATTGCCGAGGCTGGACCACAGTGGAATCCTGAAGATCCGTTGCTTTGACCCAGAGTTATTTTAACAGCCAGACAGGACTAACGTACACTGTAAAATCAGTTTGGCCTGGTGCGTTGAATGGGCTCAATGTATTAACCTCTAAGTTAAAATAACTGACTCCTCCCCACTGTCTCTTCAGACTTGCTCTGTGACCTGCTTTTTTTTTTTTTTTGTGGTACGCGGGCCTCTCGCTGTTGTGGCCTCTCCCGTTGCGGAGCACAGGCTCCGGACGCGCAGGCTCAGCGGCCATGGCTCACGGGCCCAGCCGCTCCGCGCCATGTGGGATCTTCCCGGACCGGGGCACGAACCCGTGTCCCCTGCATTGGCAGGCGGACTCTCAACCACTGCGCCACCAGGGAAGCCCTGTGGCCTGCTTCTTTATCCCTCTTTGAATGGATCTTGTGCGCTGGCCACTCACAGATAAATAAAATTCCTTCAGTCACTTTGTCACCAGGATTGTCTCACTGCAGTCATCGTATGGTAGCACCATCACTTAACTCTTATCCAATTTAAAAATCCCCCTCACCCTTGGGCCTGATTTTGTGCCGGAAAGGCCTTGGGGTAGAGGGCAAGAAGTAGGATCTGGGTTTCTCCACCGTCTCTCCACAGGGTCGTCTGCTTTTCCTCCTTCCCCTCCTGCCAGTCTCAGGCTTCCTCAGCGTTGGAATTGTGCGCATGAGGAAGGATTAGGGAGAGGAGGTCTCCCTCAGGCACGTGGAATTCAGGGCTGCACTGTGGAGCCTGCCCTCTGGGGTGGCATGTTGTATCCTTTCTCTAATGAGGGGGCTTGGCCCTCTTACTGCTTCCAATGCCTGGAAATACCTCTTTTCCCACCCAGCCTCCACAGACCCTGTGCATCTTGGGGTCCCTGTCCACCTTGGAATCACATTACCCTTTCAGACAGTTTTGTCGGCAAGATTTCAAAGTGCTGCTGGACAAGATAGCTCCCTCCCCAGTACCCAGCTTAAGAAATCTTCTGTTGTCACTTTTCATCTTCACAGTCCCTACTGCAGGACTGTATGCTGTGCAAGCTCGGGATGCAGGAGCCGAGTGCTTCTGATGGCTCTCTTGACCCCTCTTCTCTCCATGGTGTAAAGGGAAGCGGGCCATCTCCTCTCCTGCGGCAGCAGGGGTGGAGGCTGGGAGGCCCGGCACCTGCAGAGCTCTTTCCAAAGTCTTTCCCTTTTCGGCTTCAGCGCCTTTATATCTTTGAGGTAGAAAGACCTACTTAGTTTCCTTTCGCAGGTACTGAATCTTGCACCTTGCTTTTGGAATACTGAGATACTTGGCACTTACTGTCTTTGTTACTGAGCTAAACTTAGGTCTGCCCACCCTCGCGCAGTAAAGTCAATCTGCTGACACCCGGTGGTGGTGAAGAGAAGTGCAGTGTTTACTGCAGGCGCCAAGCAAGGAGTCCAGGGAGCCTAGTGCTTAAAAGGCCCGAACTCCCTGAAGGCTTTCAGGGGAAGGTTTATAAAGACGGGGAGGGACAG
The DNA here is from genome assembly GCF_963455315.2 of Globicephala melas. NCBI lineage: Eukaryota > Metazoa > Chordata > Mammalia > Artiodactyla > Delphinidae > Globicephala > Globicephala melas. The sequence continues at coordinate 75,926,078 of NC_083329.1, read as the reverse complement.
GGCTTGTGGGGTGTGTGATCAGCTCGTGGACATTTTTCTGACTGGTCGGTGGTGAGGTAATTGGAAAGTCAGCATCATCGACCTTCTGATTCCAGCCAGTCTGGGGTCTCCGTGCTTGTGGGCAGACTGCAGTTCACTTCTTCCACCTGGTGGGCGTTTCCGTATCTGCCATACAGCTCAAAGGACATGGCTCAGAATATTATCTATAGACCTTGAGAAGAAACTAAAGGTCCTTGACTTGGTTTAATGGCTAAAGTATTATTTTGTCTTGCTTGACTGTTTTCCTTTCTTTCTGCATTTGTTCACTTCTTTCATTAAATGTAGTCTTTGACTAAAGGTTTTCTACAGTCAAAAGGAAGGCAGAAGACATGGGTGGGCGTCTATTCTGGGAAGGAAGGCCTCATAGGGTCCCACTCGGTTACATCTTTTATCCTCACCTGTAGGGCCTCAAGTGTAGCTTGATAAAGGACAGAGTTTCATGTCAACATCTTTTCAGGATCTTCAATGCAGTCCTCTCTTCCAGTCACTTGTCTCCAGTCTAAAACCTGAAACATTTTAATGTGCTCTCCAACTTAAACTTATACTGAGCCATTTGTCTAATGAGTGAATGAGTTTTTTTTCTTTTGAAATATAATCCCTAGTATTTCTTTTCCTGGTTGATGTGGGTGTGTTTTCAAAACTTAGCGATTGTAGAATTTCTCCTTGGGAAGTAAGACTAGAAGTTGACTCCACCCAAACAGTCTCTGTTACAACTCTCACTCTAGTGTCACATAAAGATCACTGCTGGAGTGAAAGCTAAGAGAGCAAAGCTAGGTTCTAATTGTCTTGGATTCTGGGTTCCTAAAGTTAATGACTAAGTATTAATCTTTAAAAATCTCAATGGTTGTATGATTGGTAACCAGGATACGGCTGTACAATGAAGCGCTGAAGAGAATATTTTGTCCTCTCTATGAATGCTTTATCCAGGTTACTATTTAACAATAAGAAGTAAGTACCTCTCATATAAAGCATAATCTCAAATTCTTTTCACACAGGTAGTCACTTCTGATGATCTGACTTAGCTAAAATAACTTAGCTAAGATTTCCTCTAAAGAGAAGAAACCAAAGTCAGACAAAAATGAAATAATTCACCATTTTTTCCCCAGTGTTTTAGTATTCATACAGAAACAGAACATGAAAATCCTTGAGAAACTGTTTTGGGGATTTAAACATTTCAAGGAAGAATATGTTTGTCTCCTAAGAGTGCTATACCATTACAATCACTGTATATCTTTTGTTTGGGGTTCCTGTCTTTTCAGATAACATGCTGGTGATAAGATATGTCAGCACTAAGTCAACTTTGTCCCTATTATTGTAAAGTTTATTTTGGCAATTAAATTATCAAGAATGATTGTTGTTTGTCTGTTTCTGCCCCAGGGTCCTTGCACTGGCAACCAGCAGAGTTTGGCTCATAGCAGGCTCTGGGATGCGGTGGTGGGTTTTCTTCATGTGTTTGCCCACATGCAGATGAAGCTGTCTCAGGTAAAGTCACTGTCCTCCAACCATCCTAAATGACACACTGGACACTGTGATCACTGGCAAATTAAGCATGCTTTCCTTTGTCTGAATATTCTCTTTCTTAGATGACTTCTTTATACAACTTTTACTCTACATTAAAAAAAACCTTTTTTTTTTAAATAAAAGAATTTTATGCAAAGCTGAGAATAGGTGGAAGCCATTATTCAATTTTGAAAACAAAAGGGATTGAGGAACTGACTCTAATGGAGAAATAAAACATAGTCTCCAAACACTGTACATTTTACAGTCCTTTGTAGACCTACTTCTCCATGATTACTCACCGGAATTTTCCTCCTCCCTACAGATAATTGGAAGAGGATTTGTCATCTGTTCCAAATCCCTCGTTAAGGGGAGACAGTTTTCTTATAGGGTCATAAACAAGCAGCTGTTCTCTAAAGATGACACTCGCCCATTAACAGGACATTTTACTTTGTGAAAGTCAAAGAGAAAAAAAAAATAGCCATGCAGACAGGCAAACAAAGAAGAAACAGATTTTCCACCATGCTTTAATGTTAATTCGGGAGCATATCTTGAAAACATCAGAATGCCGTTTTCTCACTCGTGTATTGCATTTGGAGCTCAGAGTTACACAAACAGAAAAACTCTTAATATAAATCTTGAGTAAATATGTCCCTGTGATGCAGTGAATTTTGATGGGCTCTCCTGAGGCTGACATGTCTGTCAGGGTGTGGGTTTGTATCTTCCAGGTGTCAGGTAGAGGAGAGAATGCTAGATTCAAAGTCAAACGACTCCAGTCCAACTCCCACGATTTCATTCACGTGTCCCATCTCTCTTCCTTGAGTCTCCTTTCCTCCAGCAAAGGGAGGATACTCAATCTGCCCTCTGGCCTACAAGCAGGAAGATATCTTGGTCAAAGATAAAGCCAGGCACTGGTTAAAGTGGCAAGGACCGATTTAGTCAGTGATAACTGTTACTGTAGGGAAAACAACCTAGTGTGAGCTGAAGTCAACTTGTACAGAGGTGATAAGTGTTTTAAAGAGAGAAGGAGGGGGATTAGCAGGGTTCAGTAGAGTCAGGGAAGAGGAAAATTACAAAGCGTCGTTCAGTGTAAATGTGAATGGGCCAGCTGAATATTAAAGTCAGGATTCTACCCTCCCACAGAGCCTGGGAGACAGGTTCTACTATCGTCAGGTGTTGGCTGGAACACACAGAAAATGTTTCTGGCAGTCTTGAGTTTTCTCAGGCAGACACTCTAAGGGGGGCTGGGGTCATCCTAGGGATGCAGCCTTGAGCTGTTAGAAACTATGGTGGTGTTTTGTTCAAGTCTTTATAGACCAAGATTAAAGCCTAGTTGGGAAGAGGGCCCAGAGGAGCTGGCTAGTTTGGTCAAGGAGAGAATCTTTGTCTGTATCTAGTTATTGGTAATCAACCAAGTAAAGAAATATCATGATGCTTTCAACTAATCGCTAATGACATTTTAGTAAGTAAAGGAAATCAACATGAACCAAATTTATACATTCACAGGAGAGTTCCGATTCAGATGTACTGCCATCATTTTATGAACATCTGGTGGTGCTACCTAGCAGTTGTTCAGTTTGTAGACCTAGTCAAGGTAACAACTATTTAGGAAGAAAAAGCCTCATCCTTCCAGCAGTGTTGAAATTTGGCTTCCTATGTAGGAAAATTCATATGAATAATATGATACCTTGTATTTTTTTTAAAAAAAGAAAGAGGGGTATAGTTTAAAATAAGAAAATCTGATGATTCATGAGGTCATAATGTAAATATAATTACATTCCATATTTCCAGGCCCTGAATCTAAGAATAGTGATGTTTGGACACAACATATCTTTGTAAAATAATTTTTTTTCACGGTGAAAAATGAAAAACAAAACAAAATTTTAACGAGAGAAATATCTGAGAGCTTGATAAAATTGGTAAATAAGATATTTTGTGCATTATTAATACAGGTAACACTTTTGTACATTTTTGCCTAGATTTATGTCAGATAAGTTTATCTCTTATCACTGTTATGCCTGTGTCTTCCAGAATATGTTAATTTTTACAAAATATATAGCATCTTGGTGTAGTAAGTTAGAAAGAAGAAAAGACAAGTCCAGTCTTTACTCAAGTAGAAGAAAGATACCCAATGTGCAGAAGCACCTGAGTCTTGCCTCCCTGGCCCCAGGGGTTCCACCACTGCTTTAGTTCTTCTGTCCTCTTGTTAGATTTATTCATTGTCCTTACAAATACTTCAGTAAACATGAGTTGGAATCAACAGTCAATACTCTTTAATTCTTACGTGTGTATTTTTAATAAGCTGCAGACTTACATTTGGCCTCCCTTTAGCTCTATGTTGCTGTAAAGTGTCTGCTCTCGGTAGATCCATACTCTTTTTGTGAGAATAAGGATGACGTTCTTGCTGCATAGGTTTCCCATATTATCTCAGATGCAGTGTGTTAATTCTTTCAGGATTCCAGTCAAATTGAGCTGCTGAAAGAATTGATGGATCTGCAGAAGGACATGGTGGTCATGTTGCTGTCCATGTTGGAAGGTAGTTTTGATTTATATCTTCAAGTCCCCTTTAATCTTTTATTTTAAGGATTCCATACACGCTTGCTTTGGGTGTCAGCATGCTGCAAAGGATAAAATATCAATGCTGAGATGGGACAGATACCTCAGATTTATTGCTGGCTTGATTACTCTTTTTCCAAGTTTGCTTTTTAAAAAAGAGAAATCCTGCCTATCTCAGTTTACAAAACTATGGAATGAAATCACTAGTACTTCATTCGTAGTGATATTTTTCATTTCATAGTGATACCCCAGAGAGTATGCTCTTCAGACAGAATACCTAAAGAAGGTTTTATTTGTTTATCATTTTGTTCGTTTGTAACCAGTGGGGATTAACAGACGTTTGGATACAGTCCAACTGTGTAAATTGCTGCTTTGAGCTGACTGCCTTGTGACTCCTATGGGTTCTTAAAATTCTGCAGGAGGGGGCTTCCCTGGTGGCGCAGTGGTTGAGAGTCCGCCTGCTGATGCAGGGGACACGGGTTCGTGCCCCTGTCCGGGAAGATCCCGCATGCCGTGGAGCAGCTGGGCCCGTGAGCCATGGCCACTGAGCCTGCGCGTCTGGAGCCTGTGCTCCGCAGCGGGAGAGGCCACAACAGTGAGAGGCCCGCGTACCGCAAAAAAAAAAAAAAGAAAGAAAAAATTCTGCAGGAGGAGAAGGCTCGGGAGAGCACCCTAGCCCACCAAGTCTAGTGGCGGCCTAGTCTTCCCACCACATGCCTCTCTGTCGGGTTTTCATTCTCTCGCTTTTCTCTTTTCAACCTACTTTCCTTTGCTACTGCACTTCTTTTCTGTCTCAGACAGTAAACGTAGTAGGTAAGAGCTTGGGTTCTGAGATCTGCCACCAATGCCCCATCCCACTTTGCCACGCAGGCAGTGTGACCCTGACACAAGTTACGTCTCTCCATTTTTCACTTTCCTCCTCTGTGAAAGGGGGCTTATGATAGGCTGATGCAAGCATTTAGTGAAATCATGTGAATACGACCAAAGCAAATAAAAAATGTTTGCTGTTATTAGTTCCCTGTCCTTTTTTTTCTTAAATCCGTCCTAATCCCTCTCTCTGTTTCTCAGTCCGCCCTGCACTGCACAGCTGTACTCTGACTAATTAAGGCAGTAGGCACACCTTGCACGAGGACTTCAGCGATGCAGCATTTGCTTGAAGCCCTTAGTTGGCAGCCGCTTTATACCCTTTGAGCACAGGATCCTTTTCCCATGACCTCAATGCAAGTTTTAGTCTAAATAATAATAACACCACAACCGTAATAACTGCGACAGGAACTGCAGGAATGACAACTTAAAATTAACCTCGTTTACTATGCCAGCTGCTGGTTTAAGTACTTTTTCATCCTAATATCAGGTTTATGAATTGCATAGTAATATTACCACTGTTTTGCAAATGAGGAAACTGAGTGCAGAGAGGCTAAGAAGTCTGCCCAGGGAGCTCAGCTAACAGATGGTGGGACCTGGATTCAAATCCCAGTAGCATGGCTCCTGAGCCTATGGTCTTTTTTTTTTTTTGCGGTACGCGGGCCTCTCACTGCTGTGGCCTCTCCCATTGTGGAGCACAGGCTCCGGACGCGCAGGCTCAGCGACCATGGCTCACGGGCCCAGCCGCTCCGCGGCATGTGGGATCTTCCCAGACCAGGGCACGAACCCGTGTCCCCTGCATCGGCAGGCGAACTCTCAACCACTGCGCCACCAGGGAAGCCCCTGAGCCTATGCTCTTAACGCTGGTGTTTAATGCTTCACAAATGCACTCAGCAGACCCCTCACCATGCATCTTTTTCCTGATGCGTGTCTTCGTATTACATATCAAGCTCTGTTCATGGAATAAAAGCATTCGATGACTACACCTTAGGATAACATCTCATTTCCTCAAGCTTATCCATAATCTGCCATTTTCTAATTATAAACGTTCTGGACCATGAAGAAATGCAGGGAGATCTTTTACATTTTAAATCAGAAAGAGCATCTAATTTGCTCTCAGAAGATCTGTTTCAAATCCAGGCCTTAGCCCTCAATAATCATGTCACGGTCAGCACATTAATTTAACCTTGCCAAACCTCAGTTTTCTCAATAGTAAAATCAGAATTAATAAAAAGTACCTGCCTCACAGACATATGAATGTGAAATCAGGTAACGTTTATGAGCAGTGACATGTCAACCCAAAAGGTCTGTGCAAACACTCATTTTTATTATTAATATGAGACTGTATTTCAGTTTCTGGCTTTAGGATAATATAAATGTTTGCCCCATTTTTTTTTTAATCCTAAAACACGTTGCTTTTTTTTTAATCCTAAAACACAATTAGAGGGAAAAAATGTCAGCTTTTCTTCACATATTGTTTTATGTGCGTTAATTACTTTGTAAATATGCTTTTGCTTGTGTTCATGTAATCACTCTTTGAAACTAGAGTTTACAAGTAATTACTCATCTTTTCCTTCGTACGTTGGAAGATAAACAAGGAGCTATCTTTGATTCAGATGTCCTATAAGATTTATATTATATATTATATATATATTATATATTATAATTATATATTATTATATATCTGTAGACACTGGGGTTTTTTTAGACATTTTAAGATATTTAATATTTACCTGTACCAATTAGCGACAACTTACACAACTGGACCAGTTTCCAATTAATTCACAGTAACGTACACTAGCTTCTACCCGGCTTAGACACTGGTTTTATCAGGAGTGTTCATTTTGAGCCAATGCAGTTCTTTACCCCTAGGCAATGTCGTTAATGGCACGATCGGCAAACAGATGGTTGATATGCTCGTGGAATCTTCCAACAACGTGGAGATGATTCTCAAATTTTTTGACATGTTCTTAAAACTCAAGGACTTGACATCTTCTGATACCTTTAAAGAGTATGACCCAGACGGTAAGGGAGTCATTTCCAAGAGGGACTTCCACAAAGCGATGGAGAGCCATAAGCACTACACCCAGTCCGAGACTGAATTTCTGCTGTCCTGCACAGAGACGGATGAAAACGAAACTCTGGACTACGAGGGATTTGTCAAGCGGTTCCACGAGCCTGCCAAGGACATCGGCTTCAACGTGGCAGTGCTTCTGACAAACCTTTCTGAACACATGCCCAACGACACCCGGCTGCAGACCTTCCTGGAATTGGCCGAGAGCGTCCTGAATTACTTCCAGCCCTTTCTGGGCCGCATCGAGATCATGGGCAGTGCCAAGCGCATCGAGAGGGTTTACTTTGAAATCAGTGAGTCCAGCCGAACCCAGTGGGAGAAGCCCCAGGTCAAGGAGTCCAAAAGGCAATTTATATTTGATGTGGTCAACGAAGGGGGAGAAAAAGAGAAGATGGAGCTCTTCGTGAACTTCTGTGAGGACACCATATTTGAGATGCAGCTCGCAGCTCAGATCTCAGAGTCGGACTTGAACGAGAGGTCAGCGAATAAAGAGGAGAGCGGGAAGGAGAAGCCAGAGGAGCAGGGGCCGAGGACGGGTTTCTTTTCCATCGTGACGGTCACGTCGGCCCTGTTTGCCCTCAGGTATAATATCTTGACCCTTATGCGGATGCTCACCTTAAAGAGCCTGAAGAAGCAGATGAAGAAGGTGAAGAAGATGACGGTGAAGGACATGGTCACGGCCTTCTTTACGTCCTACTGGGGGTTTTTTATGAGCCTCCTGCACTTCGTAGCGAGCGTTTTCAGAGGCTTCTCCCGCATCGTCGGCAGCCTCCTGCTGGGAGGAAGCCTGGTGGAAGGTGCAAAGAAGATCAAGGTGGCAGAGCTCTTGGCCAACATGCCGGACCCCACGCAGGATGAGGTTCGAGGAGACGGGGAGGACGCAGAGAGGAAAGCCATGGAAGGCGCCCTGCCCAGCGAAGATCTGACGGACTTAAAGGAACTGACGGAGGAGAGTGACCTGCTTTCCGACATCTTCGGCCTGGACCTGAAGCGAGAAGGCGGGCAGTACAAACTGATTCCTCATAATCCCAATGCTGGCCTGAGCGACCTCATGAGCAACCCCGTCCCTATCCCCGAGGTGCCAGAAAAGTTCCAGGTAACTTACCTCCAGTCACAGCGGCTCTCTGGACTTCAGGTGGGCACACTAAGTGAACTTGACATCAGCCGCCTTGCTAGTGCCAGGGTGGTTTTCGGTGCGTGACTTGCCTTGCCAAAGAGGAATGGCTTTTTAGTCAGGTGGAGCTAGCCTTCTGTGAAGGTTCCTTATAAAATTGTTAAGTTAAACTATGAAAGTACGAGCTGAAGTATTCACCCTCCTGACATTAGGCAATTGAACGATAATCATTCCATCCACAAATATGTTATGAGGATTGGCCGGGTGTCTGACACCACTGGGTATCATAGCGAATTAAAAGAGATGTAAGATGTGCTCACTGCTTTCAAGTTGCCTTAAAGAGTTTATTAGAAAGATAAAAGACTCACGAAAAAGTTAGAAAATTATTAAGTGGTACGTAGCATAGGCAGCAGACAGTAGAGGTTACCTGTGTTGAGAAAATGGAAACCTCAGTATAGCTTGGAGTAGTTAGATGAGACTTAAGCAGTGGGACTTAAGTTGGTGTTGGAAGATGAGGAGGATTTGAGTAGGTGACTGAGGGAAAGAAGGTAGTTGTGAAATAAGAAAAGTGGGAAGGAGCTCAGAAAGTTGGTACCTACTGCCGGCCTGGTAGGTAAGTGCGGGGAGGGGGGAGATGCGTCGACCAGTAGGAGAAAGGGCACACATGAAAGTTTTATCTCAGTGGAGACAGGAGGGTATCATTTATAGGTTACAGTTTGACACAGGGTCACGGGGCTCCCTAAACTCGTTCAAAAGTGACGTGTAATCCTGCTTCTCTTTTCCCCATTGACTCATCCAAGGAACAGAAGGCAAAAGAAGAAAAGGAAGAAAAAGAAGAAAGCAAATCCGAACCTGAGAAAGCCGAGTAGGTGTAGTTGCTGTATCCCTTCCTTTGTTTTAGTGTCTTTCCCTCATCCTCTCTCTTCAGGGGATGCAGTGGAGACTCTCAGGCTGCAGGATGACATCTGTCATCGTAGTGGAGAGCCTCAGCCCATGGGCAGGGACAAGCGTAGACCACACACCTGCCCTGGGGGCCACTCCCACCTCTTTCTTGTGCCATGAGGATTCTGTTTGTGTGTTTCTCTCTCAGCAGAAAAGACTTCAGTGATTCCATGTGATGCTGTCTGCAAGATGACTGAGTGCTGTAGTTCTCTGTTTAAAATCGAGCATCTATTCTGTTCTTGTAAAGAAGGGAGAGGACAAACGTTCTGAATGCCGTGGCACAGAATTCTCGGGGCATGGTGGTCCTCAACGCACAGTCCTGGGGCCACCTGCGTAAAAACCACCTGGAGAGTCTGTTAAAGACACAGATTCCTAGGTCCCAGCACAGATTTTGAATCAGCAGGTCTGGGACCCAGGAAACTTCATTTTCAGTAATATTCCTGGTGCTGTGGAGCACAGTTATAAATGCAACGATGAGAAATAAAGAGCTGCCTATGAAGCAATGAAAATGTATAATTTCCTCGTAACACTGGCTTTCTGTTAATAATTGACACCTACATCTTTCCCCAAGTTTACATAGTTTTATATGCACATTTTTAACAACTGGGGAAATCAAATTAAGTGCCTGTAGCATTCTCATGTAGCATTTTATTTTTCTCCTCTATTCTGTTACTTCCTTTGGCCTGTTTTCATTGTCTGTTCTGTTTCTTCTTCTTTTTTTTTTTAGAATAGCAAATGTTTATTTAGAATTGTGTTAATTTAGTTATAGCTGTAAAATTAAAACATTAAATGATAGAACTCAAAAATAGTTCTTATTTCTAATGTTATATTTCATGGAAAACAGTTTTATTCAACTTTTTCACATGCCTACTTGACATCACTTGAGTCACCTTTTGAATAACTTAATACTTTTTTCAGGGAAAATCATTTTTATTTCCAAATTATTTGAGATAGAAAATTTTAAAGAGTTTTGTTATTAGAAATTTTCAAACACACACAAAAGAGAGAATGTTATAATGCACCCCATATACCCATCACCAAGTTTTACTAATTTTTAACATTTTGCTAATTTTGTCTCATCTAGGTTTTCTCCTGCCTACCCTCCCTACCATAGACACACACACATATTTTGGGGCCTCCTGTACGACAAGTTGTTTTAAAGAAAATACTAGACACCATGTCATTTCACCCATAAATATCTTGTATACATTTCTTATTGCTAAGGACTTTAAAAAAAACATAATTATCATGCCATTATTTATACCGAACAAAATTTGCAATTATTCTTTAGTACCGTCTAATACCCACTAAATATTTAAGCTTCTTTAGTTGTCTGAAAAGTGTATTTTTACAGTTGGTTTGTTTGAATTAGGCTTCAAACAAGGGCCACTGTTGTCTCTTTTGTGCAGTCAGCACTATTCATTGTCATAGACCTTGAACTGTTGAATTAGTTGTAAAAATGGCCACATAAGTGACTATCATAGTGAAATGCAGACAAATGTACCAGGGCATGACAGTCATTTCAATGGCAACTCTTTAACGTTAAAATAATGTTTGACCTCATATGAGTTAAGTATGGGTTATGTTATATGGGTTACATATATGTGACTACACATATACATAAATATACTTCCATGAAGCCTTGGTATTTTGCACCTAGAGGGGTTTAAGTGTCAAATTTCAGTGCTTCTAATTTCATTATTGTCTGCAAAATTAATGTATTGACATCGTTTATACACGTGAACAACCAAATGTGTACGCCTCTGATTTTAAATCCTAGTAGCCTGAACATTGAAATAAGAATTTAAAAATAAGGTATGTTAGGGTTTCCCTGGTGGCGCAGTGGTTGAGAGTCCACCTGCCGATGTGGGTTCGTGCCCCGGTCCGGGAAGATCCCACATGCCGCGGAGCGGCTGGGCCCATGAGCCGTGGCCGCTGGGCCTGCGCGTCCGGAGCCTGTGCTCCGCAACGGGAGAGGCCACAACAGTGAGAGGCCCGCGTACTGCAAAAATAATAATAATAATAATAATAAGGTATGTTAAAAAGTAGCAGCCAAAAAAACTCTCCATTGTTATTCTTTCATTTAAATATTTTACTCTACACTTGGAAAGGAATATGCTAGGTATAATACAAAGATACTTGAAGCCCGTAAAACGTCCTATAGATTTGAACTTCACAGAAATTATCCATCTATAGGGGGCTATGATAAGCAAGAAGTCCTACCCCTAATTCTAAAGTTCTGAATATCATAATTCATTGGAAGAGATATCCGTTATTAAAACAGATACTATGATTTAAATATTTGTTCGTTTGTATACTTCGGCACAAAACCTGTTTAGTTCTTTAGTTTATGGATGGCTTATTTTTCATCCATTTGTGTTCGTAGGGGAGAAGATGGAGAAAAAGAAGAAAAAGCCAAAGAAGATAAGGGTAAACAAAAATTGAGGCAGCTCCACACACACAGATATGGAGAGCCAGAAGTTCCCGAGTCAGCATTCTGGAAGAAAATCATAGCCTATCAACAGAAGCTTCTAGTAAGATGTTTTAAAATGAACGTTGTTCCTGATATACTGTGAGATCATAATCGTTCGGGTGCAGTAAATACACATTGACCTTCACTTGGGTCAGCCCTGCACGTATGTTGTATTTGCCCATCTTAGTGTTTATGTGTTCAAATGAATGCCTTGGTCCACGGCTCCCTGTCGTCAAACACATAACCTCTGCACACATTCCCATGAGGGTCCACTTGATTTAGTGACTGCCAGTGTCTTCCTACAAGGACTTTAGGGCAAGTCAATAAACATAACCCCGGGGCTCCCTCTTTGCAGAACACTGTGGAAGGCTCTGCCATGCATTATAACAAAGAATACCTTCTAGGGGACAAGTAATTCATATTGATGTTCCAGAGTGGGGTTAGTCAGTCGTTCTAGAACATCGCCCTTTTATTAAAATTCCAGTTATAAAAATATTAATGCAGTGAGCCAACTCTCCATTGATAATAAGAAGGTCTATTCCAAATTATTCTTTAAGTGGAAATAAGTAAATCAATGAAAGAACAAAGAGGGAGAAGACAGTTCTTTATGTAGGGTCTTAAACATTTTGTGGAAATGCTCTCCCAATTAATAAAATATATACTTGTATGTAGAAAACAAAGAAAGGAGATGTAGTTCTCTCTTCCTATTCATACAGAATTCAATTGTTAAAAATTTTGTTTGAAAGGCCTCTTATATGTACATAAATATTATATATAATTTTTTCAAGCAGGAAAAGACTGGGAGCTGAATGTCTAGAATAAACCTGTAAGAGGTACTGACCAATAATGTCAGACCTAGAAACTATGAGCAATACTCCATAACACGGCCAGTTTGAAAGGCAAAATCATACTTAGCCTTTGAGAAAAGAATAGACAAGAAACTCATGTAGTATAGAACTTCACCTGTAAGGGAAATGAACTGTTCTCAGTGGTGATATGTTCTAACTGCTTATGCATAAATGTATATATGACACATTTTTAAAAATGTATACCAATAGATATTTTAATTAATAGTTTGACCTATATTTTCTTAAACTACCTTGTATGTTACTATATTATTTAATGCAGAGCACACAGAACACAGATGTTTCTGCGGCAACTCTGGATAACCACTGGTTTGATGTGTTGTCACAGTGGACGTGGCTGCAGGTGTGGTCTGGGCGTGGTGTAGGGTGTGAGGCTGCACAGGCCCTGTAATAAGCTGCAGCAGTCCCCATGGGTTCCTGAAGAGTGTGTGTAACTGCAGTTGAGTAAAGCACATAATTGAGATTTCCTTCCATCCTTCTGTCTCAGAGGTCACAGTTCCTACTTTCCTGCTTCTCTTGCAATATGACTTTCTCTGTTCACCTGTTTGCATGCACCAGCCTAATCATGACCACACCAGGTGCCACAGGCCCCTCGTGACCCAAATCGTTGTGACCTCCCAGCTCAGATAACCAGAGTACCTAACTGTGACCTATGACCCAGTCCCACCTTCCACGGAAAACCAATGTGACTGACCCGGTTTGGATATGGTGGCCAACTTTGGTCCTATAAACGGCGGCAGAAAAGTCAGGGTCGTGTGTGGGGAGATGACACCATCAAAATGGGCTGTGTCCACAGGGAAGGATAACTAAGGAGATGCCATTTTGCTATGGCCTTATGATGCTAAAGCCCCTGGCATATCCGGGTAGATAACTTTATAGTCATCTCCCACTTAATATTAAAACAAATTCTTGGTATGTCCCATAACCTTTTTCCTTAAACCCACTTCTCCTCTAAGTGTTTTGTATGTTTTTCCCTCATAGCTCAAAAAATAGAACCAACCATTTACTTGGTTGCTCAGACCCCCAAATCCAGAATTATCATCTCTGAGTCCTCTCTTTCTTTCCTACCTCAGATACAACCCAACAATAATTCTTCTCGGCTCTCTCCTCCAGATGTACCCAGAGTCTGCCCAGTACTTACCACCTCCACAGCCACCACCTGGTCCAAGCCACCACCAGCAACATCATCTCTTCCTGCATCCTGCAGTCACTTTCTAACTCGTCTCCTGCCTTCCATGCTTGCCTCCAATCTATTTTATACTCAGTAGCTGGAATCGTCTTTCAAATCATCTGATTGCATCAGCCCTCTTCAGCTCCTCCAAGAGCTTGCCATCCCATTTAGAATAAAATACTAATTCCAATGATATTAACAAGATTAATGACTAACTTCCCCTATAGTAACTTACCTAATCCTCATAGCAAACTTATGAGACAGGTTTTGTTGTTATCCCCACTTTACAGGTGAGAAAAGTGATGCTACAAGAGTGATTAAGTCTCTTGTCCACATCGCACAGTGAGTCAGTGGTGAGGTCAGGCTTTATGCCCAGGCAGTGTGGTCCCAGCGATCAGACACTGAACCACTGCACTATAAGGGGCAACAGACTTTTTATCAGAGGGCTACAGAACCCTGTCCCCCGCTCACCTCTCTGACCTCATTCCCTCCCACTCTCCCCTCCTCTCACTGCGCTACCTCCTCACTATCCGTCAAACACACCAGCATCACCTGGAGCTCAGGACCTTTGCCCTCCAAGCTCTTTCTCTGACATTCCCGTCCCCAACTGTTCACTTGATTGCCGTCCAGTGGCACCCAGGCCTCAGCTCAAATGTCACCTCCTTAGACAGATCTTCTCTGACCACCTGTCTGAATAGCGCCCCTGTTCCCTAAGTCCTTAACCTGATGGATTTTTCTTCATAACATTTAACATTACCTGAAATTACGCCTTTTATCTGTGAATGTGCTTCTTTATTATGTCTCCTCCGTGGTGGTTTACGTCATAAAGCTTGGTGCTTTACGTCGATAGCACCAAGCATGGGACTTGAAACCCAGTGGGCCCTCAACAAATAGTTTTGGGTAAATGCATGAATGCTTTATTTCAATTGTCTGCAAATTTCAAGTCTCTCGATTCAATGACCTTTTAATAATTTTTTTCACCTTCAGAACTATTTTGCTCGCAACTTTTACAACATGAGAATGTTAGCCTTATTTGTCGCGTTTGCAATCAATTTCATCTTGCTCTTTTATAAGGTATGTACATCTTAGTCTTTTAATAACCAATACGAAAGACTGAATTGAATGTAAAGATTTCAGAGATCCACTAGTGAGCACATCAAAACCGATGCTGAAATGTATTTGATGAAAATGAAAACCTGAATCTCAGGCACATTGCTGACTGTCTAGTACAGCAGGGATAGATTTGCTCCTTCACACTAGGTGAGAAATGCCCCCACTGAAGAATGTTGGATTTGCAGAGGATTTACCCACAGTGCTCAGAGTCTAATTTGGCTGAATATCTCACTTGTTACTGTATCTGGGTGTGGCATATCTGTACTGTATTAAATTCTTTTGATCACTGAGAAGGCAGCTTAGCCATCTAATTATTTCCTGCATGTACTGGAATCCTCATATCTGGGTTTAGTTTCAGTCATATAACAAAATGACTCAGTTATATATATATTTCAGTTATATTTATATATATTTTATCTCTATGTATATATATATATATGTATCATATGTTCTTTTTCAGATTCTTTTCCATTATAGGTTATTACAAGATACTGAAAAAGCTATCTTTTTTAGCCTTTGCTTTTAGTCTTTTCATCGTGCATTGGTTTCACATCCAGCTATTGGCTAAGACTGGGTTTCCACTGTTTCTTGTTTACCCTGATGTCAGAGGAAATGAACTGACTGTCCTTTAAATGATTTGAATCAGGTCTCCACTTCTTCTGTGGTTGAAGGAAAGGAGCTCCCCACTCGCAGTTCAAATGAAAATGCCAAAGTTAGCAGCCTGGACAGCTCGCCTAGAATCATTGCAGTTCACTATGTGCTGGAGGAGAGCAGCGGCTACATGGAGCCCACGCTGCGTATCTTAGCCATTTTGCACACGGTTATCTCTTTCTTCTGCATCATTGGATACTACTGCTTGAAAGTAAGATAGTGAGGCACCAAGGAACCTGTGTGTGTCCGCGTGTGTGTGTGTGTCTGTTGCACGCTGGACTTCTGGGGAAGCAGATTCTGAGATGGAAATGACATACACATAGTTTATTAGGGAATGTTCCATAAACACCTGCGGGGCAAGGGGAGGAAGCAGCATGGAGAAGAGGGAAAAGCGGGGCTGCAGTACAGACCCAACAGGGCACATCACAGGTCTCTGTTCTGAAGTTGAGACGCCCCCTTCGGGGTAGCCCTGGGCTGGGGCATTGGAGCTGGGCCTTTAGAGCTCCCTGGTGACGAGTCACTGCATGCAGGCTGCCCTGGGAAGGGGATGTGGCTGTCACATTGTAGTTTTCTCGCACGGCAGTAATTATTCACATATAGCCAATTTCACCTATAATTTGACCCCACAGAAGTCCACCCACTATGTCTCCTAGCAGTGCTCAGTGTAGTAGAAATTCTAGAAATACATCACATTGGACCTCTGAGAGTCATTTTGATTGTTTTGTTATTAGGTATGTATCTCTCGTTATCCCTGGCAGAAATGCTTCACTGTTTGTCACGTCACCCATCCCTAGAGCCTTACCAAGGGAACACTGTAGTTTGGTGAATAGAACTCAAGATAGTCTCTCTGAGTGCTCAGGGCTGCCCATCACCTTTGCAAACCTCTTTATCTTTTCCTAGCATGACACCTTTTTACTGCAGGGCTTTTATTTCACTGTGCCCTGCTTCTGATTGGGAAACTTCTAGAAGACTTTTGAAAAACCAGGGTCCAGGGTAAAAGACTAGAATGTAAAGTTTTTTTCAGAAACTCCTCTCCCTCCCTCTGCTTCCCTTGTTTTATTGGGGGGGAGAAGGGATATTCTTGGATAATTCCAGAATGTCTGCATCTTCTTTGCATCTGTGCCTTGTGTAAACTCTGTCCATATGAAGAGGGAATCAGTAAATTCTGGAGACATTCTGGCAAACTGACAAAGATTTTTGCTGATGTTGAAATTAAAATTTATTTCAAAATAGCATATGGGCATGCTGAGCATGGAATTATTAAAGAGATTTCTAAAATAAAACTCTAAAAATTTTTTAGAAGTATGCATTTTGGAACATTAGTGCTATGTTTTATTGCATCCATATATATTATATATATGTATATATGTAATATGCAAAAGAAAAGCAATTTTGTATAATATTTTTAATATTTAAAATTGATTTCATTAGTGCAATTATCAAGGAACCTCTATGTGTTTAAAAACATATGCATATATATAATATCTATACTGTCTTTTGTTTTTCGAAAACCTCTAGATGCCTCCTTCTGCCTAAATATAGCTGATTGATTTTCACTCAATTTTTACCCTCCTGGAAGTAATATGGGAAATATTTCTTTCCAAAAGCTGTTTTGTAAAGATAGTGACCACAAGAGATGCAAGTAAATCTAAACTAATTTTAACATGTTTATTTTTCAAATGTAGGTCCCACTGGTTATTTTTAAGCGAGAAAAAGAAGTAGCTCGAAAATTGGAATTTGATGGGCTTTATATTACAGAACAGCCTTCAGAAGATGATATTAAAGGCCAGTGGGATAGACTCGTAATCAACACACAGTGAGTAAAGAATGAGATGAGACATTTCTGTGCTCAAAAATTTCAAGGCATAAAATACTTTGCCGGAGTTCTTGCAGATTTATCAAAAGTTTAGCAGAGGTGAATAACAGTTATATGTTCAGCCAAGAAAATCAAAAGACTAATAAGCTCCATCAGTCTCTTAATGGATGCCATCAATTTTTGCCCTCTGTGTTCTGAATTCCTCCATCAAAAATGGCTTTGAGTCCATTTCCACAGCACTGATGGCACATAACATCCATTACTCAGTGTTCAGGGAAGTGTGTAGCTGGAGGTACAGAACCTGCAGTGTGGGGTTATCTCATCTGAAAGCATAGAGGAAGCCAAAATTATTCATTAAGGAAGGAGTTGTAGCATTAAAGGCAAAAATATTGAATGTCACACTTTTAATCTAAGTTGGAAATTTTCAGTTGGTATCATCCAGAGGCGAAGCATATAACTAGCTAAACATTATGGCATGTAAAATATAAGACAGAAAAGCAAATACTTTTCTTTATACTAATTATTTCGCCTGTGAGGTCTAGATCCAAACTACTAGCTGCTGCTGCAGATAAAAATCCATCACAAAAGTCTAATTTTACACTATTCGAGGTATTGGTGATACAATATTTTTCTGTAGTTTGTAATACTCAAGCGTGAAATAGCTTCCTTTTATTGTGATTAGTTTTGCTAATTCTTAAAGAGTTACGATTTCTAACAAGTTCTGGGTTTCCAAATGGGGATGATTTGTTTGTGTGTTATAAATGTTTACTCTAAATGCTCAATATTTTGTTTAGCAACTCTAACTCGAATCAAGTCTGTCCCCTTAGGTGAACTCTATATTAGTTAAGATGCTGGAGTCATGTGATGGTGTTATGCTCAGTTTCCTTAAGGATAACTAGTGGGAATGAGATTTTTTTTTACTTCCTAGGAAAAACAATGACAGTTTTAGATACTTTAATTTTTATAGACAATTGACAAAGAAATGTATACATTAACACATTATACATAAAGAAAAAATATAACCAGACTGCTTATTAAATATGCTCATATTCATCTCCATTAAAATATTAGCCCATAGTCTCTTCTGTGATTTACATGTATATATTAACACTTAAAATAATATTTAATATACTTATGATAGAAAAACTATGGGATAAGATGGGGAAAATTCATTGTAATTTTTGTGAATGGAAGAATATATGTTCACATATATTTTAAGTATTTCATTTATTCCAAAAAATATATTGTTATTTATCATTTTTTTAAAAATGATACTATTTTACTTCTATGCTTTTATATCTTTTAGGTCATTTCCCAACAACTACTGGGACAAATTTGTTAAAAGAAAGGTGGGCTTAAATTTTCTATTTTTTTCCTAAAGTGCAATTCAGATTTGAATCTGCTGTGGCTCATACGTAGGCTGAGATACTGAGGCGTGCTTTGTCTGTTAATGTCATTTCAAAATGGAAATGGGATTCAATATGAATTTCAAAAATTTCATAAGAGGTCCATGCTCTGCAGCTAAAAAATAAATAAGCATTGCTCACCCACCTGTCATCTGACTCAGGTGACTAAACAGTGCTCAGTCTGTACGTTAACAAGAATTGGTAAGAATTTTCTCTGAGATTGTTCGGGTAACTGAAGTTGACGGAAGGCTCTTTTTCTGATAAGACAGCTTAAGTCACCAGGGCTGGGATCCTCCCTTACAATAAAAAAGTAAAGTTGTTGTATACCAACAAAGAACTGAATTTTATTTACTTTTATATAAACTTCAAAGACCTTTGTATTTTGATAAAGTTTTATTCTTCTGATGCGCACTGCATCAGAGCATGATAGAACACAAGTAGGAGTTCAGCTACGGACTCTGGCACCTATGTCGGCTCTGGTTACGAGAGACAAGGATTATCTCTGCTCTTCCTACCACACGGGATTTAACGTAGGTCACTTTTTTAAAAAAAATAATGCATGTACCAGTACTTGTACACTGTAAAATACAGTAATCATTACTTTGTAGCTCCTTCTTATTCCTTGAACCCTCCAACTGCCAGACTGAATCACTTCATGCCACGTACCATAATGAGCCATGGCTCCAGTGTATGCGGTCTGGGGCGAATGGCCACAGATGTCTGCCGAACGAAGTGGTCTTTTTCCCTTTGATTCCACCAGTTGAGAACTACTCATAGGGGGGCCGGTGATTGGCAACTGCAGATTTTTTGTTACCAGTCTGAGGGGAGATAGAGAGTTTGCCAAGAATTTAAATCAAGTACATTATTTAAAATGAAGCACATTTTAAAAAACAGAAACAAAACAAAACAAACCCCCCCCCCCCAAGACTTCCTAGTTGGAAGAAGCAGTGTGTTTGTTGATTTTCATTTTGGTGCAAGTTTTTGTCCCCTTGTGACCACACAGTAGTAGCACTGCACGAATGCAGATGAGTGCATCCTAATTAGACCAGAGCTCTGAAAGAATAATTTTTAAGTAACGTAAAATAGATAATTTGAATATTTTATTCTTAGTAATTATTTAACAGTATAAAGAAGCAGTTTCTAAGTTATTAAAGCAAGAGTTTCTCTGAAGGACACGATATATCTAGAGTCAAATAAATAGACAGATTGTAATTGCAGCTGAGACAGTCCATAGCGTTCCTGCTCTGAGGTCCAGTTTGTTCTCCTGGGTGAGAATACAACCCCTAAAGAACTCCCACTCAGATCAGCCCAGCCCATTTTCAGTGCTGTGAGAATAATGGAAAACAAATTGTTTTAATGAACCTAAATAGTGTACGTTCATAGGCTTTTTCACTACCGTTGCTCTTTTATGTTTTCTTTTAATTTACCTGATTGTATACATTCAGAAAAAGCTCATTTTTATTTCTGCTAATCCTTTCTTTCTTTCTATTTATCCACTTTCTTTCTATTCATCCACTCTAATATTTTACTTTAACGTTCCCCCTCCTCTTTTGCTGGTTCTCAGTTCCTTTGTTTCTCCTATATTCCTGTTCCTTGCTTTCCTTTTCCTCTCTTGCTGCCCGTTCTCTCTCCTCCTGCGTTTCTTTCATTACTTTTCCTGTTGCCTCCATTTTCAATGATGTACGGGATCCTCATGGTATATAAACTGTAGGCCAAGAGTCGCTATATCAGAGACAGAGGTACTGAGCTCACAGGTGATCTGTTAGCCCACATCTAAGCCCTGATCTAAAAACCCAACATCTGGGCAAAGCCCAGACAAACGTGACAGAAGAGAGAGGGTCAAGGAAGCCAAGGGGGGTTGCAAAGAAGTGATTCTAACGATGGACAAGGAATCCATTCTAGGTAAGAATTAAACTGAGGACCTGTGGATGGTGACAAGGCTGCAGGTTCAGGTGTTGTTGAAGAATGGCTGGAGTCAGGATACTATGGGGGGAGTTGAATGTTTGCTCTGGAGACCACAGAGGGGATACCAGCATGTCATGGGCAAACCCAGTGGCATGCCATGCTCTACGCAGAAGATCTTTGCTGGGAGTCAGCCTTGCCTGGATGTGTCCTCACCCCATCTCTTGCCAAGCTGAGACTGGGCATGTTACATTCTCCAAGATCAATTTCTTTATCTGCAGAGTAGGATGCTAACAACAGGAAACTTAACATATTATGACAGTCCCATGAGGGAAAAGCAAGTTGGACCTCTTAGCATAATTCCTGACACGGAATGAATTTGGTAGCAGTTACTTTATTCCATTTTCTCCCACCTCTTTACCCATTTGCTTGAGCCTGTCCTCTTTTGTGCCTGCCTTTCTCTCTTGCATAAGAAATCTTGTTCTTCAGCTAGGCATTATTTAAAACGCTATAAGTTCACTAAGACCTTAAGCAGTGTGATCACAGAACATGAGCCGTTAAGTTAGATGTTTAAGTGAACCTGAAAGTAAGACCGATATATACTATGTATAAAAATAATTAGATGTTTGTATGTGCACATACAGATGAGATTACTTACTGGTGGAGGCCAGTAAAATGCTTCTTTTCTTGCCCCAGGTTATGGATAAATATGGAGAGTTCTATGGCCGAGACAGAATCAGCGAGTTACTTGGCATGGACAAAGCTGCCCTGGACTTCAGCGATGCCCGGGAAAAGAAGAAGCCAAAGAAAGACAGCTCCCTGTCGGCCGTGTGAGTGTTCATTCTGCTCTATCCGAGGTCTAGGTGGAAAGGAGGAAAAAGTAATACACTTCTGAACTTGCTAGTGCACTGATTTCCTTTCCTTCAGCGTCAGAGGAATAGAGACGAGAGAAACAGAGAATATATAAAGTCTGCTTTTGTACTTCCGGGTATTTTTGCACTATGGAATCAGCAGATGTAATCTATTAATTTTTGAAGGTGACTTTTTCATTATTTACATAAAGCAAGAAGAAAAGATTTGTTTTATCGATGTGCCTTTTTATCCCTAAATGCCACTTAAGTTGAAGTCAAAGATGCAAAAGCATAATATTTGACTCGTTAATGCTTCCTGTTTGCCAAGAAGTTAGTTTTCTTAATTTTGGAAAAGGGAGCTATGTAGACCTTTTATTAGAAATAAGTTCATATTCTTTTAATTGTTGTGTTTTATTTAAATAGCAAAGACTTGGTATACTTAGTATACTATTACTTGGAAAGTTCATTTTAAAATGAGGCACTCTTATACAGTGCTTGCATGGAATAATATGATATAATTAGAAGGATGTAAACCAGTTGAACTGAATTCACCTGAGATTGAATTTCACATGCACGTGTAGTGTTAGTATACATATATATATATATATATAAATATATACACATCTGTATCTGTCTTGCAAATTTAATCAACTATAATTCTAGAATTACAGTTGTAAAGCCTACATGCTTTTTAAAATGTAATTTCTTATTGTAGCCACTTAACGATTTTAGAAAAAAACGTAATCGTTACCTTCCCTTATCTATGTATTTAAGGTATCAGTCAATTAGGTATGTGACGATTTCTCTGAAAACATAAATATTTAAGGTTCTGTAGAGCAATGTTAGTTTGTCTTAGATAACTATTTTAGCTAGCATTAAAAAACAACATTTTGGCTGATCTCTTTTATACTTTTTATCTCTCTGAAACCTTGTTAGAGCTAGTTGGGTCTTTAAAGATAATGTGAACCCAGTTCAAAAGTAGTTAGATAAGCAAATATATAGCAAGTTATGAATTTAAATTTAAAATATTACCTGAGTACTTTAAGAAAACAAATGTGGTTCTTAAAGGAATGTGGTCACTCTACGTAAGATGAAACACAGTTGGCAGCCCTTAGGCATTCAGGCCCTTATGTTAGAATATCACGTAAGGACTATGGTGAGAGGGGGGCTGCTGAGTTTCTTACTAGCATTTTCAGATCCCTGATAACCAATGTAGAATTAAATAGTTTTACTGAATTATGCATTTTCCATGGTCATATTTGTGACTCTAGAAAATGTCTGATAAAATAGAAGGAAAGTTTAGACTGTTTTTTTACTATGAACAGTTTTAAATTAGTGGAATTTTCCACTGTTTTACATAGTAAATGTTTGCAGGTTTGACCCCTGGCAAAGTACCAAGAAATTAATGTGGCTTTTATTAATACCTTTAAATATGGATAATAAAATTAGAAGAATAAAGATCTAGTAAATAACACACATTCCTAGGAAAAGATTTACATGTAGTGTTCCTTTATTAAAGTGTTTAGAAGGATTGAGTTTTCAAAGAGTATCTGTTTTCTATATGAATAGTATCTTAATGTGAACATTTGCATATAAGGATGATTCATGTATCTATGTGTGCATGTATTTATCTATCAATCAGATATATAGGGCTTGGTATGTGCATATTTAAACAAGTGGCCAGTTCACCTCCTGGGGATAGAATGGCTGCCAGCAGCCAGAAAGCCTGCATGCTTCTTCATGTGTGTCTTTATGGAGTGAGAGGAGAGCTTATAATCTCAAAACCATCTAGCAAAACTCCTCAGCTTCTGGCTTCTAGTTTACCCCTGAACCAAGCCCTGTGGCCAGGTTAATGCCATGCCCTGATTGGCCTAGATCAGCTGTGCTCCATCCCTGGGGGTGGAGCCAGCTCCACCCAAACAGCATCACTGCCACTACTGGTGAGAAAAGAGTATTGTATACTACAAAATACTCTTAATGCTGTTGGTAGGAAACTTGCTACCCTAATGCATGACAGGGATGGAAAACAACTAATCATAAGAACAAACTTCTAAATAAGTTAGAAACGACCATGGGAAGTTCAGACATCCTGATAAAAACCCTTATTTTGTTTTGGATTGCTTTCATGGGAAATAATCATGCTCTCATGCAAATTATCCAATGGGTTTATTTTTTTTTTCATCTCTCTCTTTTTTTAAGAAAAAGTATTCTTATATTGAAACCCACTGTAAATATTCATGAAATTTTAAAAAATATTATTTAATAATAAAATTAATTATAACTCAAAGATTGCTTTAGTTCCTTAAAAAAATTAAACCTTAACTCTAAGGGGAAAAGTCTCCTAAGAAGTCAGCTTAGATTATCAACTGTTTATCATTGCACTTGTGATTTAAGATTGACCTAATTAAAAGAAATGATTAAAGAAGTAAAGACTAAAACAGTAAGTCTAGAGAAGCCTTTTTGAAAATAACACTAAAATTATATTATTATCATATCAATTCACTGGAATGTTGCAAAGGCTAACAAAATTATAATTTCTAGCCCCATAAACCGGTGACAAGTTCTGGAAAAAAGCAAAAATTAAAAATTAGTATATTTTAATACATGTATATTTTAATCTGCAAAGATCATGACTATTTATGTTGATTCACTCATTCAACATTATTGAGAGACGTTCAATGTATGATATAACATGCTTGGTGCTGGGGATTTCACAGACTGGTGAGGAAGGCATCAATACACATACATACACACACACCTATGCCTGCAAAACAACATGGGAAACGATTATAAAGGGAGGTGTCTACAAAGCACTATGGGAACCAAGGGGAAGGGTTAAATTCCTTCTTGGATAGAGAAGGAAGTAGAGAAGGGGCATTTCTGAAAACGATGGGAAAAAACAAAATGAATAAGCCCTTTTATTGGCAAAATCAGTACAGTTGTAAAACAAGTGTGGACATTTATGCAAGTTTTTATTAGTTGAACTAAAAATTATTCTGTTGGGATGCAATTATGAATATATAATGAAAGTTAGGGAGGAAACTTTCGATATACCTGTGTTAATTTAGTAGTTTCTAGGAATAATTGTCACATAGAAAGTGTTTATTTTATATTTAATATAGGAAAAGAAAAGGTCAAAAAGAAAAGACTATTTTTAAGTAATAGAGACATACTGATGCTTTGTTTTGTTTTCCAAGATTCCTCTTTAAAAAAAAAAAAAAATCACAAAACTCTGGTGTACATTTTCCAACAGAGCTCTCAGCTGGGCTCCTGAACTAGAACTCATCTCCTGAGATGGTTGCCAGCTCTGCCCCATGGAGAGTGAATGACAGCAGGCTTTTGCAAGCCTGTGAGTCTCTGCTTCATGTACATATCTACAAATTCTTTTTTGTCTTTCCAGGCTGAACTCTATTGATGTGAAGTATCAGATGTGGAAACTAGGAGTCGTTTTCACTGACAATGTAAGCCAACTTCATTACCACAAAGTAAAACGCACTCTGATTAGATGAGTTTGTTGGGCTTCAGTGGCTGGAAAGATGGCTATTTAAGAAAGCTACTTAAGGGCTTCCCTGGTGGCGCAGTGGTTGAGAGTCCGCCTGCCGATGCAGGGGACGCGGGTTCGTGCCCCGGTCTGGGAAGATCCCACATGCCGTGGAGCGGCTGGGCCTGTGAGCCATGGCCGCTGAGCCTGCGCGTCCGGAGCCTGTGCTCCGCAACGGGAGAGGCCACAGCAGTGAGAGGCCCGCGTACTGCAAAAAAAAAAAAAAAAAAAAAAAGAAAGCTACTTAAATATCAGTTCGTTTAATACTGACCACATCTGAGAAAGACCCAGAGAAATATATGATTAATCAGCCCATATCTCATTCCATTTCTTTCAGTAGCTGAAAAATTAAAATATATTTACACGAGAAAATGAAATGGAGATGCAAATTCGTGTGTATTTTCATTCAGATTTTAGTTGAGCAGTCGCATTCTTCAAAATTTTTAAAGATGTTAGAAAGTTCTAAATAAATTTTTTCAAGTTCTTTTTTAAGATTAATTGCAATCCATTTGTTTCTGCCAAGTAAAGTACATTAAATTACTGTGCTCTTTTTCTTGATGGATCCCTCTTTTATCAAAGAGCATAAGAGCTTCTGAGTTAGGCATAGGACCCACGTATATATCCAAATATTATGGAAAAAATCGCCCATGACTAAAAGCCACCAGCTGTCAAGGCAGAGAATCACATACTACCTCATTGGCTCAATAGCATGACATTTTTGATTCTTAGAAATTCCAGTTTAAATAACTGTTACTGTCAGTTGTTTTTGTGCTACCATTTGCTGGCTATGGGAAGTTGCTAGAGAGAATCATGAAACATGGCTGAATCGATGGACTACAATTTTTGCTGTTAGACCTCAGCCCATCCCCTCATTACTGCTTCTTAATTCTTCTACCGTCTTCTCACTCCTCCTACAGAAAGGCTCGTAAAAACCTCCCCTAAGGCCTTCTGCTGTTCTTGCTGCCAGTGCTTTCTTCCTTGGATATCTCATTGAGTCTCAAAATCTCGCTCTTATCTTAGCACTTTTATAGTGAACCTTAGTTCCATTCTCCTAAAGACCTGTGACCCCCATCCCCCCAGTACTCCTGCCTCTGTCCCCACCCTGCCTCACCCAGCCGTGGGCCCAGAACTCTGGGTACCTTAGAGAACCCTCTGATATTCAAAATCAAGTCTTGAGTTATCTTTTAGGACTGTCAACTGTTAGTAAGGTGTCTTGCAGCTCACTTCTCATCTAACAATAGAAGCAACTCCCCTGAATAAAAAGGAGGCCACCCCAACTCAGCCACATGTGGCAACATCTGGAGACATTCTTGGTTGTCATGACTGGAGAGGGGGAGTTCTACTACCGGCAGCTAGTGAGTAGAGACCAGGGATGCTGCTAGCTAACCATCCTACTATGCACAGGATGGCATCCACAACCAAGGATTATCCGGCCCAAACTATCAATAGTGGACATTAGTAAGTTGCTGTTGAGTAGTAAGTCAATACATTTTTTTCTGTGGGAGGATAAATAAAAAGAGACACTCTGATATAAAGGAGAGAATGGCATTGAACCTTGCAGAACAGCTACATCAAAATAAAATACACAAACAAACTGATATAACTGATTGGAATTATATAAATCTTTAGTCTAAGAAGATAAAGTTAGTGGAGTGGTTATCATAGAATGAGAGCAGAGTAGTTTTTGACAATAGTATGTATTCTATTTTCTGAGATGATTTTCTCTCATTTTGTCTTAATAGTCCTTCCTCTACCTTGCCTGGTATATGGCCATGTCCGTTCTCGGACACTATAACAACTTTTTTTTTGCCGCTCATCTTCTTGACATTGCTATGGGATTCAAGACGTTAAGAACCATCTTATCATCAGTAACACACAATGGCAAACAGGTAAAAGTTTTATGTTTTCCTCCCCCTGCAAAAACTGAAAAAGCAACAGATATTCTAACAGAAGTAACACCAAACCTCAAATGACAGTGTACAGTTTTAAAGACTTTTGCGAATAGAGGATCCATACTTTTTCTCCTATAAACCGTGCAGATTCGTAATTTGAGAGCCCCCGAGACCTACATTCACGTCTTGGCTTGATGGGTGAGCTGTGTGACCTTGGATAGATTACTTAGCATTCTTTTAAATCTCAACTCCCTCATTTTGTAAAATGAGTACAATAAAAGTACCTACCTTATAGGGGTTTTGTGAAAATTAAATAAAAACAGAAATGTGGAGGTCTTAGCACAGGCTCAAGCACATTAAACACTCAGGAAGGTAGTTATTATTTTGTTCCTAACATGATATTTGCTGTATCTGATACTGTGGCTAAACCAAAATATGTTGCAACATCCTAACACACTAGTTATATCAGTAATAAAACCTGAGATGCTACATTCTTAATTTAATATAGTATTTTAAAACTGGATATTCATGGGCTCTTTTCTCCACTTTTAAATTGGGCAAAAGGAATAATATGTTTCACACGTGACAAGGTCATGCTTACTTGGAGAAAAGCTGGCTTAATTCCAGATAGTCAGCTTATGTTCTAATACAACCCATTTGTAATGTTAAAACTTTCATTAATAAACTTCTCAATTCATTCTCTATTTATCAAGTGTCCAGTGGGAGGTAACACATTCTGTTAGTTATTTAGAATGAGAGTCCTTATTTTCCAGAATTTTATAATCCAGCGTATTTTAAAATCAGTGCCCTTCCCAAAACCTTGAACTGTGTCCACGGTTAAGTTCGCATTATCATGACCTTCACTTTTCTAAACTTCAGCACAATGTTCTTATATATGTCACTCTAGTTTCTGAATATGAGTATGATATGCATGGCACGTCATGAGTCCGGTGACAAAAAGTGTACTATGCATATTCATCGGTCAATTAGTAAATTGGTTTTGAGCTCCCAGTATGTTCGAAGAACTGGAGATGCTAAATCTGTGGAGTATTTGCACACAAAACATCTGGCACTACTCTCAATTTCTAAACTTTTATTTCTAAACTTTATTCCTTCTCTTTTTGAGGTATCAAATTTTCATTTGCAAAGATATATAGAGCTTAAATAGCCCTTATAGGTAAAACACACAGAAATTTACAGTGGCCTTATACTTAATTTATAGAAGTGAGTTAAGCCCTCTATTAAGACAACATGTTTTTTCCAGATAATTATGAAGTGATTTTTAAAAGACTTAGTATATGCTGCCACGGTTAAGAACACCAGGGGTATGTTGTAATCAGAGGAAGTAGACATAAAAAATAATGCATTTTAGTGTGTTTAGAACTTCTGGGATAGAACCAGAAATATATTTTTACCACCTTGGTGAACGTCATATTTTAAAAATATACATATTCATATACAAATTCTATGTATATTCACATATATATTCTATAAAATATATGTTTATATATACATACATATATATGCATATATATACATTATGTAAAGTATAGTTTGGAATTTAAAAAAGATTACATAGAGCTGAAAAAAGACCTTTCAAACTGTGACTTTTATTTATACGTTGAGAAAATTTGCCTTCAAAATAGTGTTATTTATTAGTTATTAAAGTGTCTTTCCCTTTGATCATTGGTTTATGTTAACAAAGCCAGACTTCTTAGTTTTAGTTTTTTAAATATTTATGATACATATTATTAACAGTCGTGCATTTCCAGATGTTAGAAACAATTCCTATTTCGTTTTAGGATATGATTGAAAGAAAACGTGATTTACAACCCCTCTTACTATCATAACAAAAATGAGAGAGTTTTTGTTAGGAATGTAAATTATTTAAAGGGAATAGAACTTATAAAAAGAGAGAATGTGTTTAATGTAGTATCTACTACCAAATACTTAGATGATAGAAACATGAACATATTAAGCTGCTTATTAATATTATTAATATCAATTTGGATATGAAACTAAATCAGAGTTTTATTCATGTTATTGTATGCATTTATTAGCCAATTAAGTAGTCAAGTTTTACATAAAATAAACTGGCAACTTTATAAAATATAGCGACTATGAAAATAGATTTCCCCACTGGGGGTATAAGAAAGGTATGAGGTGTGGATTCCATTAGCTTTTAGTCAGTAAATCCACTGACTTATATTTCTAATACATGTTCAATGTCACATTGCTTTCCAGCTTGTATTAACCGTTGGCTTATTAGCTGTTGTCGTATACCTATATACTGTCGTGGCATTCAATTTTTTCCGAAAATTCTACAATAAAAGTGAAGATGGCGATACACCAGACATGAAATGTGATGACATGCTAACGGTAAGTTCATACACTTTGATCTCCTATGAATGAAAAAACTTCTCCTGCTTCTTCAACCCAAGGAATTGTGTAGTCATTCTTTAACAGTGAAAAATAGAAAATAGTGTACACGGCAGAAAGTTGTGTGGCTTTTTAAAGAATTGACGATTTTCATTTTTTGTGGAACATGAAGGACTGTTTCTGCCAATTTTGCACATCTACTGCATCAGCCTGATAATTAGTAGAATCCTGAGTAAAGTCCTTAGAACTGGAAGGATTAATGTAAACACTTTAGCCTGTTGTTCATATATTCTAGGAGAGCAGGTAAAATTATTTCCTTGTAGAAGGTTTAGGTATTTGTTCACCTTAGTGACTTGAACTGAAATTACTGAAATCCAAAAATATCTCTTTTATATTGAGTATCCTGGGTTAAATTACCCTTTTAGTCTTGGTTTTAAAATCAACAGATGTTAAAGATTTCATATTGCTTCATCACTCTTCTATAACCTGCATCTCTAATATGACAAATCAGAAATTACCATATATGAGATGCTAGACTGTGAAGGGGAAAATTAGACAAAATATTTAACCTCTAGCTGGAAAGAGATGAATCCTTCAGTGAGCTCCAAATTGAGATACCTATACAGTTGGGGCTGGTGTAAAAAGAGATGGACATAATGATGCTAAAATTGCTCTAGAAAAAATAAACATCTCAAAGGAGTAGTGACAAAGACCTACTAATATTACAAAGACTAGTAATTAAGACAGTTTTTGTACTAGAGAATGACAGATCAATGGAATACAGTCTAGAAAGAGATTCAGATACACATGGAAATTACAAGTATGATAAAAGTGGCCTTAGAAATTATGAAATGAAAAATAATTCAATAAGTGGTATTGGTACCATGAACATGCTGTTAGGAGGAAACTGCTAAAAGTGGATGCCAACCAAGTTCTTTACATCAAAATAAATTCCAAATGAAATAAATCTTTCAGTGAAAAAAGAAAGAGAAAAATGAAAGTTAGGATTTGACTTGTGAAATAATAACATTATTTATTTATTTATTTATTGCTTGCTTGCTGTGTCGGGTCTTCGATGCTGCCCGCGGGCTTTCTTTAGTTGCAGCAAGCGGGGGCTGCTCTTCGTTGCGGTGCGTGGGCATCTCATTGCCGTGGCCTCTCGTTGCGGAGCACGCGCTCTAGGAGCACGGGCTTCAGTAGTTGTGGCGCGTGGGCTCTAGAGCACAGGCTAAGTAGTTGTGGCACATGGGCTTAGTTGCTCCGCGGCATGTGGGATCTTCCCGGACCAGGGCTCGAACCCGTGTCCCCTCCATTGGCAGGCAGATTCTTAACCACTGCACCACCAGGGAAGCCCCATAACAACAATTTTTTAATGGGGAGAGGTCTTTCTGAATATGACATAAAACCTAGGATCCATGTAAGCATAAAAAATTATTTTAAAAAGGAATAACTATAAGGAAAATCTTAAATGCAGATGACAAGCTAGCAAAAATATACTGAACACTATAACAAAGGGCCAGTTTCTTTAATTTACAAAGTCTTTGTCACAACTGAGAGAAGAAATAACAAGCCAATAGAAAAATAAGCAAATTATATGACTAGACAGTTCACTATAAAATAAGTTGAATCAGCTTATAAATATGGAAAGATGCTCAGCCTCTATCATATTGATACTTTAAAAAGGGCAAACCAAAGCCATCAGTTGCCACCTTTACCTATCAGGTTTGCAAAATCTTAGTTTGTTAATACCCAGAGTTACTGAATTGATTGAAAAGCTGGCACCTTCATGAACACTGTTGGGAATTTAAAGTAACACAACAATTTGAGAGAAATTTTATAATAGCTATTGAATTTTTAAGTGTACTTACCCTTTGACTTGTCAGTTCCATTGCTAGTAACTGACCTGTTTATTCACAAATATGCCTCGCTATATTCAAGGACATTAGCTGCTATAACAAATTGAAAATAATATAAATTATCATCTATAGAGTCTTGATTAAATAAATTATGGTAAATCCATATAATGGAAAATATGTAGCTTTTTAAAATAGTAGAGAAATCTGTATGTGCTGATATGGAAAGACATACAAATTATACTTAAGTGGGAAAAATAAAGATCAAAAGGATCCTAACTGTACAAGAAGATACACACACATATGCTAGAATGTATATAATAGATATGCTAGAATACACATACTATTTTTCTGGAAGAATACATAAGAAACTTTTAACAAGAGTTCATACAGGAAGTAGGACCACAAGTCAAGGAGAGAGAAAACTTGTGCGCCGGGAGACTGACCGGTCACTAGTAGTAACCTCCACCAGAGTCACTAACAGGGGACACTTTGCCACCCCCTCGCTGCTTCCCCACATCCATACCCTACCATTCTAGGCCCAGTGAGGAAGGTACTTTAGAGATCCTTCATCTCCTCTTCTGTGTGCTGCCTTTAATACCACCTTGTCTCTCTGTCCCATGACCCTGAAGACTTGGGGGAGTGGCTGGCCGGATGCAGAGAGGGGAGCAGAGGGCTGGAGGAGGCAACAAGGCGCAAAGGAGGGTCAGTAAGGGCTAACGGTAGGCACTTGTGCCTACACTGACTCCGGGGAGATTCATTTATATTCCAGGAGAATCACCCCAATGGGTCTAAATCTCAAAATTCACCAGCCTCAGGTCAGAAAGTTGTCCTGTTCATTCCCAGAGGGTGTGATGCTCAGTGAACCGCTCAAGATTGCTGGAAAGTAGGGAGGGTTTCAGATGGTGACATGCAGTGGCCTGGGTTACACGCTGGGAACAATGTGTGACTTGGATTCACCTCTCCTACCACAGTATGACCCCCCAAAATATCCTGGTCTCTCACTCTCACATCATGAGTCGTATCTGACCCTGTTCAATTTGCCCTAGTAGTGTTTTTATATGACTACATGTTGCATCTTGCTCTCAGGATGTTTCCACTGCTCTTGTTAATTTTGTCAGTGGATTTATTAGGAGAAGAATCCATGCATTATTTGAACACGAGGTGGGTTAGGAAGACCACTGCCTTTACCTGGTTGATTTTACCCAATGACAGGGAAATGTATAAAGAAGGTAGAGAAGCTTGCCTCACTTTAGGATGAGGAAATTGGCTTCTTGATGTTTTCATCTGTGGGCTTGGGACTGAGCGACAGCCAGGATTTTGTTCAGTTTCAGGAATTTCTGTCTATATGGGTGAGACTACCTCTGACCAGCTCTGTTGTAGGTATTTCTGTCTCTACAAATAACAATGAACAGATCTTGCCTTTGGCTGAGGTGAGGTTGGAGGCATCATAAGTTTGCATCTTAGGTATTTCTTTCTTGAAAAAGAAAAGTCAGTTCCAGGATGCAGACTACACCTCGGCTCCTACCTCTTTCATAATTATGTACTGCTGTCAATCAGTCGAACCAGACAGGAGTCTGTGTACTTTGCACAGTCCATTTCCAGCTGATTGTTGTTAACAACTGTTGTGTCAGAGGCCACATTACCTAGGTTAACCTTTCAATTTTAGATGTAAAAACCCCTTTTAATTGCCTCTTACTAATGCTTGTGTAGGGAGATTTTGAAGAAGCCACAGCCACTTAAAATGTAAGTAATCACTGACAGTAATGCTCATTAAAAGCGGAGGCTTAGTAAAACCAAACAGCTAGCAAGACAGAATTATGGAGTAGCAGGTGGTCAGATTTCATTGTTTTAATTCCCCAAAGACAATCCTTTTTTTTTTTTTTGCGGTACGCAGGCCTCTCACTGCTGTGGCCTCTCCTGTTGCGGCGCACAGGCTCCGGACGCACAGGCTCAGCGGCCATGGCTTACGGGCCCAGCCGCTCCGTGGCATGTGGGATCTTCCCGGACCGGGGCATGAACCCGTGTCCCCTGCATCGGCAGGCGGACTCTCAACCACTGCGCCACCAGGGAAGCCTGAGAATCCTTTCTTTATGCCAGTCTCCTTAGCATTTCTTTTTCAAAGAGTGAAGTCTAGTATTCTCATCTGAGATAGGTTTTCCTCACTCACGTCGTATTTTATTGCTGTCATCCTGAGTTCCCATCGCATTTACTGTTTCAGGTTGTTTCTTCAGGTCTCAGAGAACATTGTAGGTTTTCTGGGGGACGCAATTCACTGCCAGTGTTTCATAACTTACAGCAGGTGGCACTGTAGCTGCAGTTTTGCAGAGTCAGTGATGATTCATACTTAAATTTCTTTTCTTCTTTCTTTACTTACTTATTTATTTGGAATCACGGTGTTTTGAGCCAGAGAATCTAATTAATCCAGCCATAACCTGATAGAATTTGAACCTCTTCACCAAGAATGTAGGAGAAGAAATTGAAAAGTAATCTAAAGTTTTCAAGTCCCGGGCAAAAAGCTGATTGCAGCTAGAGAGCCAGGGAGACTGACGTGGCATATATAAGAGCATCCATCTCAAAAGGAGTGGTTTTCAGCCTCAAATGCCCAGAGGAATCACCAGGAAAACTCTCTGTAAACCCACAGCTCTTCAAGACCAACCCCAGATCCCTTGAGTCAGAAACTGTAGGAAAGGTATCAAGACCTGTGTATTTTGGAAAAAGCTTTCCAGGTGGTTGAGCTAAAAAGTGTGCTCCTAGGGAAGTAACCTGCTTAAGTAGTTGTTCTAAAGTACTTACTTTACCCCATCTTCTCAATGAATAATCTGTTTCTCTCTAGTTCAACCTCTATCTCTTTTTCTCTCCCTGTGTCTGTTTCTCTCCCCACACCCGCCTTTTTTTTTTTTTTTTTTTTTGCCAAGGTAAAGATCTTATAAGGATCTTCACCAGTCCCTAGAAACTGTTACTCTTCAGTGTCCCCTAAAGGCAGCATAAACAATGATTAACCCCGGAATGTATGTTTAGGAGGTGGATGGGGGGAATGTCACAGAACGTTAAATCTTGAGAATTAGCAAGTGCCCTGTCCCCGTTTCTGTAGCACCAGGCACCTTCCTCCCTCATTACTCAGGTTCTCGGAAGAAAGCGGTGTCACTTTTTGCTGCCCAGCATCGCTCCTCCAGCTCTTATGATCAGGTTGAGTCTGATTCTCTGAAAAGGAAGGTAGATGAAAGGACTTCCCTTTTCAGGCGCAGAATGGTAATCTGACAGGCTGCCGCCTCCTGTGAGTGGCTGGTCACCCCATTTCCTCCTACTCCACCACAGCAGCCATGGCCCTGCTACCTCTGGTGAGAACTTCTGATAATGAAGGAGAAGGTTGGGAAAATCAACATCAGAATCCCACTGGTGAACTGTGCATTGTATTCTTTTTCACTTTGGTATCTTATTAAGCCTAACTAAGCACATCCACAAAACTCTACCTCTCTTTTCACAGCATGACCATGTTTCATTTTAATGAAATATGGTGGAATCCCCTCCTCAAAATTCTTAGTGCTATCATAGAATGAAGGCGAGCAGTGAGATGCACATATTGCCAGGAGAGGCCAAGTGGCTGATGAGAGATCTAAAAAGGAGACATTTACTTTGGTAATTTAGCCTCATTCCATGGTCTTGTTTTCAACTTTACAGTCTAGAAAGTAAAAGTGAATCATTTGCCTGAGGACAGACTCACATTAACCAGACTCCTAAGAGTCAGATGTATCAGTCAGAGTACCAACTTTCTACTCATTAAAAGTTCAAGCAACAAGTTGATAGTCTCTTCTCTATAGAAAAACTCTATGTGGGGAGCCAAATTATAATCCAAAAGTCTTGGTCAGCAGGAATTAGCAAGAGGAATTAGCTAGACCATCTTAGTCACATACATGTCAAATAAGCGGGCTTGGAGAGCTAGGGCATTCCAGGACCTGAACAGGGAACTGCAGTGATCCACTGTTGGCCCACTATGGCTATTAGTGTGGGGAGTCAAAGGGCCAGAATTTGACATGGAGAAATGCCAGACCACAGCCAGGTAGATTGTCCAAATTAAGTCGCCAGCCAAAGGGGGCAGGGGGAGTTTTACAAACAAAGCTAAGAATGGGAAAGCTAGGAAAGGATGGCCTATGTTAGTTCACTAAGTAAAGAGCAGGCAGCTGCAATAATAATTCTATTTCCTGTAGCCACAGTTAATCACATGTGTGGACAGATTTAGAGAAAAACATATAACCCCCAATTTTTCTTAATAAAAATAAGAAATGCATGTGGTAAAAACTAATTCCAACAGTATGCAAGAATATACAGGGAAAATAAAACTTTCTCTACCCACAGATCCACCATTTACAGTTTCAAGCACTGTTTTAGACAAACAGTTCTAAGAAAGTAATGCCATGTCCTGAGGGCTTTTTTAAAATGTCTTCAAATTTTTATTTCTAAAGATTGATTCAGTACGTGGTACCAGGAATCCAGAATGTTTAAGCCTCCAGGAGATGTGGATGCAGGATTAAGTTTAGGCACCATTGGTCTCATCAGGCTGTCTGTAAAATAGGACTATCCTGGCCTCTCTGTAAGAGAGACCCCTCCCCTGGGCTGCAGAACAGTTCTGGGGTGATGCTCTTTGCTTATTGCATCCCAGACTGACCAACCTCTTTTCTGAGTGACCCAATCTTTTTTTTTTTAATTTTATTGAAGTATAGTTGATTCACAATGTTGCATTAATTTTTGCTGTACAGCACAGTGATTCCGTTATACATATGTATATATTCTTTTTGTATTTTTTTCCATTACGGTTTATCACAGGATATTGAATATAGTTCCCTGTGCTATACAGTAGGACCTTGTTGTTTATCCATCCTATATATATAATAGTTTGCATCTGCTAATCCCAAACTCCCAATCCATCCCTCCTCCAACTCCCCCAGCCTTGGCAACCACAAGTCTGTTCTCTATGTCTGTGAGTCTGTTTCTGTTTTGTAGATATGTTCATTTGTGTCATATTTTAGATTCCACATATAAGTGATATCATGTGGTATTTGTCTTTCTTTTTCTGACTTATTTAGCTTAGTATGACAATCTCTAGTTGCATCCATATTGCTGCAGATGGCATTATTTCATTCTTTTTATGGCTGAGTAATATTCCAGTGTGTGTGTGTGTGTGTGTGTGTGTGTGTGTGTATACCACATCTTCTTTATCCATCCGTCAATGGACTTTTAGGTTATTTCCATGTCTTGGCTATTGTAAATAGTGCTGCAGTGAACATGGGGATGCATGTATCTGTATGAATTACAGTTTTGTCTGGGTATATGCTCAGGAGTGGAATTGCTGGATCATATGGCAACTCTATTTTTATTTTTTAAGGAACCTTCATACTGTTCTCCATAATGGTTGTACAAATTTACATTCCCACCAACAGTGTAGGAGGGTTCCCTTTTCTCCACACCCTCTCCAGCATTTGTTATTTGTATTGATAAGATTTTTTTAATGATGGCTATTCTGACCAGTGTGAGGCAGTACCCCACTGTAGTCTTGATATGCATTTCTCTAATAATTAGTGATAATGAGCATCTTTTCGTGTGCCTTTTGGCCAGCTGTATGTTGTCTTTGGAGAAATGTCTATTTAGGTCTTCTGCCCATTATTCGATTGGGTGGTTTGTTTTTTTCTTATTGAATTGTATGAGCTGTTTGTATATTTTGGAACTTAAGCCCTTATCAGTCACATGATTTGCACATATTTTCTGCCAGTCCATGTTTTGCTTATGGTTTCCTTTTTGTTTTGCTTCTGGTTTCCTTTGTTGAGCAAAAGCTTATAAGTTTGATTAGATGCCATTCGTTTATTTTTGCTTTCACTGCTATTGCCTAAGTGACCCAACCTTTATTTAATTCTGTTCATTAAATTCCAGGCATCTGACTTAGATGCAGAATACAAGAAGTTTCCTATCAGCAATTGGCTGTTGAACTATGAGCATTTTGGTATCATCTTGCTGCCTATTCTTTGCCTGAACTTTATGTTCTTTAAAATGACCTGAGAATCTGAGGTCTATTTGAGCCATTCTCCATGAGAACAGCTGACCAGTCATAACTTTTCACTCCTCAGTCATCCCATCCCACAAGTGATTTTTGAGTACCTATCATGTGCTGGACATTATTTAGGCACTGATGATAGAGTAGTAACCCAAGTAATTCTTCTTATAATGGGACTAATTCTAGTGGAGTGAGATAGATCATAAAACATCAAATGAAAAAATAAGTTGGAGATACAAGTCTGGAATTCAGGAAAGAGACCCAAGATGTAAATAGAAATTTTTTGAAGTAATTAGCACAGATGATATTTAAGCATGAAACTGGAAAAGTTCCCCAAGGGAGTGTCCTAAAAGAAACAAAAAGTCAGAGAACCCAATCCTGGGCATTAGCTCATGAAGAGATAGGGAGATGAGGAAGAACCAGCCAAGGGGGCTGAGAAGGAATGACCAGAAATGTAGGAGAGAACCAGAGGAGTGCGGTGTCTCACTGAGTGAAGATGCTGTTTCGAGGTCTTTGCCCTGTTCGTTAGGGTTAAGGCAGACAGTGAGTTTTTTGTTTTGCATTGATGGGTGACATCAGTTGGGTAAATGAGAGTTTCTCGAACAGTCTGAGGAGGGCTCATGGAAGAAAGATTATTCATTGAGGTTCTGAAGGATGAGTAGGTTCTAATGGGATACAAATGGGAAAGAATATTGCAAGATGAGGAGAATATGCGGGCAAAGATCTAGAATCAGGAATACTGTATTTGGAGGAGGCATGGGTAGAGGAGAGGGCGGTGCTTAGGAGAGGGGAATTTAGAGAGGGGAAGTAGGGCTAAATCAGAGGGCCTGGAATGGAGAGTGTGGACTTATCCTAAATAAAGATAAAACCCTAGATGCTTAATCCAGTGGTCCTGATGTTGCTCCCCCCAGAGGACACTTGGCAATGTCTGCAGACATTTTTGATTGTCTGTGGAGTGGGGCGCTACTGGCATCTAGTGAGTAGAGGCCAGAGATCCTTCTAACATATACTACAGTGCATAAGACAGACCTCATAAGACAGACAACAAAGAATTATCTGGCCTAAAATGTTAATGATTTTGAGGCTGAGAAACCCTGCCCCAAAGCGCTTTACTGCACCCCTCTTTTTTGGCAATGGACACTTGCAGCTGTACATGTTGTCGGTTGCTTTAAAGTTTAAACAATGAGCTGCTAGTTCTTCCCTGCCTCTCTCATTTTTCTTTATTCTAGACATTAAAGTTAAAAATTTTTCGCATTATATTCCAATGTGATAGATGAGAGGATGGTAAGTGTTACGTCTGGTTTTTTCCTCACTTAATTTCTAACATTCCATCCAGTTATACAATGGACTTTTACTTCCCCATTCCTTTGTCTGTTATGCTCACAAAAAAACTGAACAGTGCAATTAAATATAGTTTTGTGGCCCTTACTGTGATCCTAATGGGATAACCTTATGCCTGATGCTAGTGAGGTATTTTTCATTTCCCGCAAAGTATGACAGCTGGCGCTAAGCAGAGTATGCAGCACAGAGTTTTGTTTAAAAGACAGCAGAGGGCTTCCCTGGTGGCGCAGTGGTTGAGAGTCCGCCTGCCGATGCAGGGGACATGGGTTCGTGCCCCGGTCCGGGAAGATCCCACATGCCACGGAGTGGCTGGGCCCGTGAGCCATGGCCGCTGAGCTTGCGCGTCCGGAGCCTGTGCTCCACAGCAGGAGAGGCCACAACAGTGAGAGGCCCGTGCACCGCAAAAAAACCCAAAAAACAAAAAACAAAAAAATAACTATAAAAGACAGCAGAATGTAAGAGCCAAGTGTTTGCATCACAATTACAAATACTGAAACAAAAAGAGGTGATGTAGAAGGCAAAGATGCTCATCATTTCCACAGTGAAGATTAGGAACAAGAGAGACAATCTTAGGTGTGTTGAGTATAAAAATGGGCAGTGGTCCTCCAGGAAGTGAAGCCATTCCTCTCTTTTCCAGTGCTATATGTTCCACATGTATGTCGGGGTACGTGCCGGAGGGGGTATCGGTGATGAAATCGAAGACCCAGCCGGCGATGAGTATGAGATCTATCGAATCATCTTTGATATCACCTTCTTCTTCTTTGTAATTGTCATTCTCTTGGCCATAATACAAGGTAAGCATCATCCTCAAGAAGATCTGGAATTTGACCTACATATTGTTGAAGCTAACATTAAAGACGGGGTAAGAATGTCAGGTGTTCCTTAGAAAAGCCAAATGGAACTCTTCCGTTCAGTGTTTCTTCATTGGAAATCTGTAGAGGGAAAAACAAAGAAGCAAGGGACCCTGCTCTGGCCGGGAGATGGCTACAGGTTTCTCTGGCCTCCTTTCAAAGAACAGAATGGAAAGAGCACTTTCCTGGGTCTGATTTCCTGCCCTGCCGCTGATGACCTTTACAACTGGTGGTGGGTGAGCCATTTAGCCTCTTTGGGTCTATCACATGGAAATTATATAAAGCTCTAAGCCATGGGTTATTGAAAAGATTTCTTTAAAAATGATGTCTGTTCCGTGTGCCCTGGGAGCAGAATGCTGTTCTTCACATCTGACGAAACTGAGCCATAGTAAGTCTAAGAAACTTGGCTGAAGTGTACAGCTGAAAAGTGTCAGGGCTGGAATCCAAAGGCACAGGGTCTGGACCCAGAGCCGTCACGTGCAGCCACCGTGCCACGTTGACCCATTCGATCTTCCTTTTACTCCAAGGGAACTTGGAGCGGGTAGTTTTTTCCTCTCCTTTTATTCCAAGGTAACTTTTTTTCCCTCAGAAAAATCACTCATGTTGTCTTTTTCTGCTTACACATTTATCCTAGCTTGAATTAAATGTCTATAAATGGGACATTATCCTCTAAATTCCACAGGCAAGAAAATGATACCCTTTTATCAGTAAAGTACAGGAACACGTTTAAAGGATTCATAACCCTTCCTTTATGTCTTTATTGAGTGTAACAATAATGTGTTTACAAGAGGGCAAAGTCATATAAAGCACTTGGAAAAAAACATACAGCCCGGCAAGTCACAGGAGAAATGGGAACAAGGCAGCAGGAAGCCGTTAGTTGCTGACTGCTGCAGTTAATAATGCTAGGGAAAGTTTATTGATGATGAACTTGCGAAAAAAATGATTTGAGAAAAATTCCTCACAGTTAATATGGGCACGTTTGATTTGCAAATTAGCACTTGACAATCTTATTAGTGGCATTTTCTGTACTTTATGACCATCAGTCGCCATTGCTCCTTCTTGGCGTGAAGCAGGTAGTAACATACCATTTCTTGATGCCAAGGTAACCCAAGGTTATTCCTGCTGTCACATCATGTTTAAACCCCTTTTCAGGCAGTATGTATGTGCCCTGGGAACTGCA
Organism: Globicephala melas; assembly: GCF_963455315.2. Lineage (NCBI taxonomy): Eukaryota > Metazoa > Chordata > Mammalia > Artiodactyla > Delphinidae > Globicephala > Globicephala melas. The sequence goes on along the minus strand of NC_083329.1, from coordinate 75,885,660 downwards.
TGTATGTCTGCCCCCCAAAGAGAGAACGCTGCTGCCCTCGTAGGAGTATCTGGTGTGCGCTCACATCTTCTGCCAAGCTCTGAGCATCTCTCAGTGTCATGGTCCCTTTCCTTGGGAGGCTTAGCCAAGGGGCTGTGAATTTCATTATCCTTCTCTGGTTGATAGATTAAATCCCGTCTTTACTGAACACTAGGTTTAATTATCGATGCTTTTGGGGAACTAAGAGACCAACAGGAACAGGTCAAAGAAGACATGGAGGTGAGTCTCTCCGTTTCTGACTCTGCATTTTTGTTGTTGTGGACACTGCCTGTCCCCAGTGTCTTTTATCACAGAATGACGACTGTGGGAGAAGGGGGAGGGACATGAACAATGCATGGCTTCATTGGCCTGTTTTTGATTCAGGCAATACACGTAGTTGGGCACGGCTGCTAGGCTGTGTGGTGGGCTCCAGGGACATACAAACAGTAGTGTGGCGTCATCTGCCCCTCCAGGAGGGGGAGACCATTCATTCAAAATGGTGGATCCGCCGACAAATAAGTAAACAGGACATTGTGAGCAGTGTGACGAGCCCTTTATAGGAGGAAACCCTGCGTACCGGGGTCTCTGGGGCTGGTGTCTAGTTGCCTCTTGTATGATCAGGGGCGTACTTAAAAGAAGGGATGCCCAAGCTGAGGCCTGAGGATCGCAGAGGTGTGGATTTGAGAGAGGGAGCGAGAGAGCGTGCTCAGGCCAGTTTTAGGCCACCTCCCCACTCCGACGTGCCCCACCATGCCCATCACCAGGGGTACCATTCACATTGGATTCTGTGAAAACGTCACCGCCTGACATTCTATATACCAAGACTCTGATCTCAGGGAATTTGATACGCAGATTTTTTTCTTGGAAGCATAACTGGTTCGGGATGAAGCATTACTTTCTAGTAAAGGGGCTGGAGAAGAAGGCCAGCTAATTAAGAGCCTAATCATGCATTTGAGAGATTTACAGTGTGACTGACAGGCTGGGAAGCAAGAAAAGCGTCTTAAGTGGGGCAGTGAGGTGATCAGATTTCACATTTTAAAAAGATAACTATGGATTAAAATAGGGGGAGTGAGCTCGACACTGGCACACCCAGGGACAGGGAAGCAGCTGTCAGCATTTTCTAGGCAGGAGATGATGAGGCTTTTGCTAGAGACGTGCCACTGAGGATGCAGGAGGCAGTACTTTGGCATGAAAAGAACTTGGTGATTGGCCAGATGCAGAGGATGAAGCGTTTGGAGCAAGCGGGGATGTTGCTGAGGTTCCGTCCAGCATGAGCCTCTAGAGAGAAGCCGGGTGGCTCAGTTACACACAGAGTGACCGAGAGCGGTAACAAAGAGGAAGGGCAGTTTCCTGGGGAAAGCTGTTACGTGGGAACCTGTTTAGTTAAGAGACACTGAATGGTGTACAAGACTGGACTGCTGAATGGAGCCTTTCTGCTGTCAGCAGCTGTTGATCAGTAAGGCAGGGAGAATTATAAATTACCTTAATCATCTTGATTCTAGGCTCTCGCATCTAGGGCATCATAAACATGCCTCTAACGGTATGAAACAGCTTCTAATTTGCAGGGAAGATGGGCATCTGGAGCCACATGAGGACAATAACTATTGAATTCATTTGAGTTGATACACAGGAGATGCTAATGATAAAACGGAAGGCCTGCTTCTCCCTGGGTTTTGGGTAGCAGGCCTGCAGATGGCAGACCTAGCGGGTGAAGAGAGATGGATGGGATGGGAGGGAAGCGGAGAGAGCAGCGGTCCTGTTTCTAGAGTGGACTGCCATCCCAGTACATGTATATCGGCTGTGTGCCTAGCACGATGCCTGGCATGTGGCGGACCTTCTCTGAATCGTTGATTCAACACCTCACGGCTTGGTATTTGGTTTGGTCCTCCCCAGATGGAAGGAATTTGTGCCTCCCCCGCTCCACCAGCTTGGTCATCAGACTTGGCTAGGATAGATACCAAGTTTGTGGTTTCAGCTGAGGACACATTCAGTCCTACCTAGATAACTTGAGCCAGTGTAATGAACAAGAGTGACCACCGAGCCTGGGCGTGTTCACTTAGGCTGGAGGAAAGAAGAAGACATTGCTTTGCTTTTCGGCCATCATCATCTTGTTCTCTTCCTTCTGCCTCTGTTACTTCTTGCTGTTGGTTCCTATGTCATTTAAACCCCACGGCACGATGTAGTGGTGGCAACAGTTAAACTGATACTCAGGTGCTTGGCACGGTCTTCTGGGATGATCTTTTACGTAGACCGAATCAACCCAGTAGCTGCCCCTGAGTGGTGAGCTGTGTTTCCCTTTTGATTTGCTTTCTGAACTCTGACCTTTGCATACCGCCTTTGTCTTCTAGACCAAGTGCTTCATCTGTGGGATAGGCAATGATTACTTCGACACCGTGCCCCATGGCTTTGAAACCCACACTTTACAGGAACACAACTTGGCCAATTACCTGTGAGTGTGCCTCACTCGGACTCCCCTACCTCTCCTGATACCCCGGCATCCCCCACCTCAGGAAGCTGGAGAAACAGGACAGAGAGCACCTCTCGGAGGGAAAGACCCACAGCTAGTGGTTCTTTGGACTTAGGAAATGAAGTTGCAGCCCTCCACGTGAACAGTATCTTCTAGAACATGAAATGAAAAGGTGGCCAGGATGAGAACATGTACCAAGCCTCTCAGAGAGCTTGGGCCGTGTTTTCCATTTCGAACAGGAATGCTCCAGCTGCTCCCTAGAGATATGTGAATCTTCACGTTTCTTTACTGAAGAATCACTTTAGGCACCGCTGCAAACAGTTAAATGTTGTATTTTGTTTTTAATACATAGAAATCTATTACTTGAGACTAGCCAAAACAGTACTTCAGTCCAATATTATTTCTTAATCCGTTTCTAACCTGATTTTAATATCTAACAGAAAAGATCTAGAAAAAAAAAGATATAGCATTGTAGCAATTAAAAAAAAAGTGGGTTTTGGAATTCACAAGTGTGCAATATTAGACAAGTTATTGAACCTTTTTAATTATTGGTTTATCCAAATGAGGATTTCAATTCCTGCTCCATGAGTGAATGTGGAAACAGTTGCAGGCAGGGTCTGGCACTGAGCCTGATATAAAGCAGCTCCCAAGAGGTATAACGTAATCTGTGAACACATTATAGCTCCTTTGAAAAAAATATTTTAAAAGCTGATTAAGCTTTTGGTCCCCATGGCATTTTTTTTTTTTTTTGGCCCTGCAGGTTTTGACCCAGTTATTTTCTCTGCCGTGAAGAGCTATTAGTCCATGGCAGGATCAGAAGTATCTGTTTATGCTGATACTTCCATACAATCCATTTCTGATTACTCTCTCTGTATCTGTAGGTTTTTTCTGATGTATCTCATAAACAAAGATGAAACAGAGCACACAGGACAGGTAGGTAAAGAGTGGCCATACATCATCTAAAAGAAATGACGATAAAAGAATCTCTGCATTTTGGAATGTATACATTAAACATTAACTTTGGAATTACTTTCAGATATTAGTCATGGTATCTATCTTAGTATAACATTCCTGTTATCCTGGATGTGTATGCAAAGATTGCTGTAGTAGAAAAAGTAAAATTAGAATTGCACATTTATTAGCTGAAAATGCTGAGTTTGGGTTTTGATAATTATAATATACTTGATTGCTTAATCAGATAGCAGATGATTTCAAATGAACTTCATTCAATAGTATTACAGTCATTTAAAAATAATTGCATATCCTGGGACAAGATGGCAGAGTAGAAGGACCCTGAGCTCACCTCCTCTCAGGAGCACACCAAAATCACAACTGAATGCTAAACAACCATTGGTAAAAAAAAAGACTAGAACCTACCAAAAAAGATATTCTACATCCAAAGACAAAGAAGAAACCACAACGAGACAGTATAAGGGGTGCACTTGCAATATAATTAAATCCTATACCCACCCCAGATGGGTGACCCACACACTGGAGAATAATTATATTGCAGAACTTCTCCCACAGGAGTGAGAATTCTGAGCCCTATGTCACGCTCCCCAGCCTTGGGGTCTGGCATCAGGAGGAGGACCCCCACCCCCACCCCAGAGCACTTGACTTTGAAGCCAGCAGGACTTGAGTGCAGCAGCTCCAAAGAACTGTGCAAAACAGAGATACCACTCTTGGAGGGCACACACAAGGTCTTTGTGCCCCAGGACCCAGGGCAAGAGCAGTGACTTCATAGGAGCCTGGGCCAGACTTACCTGCTGGTCTTGGAGAGTCTCCTGGGGAAGCAGGTGTAGCTCACTATGGGGACAAGGACACCAGTGGATTCACTGGCCTGAGCTCTCCCAGAGGCCGCCATTTTGGCACCAAGACCTGGCTCCACCCAACACCCAAACCACCAACAGGGTGAGAACGCAGACCCACCCATCAGCAGACAGGCTGTCTAAAGGCTTCCTGAGTCCACAGCCACCTCCAGACACGCCCCTTACATGGCCAGCCCACCAGAGGGCCAAGACCCAGCTCCATCCACCAGTGGGGAGGCACCAGTTCCTCCCACCAGGAAGCCTGCACAAGCCTCACCCACTAGGGGGCAGACACCAGAAGGAAGAAAACTACAATCGCCTCCACACTGTGGAACTGAGTCTGCAAACACAGGTCAGAAACTACCCTGATGAGAGGGTGATGAGAGGGGAGTGTACTGCTGGGACACATAGGACATCCCCTACAGAGGGCCACTTCTCCAAGGTCAAGAGACATAACTGACCTTCCACATACATAAAAATACAAATAGAAATTCAGACAAATGAGATGGCGGAGGAATATGTTCCAGACGAAGGAACAAAACCCCAGAAGAACAACTAAGGGACGTGGAGATAGGCAACCTACCTGAGAAAGAGTTGAGAGCAATGATCATAAAGATGCAAGAACTCAGGAAAAGAATGGATGCACAGAGTGAGAAGGAACAGGAGGTTTTTAACAAAGAGTTAGAAAATATAAGTAACAACCAAACAACTGAACAATACAATAAGTGAAATGAAAAATACAGTAGAAGGAATTGATAGCAGAATAAATGAGGCAGAAGAACGGATAAGTGAGCTGGAAGATAGAGTGGTGGAAATCACTGTTTCAGAACTGGATAAAGAATCAAAAAAAATGAGGACAGTTTAAGCAGCCTCTGGGACAATGTCAAAGGCACCAACATTCACATTATAGGGGTCCCAGAAGGGAGAGAGAGAGAAAGGGCCTGAGAAGATATTTGAAGAGATAATAGCTGAAAAATTCCCTACCATGGGAAAGGAAACAGTCACCTAAGTCCAAGAAATATAGAGTCTCAGGCAGGATTAACCCAAGGGGGAACACACCAAGACACACAATAATAAAACTGACAAAAATTAAAGAAAAATATTAAAAGCCACAATGGGAAAGCAACAAATAACATACAAAGGATTCCCCATAATACTATCAGTTAATTTCTCAGCAGAAACTCTGCAGGCCAGAAGGGAGTGGCATAATATATTTAAAGTGATGAAAGGGAAAAACCTACAACCATGAATGCTCTACACAGCAAGGCTCTCATGCAGAGTTGATGGAGAAATCAAAAGCTTTACAGACAAGCAAAAGTTAAGAGAATTCAGCACCACCAAATCAGCTTTATAGCAAGTGCTAAAGGAACTTCTCTAGGCAGAAAGGAAAAGGCAACAACTAGAAAAAAAATTACAAAATGGGAAAGCTCACCTGTAAGGCAAATATACAGTAAAGGTAGGAAATCCTTTATACACAAATAGGATAACTAAACCAGTAATCGTGAGAGGAGAGTACAAATGTAGGATATTTGAAATGCATTTGAAATTAGGAGATCAGCAACTTAAAACAATCAAGTATATATATAGACTGCTATATCAAAACCTCATGGTAATCACAAATCAAAAATCTATAATTGATATACACACATTAAAAAAAGGAATTCAAACACAACACTACAGATGGTCATCAAATCACAAGACAGGAGAACAAAATAGGAAAGGAAGAAAAGACCAACAAAAGCAAATCCAAAACAATTAACAAAATGGCAATAAAAATATACCTATTGATAATTTCCATAAATGTAAATGGATTAAATGCTCCAACCAAAGGACACAGACTGGGTGAATGGATACAAAAACAGGACCCATATAAATTCTGTGTACAAGAGACCCACTTCAGATCTAGGGACACATACAGACTGAAAGTGAGGGGATGGAAAAAGGTATTCCATGTAAATGGAAATCAAGAGTAGCAATACTCAGATTAGACAAAATAGAGTTTAAAATAAAGACTGCTATGAAAGACAAAGAGTGACACAAAATAGTAATCAAGGGAATAAATCCAAGAAGAAGATACAACCATTGTAAATATATATGCACCCAACATAGGAGCACCTCAATGTAGAAGGAAATGTTAACAGACATAAAAGGAGTAATTGACACTAGCGCAATATTAATGGGTGATTTTAACACCCCACTTACATCAATGGACAGATCATCCAGACAGAAAATCAATAAGGAAACACAGGCCTTAAATGACACATAAGACCAGATGGACTTCATTGATATTTATAGAGCATTCCATCTGAAAGCAGCAGAATACACATTCTTTACAAGTGCACATGTAACATTCTCTAGGATAGATCTCATGCTGGGCTAAAAAGCAAGCCTCAGTAAATGTAAGAAAACTGAAATCATATCAAGCATCCTTTGTGACCACAATGCTATGAGATTAGAAATCAATTATAGGAATAAAACTGTAAAACACACACAAACACATGGAGGGCTAAGCAATATGTTACTAAACAACCAATGGATCACTGAAGAAATCAAAGAGGCAAATTTAAAAAAATACCTAGAAACAAATGGCAACGAAAACTTGACAACCCAAAAACTATGGGATGCAGCAAAAGCAGTTCTAAGAAGGAAGTTTATAGCAATACAGTCTAACCTCAGGAAACAAGAAAACTCTCAAACATCCTAACCTTACACCTAAAGCAACCAGAGAAAGAAGAACAAACAAAACCCAAATTTAGTAGGACAGAAATCAAGATCAGAGCAGAAATAAATGAAATAGACACAAAGGAAACAATAGCAAAAATCAATGAAACTAAAAGCTGGTTCTCTGAGAAGATAAAATTGATAAACCTTTACCCAGATTCATCAAGAAAAAAAGGGAGAGACCTCAAATCAGAGGTCAGAATGGACACCACAGAAATACAAAGGATCATAAGAGACTAGTATAAGCAACTATATGCCAATAAAAGGGAGAACCGGGAAGAAATGGACAAATTCTTAGAAAGGTACAACATTGCACCAGCAAGAAATAGAACATACGAACAGATCAGTCACAAGTAGTGATATTGAAACTATGCTACCACCAACCGATGGATCACTGAAGAAATCAAAGGGGAAATTAAAAAATACCTAGAGACAAATGACAATGAAAACACGAGGTTCCAAAACCTATGGGATGCAGCAAAAACAGTTCTAAGAGAGAAGTGTATAGCCATGTAAACTTTATAGTTACAGCCATATAGGCTCAAGAACCAAAAAAAAAACTCAAACAACCCAACCTTACACCTAAATCAACTCGAGAAAGAACAAACAAACCTCAAAGTTAGTAGAAGGAAAACAATCATAAAGATCAGAGCAGAAATAAATGAAATAGAGATGAAGGAAACAATAGAAAAGATCAATGAAACTAAAAGCTGGTTCCTTGAAAAGATAAACAAAACTGAATAAATCTTTAGCCAGATTCATCAAGAAAAAAAGGGAGGGCACCCAAATCAATAAAACTAGAAATGAAAAGGGAGATGTTACGTAGGAAACCACAGGAACACAAGGGACCATAAGAGACTAATACAAGAACTATATGCTAATAAATGGACAACCTAGAAGAAATGGACAACTTCTTAGAAAGGTACAAGGAATAAACAGAAATAGGAACAGACCAATTACAAGTACTAGAATTGAACCTGTGATTTAAAAACTCCCAAAAAACAAAAGTCCAGGACCAGATGGCTTCACAGCAGAATTCTACCAAACATTTAGAGAAGAGTTAACACCTATACTGAAACTAATCCAAAAAACTGCAGAGGAAGAAACAGTTTCAAACTCATTCTATGAGGCCACCATCACCCTGATACCAAAACCAGACAAAGATACCACAAAAAAAATTACAGGCCAATGTTACTGATGAACATAGACACGAAAATCCTCAACAAAACACTAGCAAACCAAATCCAACAATACATTAAAAGGATCATACACCATGATTGAGTGGGATTTATCCCAGGGATGTAAGGGTTTTTCAATATTCCCAAATCAATCAGTGTAATACACCATATTAACCAATTAAAGGATAGAGACCATATGATCATCTCAGTAGATGCAGAAAAAGCTTTTGATAAAAGTCAACATCCACTTATGACAAAAACTCTGCAGAAAGTAGGCATAGAGGGAACCTACCTCAACATAATAAAGCCCACATATGACACATCCACAGCTAACATCACACTCAATGGTGAAAACCTAAAAGCATTTACTCTAAGATCAGGAACAAGACAAGGATGTCCACTGTCACCCCTTTTACTCCATGTTGTTTTGGAAGTCCTAACCCCAGCAATCAGAGAAGAAAAAGCAATAAAAGGAATTCAAATTGGAAAAAAAGTAAAACTGTCACTGTTTGTAAATGATGTGATATACTACACGTAAAAAATCCTAACGATGCTACCAGAAAACTACTAGAGTTCATCAAGGAATTCAGTAAAGTTGCAGGATACAAAATTAACACACAGAAATCTGTTGCATTTCTACACACTAACAACAAATAATCAGAAAGAGAAATTAGGAAACAATCCCATTACCTAAATGTCCATTGACAAAGGAATGGGTAAAGAAGATGTGGTACACACATACAGTGGAATATTACTCAGCCATAAAAAAGAATGGAATAATGCTGTTTGCAGCAACATGCACGGACCTAGAGATCGTCATACTGAGTGAAGTAAGACAGCGAAAGACAAATATCATATGATATCGCATATATATGTGGAATCTAAGAAAATGGGTCAAATGAACTTATTTACAAAACAGAAATAGAGCCACAGATGTAAAAAACAAATTTATGGTTACCAGGGGGGAAGGGGAGAGGGATAAATTGGGAGATTGGGATTGACATGTACACACTACTATATGTAAAATAGATAATCAACAAGGACTTGCTGTATAGCACAGGGAACTCTACTCAATACTCTGTAGTGACCTATATGGGAAAAGAATCTAAAAAAGAGTGGATGTATGTATATGTATAACTGATTCACTTGAGGAAACACAATATTGTAAATCAACTACACTCTAATAAAAAGTTAAAAATAAAAGAATTTCATAAGGACAAAAACAAACAAAGGAAACAATCCCATTTACCATCGCATCAAAAAGAATAAAATACCTAGGAATAAACCTACCTAAGGAGACAAAGACCTGTACTTCGAAAACTATAAGATGCTGATGAAGGAAACCAAGATGACACAAAATGATGGAAAAATATACCATGTTCTTGGGTTGGAAGAATCAATATTGTCAGAATGAATAAACCAAGCGTCCCTAGTGGTGCAGTGGTTAGGAGTCCACCTGCCAGCACAGGGGACATGGGTTTGAGCCCTGGTCCAGGAAGATCCCACATACCGCAATGCAACTAGGCCCGTGCACCACAACTACTGAGCCTGTGCTCTGGAGCCTGCGAGCCACAACTACTTAAGCCAGTGCGCCTAGAGCCTGTGCTCTGCAACAGGAGAGACCACCGCAATAAGAGGCCCATGCGCCACAATGAAGAGCAGCCCCTGCTCACTGCAACTAGAGAAAGCCTGCGTGAATCAATGAAGACCCAGCACAGCCAAAAATAAATAAATTTTTTGAAAAATGAATAAACTACCCAAGGCAATCTAGAGATTCAGTGTAATCCCTATCAAATTACCAATGGCATTTTCAAAGAACTAGAACAAAATTATTTTTAATTTGTATGCAGACACAAAAGACCCCAAATAGTCAAAGCACTCTTGAGAAAGAAAGATGGAACTGGAGGAATCAGGCTCCCTGACTTCAGTCTACACTGCAAAGCTACAGTAATCAAGACAGTACTGGCACAAAAACAGAAATATAGATCAATGGAACAGGACAGAAAGCCCAGAGATAAACCCACACACCTATGGTCAACTAATCGATGATTAAGGAGGCAAGAATATGCAATGGAGAAAAGACAGTCTCTTCAACAAGTGGTGCTGGGAAAACTGGACAGCTACATGTAAAAGAATGAAATTAGAACACTCCCTAACACCATACACAAAAATAAACTGAAAATAGATTAAAGACCTAATTGTAAGGCCGGATACTATGCAATTCCTAGAGGAAAACAGAGGCAGAACACTCTTTGACATAAATCACAGCAAGATCTTTTTAGATAACACCTCCTAGAGTAATGAAAATAAAAACAAAAATAAACAAATGGGACCTAATTAAATTTAAAAGCTTTTTCACAGCAAAGGAAACCATAAACAAAATGAAAAGGCAACCCTCAGAATGGAAGAAAATATTTGTAACCGACAAGGGATTAATCTCCAAAATATACAAACAGCTCATGCAGCTCAATATCAATAAAACAAACAAGCCAATCAAAAAATGGGTGGAAGACCTAAATAGACATTTCTCCAAAGACATACAGATGGCCTAGAGGCACATGAAAAGATGCTCAACATCACTAATTATTAGAGAAATGCAAATCAAAGCTACAGTGATGTATCATCTCACAACGGTCAGAATGGCCATAATCAAAAAACTCTATAAACAATAAATGCTGGAGAGGATGTAGAGAAAAGGGGACCCTCCTACACTGTTGGTGCGAATGTTAATTGGTACAGCCACTATGGAGAATGGTATGGAGGTCCACCAAAAAACTAAAAATTGAACTACCATATGACCCAGCAATCCCACTACTGGGCATATACCCTGAGAAAACCATAATTCAAAAAGATACATGCACCCCAATATTCATTGCAGCACTATTTACAATAGCCAGGACATGGAAGCAACCTAAATGTCCATCAGCAGAGGAATGGATAAAGATGTGGAACATATATACAATGGAATATTACTCAGCCATAAAAAGGAACGAAATAGTGCCATTTGCAGAGACGTGGACAAACCTAGAGACTGTGGTACAGAGTGAAGTAAATCAGAGAAAGAAAAAATATCATGGAATATCACTTATACATGGAATCTAGAAAAATGGTACAGATGAACTTATTTGCAAAGCAGAAATAGAGACACAGATGTAGGGAACAAACTTATGGATATCAAGGGGGAAGGGGGGTGGGATGAACTGAGATTAGGATTGACACATATACACTACTACGTATATAATAGATAACTAATGAGAACCTACTATGTAACACAGGGAACTCTACTCTATGCTCCATGGTGACCTAAATGGGAAGGAAATCTAAAAAAGAGGGGAATTATTTCATTTATATATATATATATATAAATTCACTTTTCTGTACAGCAGAAACTAACACAACATTGTAAACCAATTATATACTCCAATAACAATTAAAAAAAAAAGAAATCCCAGAAATAAACCAACGCACCTTTGGTCAATTAGTTTACAACAAAGGAGGTACAATATACAATGGAGAAAAGATGGTCTCTTCAATAAGTGGTGCTGGGAAAACTGGACAGCTACATGTAAAAGAATGAAATTAGAACACTCCCTAACACCACACACGAAAATAAACTCAAAATGGATTAAAGACCTAAATGTAAGCCTGGATACTGTGTAACTCCTAGAAGAAAACATAGGCAGAACACTCTTTGCCATAAATCACAGCAGTATCTTTTTGGATCTGTCTCCTAGTGTAATGGAAATAAAAACCAAAATAAACAAGTGGGACCTAACAGCTTAACATCTTTTGAATAGCAAAGGAAGCCATAAACAAAATGGAAAGAAAACCTACGGACTGGGAGTAAATATTTGCAAATGATGCAACTGACAAAGGATATACAAAATATATCCAAAATATACAAACAGCTCCTACACCTTAATATCAAAAAAACCACCAACCCAATCAAAAATGGGCAGAAGACCTAAATAGGCGTTTCTCTAAAGAAGACATACAGATAGCCAAAAAGCACATGAAAAGATGCTCAGCATTGCTAATTATTAGAGAACTGTAAATCAAAACTACAATGAGGTATCACTTCACACCGGTCAGAATGGCTGTCATCAAGAAGTCTACAAATAATAAATACTGAGAGGGTGTGGAGAAAAAGAAACCCTCCTACACTGTTGGTGGGATTGTAAATGGGTACAGCCACTATGGAGAACAGTATGGAGGTTCCTTAAAATACTAACAATAGAGCTACCATATGATCCTGCAATTCCACTCCTGGGTATATATCTGGAGAAAACGATTAATTTGAAAAGATATGTACCCCAATGTTTACTACAGCACTATTTACAATAGCCAAGACATTGAAACAACCTAAATGTCCACTGACAAATGAGTGGATACAGAAGATGTGATACACACACACACACACACACACACACACAATGGAATATTACTTGGGCATAAAAAATTATGAAATAATGCTTTTTGCAGCAACATGAATGGACCTAGAGATTATGATACTAAGTTAAGTAAGTCAGACAAAGACAAAAGTCATATGATATTTCTTGTATGTGGAACCAAAAATAAAATGATACAAATAAATTTATATACAAAACAGAAATAGAGCCACAGACATAGAAAACATCTATGGTTACCAAAGAGGAAAGGAGTGGAAGGGATAAATTAGGAGTTTGTGATTAACATATACACACTACTATATATAAAATAGATAGCAACAAATACCTACTGTATAGCACAGGGAACTATTCTCAATATTCTGTAATAACCTATAAGTGAAAATAATCTGAGAAAAAAATATATGTATGTGTATAACTGAATCACTTAGCTGTACACCTGAAACTAACAACACTGTAAATCAACTATACTTCAATTTTAAAAATTAAAATAAATAAATAATTGCATATTAAATGTTTAAGGTTCTGCCCGAGCTATTTGAAATTCTCCCTCCACAAATTCACCTGCCATTGTTAATAGTTTGAATTTGAATGGTACAATTAAACAAAAACAATAGTTTTAAGGAACCCTCAAAATCATATATCACAAATAGGTTTTTATCATTATTATATTACAGTCAGGATGAAGATTGATTATTTATTAGTAGAAATAAATAAGACCTGGTATAATTAGGAACTACCTAAATGAATTTGGGATTATAACTATGTGTAATACACCATTATATGTATGTGACATATATATATATGTATGTAAAATAACAAATTTGAGTCTCTTTCTATCTTATATTTTGTGGTAACACAGAGATCCTAGGGAAAGACATGTTCTTAACACATTGCCTTTACTTTTACAGGAATCTTATGTTTGGAAGATGTATCAAGAAAGGTGCTGGGAATTCTTCCCCGCTGGGGATTGTTTCCGGAAACAGTACGAAGACCAGCTAAATTAATCTCAGTCCCAGGTCACCTCCGAAAACAAACACACACACACACACACACACACAGACACGCTCTCTCTGTCTTTGTCTCTGTTCTTCTGTTTCTAGACTCTCTCTCTCTCTCTCTCTCTCTCTCTGTTCCCTTGGAAACATCTGCTGATTTTCTGAATTGCCAGCATTATATGCTTTCTCGGAGCAGTGAAGCTGTGTTTCTCAAGACTTGACTGTGCTTTTTCCCCCACCTAGTGTATTTTCTTTGAGAATAATGACTGAAGAATAATCTAAATTCATACAAGGACAAAATAGGAACTTTGGAAAGAAAACCATTCTGGAGACTCTCAATTGTTACACACACAGATTTCCTTCTGAGACTCCTGGAAATCAGCTTGCACTATGGGGCTTTCACAGAGAAGCGTGGCAGCCACACTCATCCGGCCTCTTTATTTCACCATCCAGAAAGGAACTCTCTAATGGTCACAGAGCACTGTAGCACTTACCAGATTGCCGTGGACACCAGTTACGAAGGGAAATAGTGCCTTACTATATGTGGGTTGAGCTATGCAGAAGATATGTGCATGAAAAAACATCTTTATTTTCCTTATGTCGACTTTTTTTCTTAGTTAGATTGATTTTTGTGAGGTTTTTTTTTTTTTCTTTCATGCTTTTCTTTGGTGGGGGAGGGTAAGAAAAGCAGTTTGCGTGCACCTTTTAAAAAAGACGGGTGGCCTGTCTCAGGATGAGAGGAGGTTCTTCTCATTCATCCAGATTCCCATTTCCCCTCCCCCTGTGCTCTTATTCTGGTAATGCTCTGATGCAATATTGCAACTTTATGAAATCTTTGTATGAAAACAAAAAGACTGCAAAAAATATACTTTCAAAAGAAATAATTCATTGCATGTTTATTATGCAAGTTTAAATGAACCAAGAAAACCTTCAGAAGCAAGTTGATCCACGTGAAAGAACTTTCATGATAATTATATCCATAGTAATAAAGTGTCGTGGGCTTAATTGTATATTTGGAGCCAGTGTCATCCACCAACAATGTGATACATTATGAACTTGACAGTAGTTTTGGGTTTTTCTCTTTCTTTCGGCCACCTGTGATCAGTTGTGGATTAAGGACTTCTTGTCGGGCCATTTTTTTAATATCAAAGCTGAAGCAATATCCATTCAGGGATTTCATCAGTTGCATCAAAAAACACGGATAATAATATATCAGTCACTCCATTTTGAGTCCTTTAAATGTAATGCGAATCTTTACAAATAAAAAAGAGATTCAGAATGGAAGCAAGGTCATTTTGCAAATATTGGAGCTCTTTTATTACAAGGTCTGCTTGTTAATTTTAGAATTGTAAAACTGCTCTGATTAAACTATTTAACTTTCTCACCCTCTTTCTCCATTTCACTTATAACTGGGATGCATCAGAAAGCCTTGAGCTTTTAAGTTGTGTGTGTCTAGCGCAATCCAAAACACTACCTTAAGGCCTGTCATACGTCCCTGCAGCTAGCAAGTTTTCTGCTTTTATGATTACAGAACCTCAGAGCTGTGGAGCATTTTGAATCACCTAGCTCCACCCCTGTCATTTCCTTGTCTTGGGGTCATCCAGATTTCTTGGAAACCACCAATAACAGAAAAATCAGTCTCCCGAATCATTTTAATTTTTAATCAGCTTTCATTTTAAGAACTCTTCCTTATTCAGGGCAAATTCATTTCCATGCAACAATAGGGATTCATTTTCTGTCTTAATCTGGAAGAGGACTGGCACACCAGTAAGTGATATATGAAACGTTCCAATGCTAATTGAACAGGTACTGTGTACCAAGGGCAGTGCTGGGTATCTACTGTCATTTTTCAGCCCATTGGCACATCACAGCTGTGGTACTTAGATTTTGCATTTGTCTTGAAAAACTTTGCCCTTCTTCCTTTCTAGGTTCTTTGGCAGGTTAAATGGACATAAGACAGGTTCACAGGAGAAAAACAATTTTTTTATGTACGTGAGCCCCACAAAGACATGAGAGGCTCCCAACAGTGAGGCAACTGAGGCTTATGTGCCATCCTGAGCTCCGGAGAAGAGAGTGGGGTCTGGGCCTTCAAAGGGAAGGAAGACAATTCACAGGACGGTGGCAAGAGCAAATATTTGGTAAACAAGTTTTTGCCGTGCCAGGTAGAACAAACAGGCCCTGCTGGGCTCCCCCCAGCCTCCCACACCAGCCCACACTCTCTATAGTTATCCCTGGTGATGGTTCTCTTCCTGGACCAGGTCTTCTATCTGAATTCTTTTAGACACTTAAGGAGGAGGTAAAAAGCTCTTCCTGAGTCTTCTGAGGCTTGATTGACTTCAGCTCAAAGTAATCCACATGCCAGAGTGGCACATTCTGGAGAGGCTCATACTTAAACCTCTCAGTAACATTTTTATTTGGATGAAGGAGTCAATTTGTCCGTGCTGTGGGAATCCTCAGTCCTGCTCAAGGAGGTGACCTCATGTTCTGAGGAGTCTGGATAAAAGAAATGAGGTCAGCTCCACAAAATATCCAAGACTACGTTCCCCTTTGCCACAAAACACTTCAGAGGAAGCACGCAACGGAGAGGAATAAATGTTATTCTGGGACATAAAGTCTGACAAATTCAGGTCTTCTGTTCATAATGCCAAAGTCAGAGTTGACATGAAACAACAGTACAAGTGAGAGGTGAGCGAACAAATTCCTAGTTGTCCCCTGGATTCTGCAGATTCTTGTAGACTCTCCTGATTGATGGCTCCCGGCTTTAGAGCCCTGGTCGGTGACAGACAAGTGCTCAGGGAGAAGCAGAGAAAGGCTGAATTCAGGAAAGGAAGCTTCCTTCCACTCGTGGCCTTTGGCCATCAGTGTTGGAGGAAGACTAAAGGCGCAGAGCTGGTCACTTTAGAAACTGTCACTGGTGCTGTCAGTGGCCGACAGAGGAGTAGGGTTCCTCTTTGTTTCCGTCTCAAGGCCTCAAAGGGGAAGGGGCAGATTTTCTGCATTGGCGTTATTATTAAATCTCCCAGGAAATGTTGCACGAATTACAAACACACTGGGACTCTCTACTTCTGTGATTAAGCTCAGGGCTGCCTAACTCACACTGAAGAAATGTAATCCCCTCAGAAATTTTCAAGTATTCAGACAATCACAAAGAGTATCATAATATCCTATCTTCATGTCTCTGCTTCCACTCTCTCAGCCATTTTTCTCCCTTTCTTATTTCATCTATTCCTACCCCACTTCTTTTCTATGGAAACATCTCTTCATCCTACTCCATAAGATAAACAGCTAAAGCAGGCAGTTAGCTAGATAGGAGCAGAGCAAGGTGGGCAATGGCCTAATGGCAGGAACAACACACCTAACAGCCGGGGTCCTTGGGTAGACAAAAGTAGGAACTTCCAGACCGACAGGAAACCACACATTTTGGGGTGACAAGTGTCCTGAAGGCAGACAAAGAAAGGTGGGAAAAGGCGGGAATCTCTGGTGTCCATTGTAACCTTTTGGTCACTATGCCCTCATTACAATAAAATTAGCCTTGCATATAAGAAGTTCTTATCGTGCACCGATGCCACGATACTTCCAATCAAGGCTAAATAAGGACAAAAATCCTTCCTCCCCTCAGGAAGGTGGGGCTGATGAAAATCAGGGAAAAGAACCCCCAAACCTCTCCCTCCCAAATGAATATTCCACCTCTTCTTTTCTACATCCACATAAGAAGTTTCCCAAAGAAACTCAGGGCAGCTACTCACCGGAGCCTGGCTGCTCTCCCCTAGGGAGCATACAATCGCTTAAATAAACCCTTGCTTTACTTTCCTGACCTCCCGCCTTGTCCCTGAATTCCTTCTGCGACGAGACAAGAAATTAGCTGCCAGTATCATCTTTGGCGAGGCAGCCAGGGGAGTTCGGTAAGCCTCAGCCTCTCGCCTCCCTTACGCTTGAGAGGCGCTGCCTTGCTTCCTGCCATTCATTTCTCCCCCCTCCATTCCCTCCCTCTCTCTCTCTCTCCCTGATTGTCTGTCCCATTTTCGGACCTGCTGTTGCAAAGATGTGAGCAGGAGTCGAGCATCTAAAAGCCGCTAGGGCACTCGCCACTGGAAGACTCTCCTCCGGATGACAATAGGTCTGTCCGCCCACCTCAAGGCAATTTCCGGGCAACGTTTTTAGGCACACAGTTAAAAGCATACCACCACCCACTCCCTGCAGCTACCCTTATAGGCTTACTATTGGTCCACCTATGCCTGACTATCCTTGTCTCTCTCTGTATCCCCATCTTTTACTTTCCATTCTTTTTTCATGCCTTACTCTGCTGGAAATGGGAAAAGTGAATCTGCCAGGCATTTTCCAACCTTGCCGTTAGGTCTTATACCTCTCATTACTCGCAAGGCACGTCAGGAGAAGCTTCCAAGCATTCTCACAGGCGGCTAGGGACCCAAACCATAGGAGCTTTGCCCTCTGGGTTTGCCTTATCCACCATTTAATTAGCTGTCCTCGGGTTCAATTGTGTGGAAGTATAAAATGCAGCCTTACTCAGACTGTAAGAGAGTTCACACCGTGCCCATGGCTGTTACGGTCCCTTCGGGAGCTCCCTTGTGCCGTGGGTGGTCTGTGTACATAACCCCTGGTGTTGGGAAGGGGGACAGTCCTGCCCCGTGCGGTTGGAACCAGCGGCGGTGGCGCTGCATCTGGGCTGCCATTCTTCTCCACTCGCCTCTGCACGGCACCCTGCATTCGGCCAGGTCTCTCCACGGTCCATCACACAAGCGGGATCCATCCCCGCCCCCAACTCACACTGTGGGCACGGGGCAGTTCATGCTGGGGGCTAGACGCACACATGGCCACGCCCCAGGAACACATGACCCCAGTTTGCCATGCTTGCCTCCCCTGGGTTGCATGATTGGGAGTGTTCTCACAGGGCTGTCGGGCCCTCCATCCCACCAAGTGCAGACAGAGTGCCTCCACCTTGGGCCACCATATCCCCCCCCACCCCCGGCTGGTGGCGCTGCCCGCTGCATGGAGCATTCTGGGGGCGGGGGCAGGGTAGCACCCAGGCCAGGGGGTGCTGCCCACAAAAGGGAAGGGAAAAGAGAAGATTTTTCACAAACCACCTCCCTTCATGGCCAGTGCCTGTTTCCAGAAATATACCATCCTCTTAGGGAAAAAAAGCTGTAACCTAAATAGGTCCTGGAACTATGAGGATGTCTGTTCTAGAAGTACATACCCCAGAACACAGAGATTAATCGTTGGCCACAGAATCTATAGAGAAACCTTCAGGACGGCCACTCATCCTGGGTACTGCAGACACCACGATAGGACACAGGCCCCAGGATGCTGGGGCCAGCAGCATCGCCGTATGGGGGAGTAGCTAACCCCCATTGTGACTAGTATGGAAGGGACTAGGTGGACAGGGACACCTGGAACAAGTCCTGTCCTAGGGAACTGCCACGGGACCTCCTAACGCCAGTGCACCTCTCTGTTACGGGAGCACCATCTCCCTGAAGGAATGATAGGAAACACCTCTTCCATCCCCAAGGACTGACCCCTCAGGTGCATTCTGATTCCCTAGGACAAGTTTCCTCTAGATTGTTTAAAGTGAAAAAAACGTGCTTTCTTTTGTAACACAGCCTGGCCCCAGTATAAACTTGAGGACGATGAGGCCTGACCAGAAAATAGAAGCCTCAACTATAATGCCTAACATCCTACAGTTAGACATCTAAATGAACGGAAGTTCCTTATGTTCAGGCTTCTGAGGCCCTAAGAGAGAACCTAGAGCTACGCAAGTCCTATGTTAGGGAACCCTGCTGGCTGGGACCCATTCAGGCTACACCAAAGCCCGCTCTAGTGGCATCTGTGGAGGAACACAAGCTCCAGACAGAAGCCCCAAGCCCCACACTCTTTCACCATCTTCAGCTCCTCCCCTGCCCTATAAGCCTCTTTACCCTTCCATACCAGCAGTGCAGCCAGAGTTTCCCAACCCCCTTCAGGAAGTAGTCAGTGGGCCTCAGGGAGTTACTGGAGTCCACACCCCTTTTTCTTTTTTTTTTTTTTGGTACGCGGGCCTCTCACTGTTGTCTCTCCCATTGCGGAGCACAGGCTCCGGATGCGCAGGCTCAGCGGCCATGGCTCATGGGCCCAGCCGCTCCACGGACCGGGGTACGAACCCGTGTCCCCTGCATCGGCAGGCGGACTCTCAACCACTGCACCACCAGGGAAGCCCCACACCCCTTTGTCTTTGTCCAACCCACTGCTGCACTCCCTTAGGCTGATTCTCCGAGGACCCCCGCTGGCTCACTGAAGAATTCCCGGGACTAACTCTATCCTTTGACCTTACCTGGAAGGACCTAAATATTGTTCTTTCCCACTGCTGCACCACTGAGGAAAGACCCATATTTGGGCACAGGCTCAAACATATGCCGATGGATTACATGTCACCCAACCTCACCAATGCCCTGTGGACATGACAGCAGCGCCTCTAATGGATCCCAGTCGGGACTACTGGCCAGGCCAGCCTGGTATCACTAGAAGGGATCACATGATCCTCTGCCTTACTGAAGGGATGAAACAATGCATAATGAACCCTGTTAACTATGATATGGTTAAAGAGATCACCCAAGGCCAAGATGAAATCCAATCCTACTTCAAGACCGATTGGCATCAATAGGTACTCTCAGAAAGTATATGAATGTAGATGCAGACACTTTTGAGGGACACATAGTATTTGCAACCCACTTCATTAGCCAATCAGCCCCTGACACTCATAGAAAGCTTCAAAAGTTTGCCATGGAGCCCCAAACACCTCTCAACCTTTTTATTGATAACGGCCTTCAGAGTCTTTAGCAATAGAGACCAGGCTGAGGAGGAAAGGAAGGAACAGTGTGACTTAAGAAAGGAACGACTGCAGGCTAGGCTTTTGGCAGCCATCACGACAAGACCTAACCCACCACCTGGTCACCCCAAAAGTACTCCCAGAAGACCCCTGCCAGGAAAGGGAAATTTTTTTAGCTGTGGGAGCCCCAAACACTAGAGGAAGGAATGCCCAGGAAACAGGTCCCAGCTACACCCAGGATGCCATGCCCACACTGTAAGAAGGTACACCACTGGAGGAGGGCATGCCCCCAGCTCCGAAGCAAGTGAGGTAATTCCCCCATGCCAGTCACGGCAGTGTTTGACTGACAGGACCCAGGACCTCCCAGGGCTCCTGAGACCGTCATCATCACACAGGAAGAACTGCAGAAGACGTGACAGGTAAACTTCTCCAGTTTCTAGTGGACACGGGAGCCACTTACTTTGTCCTGACTTCTCACACTGGGCCCCTTGCCCCCGAAACCTGCTCTATTATTGGAGTAGAAGGAAGACCAAAGCTAAAACATTTCACCACCCCTCTACCTTGCACCTGGGGAAAGATACTTATAACTCAGAAGTTTCTTGTCATGCCTGAATGCCCTA
This sequence comes from Globicephala melas, assembly GCF_963455315.2. Lineage (NCBI taxonomy): Eukaryota > Metazoa > Chordata > Mammalia > Artiodactyla > Delphinidae > Globicephala > Globicephala melas. The sequence continues at coordinate 75,864,624 of NC_083329.1, read as the reverse complement.
GACCATTACTTGGAAGGGACTTTCTCTCAGCCTTGGGGGTGACTCTTACTCTCCCTGAAAACCAAAAGCAAGGAATATTTTTGGCTGGACTATGTATTATACGAGACATGGACAGTCCAGCCCAAAATATTCCCCCAGAAAAACTTATAGATCTACTGGGATCAGGTAATCCCAGGGAAGGCAAAGTTTGTCACGCCTATAAAAATCACCCTAAAAGAAACTAACAACTTCCTTTCCAGGCAGCAACACCCCATAAAACCAGAGACTCCAACCCCTAATCTCAAAATTTATCAAATATAGGCTTTTGGGCTTCCCTGGTGGCGCAGTGGTTGAGAGTCCTCCTGCCAATGCAGGGGACACGGGTTCATGCCCCGGTCCGGGAAGATCCCACGTGCCGTGGAGTGGCTGGGCCCGTGAGCCATGGCCGCTGAGCCTGCACGTCTGGAGCCTATGCTCCGCAACGGGAGAGGCCACAACAGTGAGAGGCCCGCGTACCGTAAAAAAAAAAAAATATATATATATATATATATATATATATATATATATATATATAGGCTTTTGGTGCCATGTCAATCTCCCTGTAATACTCTAATCCTCCCTGTCCTCACACCTAGTAGGGAATATAGAATGGTCCAAGATCTCTGAATCTTAAGTGAAGCTGTGATTCCTCTTCATCCAATTGTTCCCAGCCCATACACAATCCTTACTTGGTCCCAAAGGATACACCTGGTTTACAGTCCTTGATCTTAAAACGTCTTCTTCTGTATACCTGTTCGCCCTGATTCTCGATACATTTTTGCTCTTGAATGGACTGACCCAGACACTAATGAGACCCAGTAATATACCTGGACTGTCCTTCCTCAGGGATTCCAGGACAGCCCAAACCTGTTTGGCAAGGCGTTGGAACTAAGGAAACTAAAGTTAGATATGAGGGCATTATTACAATATGCAGATGACTCCTTATCTGCAGCCCTTCAAAGGAAGCTTCAGACCAAAACACTGTACAGATCTTCAGGTTCCTGGCCTCCAGGGGTATAAAGTATCCCCCCAGAAAGCCCAAATTTCCTCCCAGAGGGTCACCTACCTGGTACATGTTCTGAGCCAAGAGAAGCGCACCCTTACGACCCAGCATAAGGAAGCAATCCTGCATTTACGATGACCACACACAAAGAAACAGCTCAGAACCTTCTCAGGAAGGGCTGGGCTTTACAGGATTTGGATCCCCAGGGTTGGTCTCATGGCAAAACCATTGTATAAGGCCTTGAAGGGAATGGACACACAACCTCTATATTGGACAGGGAATTTACAAAAAGCATTTGATTAGATAAAGACAGCCCTGACTAGTGCCCGAGCCCTACAGGGATCCCAGATCGTAACAAGCCCTTTACTCTATTCACCTCAGAGAAACGGAATAGCCCTGGGAGTTCTCACCCAAAAAGTAGGGCCAGTTCCATGGCTAGTGGTATATCTCTCCGAGCAATTGGACCCAGTGGCCTCAGGATGGCCACGCTGTCTGACAGCCATAGCAGCCAGCCCTGCTAGTCGAAGAGGCCACAAAACTCACCACGGATCAACCCCTGGAAGTATTGACCCCACACCAGGTACAGGGAGTATCAGAAATTAAAGGACAACAATGGCTGACTGGAGGCTGCCTCACAAAATATCAGGCCATCCTTCTTGACACTCCTGAAGTGACCCTTAAAGTATGTCAGGCCTTAAATCCAGCTACCTGTATGCCAAGAGAAAGCCCAGGGGAGTTGTCTCATTCTTGTACTGAGACCATCAAACAGGTGTATTCCAGCAGACCTGACCTTAGGGACCAGCCCCTCGAGGACCCTGCTGCTGCCTGGTTTACTGATGGAAGTAGCTACATGTGATGGCGTCCAGAAAGCAGCATATGCCATCGTAGATTCACATGAGCCCGCAGAGGCTGATGCCCTGCCACCCCAAACCTTGGCACCAGAAGCCAAGCTTCTAGCCTTAGCTCGAGCTCTAAGGCTAGGAAAAGACAAGAGGATCTATCTCTATATGGATTCTAAGTATGCACTTTTGGTGTTACATGCACCTGCTGCCTTCTTGAAACACAGGGGACTCCTGACTGCATGGGGCTCCCCAATCCAGCACTGCCAGGAGATCTTGGAACTCCTACAGGCAGTACAAGACCCTAAGGAAATGGCAGTTATCCACTCTAAGAGATACCAGAAGGGAAATTCACACTAGTAAAAGCAAATAACCTGGCTGACAAGACAGCAAAGAGTGCAGCTCTTAAAACCCCTTCAACTCAGGTTACCTTACTCCCTCCATGTACCAACCCCCAGCCTGCTTTTGCCACCCAGTATATAAATAAGGAAATAAAGTAGGCTAGAACTAGGGGATATCAAAAGGGCCCCGAGGGATGGTGGATTAAGGAACATACAATAATGCTGCCCAGAACATTACAATGGAAAATTTTAAAGGCACTCCATGATTCCTCTCATCTGGGGAGGGAGGCTTTGACTAGCCTGGCGGAAAAAGCTTTTTCTGGCATAGGCCTTTCTCAGACTATCTTAGAAATCACAAAGGCCTGTAACATATGCTACCGTAACAGCCCAGAGGGAAAACAGGCCCCCACCCCTCCTCCAGCCCATCCAAAGAAGAGGAACTTATCTGGAAGAAGACTTTACCCAGATGCCATCCTCCCAGGGAGATAAATACCTCCTAATTTTTATTGGCACTTTCACTTGGTGGAAGGATGCCTTTCCAACAAGGACCAGAGAGCTTAGGAAGGTAACGAAGGCATTATGAAAGAAAATAATTCCTTGGTTCACACTTCAACGGTCTTTACAAAGTGATAATGGCCCCTCTTTTGTGGCTAAGATTACACAACAAATCTCTACTGCCCTAGGCATTTGCTACCACCTCCATGCTGGCTGGAGGCCTCAATCATCAGGGAAAATAGAAAGGGCAATCAACTTTAAAAAAGAAGCCTGCCTGTGTTTTCCTCTAGGAGTTTTATAATATCTGGTCTTAAATTAGGTCTTTAATCCATTTTGAGTTTATTTTTGTGTGTGGTATTAGAGAATGTTCTAATTTCATTCTTTTCATGTAGCTTTCAAGTTTTCCCAGCACGATTTATTGAAGATACTTCTTTTCTCCATCGTATATTCTTGCCTCCTTTGTCATAGATTAATTGACCATAGGTGTGTGGGTTTATTTCTGGACTTTCTATCCTGTTCCATTGATCTATATGTCTGTTTTTTGTGCCAGTACCATACTGTTTTGATTACTGTAGTTCTGTAGTATAGTCTGAAATCAGGGAGCCTGATTCCTCCAGGTCTCCTTCTCTTTCTCAAGATTGCTTTGGCTATACAGGGTCTTTTGTGTTTCCATACAAATTTAAAAATATTTTGTTCTAGTTCTGTGAAAAAAGCCATTGGTAATTTGATAGGAATTGTACTGAACCTGTAGATTGCCTTGGGTAGTTTAGTCATTTTGACAATATTGATTCTTCCAATCCAAGAACAGGGTATATCTTTCCATCTTTTTCTGTCATCTTCAATTTCTTTCGAAAAATAAACAAGTGGGACCTAATTAAACTTAAAAGCTTTTGCACAGTAAAAGAAACCATAAACAAAACTAAAAGACAACCTACACAATGGAAGAAAATATTTGAAAATGATGTGACCTACAAGGGCTTAATTTCCAAAATACACAAACAGCTCATTCAGCTCAATATCAAAATAAAGCAAACAATTTAAAGACCCAAATAGACATTTCTCCAAAGAAGATATACAAATGGCCAAAGGACACATGAAAAGATGCTCAGCATCACTAATTATTAGAGAAATTAAAATCAAAACTACAATGAGGTATCACCTCACACTGGTCAGAATGGCCATCATTAAAAAGGCTACAAATAAATTCTGGAGAGGATGTAGAGAAAAAGGAAACCTCCTATACTCTTGGTGGGAATGCAAGTTGGTACAGTCACTATGGAGAAAAGTATGGAGGTTCTGTAAAAAACCAAAATATAGCTACCAGATGATCCTGCAATCCCACTCCTGGTCATATATCTGGAGAAAACCCTAATTCCAAAAGATACCTGCATCCCAATGTTCACTGAACCATGACTGACAATAGCCAAGACATGGAAGTAACCTAAATGTCTATCAACAGATGAATGGATAAGGAAGACGTAGTACAGATATACAATGGAAAACTATTCAGCCATCAAAAGAATGAAATAATACAATTTGCAGCAACATGGATGGACCTAGATTACCATAATAACTGAAGTAAGCCAGATAGAGAAAGACAAATATGATATGACATCGCTTATATGTGGAATCTTAGAAAAAGTATACAAATGAACTTTTATACAAAACAGAAATAGACCCACAGACATAGAAAACACACTTATGGTTACCAAAGGGGAAAGCTGGCGTGGCAGGGGAGGAGGGATAAATAGTAGTTTGGGACTAATGAAAAAACACTACTATATATAAAATAGATAACAACAAATACCTACTATATACTCAATATTTTGTAATAAACTATAAGGGAAAATAATCTGAAAAAATACATATATATGTATATATAACTGAATCACTTTGCTGTACACCTGAAACTAACACAACATTGTAAATCAACTACATTTCAATGAAAAAAAAGAAATAGAAAAAAGAATGCTGGCTAAGCTTTGTCAAGAGACATGAGAACCTTGGACAAAGCTTTTACCCATAGCCCTCCTGAGAACCAGGGTCACACCTAAAACAGGGCTAAGGCTCAGCCCCTTTGAAATGACTTAAGCCCCTTTTATCCTCTGATATCTTGGTAGACACCAAAACCAGTGACTTCATTAGGTAACTAATTAATCTCCAGCAAGTCCAAATGACGATTTCAGAATATGGAAATCAGGTTTTGCCAGCCCCCAGCCAGGAAACAGGCTCCATGCAGGTTCAGCCAGGAGATTCTGTCTTCCTAAAAACATGGAGAGAAGGGTCCCCCTCTCACCAATTACTGCCCGACTGGAAAGGGCCTTACTATGTCCTCAGCACTCCTACTGTAGTAAAACTACAGGGGTCACTAGTTGGGCACACCCTCCTAGAATTAAACCTACCCTTCCCCCTGAGTCTTCACAGGACATGGAGGACCTTGGATGGCCAAAAGAGTCCAGGTGGATGCGAGAGCCTCTTCAGGACCTGAAGCTCTTACTCAGGAAGGACAAAGAAACGTCACAGATCCAAGGCTGATTACCCAGAGCCACTATTTTCTTTTTTGCCCTCTGATACCCCAGTCCACCCACAAAATAACCAAAATACTGTGGAGGATTTGCATACTTGTTGTCCTCCTCGATCTCCTCCTCGCTCTTGGAATCTTTTATGAGTATTGCTTTAGCTCTGCACCTATACCCAAGAGGGAAGTCCCCTGTCCAGGCTGGGTTTGATAAGACCTGCCAAAGACCCAAAGGTGGCCCGCAGCCTTTTTTTCTCCTTCTGAAAGATGCTAGGGACCCTACCCCCGCTCTTACTTGTTCTCTTCTTACCTATCCAATCTCTTTGGTCCCAAGACTTAACATGGAAAGATAACAGAATAGTCAATAACTCCTGGGTTATTGCGAAAGGGTCAAATCTCAATCTCTCTTGGGTTTGCCATCCCCAACCCACCCCAGGAGACGTTAGTTCCAGCCTCAAGGCCTATGCAGTCAACAGCCATACTGTATTCTCAGCTTTTAACCAATCTTCTTTTAATTACACCAGGCAAGATTTTTCCTTAATCGTTACATGGGAAAGGCCACCTCCGCTCTGTTACCGCATGACACCTCCCTATTCAAGGGCTATAAATATCACCAAAACCTCCCTAATCTGCGATCAAACCTTAGGATGCACACCTTGTCACAGCAATACTCAGAGGAGACACACAGACCCCTCTTCAGCCCTTAAGCCTCTAACACATGCCTAAGCCTGTCGTTGCATAACTTTAAGCCTATAAATTGGAGCGATATAGTGCGCCAGCCTCTTTACATTTCATCTGCACCCCTAACAAAACCCATGTATGCATGACAGCTCACTAACTAATGCCAACGGAACTGCTTGTGCTAGCTATTATATCAGACACTCCCTTACCATGACTATCCCTGAATACAGACCTCACCCTGGACACTCCAAACCAGGGACCAAATCCAAAAGATGCAGATGGGACCTCTCCACAACTGTCTCCCGCCTCCCAGAACTTTTCTCCAGCTGTATAAGCAAACCAATGATGCTGCTTTACCAGCACCGCCTGGATTATTACGCCTATGTGGGACCTCACCATAACCAAGGCCACTGCTCTCTCACATCTAGACGCCACACTTCACTATGGGGACTACACCTTGGGAATGATGGCTCCAGCCCAAATAACCATCCTCAGTGTGACCCATGTGAGACAAAAAAGGGCCTTTGGTTTGGTGCTAGCAGGAAATATGGGGACCCGAGGTGAAGCTGCCCTTTGGGGAAAATTTACCTACAATGAGGCAACCCTGACGTATCTAACCTCCTCCCTGGACAGCACACTAAAGAGAACTGGAGACTCTCTCACACTCTTAGAAAAATCCCTAGATTCCCTGGCAGAGGTGGCCTTCAACAACCATCGAGCCCTAGACTATCTCCTAGCAAGCCAAGGAGGGGGTTGTGCTATCATAAATAAAACATGCTACAAATATATTAATGTCACAGGAGAAGTAAAAGTAAATGTTCAAGAAATCTATGACCAAGGAAAGCAGGTATAATCAAGGGAAGCAGGAATGGACTGAGACCCTAAAGGGATGGTTTCCAGGACATACTTGGCTTCTTCCATTTCTAGGCCCATCTATGTTTCTCATCTTTGTCCTTGGTCCTTATATTTTTAACCACCTAGCTAAACATCTATCCTCTAGGATACAACAACTCCAACTTCAAATGATGCTATGCCAGGAATTTCAACCCATCCCACCTGAAGATAGGGACCATCAACACCCACTGGGTAAGGCTGCTGCCTCCTTCTACTCCCCACTCTCCATCTCTACCACTCTAAACAACCCAAGACCCCTATCTCTGATAGATAAGCAAGGAGATCTAGACCCACAGGTAGGGAAAACACCCATGCTCAGCTTGAAGCAGTTACAAAAGACAGACCATCGACCCGTGCCCCTTAAAAGATTTTAAGGGTCCAGACTCCTTGAGGGGGGAATGTTAGAGCAGGCAGTTAGCTAGATATGAGCAGAGAAAGGGGGACACAGGCCAGATGGCAGGAAACCACACATCTTGTAAACAACAGGGGTCCTTGAGCAGACAAAGAAAAGCAGTGACTTCCAGACTGACAGGAAAGCACACATTTTGGGGTGATAAGTGTGAGGTGAGGATCTCTGACACCCAAATGTAACCTTTTGCTCATATGGCCTCATTACAATAAAATTAGTCTTGCAGATAGGAAGTTCCTTAAGTGCCTGGCGGAAAAGCACACGTGGCCATAGCTCCTTGCTCGGGATGAGAAAATTATGGCTCAGAAAGGCACAACTTGTCTGAATTAACACAGCTAGGGGGACAGATCGGCTTGGACTTGGTTTTTGTCATCGAAGTCAGTTTTCTTTACGTGTATATAGAATTTTAAGTCATATGATAATAATTGATTATAAAAGCTGACATGATATCCTCAAGATGGCAGAGGAGGAGGACGTGAAATTCATCTCTCCCCACAAATGCATCAAGAATACAGCTACGAGTGGAACTATTCTCACAGAGCACCGATGAACACTAGCAGAGGACCTTGGACACCTCAAAGGACAAGAAAGATCCTCACGCAACTGGGTAGGACAGAAGAAAGAAGGGGAAAGGAAGAGGAGAGGAAGCAGGATGCAACCTGTGCCCCTGGAAGACAGCTGAAGGTGAGGAGAGGGCCCCACATCTGGGGAAGCCCCCTCACCTGTGGGGAGATCAACGGGGACAGAAAGGGAGATCCAGGGGCTTGGAGGAGAGAGCAGCAACTGGTCTGTGGCAGGCAGGACAGAGTGAGGCCCATAAAGGTGGTCCGTGCCACAGCCCTGTGTGGCCCAGCCTGAGAAAGGCGTCTGCTAGTGCACATGGGGGCTGGGGGCTGAAACACAGGGTTTAGAGAGCAGACCCGGGGAGGGGACTGCTGTTGGCTGTGAGGAGACAGACTGAGAGGATGCGAGTGAGAAGCTCTGCAACCAGAAATGCTCGTGGAGGAAGCCTGGACTGACAAAGAAGCGAAGCGCCACTGTTGAGTGATGTGCAAAGGGTGGGGCCGCCACTGCAGCCTCTCTCTTCGGGCACCAGCCCCTGTCTCCATGGGCACTAGGGAGGGCTCCTGCTGGAGCCGGCTCACACGCCCCCATCACTGCCTCCTCGGCCCCTCGCTCCCACCTGGGTGACCTGCTCCCCCAATCGCTGCCTCAGCTCCCTCCCAGCTGGGAGGCCCGCTTGCCCTGATCACTGCTTTAGCCCCCTCCCACCTGACAGCAACATACAGAGCAGACTCTGGTGGGAGGAACACACACAGAGGTGGGGCTGAAACCACAGCTGAGCCCCAGGGGCCATGTGACTAAGGAAGAAGAGCTGAAATCTCTCCTCGTGGCTGCACGAACCACAGAGTTACACCTCTGCTGACAGCCTCCTAAATTCAGCACCTATGGAACATCTGAACGGACAACAAGTGCTCCTGCAGCTGAGGTGAGTCTGGCTTTAGCAGATGTGGGCTTTTTGGGCACCTACACAGGGAGGTTGGGCCAGGCCATAGTCTGAGCTGCCCCCATAGCTCCCACGATGGATCCAGGTGCACGACTACTGCAGTCCTGGGAACTGACCTTGGTGAATCTATGCTGGTGGCCTGGGAAAAAAAAATGCCTGAGAGTTACCAGGGCCAACTGCCAGCATACCCAGAGTTAAGGTGGGACTGAGAGCAGTGCCAACAACAGTGTACTTTGTGAGCCTGCACAATGGACGAAAGGGGACACAACAAAGCACATTCACAGGTGAACAGCTCCAGAGGAGGAACACTCAGTGGCTTCTCTCCTTCAGTGGGAGTGATCCAATCCTGCCTATCTAGCACCAGAAATCAGAAATACAGCTAAGAAACAGAACTGGGGGCCTTTACTCCAACAACTAGGAAGCAGACCCTGCCCCTGACACGTCAGTAACAACGACAGCACAAAGGGGAGGCCCCACTCTATATCCAGGGCAAGCTCTGGTCATCACAACACCAGTCAACTGTCCCCACCCCCAACAAGGGGATAATGGCACAAGCCCCTGGACCAACCTCACCCACCAGGGAGCAGACCAGAAGCAAGAGGAACTACGATCCTGCAGCCTGTGGAAAAAGAGGCCACAAACACAGTAAGTTAGACAAAATGAGAAGAAAGAGAAATATGTTGTGATGAAGGCGCAAGACAAAAACCTACAAGAACAACAAAATGAGACAACAGAGAAATATACTGCAGAAGAAGGAGCAAGATAAAACCTACAAGAACAAGTAAATGAAGAGGAGATAGGCAATCTACCTGCAAAAGAATCCAGAGTAATGATAGTAAGATGATCCAAGATCTCGAAAAAAGAATGGAGGCCCTGATCGAGAAGATAAAAGAAATGTTTAACAAAGACCTAGAAGAACTAAAGAACAAACAAACAGAGATCAACAATAAAATGACTGAAATGAAAAATACACCAGAAGGAATCAATAGCAGAATAACTGAGGAGGAAGAACGGATAAGTGAGCTGGAAGACAAAACGGTGGAAATCACTGCTGCAGAACAGAATAAAGAAAAAAGAATGTAAAGAAATGAGGACAGTCTCAGAGACCTCTGGGGCAACATTAAACATACCAACATTCGAATTATAGGGGGCCCAGAAGAAGAAGAGAAAGAGAAAGGGCCTGAGAAAATATTTAAAGAGATTATAGTTGAAAACTTCCCTAACATGGTAAATAGTCACCCAAGTACAGGAACCACAGAGAGTCCCATACAGGATAAATCCAATAAGGAACACACTGAGACACACATTAATCAAACTAACAAAAATTAAATACAAAGAAAAATATTGAAAGCAACAAGGGAAAAGCAACATATAACATACAAGGGAATTTCCCCTCAGGTTATCAGCTGATTTTTCAGCAGAAACTCTGCAGGCAGAAGGGAGTGGCATGATACATTTAAAGTGATGAAAGGGAAAAGTCTACAACCAAGAATACTCTACCCAGCAAAGATCTCATTCAGATTCAATGGAGAAATCAGACGCTTTACAGAAAAGGAAAAGCTAAGAGAATTCAGCACCACCAAACCAGCTTTACAAGAAATGCTAAAGGAAGTTCTCTAGGCAGGGGGAAAAAAAAAAAAAAAAGAGGCCACAACTAGAAATAAGACAATAACAAATGGGAAAGCTCATTGGCAAAGGCAAACATACAGTAAAATCAGGAAATCATCTATACACAAATATGATATCGAAATTAGCAACTGTAAGAAGAGGCGAGTACAAATGCAGGAAATAGGAATTGCATTTGAAATTAAGAGACCAGCAACTTAAAACAAGACCAGCAACTTAAAACCAGCAACTTAAAGACTTTAAGACCAGCAACTTAAAACTTTAAGACCAGCAAATTAAAAAAACCATGTATATATATATAGGTTTCCCAAAACCTCCTGGGAAACGCAAACCAAAAAACTACAAGAGATACACATACAAAAGAAAAAGCAACCCAAACACAACACTAAAGATGATCATCAAACTACAAGAAAAGAAAGGGAAGAAAAAAGAACTACAAAAACAAACCAAAAACAATGAAGAAAATGGCAATAGGAACATATATATCGATAATTACCTTAAATGTAAATGGATTAAATGCTCCAACCAAAAGAAACAGACTGGCTGGATGGATACAAAAACAAGACAGGCATACATGTTGTCTACAAGAGACATACTTCAGACCTAGGGACACATACAGACTGAAAGTGAGGGAGTGGAAAAACAGATTCCACGCAAATGGAAATCAAAAGAAAGCTGGAGTAGCAATTCTCCTATAAGACAAAATAGACTTTAAAATATAGACTGTTACAAGTGAAAAGGAAGGACACAACATAACGATCATGCGATCAATCCAAGAAGAAGATATAACAAAATTGTAAATATATACGCACCCAACATAGGAGCACCTCAATATATAATGCAAAGGCTAATAACAGCCATAGAAAGGGAGACAGACAGTAACACAATAATAGTGGGTGATTTTAACACCCCACTTACACCAATGGACAGATCATCAAGACAGAAAATCAATAAGGAAACAAAAGCCATAAATGACACATTAGATCAGTTAGACTTAAGTGATACTTATAGGATACTCCATCCGAAAGAAGCAGAATAAACATTCTTTTCAAGTGCACACGAAATATCCTCAAGGACAGATCACACCTTGGGTCACAAATAAAGCCTCAGTAAATTTAAGAAAACTGAAATCATATCAAGCATCTTTTCCAACCACAACTCTATGATATTAGAAATCAATTACAGGAAAAAAGGCAAAAAACACAAACCCATGATGCCTAAACAATATGTCACTAAACAACCAATGGATCACTGAAGAAATAAAAGAGGAAATCAAAAAATACCTAGATAAATATGACAACGAAAACATGACAATCCAAAACCTATGCGATGCAGCAAACACAGTTCTAAGCGGGAAGTTTATAGCAATAAAATCTTACCTCAAGAAACAAGAAGACTCTCAAATAAACAACCTAACGGTTCACCTAAAGCAACTAGAGAAAGAACAAATAAATCCCAAAGTTAGTAGAAGGAAAGAAATCATAAAGATGGGAGCAGAAATAAATGAAACAGAGACCAAGAAAACAATAGCGAAGATCAATGAAACTAAAAGCCGGTTCTTTGAGAAGATAAACAACATTGATAAACCTTTAGCCAGGCTCAACAAGAAAAAAAGGGAGAGAACTCAAATCAATAAAATTAGAAATGAAAAAGGAGAAGTTACAAAGAACACCACAGAAATACAGAGGATCATGAGAGACTACTACAAGCAATTATATGCCAATAAAATGGATGACCTAGAACAAATTCTTAGAAAGGTACAACCTTCCAAGACTAAACCAGGAAGAAACAGAAAATATGAACAGACCAATCACAAGGACTGAATTTGATTAAAAAATCACTGAACTGTGATTAAAAATCTTGTAACAAACAAAAGTCCAGGACTAGACTAGTCACAGGTGACTTCTATCAAACCCTTAGAGAGGAGTTAATGCCTACCCTTCTCAAACTATTCCAAAATATGTCAGAGGAAGGAACACTCCCAAGCTCGTTCTATGAGGCCACCAACAACCTGATACCAAAACCAGACAAAGGTATCACATAAAAAGAAAATTACAGGGCAATATCACTGATGAACACAGATGCAAAAATACGAAACAAAATACCAGCAAACTGAATCCAACAATATATTAAAAGGATCATACACCCTGATCAAGTGGGATTTATCCCAGGGAGGCAAGGATTCTTCAATATATGCAAATCAGTCAATGTGATACACCATAATAACAAATTGAAGAATAAAAACCATATGATCATCTCCATAGATGCAGAAAAAGCTTTCGACAGAATTCAACACCCATTTATGATAAAAATTCTCCATAAAGTGAGCATAGAGGGAACCTACCATAACATAATAAAGGTCATATATGACAAACTCACAGCAAACATCATTCTCAGTGGTGGAAAACTGAAAGCATCTACTCAAAGATTGGGAACACTTCAAGGATGTCAACTTTCGCCACTTTTATTCAACATACTTTTCAAAGTCTTAACCACAGAAATCAGAGAAGAAAAGGAAATAAAAGGAATCCAAATTGGAAAAGAAGTAGTAAAACTGTCAGTGTTTGCAGATGACATGATACTATACTTACAAAATTCTAAAGCTGCTACCAGAAAACTACTAGAGCTCATCAATGAATTTGGTAAAGGTGCAGGATACAAAATTAATACAAAGAAATCTCTTGCATTCCTATACACTAACAACAAAAGATTAGAAAAAGAAAGTGAGGAAATAATTGCTTTTACCATCACATCGAAAAGAATAAAAAACCTAGGAATAAACCTACTTAAGGCAGAAAAAGACCAGTACTCAGAAAACAGTAAGATACTGATGAAAGAAATCAAAGATGACCCAAACAGATGGAAAGATATACCATCTTCATGGATTGGAAGAATCAATATTGTAAAAATGACATTACTACCCAAAGCAATCTACAGATTCAGTGTAATCCCTATCAAATTACTAATGACATTTCTCACAGAATTAGAACAAAACATTTTTACAATTTGTATAGAAACACAAAATACCCTGAATAGCCAAAGCAATCTTGAGAAAGAAAAACAGAGCTGGAGAAATCAGGCTCTATGACTTCAGACTATACTACAAAGCTACACTTATCACAACACTATGTTACTGGCACAAAAAGAGAAATATAGATGAATGGAACAGGATAGAAAGCCCAGAGATAAAACCATGCACTTATGATCACCTAACCTATGACAAAAGAGGCAAGCATATACAATGGAGAAAAGACAGTCTCTTCAATAAGTGGTGCTGGGAAAATTGGACAGCTATATGTAAATGAATGAAGTTATTAGAACATTCCCAAACACCATACACACACCAAAAAAAAGAACTCAAAATGGATTAAAGACAAACATAAGACTGGATATTATACAACTCTTAGAGGAAAACATAGAACACTCCGACATAAATTGCAGCAATAGCTTTTTTGGATCCATCTCCTAGAGTAATGAAAATAAAAACCAAAATAAAGAAATGGGACCTAATTAAACTTAAAAGCTTTTGCACAGCAAAGTAAACCATAAAATGCAAATCAAGCCTACAATGAGTACAAGCAACGGAGGCTGAGCAGCAGGTGAGGCAAGGCCCCCACTGGCCTTCAGAGCAGGTGCAATCTGTGCTCTCCAGTTGGGAACCAGAAGGAAGTTAATGCAAGTGGAAGTTAGAGGAGACACAAGGGGAGGAGGCAGGCCAGGGTGGACAAGTCTTGGTGATCCAGCCAGGTGTGAGGACTGAGCCTCTGACGTGCCAGAGACAAGTTCAGGACACTGGACCACCAGAGACCTCCCGGCGCCACGTAATATCAATTGGCGAGAGCTCTCCAAGAGATCTCAATCTCAACGCTAATACCCAGCTCCACCCAAAGACCAGCAAGCTACAGTGCAGGACACCCCATGCCAAACAATTAGCAAGACAGGAAAATGACCCCACCCATTAGCAGAGAGGCTGCCTAAAATCATAATAAGTTCACAGACACCCAAAAACACACCACTGGACGCGGTCCTGCCACAAGAAAGACAAGATCCAGCTTCATCCACCAGAACACAGGCACCAGTCCCCTCCACCAGGAAGCCTACACAACCCACTGAACCAAGCTTACCCACTGGGGGCAGACACCAAAAACAATGAGAACTACGAACCTGCAGCCTGCGAAAAGGAGATCCCAAACACAGTAAGTTAAGCAAAATGAGAAGACAGAGAAATACACAGCAGATGGAGGAGGAAAGTAAAAACCTACCATACCAAACAAATGAAGAGGAAACAGGCAGTCTGCCTGAAAAAGAATTCAGAGTAATGATAGTAAAGGTGATCCAACATCTTGGAAATAGAATGGAGAAAATACAAGAAAAGTTTAACACGGACCTAAAGAACTAAAGAGCAAACAAACACTGATGAACAACACAATAAATGAAATTAAAAATTCTCTAGAAGGAATCAATAGCAGAATAACTGAGGCAAAAGAACAGATAAGTGACCTGGAAGATAAAATAGTGGAAATAACTACCACAGAGAAGAATAAAGAATGAAAAGAATTGAGGACAGTCTCAGAGACCTCTGGGACAACATTAAACACAACAACATTCGAATTATAGGGGTCCTAGAGGAAGAGAAAAAGAAAGGGACTGGGAAAATATGTGAAGAGATTATAGATGAAAACTTCCCTAATATGGAAAAATAAATAGTCAATCAAGTCCAGGAAGCACAGAAAGTCCCATACAGGATAAATCCAAGGAGAAACATGCCAATACACATATTAACCAAACAATAAAAAATTAAATACAATGAAAAATATTAAAAGCAGCAAGGAAAAGCAACAAATAACACACAAGGGAATCATCATAAGGTTAATAGCTGATCTTTCAGCAGAAATTCTACAAGTCAGAAGGGAGTGGCAGGACACATTTAAAGTGATGAAAGGGAAAAACCTACAACCAAGATTACTCTACCCAGCAAGGATCTCATTAAGATTTGACAGAGAAATTAAAACCTTTACAGACAAGCAAAAGCTAAGAGAATTCAGCACCACCAAACCAGCTCTACAACAAATGGTAAAGGAAGTTTTCTAAGTGGGAAACACAAGAGAAGAAAAGGACCTACAAAAACAAACCCAAAACAATTAAGGAAATGGTAATAGGAACATACATATCGATAATTACCTTAAACGTGAATGGATTAAATGCTCCAACCAAAAGACAAAGGCTCCGTGAAAGGATACAAAAACAAGACCCATATATATGCTGTCTACAAGAGACCTACTTCAGACCTAGGGACACATACATACTTAAAGTGAGGGGAGGGAAAAAGATATTCTATGCAAATGGAAATCAAAAGAAAGCTGTAGTGGCAATACTCCGATAAATACTCAAATAAATACTCAGATAAATACTCAGATAAAATAGACTTTAAAATTAAAAATGTTATGAGAGACAAGGAAGGACACTACATAATGATCAAGGGATCAATCCAAGAAGAAGATATAACAATTATGAATACATATATGCACCCAACATAGGAGCACCTCAATACATAAGGCAACTGCTAACAGCTATAAAAGAGGAAATCAACAGTAACGCAACAACAGTGGGGGGCTTTAACACCTCACTTAAACCAATGGACAGATCATCCAAACAGAAAACTAATAAGGAAACACAAGCTTTAAATGACACAATAGACCAGACAGATTTAATTGATACTTATAGGAAATCCTATTTAAAAGCAGGAGATTACACTTTCTTCACAAGTGCTCACAGAACAGTCTCCAGAATAGATCACATCTTGGGTCACAAAACATAACTTGGTAAATTTTAGAAAACTTAAATCGTATCAAGTATCTTTTCCGACCACAACACTATGAGACTACATATTAATTACAGGAAAAAAAACAGTAAAAAAAAAACAAACAAACACATGGAGGCTAAACAATACACTATTAAATAACCAAGAGATCACTGAAAAAATCAAAGAGAAATCAAAAAATACCTAGAAACAAATGAGAATGAAAACATGACAACCCAAAACCTATGGGATGAACCAAAAGCAGTTCTAAGATGGAAGTTTACAGCAATACAATCCTACCTCAAGAAACAGGAAACATCTCAAATAAACAACCTAACTTTACACCTAAAGCAATTAGAGAAAGAAGAACAAAAAAACCCCAACGTTAGCAGAAGGAAAGAAATCATAAAGATCAGATCAGAAATAAATGAAAAAGAAATAAAGGAAATGATAGCAAAGGTCAATAAAATTAAAAGCTGGTTCTTTGAGAAGATAAACAAAATTGATAAACCATTAGCCAGACTCATTAAGAAAAAAAGGGAGAAGACTCAAATCAACAGAATTACAAGTGAAAAACGAGAAGAAACAACTGACACTGCAGAAATACAAAGGATTATGAGAGATTACTATAAGCAACCCTATGCCAATAAAAAGAAAAGCACAATCTTCCGAGACTGAACCAGGAAGAAACAGAAAATATAAACAGACGAATCACAAGCACTGAAATTGAAACTATGATTAAAAATCTTCCAACAAACAAAAGTCCAGGACAGATGGCTTCACAGGCGAATTCTATCAAACATTTAGAGAAGAGCTAACATCTATCCTCTCAAACTCCTCCAAAATATAGCAAAGGGAGGAACACTCCCAAACTCATTCTATAAGGCTACCATCACTCTGATACCAAAACCAGACAAAGATGTCACAAAGAAAGAAAACTACAGGACAATATCACTGATGAACATAGATGCAAAAATCCTCAACAAAATACTAGCAAACAGACTCCAACAGCACCTTAAAAGGATCATACACCATGATCAACTGGGGCTTATCCCAGGAATGCAAAGATTCTTCAATATAAGCAAATCAATCAATGTGATACACCATATTAACAAATTGAAGGATAAAAACCATATGATTCTCTCAATAGATGCAGAAAGGGCTTTCGACAAAATTCAACACCAATTTATGATAAAAAACCCTCTAGAAAGTAGGCATAGAGGGAACTTGCCTCAACACAATAAAGGCCATATATGACAAACCCACAGCCAACATCGTCCTCAATGGTGAAAAACTGAAACCATTTCCACTAAGATCAGGAACAAGACAAGGTTGCCCACTCTCACCACTCTTATTCAACATAGTTTTGGAAGTTTTAGCCACAGCAATCAGAGAAGAAAAAGAAATAAAAGGAATTCATACATAGAGAATCCTAAAGATGCTACCAGAAAACTACTAGAGCTAATCAATGAATTTGGTAAAGTAGCAGGATACAAAATTAATGCACAGAAATCTCTTGCATTCCTATATACTAATGATGAAAAATCTCAAAAAGCAATTAAGGAAACACTCCCATTTACCATTGTAACAAAAAGAATAAAATACCTAGGATTAAACCTACCTAAGGAGATGAAAGACCTGTACGCAGAAAACTATAAGACACTGATGAAAGAAATTAAAGATTATACAAACAGAAGGAGAGATATACCATGTTCTTGGATTGGAAGAATCAACATTGTGAAAATGACTATACTACCCAAAGCAATCTACAGATTCAGTGCAATCCCTATCAAACTAACAATGGCATTCTTCACAGAACTAGAACAAAAAGTTTCACAATTTGTATGGAAACACAAAAGACCCCAAATAGTCAAATCAATCTTAAGAACGAAAAACGGAGCTGGAGTAATCAGGCTCCCTGACTTCAGACTATACTACAAAGCTAGAGTAATCAAGACAATATGGTACTGGCACAAAAACAGAAACATAGATGAATGGAACAGGATAGAAAGCCCAGAGATAAACCCACGCATATATGGTCACCTTATCTTTGATAAAGGAGGCAAGAATATAGAGTGGAGAAAAGACAGCCTCTTCAATAAATGGTGCTGGGAAAACTGGACAGCTACAGGTAAAAGAATGAAATTAGAACACTCCCTAACACCATACACAAAAATAAACTCAAAATGGATTAAAGACCTAAATGTAAGGCCAGACACTATAAAACTCTTAGAGGAAAACATAGGCAGAACACTCTATGACATAAATCACAGCAAGATCCTTTTTGACACACCTCCTAGAGAAAGGGAAATAAAAACAAAAATAAACAAATGGGACCTAATGAAACTTCAAAGCTTTTGCACAGCAAAGGTAACCATAAACAAAATGAAAAGACAACCATCAGAATGTGAGAAAATATGTGCAAACAAAGCAATTGACAGACGATTTATCTCCAAAATATACAAGCAGTTCATGCAGCTCAATATCAAAAAAACAAACAATCTGGGCTTCCCTGGTGGTGCAGTGGTTGGGAGTCCACCTGCCGATGCAGGGGACGCGGGTTCGTGCCCGGGTCCGGGAAGATTCCACATGCTGAGGAGCGGCTGGGCCCGTGAGCCATGGCCGCTGAGCCTGCGCATCCAGAACCTGTGCTCCGCAACAGGAGAGACCACAACAGCGAGAGGCCCGCGTACCGCAGAAAAAGGAAAACAAAAAAACATACAAACAATCCAATCCAAAAATGGGCAGTAGAACTAAATAGACATTTCTCCAAAGAAGATGTACAGATTGCCAACAAACACATGAAAGGATGCTCAACATCACTAATCATTAGAGAAATACAAATCAAAACTACAATGAGGTATCACCTCACACCAGTCAGAACGGCCATCATCCAAAAATCTACAAAGAAGAAATGCTGCAGAGGGTGTGGAGAAAAGGGAACCCTCTTGCACTGTTGGTGGGAATATAAATTGATATAGCCACTATGGAGAACAGTATGGAGGTTCCTTAAAAAACTACAAATAGAAGTACCATACGACCCAGCAATCCCACTACTGGGCATATACCCTGAGAAAACCATAATTCAAAAAGAGACATGTAGCACAATGCTCACTGCAGCACTATTTACAATAGCCAGGACATGGAAGCAACCTAGGTGTCCATCAACAGATGAATGAATAAAGAAGATGCAGCACATATATACAATGGAATACTACTCAGCCATAAAAAGAAACGAAATTGAGTTATTTGTAGTGAGGTGGATGGACCTAGAGACTGTCATACAGAGTGAAGTAAGTCAGAAAGAGAAAAACAAATACCGTACACTAACACATATATATGGAATCTAAAAAAAAAAAACTGGTTCTGAAGAACCTAGGGGCAGGAGAGGAATAAAGACGCAGACGTAGAGAAT
Source organism: Globicephala melas (assembly GCF_963455315.2). Lineage (NCBI taxonomy): Eukaryota > Metazoa > Chordata > Mammalia > Artiodactyla > Delphinidae > Globicephala > Globicephala melas. The sequence continues at coordinate 75,845,078 of NC_083329.1, read as the reverse complement.
GGCCTTGAGGACACAGGGAGGGGGAAGGGTAAGCTGGGATGAAGTGAGAGAGTGGCATTGACATATATATACACTACCAAATGTAAAATAGATAGCTAGTGGGAACCAGCTGCATCGCACGGGGAGATCAGCTCAGTGCTTTGTGACCACCTAGAGGGGTGGCATAGGGAGGGTGGGAGGGAGGGAGACGCAAGAGGGAGGGGATATGGGGATATCTATATACGTATAGCTGATTCACTTTGTTATAAAGCAGAAACTAACACACCATTGTAAAGCAATTATACTCCAATAAAGATGTTAAAAAAGAAATTAATTAAAATTAAAATAAAAAAAAAACTACAATGAGGTATCACCTCACGTCAGTCTAAATGGCCATGATCAAAGTCTACAAATGATGAACACTGAAGAGGGTGTAAAGAAAAGGGAACCCTCCTGCACTGTTGGTGGGAATGTAAATTGATACAGCCATTATGGAGAACAGTATGGAGGTTCCTTAAAAACCTAAAAATAGAGCTACCATATTATCCTGCAATCCCACTCCTATGCATATATCTGGAGAAAACCATACTTCAAAAAAATACATGCACCCCAATGTTCATTGCTACAGTATTTACAATAGGCAGGACATGGAAGCTACCTAAATGTCCATCAAGAGAGGAATTGATAAAGAAGATGTAGTACATATATACAATGGAATATTAGCCATAAAAGAGAACAAAATAATGCCATTTGCAGTAACATGGATGGACCTAGAGATTGTCATACTGAGTGAGGTAAGTCAGACAGAGAAAGACAAATATAATATGGTATTGCTTATATGTGGAATCTAAAGAAAGGGTACAAATGAACTCATCTATGAAACAGAAATAGAGTTACAGATGTAGAAAACAAACTTAGGGTTACCAGGGGTCGGGGGGAGGGATAAATTGGGAGATGGGATTGACATATACACACTAGTGCATATAAAACAGATAACTAATAATGACCTACTGTATAGCACAGGGATCTCTACTCAATACTCTGAAATGGCCTATATGGGAAAAGACTCTAAAAAAAAGAGTGGGTATATGTATATGTATAACTGATTCACTTTCCTGTAGAGCAGAAACTAATAAAACACTGTAAATCAACTATACTCTAATAAAAATCTTTTTAGAAAACTGACATGAGAAGTTATAAAAAAGAAAAGAAAAACCAAAAAAAAAAAAGGAAAGAAAAATCAAAGAATTTCCCATCATGCACCAATGCCATGACACTTCCAATCAAGATTAAATAAGGACAAAAACCCCTGCTCCCCTCAGGAAGGTGTAGCTGGGAGGGAATACAATCCCCAAACCCCTCCCTTATCAATGAATATCCATCCCTTCATTTCTATGCCTCCACATAACCAGCTTGCCAAAGGAACTCAGGGCAGCTACTCATCTGAGTCTGACTGCTGTCACCTTGAGAGCATACTATCACTTAATTAAATCCTTGCTTTACTTTCTTGACCTGCCTGTCTCGCCTCTGAATTTTTTCTGTGACAAGAAAACAACCTAGCCACCGGCATCAGTAGCTGAATTTGAATTTTTCCAAATGCACTAAAGGGTACTTAGACTGATGGTCATTATTTTTTATACACAGGAGACATTTCTTAGCCACACAGAAACTCAGTTAAAAGTCATATTGTAATGAAAATACTTGTTTTCTGATGGGAAAAGCATACCTATGAAAATTGTACATTTTTTTCACTATCTTGCTTTTCTAGGGAAGTGTTCCTATTTCTTAAGCTCCAGTTTTCTGGGTGACTATATCAATATGCACCTCCTTTCCCTCATTGCTGGAAAGGTCTTTGGGTGGCCAGCCATTAGTGTGGTCACTGCCTCATTTTCTCTGGACACAGTAAAAGAGAACTTTTCAGTATGTGTTATATTTATTAGATTTACTGAAGCATGGAATTCATGTAAAACTGACATGGAAATGGCGTGGGCAGTTAGACATTTCCCAAATTATTTCATAAATATCTATTGTGTTGTGAAGAGGATGACCTCCCTGTCATCTTACTGATAACACCTCGGCCCATCACTCTGAAATTCCTGACAGAAGCTGGGGAAGGAGCATCTTGATCTTGATACAAGTTCATGGATGGCCTAGGTTTTTTAATAGCCATAAATATTAATAACACACATTTATTAATAGGACAAGGTCAGAACCTACCACATCATCTAGAATTATGTCATAATATATAATTGTGTGGCTAATGTATTAAACAAGCAGCTTAATAAATCCTTACTGTTTCATGTTCCCCAAATCAGAGTATATATAATATCTCAATTCAGTACAGAAACAATCAGCAGTGGTAACAGTTTCCTCTTAGAGATAACATTTCAGGCCTTCTAGAACATTAGAGCTGGAAGGGATTTAAACAACTGTGTTTCAGATGATGCAATCTAGGCAAGTTAAATGGCTTGGCAGGAATCAAAATGCTTTATTGTTTAATGGGGGAGCTGGAGCTTATTCTAAGAAGTCACGTTTCTTTTTAATCTTTTTCCTACTATGGCCAGACTGGGTTGAAAAATAATAATTCCTTATGACATAGCAAAAATGAAACAGGAAAGCAAATAGCTACAAACATTTTGATGAAATATCTGTGATGACCAATATTCTACTTCTGTAGTAAGGGGAGCTCTGGAAATGATTATCAAATGAATAACTGGCTTCAAAACTGCACCACTGAACACTGCTATTTCAGAGTAAAGGAACCAACTGGCAACTTTAGTCCAAGACAGTAGGAAAAGTTTCATCTTGCTATTTTGTTTCAGTGTCTACCTTATTTCTTTATGGAGTTCTATAGACTGTTTCATTGGTTTTAATAACTGTCCATAAGTTACTTTATTGTGGCTAAGAGATCCAGTTCCAGTTGTAACATTCATCATGATTAAAATAATCTGAGTTCACAAAATGACTTAAAGACTTAAATATACAACATGACACCATAAAACTCCTAGAAGAGAGCACAGGCAAAACATTCTCTACCATAAATCATACCAATGTTTTTTCTTAGGTCAGTCTACCAAGGCAACAGAAATAAAAACAAAAATAAACAAATGGGACCTAATCCAACTTAAAAGCTTTTGCACAGCAAAGGAAACTATAAAAAAAACGAAAAGACAAGCTACAGACTGGGAGAAAATATTTGCAAATGATTCAATCGACAGGGGCTTAATTTCCAAAATATACAAACAGCGCATTAAACTCAATAACATAAAAACAACTCAATCAAAACATGGGCAGAAGACCTAAACAGACATTTCTCCAGAGAAACATACACATGGCCAGTAGGCACATGAAAAGATGCTCAACACCACTAATTATTAGAGAAATGCAAATCAATACTACAATGAGGTATCACCTCACACCAGTCAGAATGGCTATCATTAAAAAAATCTATAAGTAACAAATGCTGGAGAGGGTATGGAGAAAAGGGAGCCCTCCTTCACTGTTGGTGGGAATGTAAATTGGTGCAGCCATTATGGACAACAGAATGGAGGTTCCTCAAAAGACTAAAAATAGAGTTGCATATGATCCTACAATCCCACTCCTGGGTATATATCCAGATAAACTATAATTTGAAAAAATACACGCACCCCTATGTTCATAGAAGAATTATTTAAAATAGCCAAGACATGGAAACAATCTAAATGTGCACTGACATGTAAATGGGTAAAGAAGGTTTGGTATATATATATGATGGAATATTAGCCATAAAAAAGAATGAAATGATGCCATTTGCAGCAACATGGATGAACCTAGAGATCATCATAATAAGCAAAGTAAGTTAGAAAGATAAATACCATATCTCCTATATGTGGAATCTAAAATATGACACAGATGAACTTATCTACAAAACAGAAACAGACTCACAGACATCAAGAACAGACTTGTGGTTGCTGGGGGGTGGGGTGGAGGGGAGGGAGGGATAGATTGGGAGTTTGGGGTTAGAAGATACAAATTATTATATATAGAACAGATAAACAACAAGGTCCAATTGTACAGCACAGGGAACTCTATTCAATATCCTGTAATAAGCCATAATGGAAAAGAATATGAAAAAGAAAAATATAATAATTTGAGTTTATATTTTCTTCTTACAGATTTCACGTACCATCAGTTGAGGAAAAGTTCTAGGGGATCAAAGAATACTACACATCATTGTGCCAGAGGTGTTTCAATGGCAAAGAAGTATCGAATTTGCCTTTTTTGCTCACCAACCCTCACACACCCAGGACGGGTTCTAACTCCTTCCATACGGCACATAATTTATGTTTCTTCTAAGAAATCTATGACCTTGATATACACATACTCCATTTGCATTAAGCATTGCTCTATGGGCCTTAGGATTTTTGTTTTTTAAAAAAGAATTTACTTTTTATAGACCTGGTAATACAACTAAGTATTACAAAGTGTAATGCTTCTAACAGGAACAATAGTATATTAACATAAGCAGGAACTGTAGAGTGAATTTTTTTTTGAAAGACCACCAATTCTGAAAGTTACTGCACACTGTAATTTGAATTACCTGCAGTTTTGTACCTAATATTCAAAAATGTATTAGAATTAGGAAGACCTAGTGTTTCATATGTAAATTCAGAAATACATAGACAGATGTAATGTTAAGAATAAAAGTAACAGGTGGGCATAAGATGATTACACTCTTTATTGGCAGAAAGTGAAACTGGAGATGTGTATTGATATTTAAGCTTTTAACAATAGGACAAAGCTAAGGGTCTTCCTCCTACATAAAATAAAGATGAATGGAGAGGCTCGAATCAAGATGGCAGAATAGAAGGACGTGGAGCTCACCTCCTCCCACAGATAAATCAAAACACATTTACACGTGGAACAGTCCTCACAGAATACCTACTGAATGCTGGCAGCAGATCTCAGACACTAAAAATGCAAGAAATATCTCCATGTAACTGGGTAGGATGAAACCAAAAAAAGGAAGTGGGACAGGACCTGTGACACTGGGAGGAAGCTGTGAAAAAGGAAAGGTTCTCTCACTCTGGGAAGCCCCTTCTCCGGTGGGGTGATCAGCTGGGAAAGGAGCTTCAGAAGCTTGGAGGAAAGCACAGCAGATGGTCTGTGACAGGCAGAACAGAGAGAAACCTGCACAGATGGTCCATGTCACTGCCCTGGACTCCCAGCCTAAGATGAGCATCTGCTGGTATGGGCAGAGGTCTGGTGCTGAAACTCGGGCATTAGAGGACAGACCTGGGGAGAGGACTGGGGTTGGCTGTGCAGACAGCCTGAAAGGGCTGGAGTGTGGGAGAGCAGCAGCTGGGGGGTGTATGCAGAAGAAGCCCAAGCCCACACAGAAGGGAAGCACTGTTGTTAAGAGGAATGGAAAGGGAGCCTCTTTCTCTGTGCTCTCTGCTGCCTCACACCACGTCTACGAGCTCTGGGAGTGCGCCAGTGCCAGTGGGTTACCCACAAGAGGAGGTGGGGCTAAAATCAAAGCTGATCCCCAGGGGCCATGTGACTTAGGAAGCAGGGCAGAAACCTGAGCTCTCTTCCCACAGCTGTGTGATTTGTGGATTTACGCCACTGCAGGCTTTGTAAACTCAGCGCCTGGAGGACATGACAGTGGACAATGGGTGTTCCCGTGGCTGGGATGGTCCGCCCTTAGCAGCTCTGGGTCTGTGGGTGCATGTACACAGAGGCTGGGCCATGTCTGGGCTGCTTCCATAGCTCCCACAGTGGGTCCTGGTACCTGACTTCAGCGGATCTGTGCTGGTGGCTTGGTTAACAGCACCTGAGGGACACCAGCGCCTATCGCCTCCACTCCCACAGCTGAGGCAAGGCCAAGGGCAGTGCCAACAACATTGGACTTCGTGAGCACGCACAAGAGGTTTCAGGTGACACCACAGAGCACACTCCCCGGTGGATAGCTCCAGCAAAGGGATATTCAATGGCTCCTCTCCCAGAAGGAGCACTTCTATCCCTCCTACCTCACACCACAGCTCAGAAACAGAACTGGGAGCTTCTGCACCAACAACAGGGAGCAGACTCTGCCCCTGACAGCACTGTGACAACCACAGAGCCAAGTGGAAGCCCTGCTCAACATCCGGGGCTCTGTTCACCACATGAATCACACCTCCTATCAAGGGGATAACAGCCAGCACACACTGAGGAAAGAGGCGGCAGGCAACCGTACAAAACACAGCCCTAATAGCAAAAATATTAAACCCACACAGGCTACACAGGAAAGCTCCCACATAAAAAGATCCTTCTAAGACCACAGTAGATCGTTGTTTCTCCTAAACACATACAGTAAGAGAAATATAAGTAAAATGAAGAAGCTGAGGAACCACCCCCAATTAAAAGATCAAGAAAATTCCCTGAAAGAACAAACAACGAAACAGACCTCTTCAGTCTAATAGATACAGATTTCAAAAAGGAGATAATAAAAATACTGAAGGAATTAAGAAAGGCTATCAATAGAAATGCAGATTACTGTAAAAATGAACTAGAAACTATAAAGAGGAGCCAAGAAAAATTAGAAAACTCATTTGTCAAGATGAAAGTTGAGCTTAAGGCGATAAATACCAGATTGAGTAATGCAGAAGAATGAATAAGTGATCTGGAAGATAGAATAATGGAAATCACCAAATCAGAAAAGTAGATGGAAAGCCAAATGGAAAAAAAATGAAATCAACATAACAGACCTATGGGATAATATAAGGCATGCCAATCTATGCATTAATAGGGATCCCAGAAGGAGAAAAAAGACAAAGGGGTCGAAAATGTATTTGAAGGAATTATGGCTGAAAACTTCCCTAACCTAAAGAAGGAAACAGATATCCAGGTACAGGAAGCACAATGGGTCCCAAACAAGATGAACCCAAGAAAACCTACACCAAGACATATTAAAATTAAGATGGCAAAGATTAAGAGAGTATTCAAAAGGCAGCAAGAAAAAAACAAAGAGTTAATTACAAGGGAACCACCACAAGGCTATCAGCTGATTTCTCTACAGAAATGTTGCAGGCCAGAAGGGAGTGGCAAGGTATATTCAAAATCCTGAAAGGGAAAAATTTGCAACCTAGAATACTCCACCCAACAAGTTTATTTGTTAAAATAGAAGGAGAGATACAGAATTTCTCTGACATGCAAAAACTAAAAGAATACAGCAATACTAAACCTACCCTTAAAGAAATATTGAAAGGTCTTCTTCAAATAGAAAATAAGCAAGAACGTATAGGAAATAGAAAATCATAATGGGAAAGTAAATCACTTAAATAAGCTCTATACAAAGTAAAAAATTAAAATTAAAAAAAATTGTGAAAGTGATGATAACCAGAATGAACAGCAAAAGGATAAGCATGAAGATGTAAAGGAAGACATGAAAAGCATAAAATGTGGGGGAGGAGAGTAAGAAAATGTAGATATTTTTTTAGAATTTGTTTGAGCCTATATGACTATCAGCCTAAAGCAAGTAGATATAGTAATGGGTTAACATACTTGAAAAACAGGGTAACCACAAATCAACAACATACAACAGATTCACAAAAACCAAAAAGAAGAGAACAGAAGCATAATATAAAAGAAAATCATCAAACCACAAAAGGAAAAACAAAAAGAAAGGAACAAAGAAGAAATACAAAATTAACAGGAAAACAAGTTTTCAAGATGGCAATAAATACATATCTATCAATAATTACCTTAAATGTCAATGGACTAAATGCTCCAATTAAAAGACACAAAGTGGCAGACTGGATTAAAAAAAAACAAGAGCCTACAATATGCTACCCACAAGAGACCCACTTAGGGCAAAGGACACATATAAACTGAAGGTGAGCAGATGAAAAAAGATATTTCATATAAACGGAAATGACAGGAAAGTGGGGGTCACAATACTCATATCAGACAAAATAAACTTTAAAACACAGGCCATAAGAAAAACATAATAGAGGACACTATATAATGTTAAAAGGCTCAATACAAGAAGAGGATATTACACTTGTCAACATATATGCACCCAAATACATAAAACAAATACTAACAGATATAAAGGGAGAAACTGATGGAATACAATAACAGTAGGAGATTTTAACACCCCACTCACATCAATGAACCGATCTTCTAGAGAGCAAATCAATAAGGCAACGGAGATCCTAAATGATACAACAGAACAGTTAGACTTAATTGGTATTTTCAGGGCATTACATCCAAAACAAAACAAAACAAAAGAAACAAAACCTAGAATACACATTCTTTTCAATTGCACCATGGAACGTTCTCTAGGACTGACCGCATATTAGGGCACAAAACAAGCCTTAACAAATTTAAGACTATAGAAATTACTTCAAGCATCTTTTCTGACCACAATGGCATGAAACTAGATATCAACCACAGAAAAAGAAATGAGGAAAAAATGACTACATGGAGACTAAACAACATGCTGCAAAAAAAAACCAATGGGTCAACAATAAAATCAAAGAGGAAATTTAAAAATACCTTGAGAGAAGTGACAATGAAAACACAACCATACAAAATCTATGGGATGCAGCAAAAGCAGTTGTTAGAGGGAAGTACATAGCAATACAGGCCTTCTTCAAGAAACAAAAAAAAATCTCAAACAACCTAACATACCACCTAAAAGAATTAGAAAAAGAAGAACAAAAGTCAGAAGGAAGGAAATAATAAAGATCAGAGAGGAAATAAATAAAATACAGATTAAAAAACAATAGAAAAAAATTGATAAAACTAAGAGCTAGTTCTATGAAAGGGTAAACAAAATTGACAAACCTCTGGCCAGACTCACCGAGAAGAGAGAGGACCCAAATAAACAAAATAAGAAATGAAGATGGAAACAATGACCAATATTGCAGAAATACAAAAAACCATAAAAGAATACTATAAACAATTATATACCAACAAATTGGACAAGCTAGAAGAAGTGGACAAGTTTCTAGAAACATACAGCCCACCAAAACTGAATCAAGAAGAAAGAGATGATTTGAACAGACCAATCACTAGCAGTGAAATAAAATCTGTAATTTAAAAAAAACACAAAAAAACTCCCTACAAACAAAAGTCCAGGACCAGATGGCTTCACAGGCTACATACATACCGTAAGAAATTATACCCATCCTTCTCAAACTCTACCAAGACTGAAGAGGAAGGAACACCCAAAGACATTCTATAAAGCTACCATCACCCTGATACAAAAACCAGACAAAGACACTACCAAAAAAGAAAATTACAGGCAAATATCTTTGGTGAATATAGACGCAAAAATTCTCAACAAAATATTAGCAAATTGAATCCAACGACACATAAAAACGGTCATACACCACAACCAAGTTGGATCCATTCCAGAGTCACAAAGATGGTTCAACATACGCAAATCAATCAACGTGATACACCACATCAATGAAAGGACAAAAACCACATCATCATCTCCATAGATGCAGAAAAAGCATTTGATAAAATTCAACATCCATTCATGACAAAAACCCTTACAAAAATGGGTATAGAGGGAAAATACCTCAACATAATAAAAGATTTATGACAAACTCACAGCCAATAATATACTCAATGGTGAAAAACTGAAAGCCTTCCCACTAAAATCTGGAACAAGACAGGAATGCCCACTCTCACCACTTCTCTTCAACATAATATTGGAAATCCTAGCCACAACAATCAGACAAGAAAAAGAAAATGTATTCAAATGGGTAGGGAAGAGGTAAAATTGTCATTATATGCAGATGACATAATAATATATATAGAAAACCCTAAAGACTCCACAAAAAAATTACTAGAACTGATAAACTAATTCAGCAAGGCAGCAGGATACAAGACTAACATACAGAAATCGGATGCATTTCTTTACACTGAAAATAAAATATCAGACAGGGAATATAAACAATACCTTTTAAAATCGCATCAAAAAAATACTTAGGATAAAACCTCACCAAGGCAGTGAAAGATTTATATGCTGAGAACTATAAAACATTAATAAAGGAAATTAAAGATGATTCAAAGAAATTGAAAGATATCTCATGCTCTTAGATTGGAAGAATTAATATTGTTAAAATGGCAATACTATCCAAAGCAATCTACAGATTTATGCAATCCCTATCAAATTACCCATGACATTTTTCAAAGAACTAGAACAAATAATCCTAAAATTTATACAGAACCATTAAAGACCCAGAATTGACAAAGCAATCCTGAGGGGGAAAAAAAAAAAAAACAAAGCAGGAGGCATAACCCTCCCAGACTTCAGATAATACTACAAAGCTACAGTAATCAAAACAGTGGTACTGGCACAAAAACAGAAATATAGATCTATGTAACAGAATAGAGAGCCAAGAAAAAAACCCATACACCTATGGTCAATTAATCTTTGACAAAGGTGGCAAGAATATAAAATGAGAAAAAGTCTCTTCAGCAAGTGGTGCTGGGAAAGTTGGACAGCTGCATGTAAATCAATGAAGTTAGAACACACCCTCACACCATGCACAAAAATAAACTCAAAATGGCTTGAAGATTTAAACATAAGATATGATACCATAAAACTCCTAGAAGAGATCATAGGCAAAACATTCTCTGACATAAATCATACTAATGTTTTCTGAGGTCAGTCTACAAAGGCAACAGAAATAAAAGCAAAAATAAACAAATGGGACCCAATCAAACTTACAAGCTTTTGCACAGCAAAGGAAACCATAAACAAAACAAAAAGGCAACCTACAAAATGGGAGAAAATATTGGCAAACGATGCAACCAAAAAGGACTTAATTTCCAAAGCAAACAAACAGCTCATACAACTCAACAACAGAAAAACAAACAACCCAACTGAAAAATGGGCAGAAGACCGAAATAGACATTTCTCCAAAGAAGACATATAGATGGCCAACAGGCAAATGACAACATGCTTAACATTGCTAATTATTAGAGAAATGAAAATCAAAACTAAAATGAGGTACTTCCTCACACTGGTCCAAATGGCCGTCATAGAAAAGTCTACAAATAACAAATGCTGGAGCTGGTGTGGAGAAAAGAGAACCCTCACACACTGTTGGTGGGAATGTAAATTGGAGAACAGTATGGAGGTTCCTTAAAAAACTAAATATAGCATTGCCATATGATCTAGCAATCCCACTCCTAGGCATATATCCAGAGAACACCATAATTCACGAAGATACATGCACCTCAATGTTCACTGCAGGACGATTTACAATAGCCAAGACATGGAAGCGACCTAAATGTCCACTGACAGATGAATGGATAAAAAAGATGTGGTACATATACAATGGAATACTACTCAGCCATAAAAAAGAATAAAATAGTGCCATTTGCAGCAACATGGATTGACCTAGAGATTATTATGTTAACTGAAGTAAGTCAGAAAGAGAAAGACAAATGTCATATATCACTTACATGTGGAATCTAAAATATGGCACAACTGAACTTATCTATGAAACAGAAACAGACTCACAGACATCGAGAACACACTTGTGGTTGGGGGAGGATGGGTGGGAGAGGGATGGATTGGGAGTTGGGGATTAGCAGGTGAAAACTATTATATATTGAATTGATAAACAAAGTCCTACTGTATAGCACTGGGGACTATATTCCATATCCTGTGATAAACCATAATGGATAAGAATATGAAAAAGAACATATATATAACTGAATCACTTGCTGTACAGTAGAAATTAATACATTGTAAATCAACTATATTTCAATAAAATTTAAAAAATGAATGGAGCAGAAGGCTTGGCAAGATATTATATTATAAAGTAACAAAAATTTATAGCCAGCTGACTGTCAGTTTATTCATCTTTTATTACATACAGAAGAAATACAATTATCAAGCAGTTTTCTCACCAGTGAGATAAATGATAGAAGCTCTTATCATTTTGTTTAAAAAGTATAAATAATGAAATGACTGCCTACATGCGAAAATATCATGAAAGCTCAGTTTAGAATGAGCAGAGGCAAAATGCTATAAACACAAAAATAAATAATTTATCATTAACATAAAGCATAATAGCAAGAAAGGAACTATTCCCTGTTTATCTTGGCTAGTGCCTCCATGGTATTATCTTAGCCTTGGTGCTCCAGAATGTAGCCTGAGACAAGGATAGAAGCGATCATGCTTTATTGGGGCAGCCGAGCAGTAAGGGTGAGTCAAGGAAGGCTGTGCAGCAATGCAAACTAATCCACACATGCACTGACTCCACTCCGCCAGGAATCAGGAAGAGCAAGAGAGCTGCTGGGCAGGTGTGTGCAGTTGGCCCACCAGGACTTCACAAGACATTCTGTAAAGGACACTGTGCCTTGGAATAGCCCACGAGAGAAGATAGGACAGGCAGTGAATCTGTCACTTCTCTTCCATCTCTGGTCCCCCTTGAGCAGAGTTCACCCTGAGGCATAACAAGTCCCCCCTCCATCTCCTCCATTGAATCACTTGGGTTCCTCTAGGATCCCACTCTGGATACCAGATCCATATCCTGAGTGGGTGGGTGGATCCAAGTCTGGAAGTAGGAAAAGGAGCCAACATTCCCTGGCGGTTGCCAGTCAGATTGGCTGCACAAGGCGGGGCGCCACAGGAAGGGCCCAACATGCCAATGGTAAGAGACTGGTCAGCCCTAGGCAGCAGAAGCACGAGGGTATAAACAAAGTTGTCTGGTGCGGGAGGCTGAGGAAGAGCCAGGAAGTAGGTGGCATGGAGGAAATCTAAGGAAGCAAATGAGGTTTGGGTCTGATACAAGCATCCATCCTATAATTTCTTTGAATTTTATACATTTGAAATATATAATCATCAAAAATGAATTATGAGGAAAAAAATAGATTCAAATCTTAGGGAAATGTGGCATAATGCTAAGAGGTCACAGAAAGAGAACAAAATTTTTCTTAACATTTAATTTACTTCCATTTTCTTCAAAAGGAGAAGGGTATGATCGATTACTTGAATGAAAACATAGAGGGTCTGCTTACTGAATTTGAAAAATACAAGTTCTGGGGAAAAAAAAGAAAAAATATATCCTGTTTTGTTTCAAGTTAGAACCAATTGTTAAAAGTAATAAAAAGAAGGACTTTGTTCAACTTTCCAATGGCCTTTTAATGCTTCTGCCCAACAGTGGGCTAGTCTAGTTTGAGAAATAGTGTTTCCTGTGAGAAGTATTTAAGTAGAGACTAATTTTTCAGTATTTCTAGAAAAGATATGCTCAATATAGCTGCATAACAATCACTTGAGAATTTATAAGTTATTCAGATTCCTCAGCCATACCCCCAAATATTCTGATTTGGAAGGTCTGATAAGGCCAGGGAATCTGCATTTTAAACCAGCACCCATTCTCTGCCAATGCACAGTGTTTTGATACAAGTGGTTCACAGACTACAGTTTAAGGAAAAATTACGTGAATGATCTTGAAACCCCTAAGAGCCTATGACTACGTGATGATGGCGGGATGCATTGGTCTTCAAGTAGGATTTGAAGAACACTAGCTTTAAGTGCCAGGTGACTTGGATTCCAGCCCCAGCTCTAGTACTTGCCAGCGATACACATTCCGTAAATTTATTTAACCTGCATTGATGAACTCATTTAAACTGGCTAAGACTCGATTACTTTATCTGATACTTAATGACAGAATTCTGAGACTCAAAGTTAATGCAAATGTTAAGAACTGAAAAACACAATTCAAAACAAGGGACTTTATAGTATAAACTTTCCCGAAGTAACAAAATGAGATTTTGCAGGAGATAATCAGCACTCCTAAAACTAGAGATTTTCTGCGAGCAAGAAGAAATTTTTAATCAGTTCAGTGCATTCATAAAAGTAAACTTCAGTGCCTTAACTTCTGAATAATTAAGTAAATCTAAAATGGTGTATTTTTTCTGTAATTCTGATAGGTTAGTTTGTTTCTATTTTATTCTCTGTGGTTGTAAAAGAGAACATTTAGATTTTATGTTTACTATTTCATGTAAATTTCATGCTTGGTTTTTTTTGTAGAGCTCTTATTGCTCCTCTGAGAGAGAACCAGAAAGAGTAAGGGGTATTAGCTTCCAAGGTCAACTGAGGCCATCTAGGTTCAAGGTTCAGAGGAAATCAATCAGTGACCATTTGCTTTGAATGTCAGCTTTGGCTGTAATACTGAATAGAGGGAACATTGTGGAAAAAGGAATCAGCAAGATCTTGGTCTAAGCTCGGAGGAAGGTAAGGAGACGGGATTGATGACCTCCTTTCTTTCCAACCCTAAAATAAAAATCAAAGGCCAAAAGCTAGTTAGGAACTAGCGACCCGGGACCACAATTATAAGGACTTTGCCATTTTCTCTTATTTGTTTTTAGCCCTGCCCCCATTTTTAGTCCTGCCCCCTTTGTTTTTTTTTTTTGCGGTACGCGGGCCTCTCACTGTTGTGGCCTCTCCCATGGTGGAGCAAGGCTCCGGATGCGCAGGCGGCCATGGCTCACGTACCCAGCCGCTCCGCGGCATGTGGGATCTTCCCGGACCGGGGCATGAACCTGTGTCCCCTGCATCGGCAGGCGGACTCTCAACCACTGAGCCACCAGGGAAGCCCACTGCCCCCTTTTTTAACAGCTGAAATTAAAACTCTTAAAAGAAGGGCTTCCCTGGTGGTGCAGTGGTTAAGAATCTGCCTGCCAATGAAGGGGACATGGGTTCGAGCGCTGGTTCGGGAAGATCCCACATGCCACGGAGCAACTAAGCCCGTGCGCTGCAACTACTGAGCCTGTTCTCTAGAGCCTGCAAGCCACAACTTTTGAGCCCGTGAGCTACAACTACTGAAGCCCGCGTGCCTAGAGCTCGTGCTCTGCAACTAGCAAAACCACTGCGATGAGAAGCCCGCGCAACGCAATGAAGAGTAACCCCCACTCGCCGCAACTAGAGAAAGCCCGTGTGCAGCAACAAAGACCCAATGCAGCCAAAAATAAATAAATAAAATTATTTTAAGTCTTAAAAGGAAAAAAAATTTTAAAATATTTCAAAAAGGATGATAATTAAAGTTGAACATAACAAAATTTATAGGATGTAGCAAAATGTATAGCTTAAAATGCTTTTATTAGTAAAAAGGTTTAAAATCAATTGTGTAGGTTTCTATATTTGGAAGAGAGAATTTAAAAAGAGAATTAAGCCCAAAGTAAGTAAAATGAAATAAGATGTGAGCTAAAATCAATAAAATGAAAACAAACAAAAAACGTAAAAGACTAATGAAGCCAAAATTGGTTCTTGGAAGGAATAAAAAAGTTGATAAATCCATAGCAGTACTATTTGAGCATGAAAAGAAGAAAGCACAACTTACTAATTTCAGGAATAAAAGAGAAGATATCATTACAGATACTACAGATATTAAAAGTATAATAAATATTATGAACTATATGGCAATAAATTTGAAAATTTAGACTTTTTCTAAAATGAAATGGACAAATTCCTGAAAAACACCGTACCACATTGACAAGATGAATTAAAAATGTAAGTCCTTAATCTACTGAAGTAATTGAATTTATCAAAAACATTCCTTCAAAGGTGATTTCACTAGTGAGTTCTAACAAACTTTGTTTCTTCCCTACTACTTCAAGTGTCCTTTTGTTCTGATTCCAATTATCCTTGCAGAGAAAGAGCTTTTTAATATAGTTCAAAGAGAGTCATCAATGAAGTAATCATATCATTGGCCTTGTGACTGTTACAGGGGTAGGTAGTTGACTTAAGATGGTTCATCAGAAGTAAGCTTGGGACTTTTTGTTTTGATGCTTATGGTACATGATGTGATATATCCCCTTGGATATGAATCTATCTATCCTATTGGATCTGCCTGACAAGCATTAAGTTTTAGCAAGTCAGACATTCATTTTGCTATTGCAGAGAGATAGTCTGAGGATAATGCTGACAGACAGAGAAAGGCAGAAGGGAGGACCATAGGGAAACAGAGCTGTAATCCTGATGTCATCATGAGCTACTAAATTAACCCATCACAGGAAGCCTGCCATACGTCTTTTCATTTATATAAAACAATGGCATTTTCATTCCTGTTGAAGCTAATTTGAACTAGTTTTCTGTTATTGGCAATAAGAAGCATTTGAACAAATCCTACATTAGGACCATATTTTAATTACTAAAACTTTAAAATGTGTTTTAATATATAAGAAAGTAAGCCCTCCATCATCATTTATTATGCCTCCCCAAACTCTCTACATTTCTAATGCTTTAGTTCTTTTCAGATAATGCTTTAAATCATTTTCTCAAGTTCCAAAAAATTCCCATTGGGGTTTTGGTTATAATTTTGTTAAATTATTACTTTATAGAAAATGGACATCTGTATAGTTTGTTGATTTAGAAACATGCTGAATGCCTAGTTTATTCATATTATTTTCTCTTACAAAGTACCACAAACTGAGGGCTTAAACAGAAATTTATTGTCTCAGTTCCAGAGGACAGAAGTATGAAATCTCACCTCTCCTTGAAGCTGTAAAGGATGATCTGTCCCATGCCTTTCCCCTAGCATCTGGTGGTTTGCCAGCAACCTTTGGAGATCCTTCACTGTGGCAGTGTAACTCTAACCTTTATGTGGCATTCTCCCTGGGTGTGTGTCCTTGGCCATATTTTCCCTTTTTATAAGGGAATCAGTCATATTGGCTTAGGGCCCACCCTGATGGCCTTGGTTTAACTTGATTATCACTGTAAAGACCCTCTCCAGCTAAGACCACATTCTGAGGTACTGAGGGCTAGGGCACCAACATATCTTTTGTGGGAAAGTTACAACTCAATCCATAACAGTCCTGAAGTAATGATTTTGAATTTCTCCCTAGAGATCAGCATTTCTCAAACTGGTGTTCAAGGATATAATCTTTGGTGTCAGTGAATTATCTATAAGAATTTAAGTTTTTAGACAAGAGACAAGATGGCAGAGGAGAAGGACTTGAGCACACCTCCTCTCATGAAAACACCAAAATCACAACTAACTGATGAACAACCATTGACAAAAAGAATTGAACCTACCAAAAAAGATATTCTACACCCAAAGACAAAGAAGAAGCCATACAAGACAGTAGGAGGGGTGCTTCTGTGATATAATCAAATCCCATACTTAACGGGTGGGTAACCCACAAACTGGAAAATACTTATATCGCATAGGTTCTCCCACAGGAGTGAGAGCTCTGAGCCCCACGTCAGCCTCCCCAACCTGGAGGTCTGGCATCGGAGGAGGAGCCCCCAGAGCATTTGACTTTGAAGGCCAGGGGGCTTGAGTGCAGGAGCTCCACAAAACTGAGGGAAACAGAGACTCCACACTTGGAGGGCGCACACAAGGTTTCACATGCACTGGGACCCAGGGCAAAGCAGTGACTCCATAAGAACCTGGATCAGACCTACCTGCTGGTCTTGGAGGGTCTTCTGGGGAGGCGGGGGTAGGCTGTGGCTTGATATCAAAAAGAACAAATGACCCAATCAAAAAATGGGCATAAGGGACTTACCTGGTGGTCCAGTGGTAAAGAATCCGCCTTCCAATGCAGGGGATGTGGGTTCGATCCCTGGCCGGGGAACTAAGATCCCACATGCCGCAGGGCAACTAAGCCCACGTGCTGCAACTACTAAGCCCGCGCATCTCAACTAGAGAGCCCCTGTGCTGCAAACTACAGAACCTGTGCGCTCTGGAGCCTGCATGCCATAACTAGAGAGCCCACACACTGCAACTAGAGAGAAGCCCATGCGCTGCAATGAAAGATCCCGCATGCCACAACAAAGATCCCGTGAGCCACACCTAAGGCCCAACACAGCCAAAAAATAAACAAGTAAATAAATTAATTAAATTAAATTATTTTAAAAAATGGGCATAAGACCTAAATAGACATTTCTCCAAAGGAGACATACAGATGGCCAAAAGGTACATGAACAGACGCTCAACATCACTTATTAATAGAGAAATGCAAATCAAAACTACAATGAGGTATCACCTCACACCAGTCTGAATGCCCATTATCAAAAAGTCTATAAATAATGAATGCTGGAGAGGGTGTAGAGATAAAGGAACCCTCCTACACTACTGGTGAGAACGTAAATAGGTACAGCCACTATGGAGAACAGTATGGATGTTCTTTAAAAAACTAAAATTATAGCTACCATATGATCCTGCAATCCCACTCCTGGGCATATATCCAGAGAACATCATAAGTCAGAGAACATCATAAGTCAAAAAGATACGTGCACTCCAATGTTCATTGCACCATGATTTACAATAGCCAAGACATGGAAGCAACCTAAATGTCCATCGACAGATGAATGGATAAAGATGATGTGGTACATATATACAGTGGAATATTATTCAGCCATAAAAAGAATGAAATAATGCCATTTGCAGCAACATGGATGGACCTAGAGATTACCGTAATAACTGAAGTAAGCCAGATAGAGAAAGACAAATATCATATGATATTGCTTATATGTGGAATCTTAAAAAAATTATACAAATGAACTTTCATACAAAACAGAAATAGACCCACAGACATAGAAGACAAATTTATGGTTACCAAAGGGGAAAGTGGCAGGGGGAAGGGATAAATAGTAGTTTGGGATTAACATAAATAAATACACTACTATATATAAAATAGATAACAACAAATATCTACTGAATAGTACAGGGAATTATACTCAATATTTTGTAATAACCTATAAGGGAAAAGAATCTGAAAAAGAATAGATATATATGTATGTATAACTGAGTCACTTTGCTGTACACCTGAAACTAACATAGCATTGTAAATCAAATATACTTCAAGTAAAAAATAAAGTGAAACAAGACACCCACCGCCCCTGAAAAAAAATCACATCCACAGGGCTTCCCTGGGGGAAGAGTCCACCTGCCAATGCAGGGGACACAGGTTCATGCCCCAGTCCGGGAGGATCCCACATGCCACGGAGCGGCTGGGCCCGTGAGCCATGGCCGCTAAGCCTGCGCATCCGGAGCCTGTGCTCCACAACGGGAGAGGCCACAGCAATGAGAGGCCCGCGTACCCCCCCCCCAAAAAAAATCACATCTACAATGTCTACCTAGTTTTACCTTGGATGTCTGAACCACAGCTACTCCATTTTGACTTTCAAATGCATTCCCTCCCTCAGTGGACAAAGCACATGTACAGTGCATGTCTAAGAGTACACCAAACACGTTGCTCTGGTCAGTGAAATTTAAGGTAAAGAATGTATAAGACTTCTGACTTCCCCATACCTCAACATGTGCAGATTTTCCCATCATTTTCCCCTTTTGATTCCAAACATTTAATAGAAAGCACTGATGATCAAAATATTTGTCCCTAGAAGCTGGGGTAGTTCAGTTGCCTGCCCTGGGTGTAGATCATGGCTCTTGGTACTAGGCCTCCTTTATATTGACCTAGTTATCCACAATGGGGGAAAACTAATCAGATACGGTGAGCAGGCTCAGAGGTATGTAAATGGGGAAACACTTTACAGGCCATACATTTTATCACTTATAGCCAACTGTCACACAAGCATTGCACATGTGCTTTTAGCAGCAGACTAAAAGCTAGCTGTGTCACAGATCATGAGTAGTTACACTCTGTGACAACTATACTAGATAATTTTTTCCCTCCTGATCATCAGGGCCAAAGTATGGCCAATGCAGTAACTTCCATAAATACAGACCTCAATCAGCAGAACTAGAATTTAATATCCACTGAAACATAATATTTTTCTAAAACTACGCTCTTCTCCACCAAACACAGCCAAATTAAGGCTAATGTGTACAAACAAGCCTGATCAATTGACCACATAGGCTCCTCCAAACTGGCTGTGGAGGAATTCCTCAGAGGTCTCAGACTGAATTCCCAAAAGGCCTCTCAAGGCCAGGAAAGCCATGCCAAAGGCCTGGCTCCACCTTGGTGGATTTTTCTCTTCTAGAGGTCCCCAGAATATTGAGATTCCTGCACATGTCAGGAGACAGTCTTTCCCATTCACCTGCTAAGGCACTCAGAACTCAAGAGTCTCCAATTTCTGGAGCGACCAGGCAGAGAGAAAAGAAAAATCTTTCAATTCTACCCACAGGTGTAGTTTACCAAATTGCCGTTAAGTCATAACTAACTTGAGGGGAAGGACTTTCTTATACAGGAAAACACAGACCAAAACCAGTAACATTCCAGACTAAAACCATAAAAATTATAACCATATTCACCAGTTCACTCAGTAACCAATCTTTCTGTTAACATTTTATGAAGCCATCAGATTTTCCATTAGGATTTTTTAATGTTTTACCCAGTTCAGAGGTATAATCTGAAATTTATCAGAGGCCTGTACTTGTGAAAGGTCCTTCCTACGAATCTTCTTGAAGATGAAGCACTTTTGCAAAAGCATCAGAGTTAAATACCTGATTACAATGTAATGGATGAAGAAACTTGGTTACAATAACTAGAATTATGACTGATAATAATCGTAACCCTTAAAAACCTTAATCTCTGGCAAAAACCAAGAGGCAAATAATTGTGGACCGTTTGTCATACCAGCATTTCCTGATTGGAAAACTTACGCTTTAGTCTTCCTCTCCTAAAAAGGTAAGGTAGGTAAACTAAGACCCCCACAGCAATTAATGTTCCAATATTTTATCCTATTTGAAATGACCCAGAGAGTCAATGAATTCTCTTCACTTCACTTAGTTTCATTTCAAGATACCAAAATCTGGAGAGATTATTTTTGATAGACATTCCCCCAAATATAATCATCCCTATAGAGTTTACATAAAAGCTCTTTTTTCCCTTCACTCTTAGAGATCACACTTGATTAAAGTTTCTGAGAGCCCAGGTTGATCATTTATGTCTCAAAGGCACAAGAATAGAAATACCAATTCCTTCTCGAAAGCTAAGCTCACCAACGACAAAAGGCTCACTTTGACACAACAGCAGAGCCATCAGGGGACCACTGTTCTTTAATCTCTTGGTAGCCCCCCCCTTATTGAGGACAGCCACCACAGGGCCCCCCATACTAGTGGACAGCTACCCCAGGATTACCCCTGCACCTTTGGGGATCACCCCTGGAACTTTCAGGCCCCACATTAGTGGACGGCCACCCTGGGATTACGCCTGCAATTTTGGCGCCCCAGACGTTAGTGGACAGACACCCCGGGATCACCCCTCCAACTTTTCATTCCTCGTCCTCATTTCCCGACATCTTGGCGGCGTTCACGGGAGCTTCCTCAATCTCCTGGCTGCTCTACCAATTGTTGGGCTGCACCCCGCAGGCCCACAAGGCCGGTGCCTGCCCAACTTCAAGACCAAAGAGCGAGCCCCGAGTCAGCGACAGAGACATCAGTGGTTTAATGGTTGGGGGAAACTTACCCGTCTGAAGCAAGGTCCTGGAGAAACACCTCACTGCGCGGCAGACGGTAGGCAGGATGCGGCAGCAGTCTTCACTCTCGGAGGGAAAGGGAGAGTCCCACTTATTTGGGGAATTGATGTCAGGTTGGCTCTTCAGTTACCAGGGAAACTAACAGAGTAGCACGCCCTTCAAGGCCCCTCCGCCCCTTTGATAAGAACAATCACCAGCTGGGGCAAGTACGTAGGCATTTACTAATTAGGAAGGCCAGTCACATGAGTAGGTGTAGGTGAAGTGGGCCCTGGTCAGGCAGGGGATGTACAGAGGGCAAGAGGACAGCCACCCTGAGTGGCTTGACCATACAGTAGGAAAGTGTCCTTCAACAATTCAGTAAACAAGTAAATTCTACATTGATGTGCCATATTTATGTGATGAAATACTATACCCCAACGAAAACGAATAAGCTATTACACGTGCAACAATATGGATGAATCTCACAGTTGAGTGAAAGAAGTCAGATCCCAAACCAACAAACATGGCGTGATAACAAACTGGCAAAAGCAAACCATGGCTTTAAAGTCAACTTGAGGGAAGAGGAGGGGGTTTGTGGCTGAGAAAGGGCATAAGCTGGCTTTTGAAATGCACCTAGGGTTACATTGGAGATCTGGGCGGTTGCTATGTTTCTTTGTGCTAATTCAGCTATGCAGTCACTGGCACATTTTTCTCTATGCATGTTGTACTTTAATAAAAATGTTTATTTAAACCAAAGATGGTTTTTCTATCTCATTTAGTATTTTTATTTGTTTTCCAGTGGGGAAGATGATCAGGACAGCCAGACTCCAAGAATCAAAGTCCGTCCTCACTGTACTTTGTATGGATTTTTAAATATCGTTTGACTGAAACATTTTTTAAAAAGCAAATCTCTTTTGTTTTATTAGATGGTGAACTCTTGAAGGGCAGCGTTGCTGCCTTATTCTGCTCTCATTCAGCAGTGCCTAGAATAATTTTCCGAAGTTAGAGTTGTTCGGTAAATGTTACATGAATGAACACATGCCTTTTGGCACTTGATTTGGTGCTGTGAGTGGAATTTTAGGCTCCACCTTTATAAAAATACTTTTTGATTGACTTTGGTCTTCTGACTTTCTTGCATTAGCACTCAAATGAATCGGCCTAGGTTTAATCTCACGGAGGCTTTGCATTTGGGACAATCCAAATCCAAAAGACAACTTTTCATACTGAGTCAGGGTTCTGGTGGAACTCTTCATCACACGGAAATAGTTTCAGCCGTGGCAGTGCAACTTTGCAAACTAATTAACGCCACCGGAGAAGGAAAGGCTTAATCAGAGCCAGGAAAAGGCAATTGAACCAAGCTAAAGATGCAGTTTCTATATTATCACCGAGTTTTGGGCTGGAGGTCTCCAGGGGATTATTACAGAGGAAATAAGGGAGGAGCAGTGGTAAAGCACTCTCGCAAGGCGTGTTTGATGCCGCCGCTAGTTTGCATCAGCACAGTGTGTTCTGCTCCTAATATAATTATTGTACAACCATGTTGCATCAAGTTGAGACAACTTGACTACTTAATTGAAGGAGATTCATAAACGAATGTGGGACAGGGTTTCTCCTTGCTGTGGTGAATATGGCACAGATCACCTATGTTGCACAATTTTGATTTTATTCTTTCTCTGTTCATATTTTGAAACTTCTCTGAAGGGGCGCCACTTTTGTCTCCTGTAAGCATGATTTCTTTCTTCCTTTCCTTCTTTCTTCCTGTCCTTTCTCTCTCTCTTTCTTGGCTCTTAAAAGAACACTGTGGGGGCTTCCCTGGTGGCGCAGTGGTTGGGAGTCTGCCTGCCGATGCAGGGGACACGAGTTCGTGCCCCGGTCCGGGAAGATCCCACATGCTGCGGAGCGGCTGGGCCCGTGAGCCATGGCCGCTGAGCCTGCACGTCCGGAGCCTGTGCCCCGCAACGGGAGAGGCCACAACAGTGAGAGGCCCGCGTACCGCAAAGAAAAAAAAAACACAAAAAAATAACCCTCTCATTTCAAACTGCATTTCACTGTCCTATCAGTAATAAGCGACAGAGCAGAGCCCTTAAAGATTTGGTATTGGGCAGTCCAGGATGTGAGTCTAGGTATCACCACTTCGTTTTTTCATTCATTTACTCATCATTCATTCAGTAGATAATTACTAAAGGACTTTCTTTGCCAGCCACTAGGCTAGGAGGAACTATGAATACAGGGGTGAAAAAAACCAGTATGGCACATTTTCTAACCCTTTTAAATCTGTTTTTTCCTTTGTAGAATGAAGATAACAGTATCATACCTCATAGCATTGTCAGGAGAATCAAATGAGATAAAGCACCCAACATCCCTGTGTGTCTGAACAATGCCCGGTAAGTATTAGTCTTCGCCACATCTGTTAATATTCTGTACCCATGCTTCAAGCATGTGGTAAAACAAAGGCCCTGAATTCCCCTTAGGGTTTTTAGTTATTTCAGTAGTTAAAACACTGCAGAATTTAACTGTGGCAAGGATTTCTGATTGCATTATAGCAATCTTCACAATGGGATTGTAATAAATTGGGTAAGCCTCAAGATGACACTTTCCTTTGGCATTTAAGAGAGAGTTTATGGTCTTTCCTGTTCATTTATCATTTTATTTGCTTACTGGAAGCTTATCACCTCTAAAAGTTTCTCTTGTGTTCTTTAACTGGAATTTGTCTTTTAACGGATTTGCATTTGCCTTCTGCCTAATTTTCCCAAGTCAATTATAAAGCATTTTATGTACAGAAAAAAAAATTTAAGCCCCTTGATGAGAATTTAGAGAAGGAAGTTGATCACATTTATAATCATGTTGGCAGGCTCCTTTCATGTGGATGCCTTCCAAAGCATTGCTCTCTCTCTCTCCCCCTCTCTCTTTCCCCAATCTCTTTGTGTTATTGTCAAGCTCAGCCTGAACTTTTGCTGTGTCTTCAATTCCAGAACTGCAAAGGTTAAACTTTTCAGACATTATTGGAGCAGAAGAGTCAAATCATGGCTTTCTTTTCTTATGCTTAATCATTTTTATTGAGTTGCAGCCAAATATACCCATAGCTTGCAGTTAAATCCCTCACTCCTACCAACGTGCCTTTAGCATAACCTTCTCAATATATTGCTTGCAGACTCTAAAATCAACTTCATGAACTGCCTTTGTTTCTTAATGCCTCGACCTTGTCTGTCCCTCTCGCAATACGCTGTCTTCTGCCTTTGCTTCCCACACAGTCTAAAAATGACTGGTCTCACAAACGGTCCTTTCTAGCTTCTGTCCTGGCTCCAACATTGTCTTTAACCTACACCCACCTTCTTCACTGGAACATCCTCTCGGTGATACCCCTTCTGCCCTTCTTTCTCATGCCTCTACTGATACTCCAGAGTCATATCTGGGGTATCGACTTTGCCCAAATTCCCATTGTTTTGGATAAGAAATAGCATAGACAAATACCATAAGGCCTAGTCTCCAGAAATTATAACACACTTGAAATTTTTTTTTTTAAGGCTTTAGACCCACTCTTCAGGCAAATATCCTGCCATGTTGTCCTAATGACATGCTTTCTTCCTGAAAACATCCTCAGAAGGAGAAATCACAGTTGAAAACTACAGCCATGTGTATATGGTTTATACAGCAAATAGCTCACCTTTCTACAGGCTAGGGGACTGGTGTTTGTTTCTCCTCAGGTCACTGCACAGTGTTCTTTCCTTAACTTAGATGCTGAAGGTCATGGTTTCTGTACAGATCTGAATAGAAACCTCCTCCTGTCAGTTACCATGGGTGTGATTTTGAACCAGAGTCAAGTAATTGATTTCTGAAGACTCCCTGGCCTTTACATCCTTGTCTGTCTTAACATAATGCCTCCTGCCCTTCAAATACACAATTAGTCACAATGTGATATGTATGTAAATCAACTCCCTGCCCTCCAGGACTTTGCACATTTAAATTTAGACTCTAACACTGAAAAGATATAAAAATGCTCCATTTGAATCACATTCGAGCCACTTCCAGGTCAGACAATGGTTTCCTCTATTATCGGAGGAAGTTATTTCCCCAAATACACCCTGTACTGTAAGGTGGCATTTATTCCCTCTGCCGCCTCCACTGTTGAGGACTTGAAGTCACTCAGCTCCATGGTTCAGTGTCAAGATGGGTGTTGTGCTTTCAGCTCTCTTAACACTTTATGAGCAGGGACATCTCATCACTGCTCGACTTAACGATATGCATCCCTCACCACCTCAGTACTCCTCTGAAATATGTTCTACGGTATTTTAATACACAGATTCAAATTATTTTGGAGAATTTTACAGTGTGCTTTGGAATAAGTGACAGCACCCAGAGTGTCATTAAACAGTGCTGGGAATCACTTTTAATTTGCCTTCTAACCTTCGGTTGGAAATCAGCAGCATCGCATAGAAGGCTTGAGAATGGGTTGTGCCATTTATGAAATGAGATTGGAAGTAGAAAATTAAAAGCAACTGATGGTATGAAGACCAATTTTACCTCTAGTGCACTATTCTGATCCTTGTCCTTCCACACAGCTGTTTGGCTGGCTCTGGACCGCTGCCCCCGAAAGTGCTGTGCACCCCTTGCCTCCTGCCTGGGCTTCTCTGGTGCTGCAGCGCGACATGCCCCAGGTTTCCCATAACCTATGAGGTCACTCATGCACCTGCTGCCCAAAAGTGCAACTCGAGGGGTTTCGCCCTATGAGGCACCCCCCCTTGACTGATAGGGGATCAGAGCCAATGTATAAATGCTGTCCCCTACTTCCCCCTGGGAGGACAACTCGGAGTCACATGTCAGAAAGCTCCCCAGAAAATGCCAGGGGATGGAGCCCCTGTCTGTCGGAAAAGTCACTACCATGGCAACAGCCTCTTGCATCGCCTCTTGCTCCTTCCCTGTTTCTCTACTCTTGGTCCCTTGCTCCTCTTCCTGATCTACATGCCCTGCCAACAAGCAAACTACCAGCCCAGAAGATGTTGTCTCAGTCTTTGCTTTCAGGAGAACCCAGGCCACGACACCAATTGCTTATCCAGTTCAAAAACTGCTCATTTAGACCAACTATAGTTGCACCCCCTCTCACTACTTGCTTGCTCAAGGGCGCTCTCTCCAAACATCCACTCTCATGGGGGCTGCTGATCCCTGAGAACCAGCATGACGGTGGAGAGTAGTTGAGGGGGCAAGCCTCGAGCGCGCCCAGGTGCTTCCTAAGAAGGAACAGGCATGCTCTGAGCCACAGATGGGCAAACCCTGGTGCTTCCCTTCACCTCCCAGGAACTCATGGGTTTTTCAGGTATAGACAACATTACTGCATCGTGCAGACCTCAAATTTCTGATGAGACTGGTTGACACTGGGTCCAACCCATGAAGGCCGGGAAGAGGCGGCAGGCATTTGCAATTCTCTCCTTTGGAGGGAAAGAGGAAGAGGCACACAACCAGTGTGCAGGCACGGAATTCCCAGGGTCCCCCAGCTACACAGACACATTAGCAGAACAAAAGATTTGCAAAGGAATCATACTCTAATGAAGGAAAGCAAATCAGTAATTAGGATAAAATCTCTAGGGAGGGTCAGGGGAGAAGGGAAATGACTTTAGCAAATGCATATTTAATGACTTAACAAGATCAGATAATTAGGCATCCTCTACGGAACTGTGGGTGGGAGGGAGGGTGGAGAGACTGTCACAACTGAGGGATCAAAGCTCATTTATAAAGTAATTAAATTTCAAGTGATATTATGGCTCAAAGGAATTTTTTAAATTTTCATCTTTGACTCAACTTTCGAGAATTGGTTATGTCTAAGCCTTAAGGCAAGTCTGCTGTGAATGAGGCAGAGGTGTACTTGGAAATACAGTTGGACTGGGGAGTGGGTTCTTAGCAGCAAGAGCTGTGTTTGCATCCTCAGGACGTTCCTGCCCTGGCAAATCAGGTGGACAAGAAAAATAAAGGGAACTTGCGGTGGGCTCTCTGCTCGATGCTTCTCCTTTAACTCCACAACAACCCTTAGAAGTAGGTATCCCTTAAAAAACTAAAAATAGAGCTACCATATGATCCTGCAGTCCCACTCCTGGGCATATATCCAGAGAAAACTCTAATTCGAAAAGATACATGCACCCCAGTGTTCATAGCAGCACTATTTACAATAGCCAAGATATGGAAACAACCTAAATGTTCATTGACAGAGGAGTGGATAAAGAATATATGGTACATATATACAACGGAATATTACTCAGCCATAAAAAAGAATGAACTAATGCCATTTGCAGCAACATGGATGGATCTAGAGATTGTCATACTGAGTGAAGTAAGACAGAGAAACAAATATGATATTGCTTATATGGGGACTTAAAAAAAAAAGATACAAATGAACTTATTGACAAAACAGAATAGACACACAGACATAGAAAACAAATTTAAAGTTACCAAAGGGAAAAGCAGGGGGAGGGATAAACTAGGAGGTTGGGATTAACATATACACACAACTATATATAAAATATAACTGACAAGGACCTATAGCATAGGGAACTGTACTCAATATAATAACTTACAAGGGAAAAGAATCTGAAAATATATATATATATATAACTGAATCACTGTGCTGAACACCTAAAACTAACATGACATTGTAAATTAACTATACTTCAATTTAAAAAATCAAAATTAAAAAATTTAAAAAGAAGAAGTAGGTATCCTGAACCCCATTTCACAAACAAAAGATGAGGGGCAGTTGGATTTTTTGAACTCAGATATGTTGCACTTTGAGACTTGGTCTCCCAGGTTGCCCAGAACACACTGACTACAGCTCAACTTTAGTTGCTCTTTGCTGAAAGAGGAGGACATAAAGGGAATGCTGACATTGTCTACATCCCTTATACAAATGGCACAGGTTATATATAAATTTGGAGAAATGTCTTTAAACTCACAGACCAAGGTATGATAATGATATCGAGTTTTCCTACAGGGAGAAAATAAATGCACTTGTTGGGGTTCTCCAACCATCCTCTTTTCATTGGCAACTGCAGATTTCATGAAAAATGAAAGTTACCATTCTAGTTTACTCACCAGAGCCTTTTAAGTTTGTTGCGTTTGAGTTTGTCAATTCCTGAAAGATGAATCGAGTCAGTAGAACTAGAAATGAAGTTTCTGGATCTACAAAGTTTGTGGACCTGAAAGAGGCAAATGCCTCCCATTCTCTCAACTCTTCCAGGCCTCATCAGCTGGCCCTCCCCTATCATGCCCTCATCACAGAACCAGCTTAACAGAGGCTCAAGTCTCACTAAAATAGCTGGGCAATAGTATGAAAAAGAAAACAAAACAAATAATAGATGTTGAGTCTGACACAGTTATTATTATTTTAAATTATAAGCCATATTCAGTCATATATCAACCAATGGGATGAGGAAATTATTTACTAAGTGGCATTTACTAAGTGGCTCATTGCTGTGGATATAGTTATGAGTGTTAATAATAAAAAAGAATAATAGCTAAAATTTATATAGTGTATACTGTGTGCCAGGTACTATTCTAAACATATATTCTAAAAAATATATATGATATATATTATATATATATAATGTATTTAATTCTCACAATTTTTATTTTACAGACAAGGAAACTGAGGTAAAGAAAGATTAAGTAATTCAGTAGAGAGTAAGACATCCTGAAAGAGTTCACTTGGTAAGGAACAGAGAGACAAAGAAACTACTCAATAATGTGATAATAGAAGGTATTATAGAAGCACTTAAGAAATGTGGTAGGTAGAGAGAATGCTGTGATTTGTACTGTCCTGGGGAGTTGGGAAATCTTCAGCAGGCAGGTGACATCTGAGTGGCTCCTGAAATGAAAAGCAGCTTTCCAAATAGGACAGGCAGCCATAACAGAAAATGGTCTTTATCATCTATAGCAACTTTATTCATAACTGGAAGCAACTAAGATGTCCTTCAGTAGGTGAATGAATAGACAAACTGTGGTTCATCCAGACAATAGAATATTATTCAGTGATTTAAAAAAGAGCTGTCAAGCCATGAGAAGACACAGGGGAAACTTTAAGGCATCTTACTAAGTGAAAGAAGCCAATGTGAAAACTCTGTATATTGCATGATTTCAACTATATGACACTCTGGAAAAGGCAAAACTATGGAGACAGTAAAAAGATCGGTGGTTACTAGGGGCTGGGGGAAGAGAGGAATGACTAACTGGAGCACAGGGGATTTTTAGGGCAGGAAACTATTTTGTGTGATACTATAATGGTGTATACACAGCATTATGCATTTGTCAAAATCCAGAACATTAAGAGTGAACCACAGTGTCAACTATGGACTTTGGTTAATAATAATGTATCAGTATTAGCTCACCAATTGTAATAAATGTCCCACACTAATGCAAGGTGTTAATAACAGGGGGGAATAGTCGGGGAGGGAGGAAGGGGGTATAAGGGTACTCTCTAGACTTGCTGCTCAATTTTTCTATAAACCTAAAACTGCTCTAAAAAATTAACTCTGTTAATAAAAAAGAGTATGAGGAAAAGAAAAAAAAGCAGATAATACAGAGTTCTACGGAAAGAGGGAATCAACTCTTCAGTGTCCTTTCAAATTGACCTTTTTAGTGAGTAGATGAGACACTGAGCCATGAGTAACTTACAATTTAGGATAAATTACATTACCAGCTAATTTTCTTCCCTGTCCTTACAGTGTTTGGCTTCAGGATGTGGAGAAAATGAAGATTCTTTTGGCTGCAAGTGAACTAACCTAACTTAGACTCCTTCCAGCAAACGGAAGTTTATTCACTGTTTCCAAGGTTGGCACTCCCTGCGCAAGTGAATCCAGAAGTACAAACAAAGTCACTTGAAAGCTTCGCTCTTCTCACTTCCTCCTTCTCTCCTGCCCCGCCTCTTCTGCCTCCTTCCTCCTGTGGCCCTTCCTCTCTCCCCCTCTCCCCCTTTCTCTCCTAGCCTGGGATTTGATGCAGTTCTCTGTCAGGTTCTCTCCACTTGGCTGTAGTGATGGCCTCTAGCGGGTCTAGGCTAGTAAGATTCTCTGTGCTTCAGCTCTCTGAAGGCAAAATCTCTCTTCTCTCTGTGTGTACCTACGTCAGTCACGGAAGAATGACCCTTCTGGATGGAGTCAGATGACGACCCCAAACCGATCCATGTTCAGGAGGCTGAGATCATTTCTCTTAGCTTAGGCTGCACGCCCAGCCTAATGGTGGGGGGGAGGCGGGCTTTGTGCATCAGAAATGTGGCTATTGTAAATGAGGAACTGGATTTTACATTTTATTTCAATTAATTTGAATTTAAATTCTCCATGTATCTGGTGGCTTACACAACAGCCCAGGCTTACACGATCTCATGCTAACCCATGCTAAAGGAATCTGCCTACCTACAGTTAAGTGGCCTTGGTTTGTATCACATGACCTTACTTATGCAACAGCTGATTGGACCAGGCATGGTTACGTGCCCCAAGGACGACCAGTCATAGGCTGCTAGTGACCCATGATTTGTGAAGCCTGACTTCAAAGAAGAGCTGCTTCAATTATACTTTCTCCCTGGAGTCTGGAACTGGGATATAGAAAGGGGATGGGATATGGGAACACAGCGTAAAATTCGGGAAGGCGACTCAGGGTCCAGGTGGCCATTATAAGCCATGAGGAAACTGGAATCCTGGTGTGGGTTAGCAAGGAGAGCAGGCTGTGGGAAAGACGGGAAAATGGGTCAGACAGGCTCAGAAGAGCATAGCCATGAGGAGTAGTCATGGCCCATGAAAGAGAGAGAGACAGAGATGGGGAACAGCGTTACCTCCTGCCTTCCAGGGGAAACTGCAGACAGCTGTGGAACAGAAATAAGCCATCTCTGCCATTCTGCCATGCTCTTGTCTGAACTCCTGACCTACAGTGGTATACAGAGTGGGAAGTGAAATTCCTCATCATGTCTGCAATGATTAGAAATGCTGCCTTTTTTGTATATTAAATTCATTGATATAAATGATTTTGTTTCAACTCTCTGCCTTGTTCTGTTGATGTGTTTATCCATTCCAGACAATTTTTGCAGTGTTTACAGACTGACAGCTTTACCATATTCTTTGGCATCTGCTGGACACATCAGGCTGTTTGTCATCTCTCTGGCTTTGTTCACGCTTTTTCTTCTGCTTGGAATGTTCTCCTTTCTCTCTCTCCAAGCCCTGAAACTCTCTCTGCCGTTCCCATCCCAACCATTCATCAGTCTAATCCCCAACTTCCTAAACCCTCACTTCACACTCAGGTCCCTGTATGTGGCCATAGACAATACCCTTTCTTGTCTCTATCTTTGTATCACAATTACCTTAATAAGTTTTTATTCTCTAGACTGAGTTCTGATCCTAGTACCTCCCTCACACAGTGCCCCGCATAGAAGGGATGTTTAAGAAAACATTGTTGAGCAAAGAATTTTACTTTTGGTTTCACAAGTGAGTGTGTCCCTCATTCTTGCCAAGGGAAGCACCAGATGGATGGGAAACCAAAACAATCTTTGTCAACCTCCCATGATAAATTCAAAAGAGACCTTTGGGTAGATAAGAGTTTTTCTCTTCTGTAGAATGTAGCATACTATAAACAGTAATTTTTGCTATTTTTGTCCCTGTGTCTATATATTTAACAACTGTGATATCACAAATGACATCAATATGTAGAAGAGAGTTATGAGAATTAAATACGGTATATATAATGAGCTTAGCACAGTGCACATAAAATGCACACAAAAATGGTAGAGATTCTCAACATTAACATTATCGCTATTATTACCACAGTCATCACCATTTATTAAACATATGCTTATTTGGCATCGTGACCATTAAGTAAAATAATCCATGGAAATTGCTTACATAGCGTCTGGCATGTTATATATGCTAAAAAATGGTAATTATTATTTTATGCTCCCTAAACACCTATTTCAGAGGTTAAAATGCACAAATTAATCTTTTCCTCTCAACACCATGTTTCATAGAATAACCTTTCACTTAGATAAGTTCAACAGGGTAGACTCATGATTAATTCTGCGTCTCATTTTGTTTTTAATTTTACCCAGTGCATCATTAACATGAAATATTTATTACAATCCTAATATTTAAATACCACTGCTTTTGTGCTCTGTATACTTTTCCATTAATACATTCTGCTAAACTTTTTCATCAGACCTCAGCTGGGGAAGTACTTTCATCGTGCTACCCTATTTCAATGGTTAAAGTTTCCATATTTTATCCAAAAGAAGATGGTTCTTGAGATACCAGAGAGTTAAAAAAGGCTAAAATAACTGTGTAGGGAATCTTATAACGTAGACAGTGGGGTAAAATGAGGGAAAGTTCATTCCCAGGAAATACAGAATATTAAGTTAACTGACCCCAAACCAAGGGCATCGAGTCATCCCGGAGGTGTCTAAGGGTTTCTGTGTCATCTTACGGAGGCCACTCCAATAGACTATTAAGCTTTTCTGCGTGCTAACTGCAGAAAGGGTTGACTCATTGAATTTAAATGTGACTTTGACAGAAGGTTTCCTCCCCGGCCGTCATTATGAATGGACTTATTTATGAATGCTCTCCCATCACCTGTCCCTGTAGCTTCCTGGGCAACAGCAAATGCCAGAAACAGCATGCTTGCAGGTAGAATCCCTTTGAAGGAGACAAGGAAGACAGCAAATAATGCAAATATGCATTTGCAGATAATGCAAAGCATTATCAAGAGCGTGGAGCTTGATCTAATGGCCTATTGCAGAGTATGATGCAAGCACATAAAAGCGCTGTTGACCCCGGGCTCAGCCTTCCCCACCGCCCGGGCTTTACTTTGGGAAGCTCAGCAAAAAAAGCCAACACACACACTAGGGTCTTCTTCCTGTCCCGGTCAAATAAAAAGCCATCTTGTAAAACTGGTTTTTCCTGTATACAGAATACTTTGCTAAGCCCACGGGAAGACACAAAGGCAAAAGGTGCCCTCCAGGACTCCTGATGGGTATCTGGTCATCCTTATTCTTTGGAGGCTACTGGCCTTCTGGACAAGAGACAGATGACATACACATAGAGAAAAATAAGTGACACCATATACAGGTATATACCTGTATGCCAAATTGATACCACACAACAGGTATACCATATACACATGAGGCTTGCTTCTGGCCTGACATACTCTTGAGGAGAGTTATTTTCAGGAAGAGTGACAGGGAGTGGGGAATGGTAGTTCTTTATATGTGTGCTTTTCTATATGACTTGCATTTTTTTCTAATTTGGTCACACACGAGTATTTTTATTGGTAGGATTATGGGTCTTCTTATTGTCTTTATGCTTTTTCTTGTTTAAAAATCATTTACAGGTTCATCCACATCACTACAAATGACCCAATTTCGTTCCTTTTTATGGCTGAGTAATATTCCATTGTATATATGTATCACATCTTCTTTAACCATTCATCTGTCAATATACATTTAGGTTGCTCAACAGACGAATGGATAAAGAAGATGTGGCACATATATACAATGGAATATTACTCAGCCATAAAAAGGAACAAAATTGGGTCATTTGTAGTGATATGGATGAAACTAGAGTCTGTCACAGGGTGAAGTAAGTCAGAAAGAGAAAAACAAATATTGTATATCACATATATGGAATCTAGAAAAATGGTACTGATGAACCTATTTTCAGGGCAGGAAGAGAGACGCAGACGTAGAGAACGGACTTGCGGACACAGGTGGCGAAGGGGCGGGTGGGACGAACTGAGAGAATAACATTGACATAGAGACAGCAACACTGACATATATACACTACCATGTGTAAAATAGCTAGCTAGTGGGAAGCTGCTGTATAGCACAGAGAGCTCAGCTCAGTGTTCTGTGGTGACCTAGGGGGTGGGATCTGGGTGGGGGGGGTGGGGAGGGAGGCTTAAGAGGGAGGGGATATACGTATAAACTAACACAACGCTGTAAATCAATTATACTCCAATAAAAAAAGAATCATTTATAAATGTTACTTTGCAGTATGAGATAATAAATGTTGGTGAGGATGTGGAGAAATTGGGACCCTCATACATTGTTGGCGGGAATGTAAAATGGTGGAACCACTTTGGAAAACAGTTAAGTTTCTCAAAACGTTAAACATGGAGTTACCAGATGACCCAGAAATTCTATTCCTAGGTATATAACTTAGAGAAAAATATATGTCCATACAAGAACTTGTACACAAATTCATGGCAGCATTATTCTTAATAGCCAAAGGTGGAAACAACCCAAATGCCCATCAACTGATAAATGGATACACAAAATGTAACAATGGAATGTTATCCAGTCCTAAAAAGGACTGAAGTACAGACACATGATATGGCATAAATGAACCTTGAAAACATTATGCAATGAAAGAAGCCAGTCACAAAAGGCCCCATGTTATATGATTTCATTTATGTGAGCTGCTGCAGATCAGACAATTCTATAGAGACAGACAGTAGATTAGTGAATGTCAGGGGTGGGGGAGTGGTGGGAATCAGGAGTGGCTGCTAATGGGGTTTCTTTGAGGATGATGAAAACGTTCTAAAATTTAGTGATGGTTGCACACCTCTGAATATACTAAACCACTGCTGAATTGTACAAATTAAATGGATAACTGTATGGAATGTGAGTTAGATGTCAATAAGGATGTTAAACTATGAGAACCAAAGGCTAGGCTTCTGAAGAGAAAAGCACACTACAGTTGCTACTGGATTTGTGATTTTTCTTTGTGGCAGTTTTATTCCTTGCTTAAGTACTTTTCCTCAGGGGAGAAACAAGTTGTAGGTGTTTTAATGGGAAATTTGAAATCTGTGGCTTTCCTCATTGTCAAAAGATAAAGATGTAAGTTTGCACAAAGGGACAGTCCGTATTTATCATGAAGTTTTTGTCATTCCTGTGAACCACGAGGGGCTGCCAACAGAGGCAGACAGTCTGCATGCCCTAAAAGCTCTGCCTGGTCAGGAGTTCCTATACTAGGGGATGAGTGTGTTCTGGTTAAAATCCGGCCATCCATTCTCTGGGAATTTTCTAGGCTCCTTTAAATCTGGTTAAATTATGTCATAGTTTGGTGTGATTCACTCAGCAAATGTTCCCTGAGCTCCTGGTCTGTGCCAGGCTCTTTGTCCTGGACAAGGACGAGGGAATTTTTAGGATGAAAGTCTGACTTCGATGAGATCTGGGTAGCACGAGCAGCCATGAAGGCCACTGGGAACAGGAACCTGACCTCCAAACAAGCACCTCCTCAGCCTCAGGGCTGCCTCTCTGGTATGCCTCTGCCATGGTGAGGAATCACTCTGTCTGGTGGACATGTGGGTCTCTCTCCCGAGGCTGGCCCTTTTCCCCTCTCCCTGATCTCCACCTGCTCCCCAGCCCCCAGTCCCTAACATTTACCCCACAGAGGACAAGACTAACTCTCGGGGTAAGAAAGCAGATGCCTTATCTAAAAACTGACCTCATAGGTATTTTTGACACATGTAAACCAAATTCAACCTTTTGAGACAGCAGTGCTTCTACGCCGATGAGGGGACAATTAACTGACCAGGCACATAATAAGAACACCTGGTAAACTTGAAGTAGCTATTACGATCCAACCCTTTATTCCCATATTGAGATAAGACAAAATTCTGTTGGTATAACAAATTTTATCCAATATCACTGAAACCTATTCTTTATTTTACAACCATAAATCTTTGTGTAGTCAGCCCTTTCTTCTCTGCTCCCTCCATTCCCAGCCACTCTGCTTGAAATGAGAGCCTTCATTTGATTTGGCCATTTCTCATCACCTGACTGGGCTACTTAGGAGTGTTGGGAAGGTGATTTATTTCTCTGTGGCAGTGTCCTCAGTCTCATATCAAAGCAATACTTCTTGGAAAAAGTGAGAAGTTGGTAAGTGGCAGAACTACCTAAATTTCTGCTACCTCTGGCCTATGGCTACTGCAGTAAGGCTTGCTCAGACTTTTATTAAATGAAAGCTAGGCTTTAGCTTTCAGACGGCAGAGTATGCTGTGGTGTAAGACACAAAAGCACATCACCAGCTCACAGCGTGAAAATTCTGAGCAAGGAATCAGGGAAGTACAATTTCCAAGGGAGAGCTAGGAAGCAGGACAAATGGAAAATAACTGAAGGAGATTACATTTTTCGTTCTTAGATTATTCTTAAAGACAGAAAGAAATAATTTAGTCCTTACTTCAGGAGTGAGAAGGTTGAGTCTGTAGAGATTAAATGTCTGGCCAACAGTCATGCCATATCCTGGTCTGAATATTCTGGGTAGCAGGAGGTTGATATTCTCTATTAAAAATCACAGGATTCCACCTGAATGGCTACTGTGATATCAGGTTCAACTTCTGGTTTCCTATTGTTTCTCCTGTTCCCAGACCACTAAAGTTAAGTTTCTTGTTGGTTGCTGAAATAGAGTCCTCTACTGTCCATCCCTAGTATGAGAGAGAGTTATTTCATTGAACATGAAGATCCAATACAATAATGTTTCAGTATATGGGGCTGATGTCAAGATGCTGTTTGCAGTCTTCTCCCAGCTGCTTTGGGTTTTCTTAGATTTGCCCTAAGATAAAATTGTTTCCCTGGAAAAATGAAGGAAACTTAATACTTCTTAGGTCCCTACATGGTTGGTGACCAGCACATCTTTATTCTCATTGACTCTGAAGATGTTAATTTTGTCTCAGCCTTACAATTTTTGTGAATTCTAGTATATTTCATTGGCTTAAAGTTCCCTTGCTTGTCGGCAGATTAGACACAGACAGCAACCACGCCCCAGCTTGCTAACACTGAGGAGGAAACAGTCCTAACAAAATTTGCAGTTACGAACTTGCAGTGTCAGAAACTAGAGCAATGATACAGATGGTTACAAAGCACATGAAAGGATGCTCAACATCACTAATCATTAGAGAAATGCAAATCAAAACTACAACGAGATATCACCTCACACTCGTCAGAATGGCCCTCATCAAAAAATCTACAAACAATAAATGGTGGAGAGAGTGTGGAGAAAAGGGAACCCTGCTACGCTGATGGTGGGAATGTAAACTGGTAGAGCCACTATGGAGAACAGTATAGAGGTTCCTTAAAAAACTAAAAATATAGCTACCACATAATCCTGCAATTCCACTCCTGGGCATACATCTGGAGAAAATTATAAATCTAAAAGATACATGCACCCCAATGTTCATTGTAGCACTATTTACAATAGCCAGGACCTGGAAGCAACCTAAATGTCCATCAACAGATGAATGGATAAAGATGTGCTACATACATACAAGGGAACATTACTCAGCCACGAAAAAGGACAAAATAATGCCATTTGCAGCAACACAGATGAAACTAAAGATTATCATACTAAATGAAGTCAGACAAAGACAAATATATGATATCACTTATGGGGAATCTACAAAAGGCTACAAATGAACTTATCTACAAAATAGAAGTAGACTTACAGATATAGAAAATAAGGGACTTCCCTGGCAGTTCAGTGGTTATTAGGACTTCACCTTCAATATAGGGGTTGCGGGTTCAATCCCTGGTTGGGGAGCTAAGATCCCACATGCCTCGCGGCCAAAACACCAAAATATAAAACAGAAGCAATATTGTAACAAATTCAATAAAGACTTTAAAAATGGTCCATCAAAAAAATCTTAAACAAAAAGGGAACTTATGATTATGGGGTGGTTAACAGTGGGAGAGAGATAAATTGGAAGATCAGGATTGACACACATATACACTACTATATATAAAATAGGTACCTAATAAGGGCCTACTGTATAGCACAGGGAACTCTACTCAATACTCTAACGGCTCATATGGGAAAAGAATCTAAAAAAGTGGATACATGTATAACAGATTCATTTTGCTGTACAATACAACACTGTAAATCAACTATACCAATAAAAATTATATAAAAAAGAGTGATGACAGAGGGGACAGGAGACAGCTGTGGGCCCCCATAGGCTGGACTAGGCATAAGCTAAGGAGGAGGAGTCAACACTAGACTATAACACAAACTATCGACTGTTTACCTCCCCAAAACAGACGCCTATCCTTACGGGATTTAGAGCAACTTAAACTCTTTACAAAGCTAGTATGAGTGTTATTAGAAATACTTTGGAAAATGTTTTAACTTCATAAGCAACGGCCAAACCATACACTTTGTGCAGTTCTACTCCTCGATATCCAAGATAAGGCATCTTCACAAAGAAGTTTAAGGACTGTTTGGCTTAGTTATCTATTGTGCCTTAAAAAAAAATAGTCACCCCAAACTGTGGTAGCTTCTATTCATCATTTCTCATAGCTGTGGTGGAGCAGGTATTTGCAAGTGGCTCAGCTGGGTGGCTCTGGTGCAGGCTTTCAGGAGGTTTTGGTTAGATGTGGACTAGGGCTAGAGGATCAGCTTCCAAGGAGGCGCATTCACACAGCTCTTGGCTGGGGGGCCTCAGTCCTTCTCCACAGGGCTGCTTCAGCATCCTCATTGCGGCATAACAGCCAGCTTCTCCAGAGCCAGTGATCCAAGGCAGAAGCCGTGCTGTCTCTTATAACCTAGTGCCAGTAACACCAGCATGTTCGCCATGTTCTATTGTCACACAGCCATTTTGACTCCAAGTAGGAGACTGCACAAGGTTGCTGTATACAGGAAGGAGCTTTTTTACTAA
This sequence comes from Globicephala melas, assembly GCF_963455315.2. Lineage (NCBI taxonomy): Eukaryota > Metazoa > Chordata > Mammalia > Artiodactyla > Delphinidae > Globicephala > Globicephala melas. Next base: position 75,806,077 of record NC_083329.1, on the reverse strand, counting down.
TCACTCCAAGCTAGAAACAACTTTACACCTCAAAGTGACCTGGAAGTTGCTCCGTGAAGATGAATGGTCTTAATCTTATTTAACCAGGCATACTTTCATAGCTCCCCCACTGGGGACAGACGACATCCACAGAGGTTGGCTAACAGTGTTAGTTACCAGAGTTCTTTGAGTAGGACATTCACCTTGAGAAGTCAGGATAATTCATTCTTCTCCTGTTTTTTCTACTAATCTTAAGAGCTACTAAACTGTGAAATTACTTGCTGGTTCTGGGGCAAAACAAAGCCTCTTCTGATCAAGCTACTCCCAGTTGATCAATTCGTGATCAGATACTTTTTTAGGCATTAGTTTTCCAAGTGTAATGCTTGGAATAGGAAGATCAGGATCACCTGAGGAATGGTGATAACTACAAGTTCATGAGCCTCAGCCCAGACCTACTGAATCAAAGTCTGGGGTGGGGGCAGGGGTGGGGGCAGCAACTGTTTCCATCAGCCCTCCTTTGATCCTGAGGCACACGGAAGTTGGAGAACCAAGGATCTAGAACAGCGGTCCCCAACCTTTTTTGGCACCAGGGACCGGTTTCACGGAAGACAATTTTTCCACAGACGGGGGTGGTGGAGGGGTGGTTCAGATGGTAACGCCAGCAGTGGGGAGCGATGGGGGAGCGACAGGGGAGCGGCAGATGAAGCTTCCCTCGCTTGCCCACTGCTCATCTCCTGCTGTGAGGCCCAGTTCCTAACAGGCCGAGGACCGGTACGGGTCCATGGCCCAGGGGTTGGGGGCCCCTGAGCTAGAAGATTCTTGACTAGCTCTAGACTAGTTCTACCTAAGTTTGATCAACTTTGTGGAAGAGTTTTGTTCCACACCCTCATAAACCTGTAAAAGATCTGCTAAGCCTGAGATACTAAGTTCTTGTAGATTCTGCTTGAGTTGTCAACCAACTATGAGATTCTACTGAAATGTTCTCTTCAGAAGATAGGAGGGCTGCAGAAGAAAAAAGTACCCCAAGCTGGAAAGAGGTGATGCTAACAGTAGATGAGCTAGTGTAAAGAAATTACTTTTTACCTTTCAAATGAGAAGCTGCGCACAGGCTAGCAGTGCAATCTGGTTTTATTAACACATTTGGTCTGAGTAGCTCATATCCGTTTCCTGATGGCCAGGTAGGACACTAACAAGGCTCCAATGATTAAGGTTCCAGAAAGGCCAGCCACCCACAGAGCTTGGGAGTCTACAGGAGACCCTGGAGGATGGAAAGGTAGATTAATGCATGAGGAAAATCAAGCGATTCTACATCCCAATAAAGACTGCCAGTCTTGAGCTACAGGAAAAAAATCTAGACAATTCCTTCTGAGGTTCACATTGACCAAAGCAGTAAGGGAAGCAGGGGTAAGCAAGCAGCTTTGGTTTGACCAATGGTTCAGATACGGGACCTCCTGGGGGTCTCCTTCCACTCACTTGAGTATTTACGGAGCTTTTCTGAAGAGTCCTGAGTGGCTTGGAGTAAAATCATGGGACCCTGGCTAGAAATGCTAGCAGTGCTGTTCTGAAAATGCATGTCAGAGCTTCTTCTTCCTGTTGGAGAGATGAGTTAGGGATTTGTTAGTACATGTGGTGCGAGTGGTTAAGGAGTCTAAAATAGTGCCAGGTCGCTTGGTATGGAAAGCTCTGCTCCGTGGGCCTCAAGAGAAACCTCAATGTGTTCAATACAAAGTCTCAGACTTGCTCATTTGTATTAACACTTCCAGAGAAATGATGACTTTGGACTATCCCCAAACTGTCATTCTTCTTACGTAGAGATGCTTAAACAGTTGTACCTTAGTACTGAGACCCTATGATATAAAGGTACCTGGTAAGACACTAATAGCAGAGCTCTGTTTGAATCCTATTTCTACTGCCAGCTGTAGATCTTTGAACTTTCAAAGTTTTAGTTTTTATAGACATATATGTATACAAGTGTATGTATCATTGCAGTTGGATGTTGAATATTTCATCTATTAGATGATAGTTATGAAAAATACTATGAGGTGGGTTTTTTTGCCATAAGGGACTTAAAGCTTCAGGGGTCATGAATCCCAATTGATTCAGGAGCCAGGTAAGATCTGTGGGATCAGGTGGAGTATACAACTGTATGAGCATTGGGCCTGATCATTAGAGCACATAACTCTAAGTCTGCAATCCTATTCCACCTGTAAGCCTTCAGGCCTTGTTGCCAGACCTGCCTTCAAGCAAGTATAGAGGTCTACATTTATATCTGGATAGACCAGAAATGTTTTATTAGATTATAGGCTGTGAACCCATTTGACTCCTGGCTAAGTCAAGATTTATATGGAGAAAAGCTAAAGCTGAGAGTTTTCAGGATTTATAGCTTCTATTTAGAAGGCCTGGAACTCTAGGAAACTAGCTGTATTTCTGTTCTACTGCATCGTGCAAGTACTTAAGGAAGCTTCGTTAATAAGATGAATCTTTGGTTTGACTCATTTGCCACAGGCTAAAGAAGGTTTGATCTGAAATACAAATACACTGAAATCTGTCCTCTGGTGTAGACAGCTTGGAAACTTACGTCTGGCAGGACAGGTTGTCACACAGGATGGTGTCCCAGCAGGCTGGCAGACCGATGCACTGCAGTGCAGATACACCTGGGAGCCAAAAGAATTGGGATTGTGGTATAACACGTCATGATAAGTCTTCAAACCTGCTTTGTCTCCCCCAGGAAGAAATCAAGAAGTTTCAGAAAATCCTGAAAAACCAAGCTGACATCACATAATCACTAAAATACTCGATTCTAGTTGACATGTCACACATGCCATTGGCATCCCTTGATTGCCCCAAAGCAGTACCAACAACCAATGTTTAAGGGCCACTTCGGCTGAAGAGTGAGACAGTGAGCTGGGGGGTTTAGAGCCCTGCTGAAGAACACAGAAGGTGGCATCATACCGGTCCCTTGAGTGCCTGCTTTGCCACTGAGTCCACGAAACTGAAGGTGGAAATGCTGAAGCGCTGGTAGTGAGAAGGAAATGGCAGGTCCAAGGCTCTCTGGACAGGGATCAGTTTGGTCTGATAGTTGTCTCCAGTGTAGGGGCATCTAAGCAAGGATATCTGGCAGTCAAGATGGGCTCCGTGGAGGGTGTTTAACGCAGGTGCAGGAAAAAGCCACTTACCCATTTACCAGCATGGGCCACTGGGGCTGGAGCAGGGCGTTTGTGCTGGGCGTGGCCCAACACTGGTGTAGGCGCAGCTCTAGACTGGGGTCTGTTCTGTGTTGGATGGAGACTTCCACGTAGATGGGATCCCGAAGCAACTTCACCACTGGGTAGTCACTAGCAGTGTAGTAGGAGCTATAGTGTTTGTCTGCAAGAGGCCAAACCAAATTGAAGTGGTAAAAAGCTTGGAACCTCTGGTGGCTTGAGATAGACCATCACCCACATAAACACCTCTGGCACGTATCTTGTTACCAAGGTAGGGTCTTGACGCCCAGAGAAGTGACAAGACTTGGACTAGAGGCCAGATTCTCCACAAAAGAGGGTCTTACCTTTGGCAATCTGGAGTTCCAGAGTGAGGTGTCCAGGCTGGGTCTCAGGAAGGGGTGGCGGGACAGTAAACACCTGGACATTCACTGGAAGAGCATTGCTGCTTACAGAGTAGCTACAGCTGATTCGAAGCCTGCAGAAAAATAAGATTTTAGCTACTATCTTGGGTGGGTGGGCCATGTCACCTCTTTAAGGTTTGAGGAACCGTTAAGTGATAGGTGTTAGAACAAGTTTATAAACGTGTTGTGTGATTCTGGCCTTGTGAGAGCTATCATTGGGGAGACTGATATGTCAACAAGATCAGTGTTTGAGAGTTTGATATAAAAACCATACAAGAAACAGATATGGTCAACAGATGAATGGATAAAGATGTGGTAGATACAATGGAACCCTACTCAGCCATAAAAAAGAATGAAATGATGCCAGTTGCAGCAACATGGATGGACCCACAGATGGTCATACTAAGTGAAATCAGACACAAAGACAAATATCATATGATATCACTTACATGTGGAATCTAAAATAGGACACAAATGAACTTATCTATGAAACACAGACAGACTCACAGACAGAACAGACTTGTGGTTGCCAAGGCAGAGAGGGCATGGGGGAGGGATGGATTGGGAGTTTGGGATTAGCAGATGCTAACTATTACATAGAGACTGGATAAATAAGGTCCTACTGTACAGCACAGGGAACTATATTCCATATCCTGTAGCAAACCATAATGGAAAATATGAAAAAAATATATAACCGAATCACTTTGCTGTACAGCAGAAATTAAAACATTGTAAATCAACTATACTTCAATTAAGAAATAGATATGGTACTATGAGAAAAACGTACCTTCTGAGGAGGGGGTAGTCAGGGAAGATGTTGCAGGGGATTTGATAAAAGTAACAGATAGATGAGAGTAAAGTATGGAGGCAAGAAGTCTGAGGGCCACTGAATACTCTAGAAGCACAGTCTGGGGTTAGGGAATAGTGAGGGAAGGACTGAGAAAGTAGGAGAAGTAGGGCCCTGCAAGCTATGCTCATGACGTTAAGCTTCAGCTCTAGGAAGACCAAGAGAAAGCTTTAAGTATGCTAAGGTTTTAAAGGGATTCATTTTGCTACAGCTTAAACAGTGGGGGGTAGAAGGAAGAGACCAGAGTGAGAAACAAAAGACCCGGTGAAATGAATTAGAAGTCAGGTAAGTTTGAGGCTTAGATCAAGTTGGTGGCAGTAATGCAGGGCTACTGGATCAACTAACGGTCAGTGAGATTGGACAAGCAAGGCAGCTGAGATTCTCCTGTCATGAGGAGATGGTCATTTCTGGATTCATGTTTACTCCAGAACTCCTGCTTTATGCGAGAAGGGAAGTCAGGCAATCTGGTCAAGCAAGGTCAGGTTAACTAAGACCCTTACCTGAAGATACTGTCTCGGGTGATAGAACCATGGCTCCAAGTTCTCACATCCCGAGTTGCAACCAGCTCGTTTTCATATACTGCCTGGGTTCCAGTGATCTACAAGGGCAGGTAAAGAAGTCTTGTCACTCCTGCAAGCCAGATGCTGCTTCACTCATAACTTGCTTTGGTTCAGTGCTCAGCAAGGCTGCCCTATCATAGGTTGCATTTTTCACAACATGAGTGGAGGCAAGAGCAGGTGGCATTGACTAGCTGGCAACTTATCATTTCACCTTACTTTCAGGACAAAGGGACAGGAAGAGGCTTATGAGTACTCAGATGAGGCAGCCAGAAATACTACCGATCTCAGCTGACCTCCCTGCTCGTTTCCCAGGGCAGTGCAGTGGGAAGAACCTGTTATTGGTTCTTCTACAGTGTGGTAAGGGGTGCTAGCCCCTCGCTGGAGTGCAGGTGGGATGACTTAGCCGAGTGCCCTGGGGAGGTTTCGGCTTTCTCAGTGATGAAGCCCTCTCTGTCCTAGAGACCATCCTACACACCAAGCAGTAGTCACGGCTAAGCTATTCCAGTTCTCCCCCCATCACTAGGGCATTCCTACCCAACTTCAAGTCAGGAACAGAGCCCACGGTCAGCTCTTCTCACCCATTTTGTAGTACCACAGGCAGTAAACGGAAACTGGAACAGGACAAAGGTGTGTGTTGCCATCACAGGTTTACATTCACTGTCATTCCTGAAGGCCAAGTGCACAGAATTCAGCAGCAGTGGGGGTGAGGTCACATTCCGAGACACAGCGATGGAGAAGTGGCCGTCCTGGGTACAGCGTGCGGTCACTGAAACACCAGAGCAACTGTGCTGAAGGCAGGTCATCTCGCTTGTTACTGAGCCAGCCAGACAAGAGTCTAATTTAGTTTAGTCCTTTTAAATTCCCCGCCCTCCTCTCCCCCGCCTCCTAGAAAAGCTGCATTCCCAGCTAGTGACCGTGATGCAGGTTCAGCCATCCAGAGCTTCATCAAGGCTCTGGATGGCCACTTGGGTTTGAATCTTGCCTCCACCACTTACGGTGTGGCCTCAAGCAGAGTGTTAACCTCCTTGCATCAACTTGATCTGTAGAATGGGGATAGCCGTACCTGCTTTGTTTTACTGATCAGCTAGAATTCAGAGCATAGAATTGAGTGTGGCATCTAGGTGTTTAATGAGGGTCTCTTTTTTTTAATGGGAAAAACTTGGAGCATGGTTTGGGACAAATAATCATCTTTTGAAATAAAGCTCTCTAGACAATCAGCCACCAGCGGCTATTTCTTGGGAATTGGTTAAGTTTCTGTCAATTAGCATCTTGCACACAGACTTAGCTTCTCGAGTTCACTGGGAGTTACTTGCTTTACATTGGATTCTAGGAGAACAGACAATGGAAGGCTGTAGAAAGCTCTGTCACTTACAGTCAAGTGTTCTAGGTGTTGCTTATACATCAACCTCTGGTCATCTTTAGTATTTGCCTTCTGGATGGGGGTGGGGGAGAAAACCCTCCTCTGGGTTTAGTTAGTGGTAATTGCAGGCACTTTTCTTCAGCTGATTTCAAAGACATAGTGACTCACCTGTGTTTCCGTAGTAACAGGAATTGGCCTCTTCAGAATCGTAGCAGCAGCCTAGCTGCTTGCAGTCTCCTTGAGTGATGGGTGAAGGAGCACATGGCAGTCTGTCCCACACTGGGACAGGGTCGCAAAGGCCAGCATTTGGGATGTCTAGGGCTAGATTTTGCAGAGAAGAGCAACACTAAGTAACAAAGTTTGGTCTTTAAGAAGAGGCCATATTCATTACAAAACATTAACTTTCAATTCCCATAGACATCTACGTGATTGAAAGATATGTACATAATAGAGATTATATCTGAGTTAGAAAATTAACTATTAGATCACCTTATAGGAGTCCCCTAAAAGGAGTCCTCTTTGGAAGAAGAAATACCAATAAGATTGGAAGAAGCAGTGAGACTCAACTTTTTTATTCAAGTAAAGAATTCTTATGGCTCTGATGAACCTAGGGGCAGGACAGGAATAAAGATGCAGACGTAGGGAATGGACTATGAGGACACGGGGGGGGAAGGGTAAGCTGGGATGAGGTGAGAGGGTAACACTGACATATATACACTACCAAATGTAAAACAGACAGCTAGTGGGAAGCAGCCGCATCGCACAGGGAGATCAGCTCCGTGCTTTGTGACCACCTAGAGGGGTGGGGTAGGGAAGGTGGGAGGGAGATGCAAGAGGGATGAGATATGGGGATATGTATAGCTGATTCACTTTGTTATAAAGCAGAAGCTAACACACCATTGTAAAGCAATTATACTCCAATAAAGATGTTAAAAATAAAGAATTCTTAATTTTTTTTGGCGGTACATGGGCCTCTTACTGTTGTGGACTCTCCCATTGCGGAGCACAGGCTCCAGACGCGCAGGCCCAGCGGCCATGGCTCATAGGCCCAGCCACTCTGCGGCATGTGGGATCCTCCCGGACCAGGGCACGAACCCATGTCCCCTGCATCGGCAGGCGGACTCTCAACCTCTGCGCCACCAGGGAAGCCCCTTAATTCTGTTCTTTAAAAGGCACTTCTCAATCAGTGTACTTTAAATTACCATCATTTTGAAATGCAGTTCTGATTTAGTAGGTAGGGAGTGGGGCCTATAATCCTGTACTTTATCGGTATTACCCCAGTGGCTATAGCCTAATAAGGCAGGTGTGAAGAATTACAAGTTCGCCTCTTATGACTGAGGTAGGGCTCTCAGGTGGCAAGGCAAGATTTGCTGGAGTTGAGTTGGTGTCATACTCCCTATTAATTACCCAGTTAAGTAATCGAGTAGCGCCCCTAGCTGAAGAGGCTGAGCCCCATTCTCAGCGCAGTCTGCTTCTAGAAGGCATTTGCCGAGTCTCCTTGATAACTTCAGCTTCCTTCCCTACCCTTCAAGGCGCGGGGAGCTCTGGTCCTGGGATAACTCTTGGTTGAATCCCAGCTCTGCCACCTGCCAGTGACGGGCACTTGGTAAGCTCCCTGCTGGGGGCCATCAATAGGGCTCACAGCGCTGGGCTGGGATTACAGGTGACACGTGCAGCACCACCCACAGTGCCTGGGTCCCAAGTCATCGCTCAGGTGGTGGTTAGCCTAAGGTCTCCTGTGGAGAGGAGAGTTAGAAGACAGTTCTCCATGGGTGCCTGGGGGCACTGCACACAGCAGGTAGAAGACGCCTGAGGGCATCTTCCAGGCAGCTCCATACCACCCAGAACCTGGAAGTTTCCAACCCTTACCTGGGAGATCCACAGGACACCTGAACAGCTTTGTCTCTGTAACCGTCCTGCGTCCACCTGCATCTGCTCCTTCAACTCCAACGGGCATGATGTAGTGGGAGTCCTGGAGAGACAGGCCCCGGGAGTCAGCCTGGATGCTGGCACAGGCGTCTCAGCGTTCCTGAGGGCCGGGTCGTACTCACCCACTCAGTGACATAGCAGCCGCTGTAGGACACGTCTACCACCAGGGAGCTGCCAGGGCCCTCGCTGACCCGGGTGCCACACTCAGAGTCATTCTGCAGCCTGTGCGGCAGCCCGCGATTATCTGGGGGCGGGGAAGGGGGGAAAGCACAGATGGTCAGTCACCACCGTCACCAGTGCCGAGAAAGGACTGCCAGCTTTGCCTTAGACCCCAGGGATAGCTGCCAAGAAAAGAGGAACAAAAGGGGAATCGGATTCAGAAGCAAAGCTACATTTTAAAAGATTCGTTCTAGAGAGAGAAGCGGCAGAGTTTAACAAAGGGGGGAAGCATGAGGACAGGAAGCAGAGGGCAGTTCTAGGCAGTAGAGGAGACACGCCATTGCCTGGCTCAGCCTTCAAACCTACCCCAAGCTATTAGTGCAGGAGGGGTTGCTGTCTCCTGGCTGAGGTTTATGGTGAACTGAAAGCTCCTTAGCCCACAGCGGAGTCCACCGGGATAACCTGGTGCCTTAGGCTCATGCTGGCCACTCAGAGCAACAGACAGCGGAAACCAGAGCCAGAGGGATTGCAGCAGCCACATAGCAGCGTCACCGGGAGCCCGACTGACCACGCTTCCTGTCCTGCACTTCCTCTCCCAAGAGCCCGCGCGCCCCATGCCCTTTATATACAGAGGGAAAGCTCGTTTCAGGTGCACATCTATGTAGCATGCAGGTGGGACTCCTTTGGAAAGGGTGATTCCTCCAGCTTCATTCACTTTAGGCCACAGTCTGCAGCTGCAGTGCTTTAAACATCGAAATCAGGCGGTCTTCAGAGCCCAGGAACAATGTGGTGCCTTTTAGCTGAGAGAGGCTTTCTCCCAGTTGCTCAGTGTAGCACTTAATTTACTAGCTTATTGACCTTCCTTTAGAAGCTTGCATATTTGGGTGTAAATCCTAGCTCTGCCACTTAGGAGCTGTATGAACTGGGTAAGTTACTACCTCTCAGAATCTCAGTATTCTCATCTGTAAACTGGGAATATCTCCCGGCAGCTGTGTTCTTTTGATTGTATTTAGCCTAATATTTATGATAGGAACAATTTTCCCAAGTTGACTAAGAATCTTTGTCAGAGCACTGAGAACATGTAACCAGGTATCTATAATTCTCTTCAACTAATAAAAGCGAATAAGCATGTGTCTTCCCCGGGGAAATTGCACAACTCATTTAACCATGTGGTGACAAACAACACTGAGGAAATGCTGGACTCTGCCCTCGGGGATGGGATGTGGCTTTCCAACACCTCTGTCTGGTTTGGGTTCGGCCACTAGCCCATCACATCCCATTTACTTACTCACAGCACTTACCACATTGGATTTTAATGGCCTCTTATTTACTCAGTGTCCCTACTAGAAGCACTTGAGGGCAGGGACCGATGTTTTTTCATTGCATCCTGAAAGCCTTAGAAAGTGTGTCCTCAGTGTTTACTGGGGAAAGAATGAATCAATGAATGTACTTTCATTAGTGGCCATGTCCTAAGGCTAACCCCCTTGAAAATGTGGTTTCCCAACCTCACTGGTACAGATTCATTTCCTTTGTGATGAGCTCAAACTCATAATATGTAGGTGTTTTTTCTTCAAGTCATTATACATGTGAATAAGTATAAGAATGAAGAGGAATATAACAAACTAGTGAATAAAACAAAAAAGAAACAGACTCACAGATATAGAGAACAAACGAGTGGTTACCAGTGGGGAGGGGGAAGGAGGGAGGGGCAAGATAGGGGTAGGGGGAAAAAGTTATTATGAGATTATATGAAATCATCTGTGTGAAACTTTTGAAAACTGTAAAGCACTATAGAATTTCAAGAATCTTTCATTCAATAAAAAAAAAAGGATGAGGGTTGGACTTGTGTGTGATGTCTCAGGAGCTGAACGGCCAGTCTCCCCACTGGACTTATGAATGTTGCTCCCTAAAGTACTGAAAAATCAAGGAAAGTTTACCTATTTTGCTAAAACTTGGAGGCAGTATAGAATATGGTTATATGGATTTTGGCAACGGGTGAATCTGGGTATAAATTCTGAGTCATTACTTACTAGCTCAGTGACCTCTGTCAATGAGTTACAATTTTTACATCTGGAAAATGGGGATAATAACACCTACCTCACAGGGGAGGTATTATTATAACGAACAGGTTTTTGTTCGATTAAATTATGTATGGGTAGTGCTTATTATACAAACCTTGCTGCATAATCGTGACTTGTTAAATTGTCGCTAACATTAACAAGACAAGTCTATGTGCTTGGGAAACAAAGGTGAGATGGGAGGTGAAAAGAAAGCAAGTGCCAAGCAATGGCCTCCTTTGCTCAGTGCCGAGTCTGAAGAGCAGCCTGTACTTCTGGGGTTGCATTCCCTTGTGAGGGTATGTGTTTATACAGCTGAGAAGCAAACATGAAAGTCTGCAACTATGTTGTGATATCTGGAAGTCCACCCAGGCTCACACCAGTCACGCTGATGTAGAGGGTCAAGGGCGAATCCCAAGATACACCAGCAGGGCTGAGATGAGGTGAGTTCACACTTCTGCACTAAATCCTCTGAGGACATCTTTATTCAACGACACGACTTGGTTTCGGGAGAGAAAATGCACTGATAATATGTGGTCCACCTCAAGGAGCCCCGATTATCTCAAAAGTAACCCTCTGCCCTTTGAATCTGGAAGGGCAAATGCTGCTCTTAGTATTCTCTTATATTAAAACCATCTGCTCGTTTAAAAAACAATTCTAATGGGGGACTTCCCTAGTGGTCCAGTGGTTAAGAATCGGTCTTGCAATGCAGGGGAAGCCAGTTCAATTCCTTGTCAGGGGAATAAGATGCCACATGCCGCAGGGCAACTAAGCCCGTGTGCCACAACTACTGAGCCCTCACGCCACAACTACAGAGCTCACGTGCTCTGGAGCATGCATGCCACAACTAGAGAGAAGCCCATGCACCACAACGAAGAGCCTGTGTGCCACAATGAAAGATCCCAGGTGCCGCAACTAAGATCCGATGCAGCCAAAAATAAATAAATAAATATTAAGGAAAAAATAAAAAAAGTAAAAAATAATAATTTTAGTGGGATTACAGGTAGAATACAAATCACATAAATTGTAGACTTATCAAAAGCCCTGTCATCACTGCAGTGTTCATTTGACTCACGTTTTATAGGCATATTTAAGGATACACTTTGTGTCACCTACCAAAGGACTATATTATAACCCTGGCTTTCCAGGGTCCCCAGCTTGTAGACAGCAGATGGTGGGACTTCTCAGCCTCCATAAACATGTGAGCAAATTCCTCATAATAAATATATATCTATACACTGTAAGGCCAACTGGCCCGAGGCAGGGGAACACAATCAGATTCACAGGTTGCATCAGACCAAAATTCTCCAGACCACCCAGTTCCAGAAACTGCCCTGGAGATATTCCGGACCACCCAGTTCCAGGAACTGACCTGGGGACTTTGAACCCAGCCCAGCCTTCCCGCCTTTCGAGGGGCGGGACTAACGGTCCCCCAGGATACCCGAAAAGACCACCAAATAAGGAATACCCTGCGCCCTCCCAGATTCACCACACCCCTTTCCCTTCTTCCCGTATAAAGTCTTGCCCAACCCTCGCCCGGGCGCGACTTCTCTGGCCCCCTTTCTCTCGGACCAGTGAACCTCGCCCGGGAGCGCTCCCTAATAAAGCTCACTTGAAGCTTTCCTCTGTTTCGCGGTGCCGTTTGTTAAGATCCGACCTTACATACACCTCTATCCCCTACTTGTTCTGTTTCTCTGGAGAACCCTGACTCACACACTGCTTATTCCTTATTCACTGGACTGGCCCCCGAGGGTCCCCGAGACATGGGAGGGCAAGGAGAGCCTGTGCTACTGGGGAAAGGCAAAGTCTGATTTCTGAAAACCTTGCTCACTCTGGGCATACCTTCTTTGAGTTACATTTGAATGTTTCGATTTAAACTAAAGAACAAGGGTATAGCTATGCCAGGTTTACTAACGCTCCCTTTATTGGAAATGGGCTCACGTGGCGATTTCTTTAGAGACTGGCTGCGTTTTGGTAGATACCAGGGTTGTTACTGCTTTCTGGCCATTGGACACATGTTCCTTGAGACCTGGTGTGGACAGCGGTTCCCTTGCTGTGACTGGAGTGTGCCCTCCTGACTGGAAGGTGGGGTATCACATAAACAAAGCCCCAGGAAACTCTCATCAAGTGTGAAAAAGCAATAATCAAAATTACCCCTCAAATATGGAGGACCGATTAGACCATTGTGTGTGCTAATCAGTAATTAGGGGGCACCCAGCTGTTCTCGGCAAGTGGTGGAAATAGGACACTTCTCTTCTGAAGGAAGACATCCAACACTGCACTGCAATACTTACATGGCTTTCCTTCTCAGCAAGCAAGAACCAAGTGCCAGCCTGAGTCAGCTGTGAGGTGATGAGCCCTAGCCCCAGGTCTTCTCTCGACGTCCTCCTTCCCGCCTGGGCCAGGCAACCCTCTGCCCTGGCTGCCCAGCCCCGACTTGCTCTCATTTTGTCTTGCCTCTCCTGCTGTCACCACGACCACTGCCAGTAGGGGAAACGAGCCTTCCTTCTTCCTCAGGCAGGAGGGGCCCCAGCTGAATGGGCTTTTGGACTTTGAGAGGAATGGCAAGGTACTGGCTACCTCTCTCTTGAAGTGGAAGAGTAGTTAGGTGATTAAGAAAGAGGTAGTAAACTGCTAAAGAAAGAAAAAGAACTAAAATTAAGGACTTTGGGGTGGGGATTGTACAGCTGGTGTGAGATTTCTGGCCTGTACAGTGTCTACTGAAATGCATGCCCCCCTCCTGAATTAGGCTCAAAGGGACGCCAGTCATGTTGGATGAGAGTCCACACTAATTACCCCATTTTAACTTGATTACCTCCATAAACACCCCATTTCCAAACAAGGTCACATCTGGTTAGGGGGTTCCCAGAGAAAGAGAACCAGGAACGGCTTTCTTGAAATGCGAAGCCCTTTTGGCCTAAGCCCTTTTGTGTTCTAAGCCTGGCCGCAATGCCTGCCCTTGAACAGGTCTCAGTAATCAAAGATCTTAAGGAACAAAGGAATGCAGGAACAGAGAAAAGGCAGTCAAACCAGAGTGCAATGATGGAAGCAGAGGCCTAGCTCCTCCTCAAGGGATATACATAACAATCTGACACTTGTCTCTGAGTTCTGCAGAAACTAAGGCCCCCAACCAGGTGGAGGACGGAATGGTGATGTCCACCCTCCTGACTTCAATCAACTGAAGTTTGGACTCTGTCAACCTCTGCCTCAATTTTATGCTGAGTTCTCCTCTGCTCAATCCCCTTCATGAATATGCATGCGCCCTTAGCTTAACTTCCCCAGTTTGGCTGTTCAGGGAGACACTGCTTTGGGAAGGATGCCTGGTGTTCTCTATTGCTGCAAGTAATAATAAATCCTTCCTTCTCTCCATCTCTGGCTTGGCTGTGTCTTTTGGTTCAACACCCACCAAGAGGCGAACCCAGTCACACTCACTGGGCTAGGACTTCAATGTATCTTTAGGCACAATTCAACTCAAAACACCTTGCAAACCATGTAAAACTGCATCAGCCAAATTAATCTTTGTTTGGGGCTTTTTTCCTTTTTTTTAAAAAATGACATGAGAACTCAATGTACGCGAATGCCTCTGTTTCTTTACTTTTATAATTTTTCTTTCCTTGTTAAAAGTCCTTTTAAACATTCCAATCTTGCTTTGGCTAAACTAAAGGGATTTTTAAATTCCTTTTTGTTTAGATGAAAAGGATTGGTAATGCATACAATGGCTGAGTTGACTGGTACTAATGGCTGTTTCAGTTCAGAGCAGGGCAAACCAGGTGAGCCAGGACAGTTGAAGGATAGACTTGGCCATTGCCTTATGCTTGGTAACTGTTCTAGCACAATTGCTCTCAGCTGACTGGAGTTGATTGGGTAATTAACTTACCAAGTTGATGTGCATGATGGTATCTTGTATACTCATAGGTCTTATATTCTACCCCAACTTGACTGTAATCAGGACATAGACTTGCTTTTCTAGCCACATGCCTTTACATACACGGTTTCCTCTTCATGGGATGCCCACAGCCTCATCTCTATTTGAGCAGTCCGTAACTGTCACGTAGGGCGAAGAGTCTCCAAAGCCTTGTCCCTGGACCAGCCGCATCAGCATCACCTGGGGACTTATGAGAGCTGTCTGTCAATTTGGTGGCCTCACTCCTGATCTAGTGAATCAGAAACTCTGGGTGGGGGACCCATCATGGTTAAGCCTTCCGGGTGATTCTGACACACACTCAGGCTTGAGAACCACCACCTTAAGGTAGAACCTCCAAGTCCTCTTCTCCATGAAGTATTTCCTGATCGCCCAGCCGGAGGGAATTCCTTCTTAGTTCGGAAAACCAACACTCTTTATTTGTATTCCTCTTGTGACAACAGCAATTCAGGACTCTACTTTCCCTTCCTGGATTGAATGTCCTTGAAGCATGTGTCTTACTCATCCATAGTACTTTCCCAAGTGCTCAGACCATATTTTTGAGATGAATGAACTCTGATCTTGTAAGTGGTCTGCATCCATGCTTTAGAAGGAGCCAGTTTTGCAGGACCTGCTTCCTATTTGCCACCAGCCTGTGTTTTTGTGCTAACTCAGCATGTGAGGGAAACTTCCTGTTATCTCCAGGAGAAGACCCAGTCTCCTTAGCACGGCCCCCCAAGCCCTCCCTAATCTTGTCTCTGCCCATGTGTCCCAGTGGCCCCCTTCTTCCCAGTGGCTGGTCATATAACTCTGAAGTTTCCCAAACCTGCTCTGACTCCACCAGCCCCCCTCCCTGGGCTGTGGTCTGTGCTCTTTTCTATTCTGGGATGCCCTGTGGATCCTGCCATATCAGTCAACAAAGGATGTTGTGGCCATCAAGCCGCCAGCCACTGCAGTTGCCCCTGACTGTGCACCCTGAGGGGATTCAGGGTGGAGAAAGCAGGACACTGGCCCCAGATAGTTAAGGTGCACATGGAAGGAATGATTTCAGTGAGCCCAGACTTGCATCTTCCCCATACATAGGAAAGCACGTAATTCATTAACTTGAGGTGTCTGGTTTTCTTTAATTAACAGTAATCTTTTGATATTCTACCTGCTTTCTGGTTTGTCTGCAAAAGCTCCCATACATCCTGGTTCCTCCCTTACCTCTTCCGAGCAGTCCTTCGGAACTATGACAGACTGCCTCCCAGGCTTAAATCCTAAGCAAGGCTGCTGAATAAAACATAATGCTTAACTTTTCGGCTGTGCTTTTTTTTCCCCCCAGTCGACAACCATCTCCTGCTTTGTCTGCTTGTTTCCGGCTTGGCTTACTTTTACTTATTTCATTGCATCTTACTCTTTAAAAAATCTGGCTGAGGGATCACCTCCTCTGGAAATCCTCCTCTGGCCACCGGCCACCTGGCCGGGTTGGGGGCTGTGCCCGGAGCACTTTAGTGCCTTCTGCTCTCACAGCCCTTCCCAGTGCATCTCATCCTCTGTCTGGGTCCTTTTCAGCCACAGGACCTTTGAGCGCAGGGTCCGTCCCTTAGCTTAATGCCTTCAACGCAGCAAAGCCTCAATGAATATTTATGCAATGGACAGATTGTGGTCTGGGAATTCAGCTTAGACAAAATTTTAAAATCCCATTGAAGGTCCCACCTTCCCCCTTGCATCTTTCTACCCTGCACTTCACACAGGACTAGCAGTTCTCCTTTGTATTCGGTTAGAGTTTTATCTTCTTTACAACCTTCCTTAGAAGAGGTCTAGTTAAATGACTTTGCCAAAGCATATTCGTGCATATACAAAAACATATCATGAAGCAGAGTAGTTGCCTACTGCCTCTAAGCAAATATCAACAGAAGCATAGACTGTTTGTGTTAAGATCTTTTTATCCAGCCTGAACATGAATAACTCGAGTCATACAGTGTAGTCAATGCTTCGGGAGTAAATCATGTTAATCCCACTATATTTATAAATAATATCCAACTTCACTGAGCCTCTACTCTGGACCAGATATTTTCCTAGATCCTGAGGATGAAACTCACCTTTCTCCCGCTCTCATTTTCTGGTTCTCCTTCACTTTGCAACACAATCTCTCTCTCAGGGGACATACTTTCTGTCACATACTATGCCAGCCTCAGAGATCTATCAGTAAAAAAAAAAAAAAAAAAAGAGACTTGGTCTCATGGAACTTACAGATGAGATACTTATTGTTTACTGAACAATATTAGTCACACTTGTATCCCCTAGGCCTAGCCCAATGTCCGGCCGTGAATGCTCGTTAATGAGTGAATGAATGGACGAAAGTATAAAACCATGAGTCAACTAATTTCAAACATTTCTATACATTTCACTTCAGAGCAACCAGCAGCTCTGAAGTGTTTTATCGGTGCATGTGATTTAGGGGCTGTCCTTTCTGACTGGGTGCTGAGTGTTCCAGAGAATCCCTCTAATATTCTCATTTATTTTCCACTATCCTCCTTTTCCTTTTTTCCTTAGTGTGGCAGATAAGTGATAGGTTAGACTCAGAACTAAAGAACCTAATCAAGGTTGCTTTTGTTTTGTTTCTTCTCAAACTTCAGAGCCATCTGATATACTTGGTGCTGATAAAATTTGGTGTAAGTTTCCCCAAAATTCAGCAGGACCCCGCCAACAGCTAGCTTTGAGGCTTCGTGCCTATGACCGGGGTAGTCACGGATTCAAAAGGCCAAGCGGGGCTGCCCCAGGAGTGACCACTGCAAGCTGACTGCAGACTCATCTGATTTCCTCTGACGGAGAACACAAAACCCTCCTCATTCCCTTACCTCCACTCCCAGTGATACCTGCAAAGTTTTACTACATAAAATTCTCCAGAACTGACGGAAATGGTTGCAAGGACAAATTGAGGTAACAGCTGGAGAAAGACTGCTTATGAACTGGAGATGCAAACTGGCCACGGCACTGGGTAATGAACGACTCCAATCTGGGTAAGAGACTGGGGTCATGCTTATTACAGCCCCACACGCAGACACTGGGGAGAGTGAGACTTTGGCAGGGATTCATCACACAGTATATTAAAACTGTCATTAGTGAAAAATTAATATTACAAAACATTTTAGAGGGGCAGAAACAATCATCTCAGTTTAATAACAGAGGACAGTTCTCACAAATACCCTTTATTTTTTCCTCAAGCAGAAAATGAGGAACAGGCCAGGATTATCAGATCTCACCCTCCTCCTTCCAAACTGCAAACTGCAACTGTTGATCGTTTCATTTCTTTCTTCTTAAATTGGGTCGCGTTGTCAGCTTGTGTGACAGGTCGTGCCTTTCCCTTTATTTAAAAAGACAGAAGAATCCTGGCCTTTGGAGGTAAAGGAATTGCTTCTCATTCGTTGAAAATTATAAGCTTTGAAGATAGATTTTTAGGAAGGCTTTTGCTTCCAATAAACACTGAGTTGTGTTTCCACATCCTTTCCCATGCTTTGAAGGAGAAAAAAGACTTCTGATGCTCACAGCATAATAGGAAAGGCCTTAGGAGTTGAGGAACACTTCCAAAGACACCTCAATTTAGCCCTTGGAATTCTTGCACTTCCACAGAGTAGCCAGGGAAATGATCTCACTGACTCTGTTTAAACTTCCTCCTTGATTAAGCATCTAGGATTGTGCTAGGAAGTGAAAGGAGTAATAATGATGATAACATGAAAGAACAAATCTGAAATATTAAATGGTAAATAAAGTCTTAGACTTGCAGACTATTAGAGCTGAAATCAATTTTAAGGATCTCTTACTTTTTATATAAGAAAATGGAAGATCACTCGTTTTGCTCAGAGGCATTGGGAGTAGAGACTTGGGACAAGAAACTAGGACTTGATTATTTAGAGAAGGGGTTGGAGACTCAGATGGGAGTCAAGGCAAACAGAGGGAAGCCATTAATAAATAACACAAAGAAATCTAAAACAATAATATGAGACATTATATAACCAAGTGGAAGAATATGTGATACAAGTAAAAGAGCTGGAACTTCAGAGCAGGGTGAGAACTGGCGACATTGAAACTGAAGCTCCGCAGAAGTGGAATTTGAGTTTCGGTTGAGGATGGTTAGGGTGGGATAAGACAGACGGTAAGGAAGGAGGCTAGTCTAGATTTGATGAATGAAGGATTAGTCAAAATCAAATGACCATAGACACAGAAAAACACTTAGAATAGGAATCAACAGAATATAGGTGGGAAATAGTAAAGGGTCATGCCCAGTGGAGAAGGGGATCTCTGTTGGGAGACAAATTTGATAGATGATGTAGCTTTCACTCCTCTCTTGTGCCAGGCCCTGGGAGCGAAAGTACAGGGATGAGTATTTGAGTTCCTGAAGCATTAACATTCAAATGTCAGACGTGCAACCAGAACCCAGCTCTCCTAAATCCTCGCTTAAGAACTTTCCAAAGAAGCAAATAGCTTCTTGCAACTGTCCCCTCTGGTGGTGAGTGTATGTGGATTTTCCACTGCATAGTTTAAACATAGATTCATGCTCACTAACATAGATAAAGCATGTCTCAGTATGGGAAACCATCAATCAATTGTAAAAATATATTAAAAAAAGGAAACACCAAGATGACAGTGATGGTGGTGGTGGTCTGGATAGCCCAAGGGGAGAGATGAGAAGTAAATGCAATTGAAATAAAAACTGAGAACATTTGGGAGGTGGAGGCGGTTCCTCAGGCCTCATGTTTTATCTGCATGCTAATACCGTTCCCTAAAATCACAAGGAATTCACTTTGGTCAGAAATTCCAAGTTTTTTTCCCAAGTGAGCAGGCTCATTGCCCCTGCTTCCCCTCTCCCATCTATAGCTTTCTTCTCTGCTGCTAAATGATGTGGCAAATGGACATCTCTGCAATAGCACAGGAAAGGAAAAAACTTACTCGTTTGTGATTTACGCATTGCATCTTCATGCTCCGAGGCACAGATAATTTGGGAGTGGCTTGAAATGAAAAAGAAAGAATTTAAAGTCATGCAGGGATTGGATAAACCATTGGATTCAAAGTTGTATGTGTGACCTTGGAAATAATTAATTTCCCAAATCCTTATTTTCAAACAGAGGTCATTAGTCTAGTGGTGTGTAAGTGACCCCTTGATGGTCAGTGAAGCTCTCAGGGTGTGGGACATTGGGTGGGCAACGAGGCATTACATGACCTTTCGCTTCAATGTCCAAAGGGAGCAGAGGCCATTCTAAGAGCCTTCCTTCCAGGGAAGGAAAGAACTTTGTCCTGGGAGTGAGAAGCCCTGGGTCCTAATTCCAGTGCAGTCTTCCATGTACAACGATTCATCCTTGGACTTCCCACCCTAGGGCTGGCGTGTAAGATGTGTCAACTAATGTGTGACTGACGGGATAACAAGTGGAACTTTGTGCATGTGCCTCTCTGGGTCTCAGTTTTCTCTGCTGGAAAATGAAATCATCCTTGTTGGTTATCTTTACTGCACTAAAATCCTATGACTTAAGCTTTGTGAAATTTGAGCTTATTTTATTGAATTATCATTTTGACTCACTCTGATAAAAATGTTACTTGTGGCCTGTGATGTATAAATTGAAAAAGCTGTCTACTGGTTTGTTCATGATGAAAATTCTGATTAGAGCAACCTCTATTTTTAAAAGATCATATATATGAGATTATCGTATTAACTGAAGTAAGTCAGAGAGAGAAAGACAAGTATCGTATGGTGTCACTTACTTGTGGAATCTAAAAAAATTGTACAAATGAACCTTTTACAAAAACAGAAATAGACTCACAGACATAGAAAAAAAACTTATGGTTACCAAAGGGGACAGTTTGGAGGCGCAGGCGTGGAGAGATAAATTAGGAGTTTTGGATTAACATATATACACTACTATATGCAAAATAGGTAAACAACAAGGACCTACTATATAGCACAGGGAACTATACTCAATATCTTGTAATAACCTATAATGGAAAAGAATCTGAAAAAGAATATATATATATGTATGTGTATACATGTATATTCAGGTCCCCATGAATGGACTCTCCCAGGATTCTTTCTTTGACCTACTTCCCTTCCCATTCTAGCAGAGCTCATCCACTCCCATGGTTTTAACTGATTAATCACAAATCTGACATCTCCAATTCAGACATTCATCCAATAAATGTGTGAGGAACACCTAAGATGTGTAAGCAAACTGCTTGGGGATAAATTATTGAGCAAAATATACATGATTTGGGCCCTGATTTTGAAAAGAGTCTTTTGGAGAAGACAGGTAATCAAGTACTCAAGAAACAGTTAGATAAAAATTACAGTAAGAGCAATGAAGAAAAAATAGAGAAGAAACGTTAGTTTTTCTGAATTAAATAAAGCAGGAATTATATCAGAATGGTTTTTTCCTCCTCATTTAACAATTTGCCATTCATGCAGAATATATATATATACATATATATGTGTGTGTATATATATATATATATATATATATATATGTAAAGTTTAAAGGTACTATTTCCTATTTGTCTTAATGCAAATGCTCTGAAGTTAAACTGGTGACTTAAAAAGTCTTTTGTTAACCTTGTCCAAACTCATTTCAATACAGAATTACTGTTTGGCCAATGAAACAATTCTATAAAGACTTTTTCAGCTAGTTTGCTGAGATCTGAGAGCCAATTTTTTCCTTCAGCCTTCTGATGTCTCTCTCTCTCTCCCTCTTTTTTTTTTTGAGGCTTCTATTAGGGGTTGTTGGTCATATGTGTAAGTGAACTTGTGTTAATCATGCCACTGGAGGCTCTTTTTACTGAGGAGGAACAAGTATGCCTCTTTGCAATTTGGACCACATCAAACAAGATGATGGTGTTAGAAAGATGCTGAAAATGAGTAACACTGTCATATATACTGAACCATGCAGGACCCCACTAGAATGCAGGAGTTTTAGCTGCATGTGGTCACTAAGATTCATCAAGTATTTATTGAGGACGTACTAAATTCTGGTACTATACTGGGGGCTAGGGAGAAAAAGATGAACACATATTTTGTCCTTACAAAGCTAGAATAAACAATAGATGGCTTGTAAGAACAGACAGATCATCAAATCCTGATCATTTGTGAAGACACAGGGGAAAGTGATGTTAGCCCAACGGTCAGTTAACATCCAGTGTGAGAAACTTGAGAAATTCAGTCCTCTGTCCCTTCACAGGGAGACATGGAAACTTTCTTCTGTTTATTGTCAAAAGTTGCCCAATCCTCTTCCTCATCTTTGGGGTCTCCCTTCATTCTTTTCTCTTCATGAGGTCTTCCCTGACTGGCTGGATGAAGTACCAGCTCCATATAGATCTTTCACACCAGCCCACACGCAACTTTCACCCTTCCTTCCTCCCTTCCTTCCTTCCTCAGTCACATTTCTTCTTCAGATTGATTAGCTTGTCCAATCCTTTGTTCAATTCCTATCTTTCATCAGTGGTTAGTTAGCTTCACTTTGTTTTTTTTTTGAACTTTAGAGCTGCACTGAAAGTTTCCGACTCCAAGAAACCTGAGTGTGAAAGGTATGCCTGTCTGTGTTTGGTTTGTATTGCATCCAGCATGTTATTATACGAGACAAACAAATCATAGTTGATACTTAATATTGATACTATTATGCTCACATTCAGAATAAGGCTCAGAATAGTAATCATGATCTATCACTTGCAACCATGTACTATTTTTTAGACCATGTGCTAAGTGATTTTTATATTTGATCTCATTTAAATATTCTGACAACCCTATGAGGGAATTATCTCCATTTTACAGATGATAACAAAGTATCTACTACAAAATACCTCACAGGGTTATTTCATTTTGCAGAGCAAAATGATTACATACATATATATATATATATATATATATATATGGACACACGCACACACATATACGGTTTTGAAAAAACAGATGTTAATTATTAATTCGTAGGGGAAAATTTGATGTCTCACGTTGTTAACTTTTTTGGGTTTAAGAGTTAAAAGCTAACTTCCAAATGTAAATGTTAACTTGTGAAAACCTTAGGCCCTATACACTTACTCAGTTAGCCTCTGCAGCGTTCTGTCAGAAGGCACCAGGCCCACTGAGCGTCAGTGGAGGTAGGTGTGGGGGAAAGAGGTTTTGGACCTTGAATGTAGGGATTGAGAGGGCACTGAGCAACCATTTGTGGACTTCAGAGAAGTGGACCCAAGCACCCGCTTCACCACCCTGTCTTAGCTTAGCGCTGGAGGCAGACAGCCCTTACCCAAGTTCATAGTTTAAAAATCAATGGAGTAGCAGCTTTTTCTGCTTACCATGCTTCTGTTTCATTCCACACTTTCCTGTTTATTTAATTTCATTGGCTTTTGGTCAGAAATTGACTGTGTAAAATATTTGGAATAGAAAGTAAAGCGGAACACTGAAAATGCAAGGGGACGGGATATAAACAGTGAACATAATATCCTTGGCCAGTGACTTCTTGTCTCCTCTGTTTCCTTCGCAGTGATGCAGATTCTCAGCACACTCTCAGAGGCCTGAGCAAGCCCTGCTTACAAAAGTCATATAGTCCTCCATTTGCAGGATCCTCGTTTCCAGGGAAATGGAAATTGGGCCAAAAATAGAAATGATGCCCATTTGCAGAATCCTAAAGGAAACAGAGAAACTGGCAACAATGGACAAGCCACTCTCATGGGCTCTTTTTTTCCAGATAAACATGCCTTAATTTAAGAATCATCCTTGTTACAATATTAATTGCTTCAATACAATTTTCAAACTTACATATTACTTTAAAGTGATTGGGCAAGGCTTAGAAGAAACAATTTTTTTCCATTTAATTAAATAACAAAAATGCCAGACCAATTATTAAACAAATTAATGGAAAGGTCAGAGGATTTATACTGCAAATTTAACACATTTGAATATCTCCCCTCTAAAAGCTCGTTGTTGGGATGATTTTGTACAAACATCCATAAAATGTTTTCCTTTACAGAAATGCTTTCCCTTCCTATCCGTGGAATGTGTTGTTCCAAGTCTGGTGGGAAGGTCCCAGGAAGCAAGAGTTACCGAGAGACTGCCCAGTTCCTTACTTTCCAGCTTGTTGGGGAATGTTGGCAAGTGGTCTTCTTAACATAGGATAAGTCTAAGCCTTTGGTAGGCAAACAAGGAAGAAAAGTGGGATTAGAAAGAGAAAAAATGAAAAAAGAAATGAGGCACTTCAGGTGCCCAGGTGAAGTGTTGTGTTTTTACTGTCAACACCTTACAACTCTCCCTCAGTGTTGGAAAGGAAATTTCCAATGACTACTTTGAAATGACCCAAAAAACGTTTTTCACCACCAGGAAGTCTAAATTTTGTTATGTCAATATGACAAGATGACTTAGCACAACACAACAACACACAACAACACAGAATTAACTACTTCTTCGATTGTAGAGCACATACTTCAGCCTAAAATGCACACTGAATCCATGAAGTCACTTGAGAACAGCAGGGAGACTGCATGCCCGGCTAAACCATACCCCCAAAACAATGGTGAGTCAGTTCTTCAAAATGGAATTGATCTGATCATTATGCTGCTAGCAATTCTGTGGTGATGTCAAGGCTAGCAACAGAAAAGGAAACACACACACACACACACACACACACACACACTAAGAAAACAAAACAGTATTTTGTGTTAAATAAGTAATGGCTGTTTACATAAAAAGTAGTTGGCTGGAGCAGTGGAGTGTCGTGGGACTTCTTTTCAGACCTGGAGGACGTTTCAGGGAGCAGAGAAAGGGCATTTACTGGGAACTGTTCACTATCCATCCTGATACAGGCACCAAATCCTGTTCCAATGGCAGAACTGGTGGGCGATATGGTGAGATGCGCATGTGCCCGAGTCCTGTGGTGAGACAACTGGGATTGGGTCCTCTGGCCAACTCTGTGGCCTTGGACTGATTACTTAACCTGTCTGAATCTCAGTTTTCTCATCTTTAAAATGGAGATAACAGTACACACTTAATAGGTTGTATGTATGAAACAATGTGTGCTTAAAACATTCAGAACACTGATATGTATAGTGATAACGATACTAGTTGTTACAATAATTATTTTATCTTTTCATCTGATGATTGGCTAGAGACTCTTTCCATGTGAGTGCCAAGGAATAAGAGTGGATAATATTAATATGGCAGCTCATTCCAGATAATAAGTGTGTGAGTATCAAATCATTGCAGTCTAGTATTTTTTGCCACAAGTTTCTGGACAAATATCATGAAGCATTATCCTAAAGCTGGTTGTAATTTCCCATAGGAATATTATTATAATTTAATTCCACAAATGTGAATTGAATACCATTATGTCACAGGCATTGCACCAGGGGATGGCAAGGTACAAGGAGGAATAAGATGATGCTTTTCTACCCCAATTCCCACCCACAGCCACTAGATTCACAATCAAATGAGAAGAGCAGGGCCAGAAACTAGTAACCTTAATACAAGTAGGATTCTTGCCAGTGGGATCAAGAGCCCATGGCTGGTTCTAGAGTCAGTCTGCCTGGGTTTGAATCCCAGCTTTATTTCTTAAGACATGCATCTTCTGCATTTCTGCATCTTGTTTTCCTCTGTAAAACTGGGATTAATAAAACCTTCGTTATGAGGAATATTGGGAGGATTAAATGAGGGGATCAATCGTAGTGTTTAGCATTAGGGCTCGTCACATAGTAAACCCCCAACACATTAGATTTACCATTTCAATTCAGTTGGAGCACAGAGAAAATACCAATACATTATGATGGAGGGAATAGGGAAGGTTCTTTAGATGTTGTTACTGTTGTTGTTTTTTAAGTTAGATATGGTAGGATTTTGATTAATGGAGGAAGAGAGACCAAAGGAGTGAGAGAAAGTGAGAGACAGACAGAGACAGAGAGAGAGACAGAAAAGAGAAGATAATGAAAGGGACTCCCAGGCAGAGGGACTGTCCCAGAATGGAGAGCGTACTGCCTAGTGAGGGAATAGAAAATATTTGGGAAGCTGGACCGGCCAGGAGGGGCAGCAGGTAGTTTGGGTCAGAACACAGAAACCTCCTTCAGTGTACACACTAAGGTTGCTTTCCTGTCCAAAGATTCAGCTTTAATAAACGAGAGCTTTGTGCTAGACAAAGGAAAGATAATACAACTATAAACCTATAATTATTTAAAATACCAAAACATACTGCCAAGTATATATTTACACCCATGTTATCTAAAACTATACCAATGATTAAATAAGAAGACACAGGGGACTTTCCTGGTGGCGCAGTGGTTAAGAATCCGCCTGCCAACGCAAGGGACACAGGTTCGAGCCCTGGTCCGGGAAGATCCCACATGCCACGGAGCAACAAAGCCCGTGTGCCACAACTACTGAGCCTGTGCTCTAGAGCCCACGAGCCACAACCACTGAGTCAGCGTGCCTAGAGTCCGTGCTTCACAACAAGAGAAGCCACTGCAATGAGAAACCCGTGCACCACAACAAAGAGGAGCCCCCGCTCGCTGCAACTAGGGAAACCCACGCGCAGCAATGAAGACCCAACGCAGCCAAAAATAAATAAATAAATTAAAAAAAAAAAAAAAAAAGAACGGCTTCCCTGGTGGTGCAGTGGTTGAGAGTCCGCCTGCTAATGCAGGGGACACGGGTTCGTGCCCCGGTCTGGGAAGATCCCACATGCTGCGGAGCGGCCGGGCCCGTGAGTCATGGCCGCTGAGCCTGCGCGTCCGGAGCCTGTGCTCCGCAACGGGAGAGGCCACAACAGTGAGAGGCCCGCGTACCACAAAAAAAAAAAAAAAAAGAAAAAAGAAGACAGAGAATATTATGATATACTGAATAGGTAAAACAATACCAACAATGAATAGAACTAATCCTAGTGCTAATATTAAGAAGGATTTAATGAGAGTTTGCCTCTGTAGAATTTAAAAGGACTTTGCCAGGTATGATTTGCACATTGTGTAAAAGTGGCCTGTGACATTTTAATGGCAGAATTCGTAATCATTCATTTGATTTGAGACATATCCTCAAAGATGGGATCTCAAATCACTTGCTTCAAAGTAGCCAGTAAAGAGTGAAATTGCTGGGTCATAGGAGCATTCTATGTTTCAAGGAATTGTCTATTTCCTAAAGCGGCTGCACCATTTGACAACCCCACTAGCAATGTATGAGGGTTCCACTTTCCCTACATCCTCACCCACATTAGTAGTTGTCCATCTTTTTTTATTATAGCTATCCTTTAAAATAGTATCTCATTATGGTTCTAATTTGTATATTCCTAATAGCCAATGATGTTGAACATCTTTTCACGTGCTTATTGGTCATTTCTATATCTTCTTTAGAGGAATGTCTATACAAATTTGCCCATTTAAAAACTGGGCTATCTGTCTTTTTACGGTTGAGTTGTAAGGCTTTTAAAAGAATGCATTGTGGATATAAATCCCTTATCTGGTATACGATTTGAAAACATTTTCTCCAATTCTGTGCATTCTTTTCACTTTCTTAATAATTTAAAACAAAATTTTGATGATTTCAATTTATCTGTTTTGTTTGGTCACTTGTGCTTCTGATGTCATATCTAGAAAAATCACTGCCTAATACACAGTCATGGAGATTTATGCTTATGCTTCTTTTCTAAGGGTTTTATAGTTCTAGATCTTACAGTTAGGTCTACACATTTTGAGTTAATTTTTGTACAGGATACAAAGCAGGAGTCCAACTTCTTTTGCAGGTGAATATTCAGCTGTCCCAGCATCACTTGTTGAAAAATCTTTTCTTGGTACCCTTGTCAAAAGTCAATTGACGATATATGAATGGGAGGTTTTATTTCCGGTTTCTTTATTCTTTTTCATACACACACACACACACACACACACACACACACAACACACACACACATACACACACCCTACTATGCCAGTACCATGTGGTCTTTTTTTTTGGCTGCTTCGGGTCTTTGTTGCTGTGCACAGGCTTTTTCTAGTTGTGGCAAGGGGGGCTACTCTTCGTTGCGGTGTGCGGGCCTCTCACTGCAGTGGCTTCTCTTGTTGTGGAGCACAGGCTCCAGGCACGCGGGCCTCAGCAGTTGTAGCATGTGGACTCAGTAGTTGTAGCTCACAGAATCTAGAGCACAGGCTCAGATGTTGTGGCACACGGTCTTAGTTGCTCCGCGGCATGTGTGATCCTCCCGGACTAGGGCTTGAATCCGTGTCCCCTGCATTGGCAGATAGATTCTTAACCACGGTGCCACCAGGGAAGCCCAAAGCAGCTAGCTTAATGCTAAATCGTTGTTCTTTAAAGGAGCAAAAAGGATTTTCTTAGAGAAACAGAGTAACCACACTTGGTATTCTTTAAATGTAAAAATTCAGTGTTAATTCTACTTTGGAAATTAAGTTTAGTCTTCATATTAATATCACCTAAATTTGTACTTTGTCATTATACATTTGTAATTCCATGTGCTTTCACATTGACTTGGGTATCTTCACAAACATCCAAAGAAGCATCATTTTTAAAAAATTATGAACATTTTATTTTTTAAAATTTCCCTTTAGGTCTGCAGAGAAATAATACTGCCTCAGAAGATCACTTTTTAAAAAATTTATTTATTTCTTTTTTTATACAGCAGGTTCTTATTAGTCATCCATTTTATACATATTAGTGTATACATGTCAATCCCAATCTCCCAAATTCATCACACCACCACCGCTCCCCACTACTGCTTTCCCCTCTTGGTGTCCATAAGTTTGTTCTCTACATCTGTGTCTCAATTTCTGTCCTGCAAACCGGTTCATCTGTACCATTTTTCTAGATTCCACATGTGTGCATTAATCTATGATATTTGTTTCTCTCTTTCTCACTTACTTCACTCTGTATGACAGTCTCTAGATTCATCCACATCTCTACAAATGACCCAATTTCATTCCTTTTTATGGCTGAGTAATATTCGACTGTATATATGTACCACATCTTCTTCATCCATTCGTCTGCCGACGGGCATTTTGCTTGCTTCCATGACCTGGCTAATGTAAATAGTGCTGCAATGCACATCAGGGTGCATGTGTCTTTCTGAATTATGGTTTTCGCTGGGTATATGCCCAGTAGTGGGATTGCTGGGTCATATGGTAATTCTATTTTTAGTTTTTTAAGGAACCTCCATACTGTTCTCCATAGTGGCTGTATCAATTTACATTCCCACCAACAGTGCAAGAGGGTTCCCTTTTCTCCACACCCTCTCCAGCATTTGTTGTTTCTAGATTTTCTGATGATGCCCATTCTAACTGGTGTGAGGTGATACCTCATTGTAGTTTTGATTTGCATTTCTCTAATAATTAGTGATGTTGAGCAGCTTTTCATGTGCTTCTTGGCCATCTGTATGTCTTCTTTAGAGAAATGTCTATTTAGGTCTTCTGTCCATTTTTGGATTGGGTTGTTTGGTTTTTTAATATTGAGCTGCATGAGCTGCTTATAAATTTTGGAGATTAATCCTTTGTCTGTTGCTTTGTTTGCAAATATTTTCTCCCATTCTGAGGGTTGTCTTTTGGTCTTGTTTATGGTTTCCTTTGCTTTGCAAAAGCTTTTAAGTTTCATTAGGTCCCATTTATTTTTGTTTTTTTTTCCCTTACTCTAGGAGGTGGGTCAAAAAGGATCTTGCTGTGATTTATGTCAAAGAGTGTTCTTCCTATGTTTTCCTCTAAGAGTTTTACAGTGTCTGGCCTTACATTTAGGTCTTTAATCCATTTTCTCTTTATTTTTGTGTATGGTGTTAGGAAGTGTTCTGATTTCATTCTTTTACATGTAGCTGTCCAGTTTTCCCAGCACCACTTACTGAAGGGCTGTCTTTTCTCCATTGTATATTTTTGCCATCTTTATCAAAGACAAGGTGACCATATGTGCGTGGGTTTATCTCTGGGCTTTCTGTCCCATTCCATTGATCTATTTTTCTGTTTTTGTGCCAGTACCATACTGTCTTGATTAACGTAGCTCTGTAATATAATCTGAAGTCAGGGAGCCTGATTCCTCCAGCTCCATTTTCCTTTCTCAAGATTGCTTTGGTTATTTGGGGTCTTTTATGTTTCCATACAAATTGTGAAACTTTTTGTTCTAGCTCTCTGAAAAATACCATTGGTAGTTTGATAGGGATTGCATTGAATCTGTAGATTGCTTTGGGTAGTATAGTCATTTTCACAATATTGATTCTTCCAATCCAAGAACATGGTATATCTCTCCATCTGTTGGTATCATCTTTAATTTCTTTCATCAGTATCTTATAGTTTTCTGCATACAGGTCTTTTGTTTCCCTAGGTAGGTTTATTCCTAGGTATTTTATTCTTTTTGTTGCAATGGTAAATGGGAGTGTTTCCTTAATTTCTCTTTCAGATTTTTCATCATTAGTGTATAGGAATGCAAGAGATTTCTGGGCATTAATTTTGTAACGTGCAACTTTACCAAATTCATTGATTAGCTCTAGTAGTTTTCTGGTGGCATCTTTAGGATTCTCTATGTATAGTATCATGTCATCTGCAAACAGTGACAGTTTCACTTCTTCTTTTTCAATTTGAATTCCTTTTATTTCTTTTTCTTCTCTGATTGCCATGGCTAGGACTTCCAAAACTATGTTGAATAATAGTGGTGAGAGTGGACATCCTTGTCTTGACCCAGATCTTAGAGGAAATGTTTTCAGTTTTTCACCATTAAGAATGATGTTTGCTGTGGGTTTGTTGTATATGGCCTTTATTATGTTGAGGTAGTTTCCCTCTATGCCCACTTTCTGGAGAGTTTTTTTGTTTGTTTGTTTGTTTGTTTTTTGTGGTATGCGGGCCTCTCACTGTCGTGGCCTCTTCCGTTGCAGAGCACAGGCTCCGGACACGCAGGCTCAGGGGCCATGGCTCACGGGCCCAGCCGCTCCGCGGCATGTGGGATCCTCCTGGACCGGGGCACGAACCCGTGTCCCCTGCATCGGCAGGCGGACTCTCAAACACTGCGCCACCAGGGAAGCCCTCTGGAGAGTTTTTATCATAAATGCATGTTGAATTTTGTCAAAAGGTATTTCTGCATCTATTGAGATGATCATATGGTTTTCTTTCTTCAATTTGTTAATATGGTGTATCACATTGATTGATTTGTGTATATTGAAGAATCCTTGCATCCCTCAGATAAATCCCACTTGATCATGGTGTATGATCCTTTTAATGTGTTGTTGGATTGTGTTTGCTAGTATTTTGTTGAGGATTTTTGCATCTATATTCATCAGTGATATTGGTCTATAATTTTCTTTTTTTGTAGTATCTGTGTCTGGTTTTGGTGTCAGGGTGATGGTGGCCTCATAGAATGAGTGTTGGGAGTGTTCCTTCCTGCAATTTTTTGGAAGAGTCTGAGAAGGATGGGTGTTGCCTCTTCTCTAAATGTTTGATAGAATTCACCTGTGAAGCCATTTGGTCCTGGACTTTTGTTTGTTGGAAGGTTTTTAATCACAGTTTCAATTTCATTACTTGTGATTGGTCTGTTCATATTTTCTATTTCTTCCCGGTTCAGTCTTGGAAGGTTATACCTCTCTACGAATTTGTCCATTTCTTCCAGGTTGCCCATTTTATTGGCATAGAGTTGCTTGTAGTAGTCTGTTAGGACGCTTTGTATTTCTGCGGTGTCTGTTGGACATTCTCCTTTTTCGTTTCTAATTTTATTGATTTGAGTCCTCTCCCTCTTTTTCTTGATGAGTTTGGCTAATGGTTTATCACTTTTGTTTATCTTCTCAAACAAACAGCTTTTAGTTTTATTGATCTTTGCTATTGTTTTCTTTGTTTCTATTTCATTTATTTCTGCTCTGATCTTTATGATTTCTTTCCTTCCGCTAATTTTAGGTTTTGTTTGTTCTTCTTTCTCTAGTTCCTTTAGGTGTAAGGTTAGATTGTTTATTTGAGATTTTTCTTGTTTCTTGAGGTAGGCTTGTATTGCTATAAATTTCCCTCTTAGAACTGCTTTTGCTGCATCCCATAGGTTTTGGCTTGTCATGTTTTCACTGTCATTTGTCTCTAGGTATTTTTTGATTTCCTCTTTGATTTCTTCAGTGATTTCTTGGTTATTTAATAACCACTTGTTTATGGCATCTGTTGTTGTACTTTATGAGATGAATAAATAAATAAATGGTACTTTATTCACAAATTATCAGCCTTGTTAAAGAATACCCAGTGAAACATAGGTAACAAGTTTCTGAAAACCCTCACTAACCCCAACAGACCACAGGTTGACTAACTTATATGTATGTTGGTGCCAATTCCTAGACCTCATGTTATACTGGTGGGACCAGAAGTATTGGTTTCTAGAGATTTACACTTTATAAAGTGTTATATGGCAAGTTCTTATACTGTTTACATGTGGTTGTGAATACTGGGAAAGTGTAATTACTTGTTTTCCAAATTCCTACTACGTTTTCCCTACAGTTTCCTTTCTTTATTTACTTTCCTGTAGGTGAAACCAGATACCAAGACAGGTGTGTTTCTGAGAGTTCCATTGAAGGTTGATACCTGACACCTGATGGTGAACTATGTTGTTGACATCTGGACAATCACTTCCTTACCTCATTACAGAACAGCAGCATGGCTCTGAGCACAGAGTCTGATGACAGACAGCCAGGTCCAGTCCCAGCTGTGCTCCCTACTGGTCGTGTAATTGCAAGCAAGTCATTTAACCTTTCTGCTCCTTGGTTTCCTCACCTGTAAATGGAGATGACAGTATTACCTACATCTGACACCTAGGAAATATTCAATAAAGAGTAATATTCAAGTAACATCAGTACTTATTCTCAACATGTCAGTAGAACTTACTTTATGTTCCTGCTCCAGCTGATAGAAAATTTTGTTTCTCTAGGAGCACACAGTAAGGTGGGATCATGGCTGTGACTTACTCTATAAATATTTGTAAAGCTAATTCACTGAAATGCTTTTGTATTTACGTATTTAAAGGAAGTCATGAAAAGTCTGGTATTTAGAAAATTAGTTTCATGTTGTACTTGATTCAGGAAAATAAAATATTTTCAGAACCAATGGTAAATTTAAAAAGACACTCAATATTGGGCTTTTTGAAAACCAAAACCATACCTTTGAAACACTTGGCAATTTTTTCTCCATTCACTCAGGAAGAAATGTGCCAAGCTCAATTATTGCCAGGCAGGTAATTTAAGCTAAGGGAGTGTGATTCCTCCAAAGGAATTGTGGTCAGAACAAATAATCTGTACTTGTACAAAAAGTGCCAGAGGATCCATTTTGGATATTAATTCTCAGAAGCTGAGTGAAGTGAGTTTAGGAGAGTATGAAGTGTGGTTCTGAACTTCATGGTCCAATACCAAATCTGCTAAGTGGCTGCATAAGCACAAACTAGGAAAGCATCATTATCCATTCAAGTGAATGTTTAACCATAGATGCATCTAAAGTAAACTTCTCTCTAGTTCCCCTTGCTCTGATTTATCTAGTTGGTGTTTCCAAAAGCATCAGCTTAAAATCTCTCTTCCACAAAAGTAGCTTATAGAGCTGCTGGCTTCAAGTGTAATGTCTGCTCTTCTTGCTTCAAGAGTCATTTCTGGATAAAGCATTACAGTCGAGATTTACATGCATCAGAAGATTTAGGAAAGCACTTTGATGATTTTCCTAGCTATAAAAAATTCTGTGCTTCATGTGAGACTTCATTTTCTGCTTTGGCATGAGAAACAGTGAAATAGTATGGGAATAAACATTAAAAATATGGGGATAGACTAAAAATTTGGCTACCCCATATCACCCAGAAAAGGGTAACAACAGCTTTTTGTGCCTTGTAACATTTTGGGGAGAATAGAATAACATCTTAAATAAAGGTTAAGGTCATACAAAGTAAGACTCAGTAAACAGGCAAAGAACACTTCTGGCCTGCGTTTATGTGAGTCTACAGTTCTTTAGAGCTGCTGGAGGGATTTCTGGAAAGTCCTCAGTTTCAGGAAGTGTTTCTCAGCCCTTCACATCTGCTATGACGTTACAGACTATTCAACATGGGTAGGTTTTGATGTAATGAACTGATATTTTTGTTGTGACAAATTACCAAATTGGAAATGGGAGAGCACATTCCATGAGCGGGGTAACCAGGCAACAGCTAAGTGATGGAGGATTCCCTAAGGGGAACACAGTGGCACCTTCCAATGCTCGCTAATTGAGCGGCAATCGAATCCCTGGCATTTCGTGTTTTCCTGTTACAACCAAACATGTACAGCTGGCTTCTCACACACTCTGAAAATGCTGCTTCTGGATATGGAAGTCTTTCCTTTGGCAAATTTGGGAATATCAGCATACGAACAGGGAAGCAAACTATTTCTGTTTCCAGAATGACTTCAACTTGGTTCTCCGCTTTCTATAAACCAATCAATGAAAACAATTTTTTTAACTTTGAAACAGATAAAATTTTAAATGTTTTATGATTCGTGCTGTGCTTAAAAAGTAAGCTGGCTGCCAAAAAGCTACAGGTTTTAAATCCTCGCCCCACTCACCTCACCTCCTTAGGGATAAGAGATGGGGAGGAGATTGTGCAAACGTTTCAAGCCTCTGCAGCCAGGAGTCTGGCAGTGAAATATATTGAAATGAGAATTGGAATTAAGATGTTTCCTTGGTCACACATTGTAAAAAATTCATGATTATTCTGTCAGAAGCAGACATTTAAAATTCTTTTATGTATAATAAATGCCTGTCATGAAGTGTGAAGAACTACAGGGAGTGTAAACAAGTCAGTATTTCACAGAGATGATTATTAATGCTGGATACAATCCTTGTTTACGTGTGTCATCCAAATATGAGATTCTTGACTTGCTATTAGCTTAGCTTATGTGGAAAGTGATTAGTGGTTCTTTCTCTCTATTTAAATAAATGGTCTTTGGCTTCATTTGGCTGTTGATGGAGGCATCCAAGGGCCACAGTGATAAAAGAGCATTATTTGGGGCTGATTTAGACTTTGTTGCATGCTGCTCCCTTTCTGTGTGGTAGCACATTCTTCTGCCTTAGAAAGATTTTGCAAATTCCCTATACGTCAGGAGTCAAAGCAAATTTCTGATTTTCTTCTTTTCTTGGCATGTTTGGCTGGAGCCAGGAAAAAGGGTATGGGGAGGGGCAGCCACCTCACAGACCTTGGACATATAGGACGGAGTGGGCTTTAGATATCTAGACACTTCACAGAACTAGTGCAAGTCTAGGTTACAAAGTGGGCTGGCAGATTTATTTTCAAACTTGTTTTTCTCCTCTCTTAGTTTTTGGTATATTTGAGAAGAATGTTCCATTTGGTACCTGATTAAACATAAAATTGCTATCTTCTTAGATTGCCTATTATCAAGGGTAGGTATTAAGCTAGTTGTTAAGTGCTATTCAAGTTGTATAAGCACTGTAGTTTCGTGAATATTCATGGTTCTTAGAATTAGAAGACATGAAGGGGCTCATTCTTGTGAAGACTGGAACAGAACTGAGATAAGGGAACTATTGGTTATTCACAGACAAAATTTTTTAATGACTGTGTGTGTGTATATATATATATATATATATATGAAAAAATAACCTTTTAAATTAAAAATTAAATTTTTATAGTTAAATTATACATTCAAAATCATATTGAATATACAGGCATATCTCCTTTTACTGCACTTTGTTTTATTGCGCTTTGCAGGTATTGCCTTTTACAAGTTGAAAGTTTGTTGACCTTGAAACCTGAAACTTGGTCAACCCTGCGCTGAGCAAGTCTATTGGTGCCATTTTTCCAACAGCATTTGCTCACTACATGTCTCTGTGTCACATTTTGGTAATTCTCACAATACTTCAAACTTTTTCATTATTATTATATTTGTTATGGTGATCTGTGGTCAGTGATCTTTGATGTTAGTACTACAACTCACTGAAGGTTCAGGTGATTAGCATTTTTCAGCAATAAAATATTTTTAAATTAAGGTATGTAATTTTTTTGACATAATGCTATTGCACATTTAACAGACTACGGTACAGTGTAAACATAACTTTTATACGTACTGAGAAACAAAAAATTCATGAGACTCACTTTATCGCGATATGTGCTTTGCTGCTGGGGTCTGGAACTGAACCCTCAGTATCTGAGGGATGTGCGTATTAATTTTACTCTCAGCAGTTAGCTCCTGTTTCCTCATTTGGAGACTTTTGGTCATAACATACACATTATATGATTTTCTGCCGAACAGTATAAAACACATTTGTGAAAATTGTTCCAAAGTACATGAGACGCACTGCGAAGGAAGGGTTTCTACAGCTTGTGAAGTTTGGGAAAGGCTGTGTTTTGTGCTCTCCCTTTGAAATTTACAAAGTAACTTCTCAGAGAGGTCTTTTAGTAAACAAAGATATTTAACTGGGATTTCCCAAGCATGAACCCTTTTCTAAATAGCATTCATTAACATCTCACAGAACTCTTTGGGAAGTGATGGTGGAAAATGTGGTAATCTGATCCATTGTGTTGGGGCATCATGTAAAGGTTAAACTGCCAGCCAAGCCATCTTGGTGGTGAGTCCATTCTGATGTTGGAATTCTAATGTTCCAGTAGCTAAACTGTTTTCTGTTGTTGTTTTCCAGTTTTTTACATTCTACAGACTAGGTCACTATTTGCTGCTCTGTAATAAAAGCCCTGACCAATACTGTAAGTCCTCTTAGGAATGTGATTATTTCTCTGGAACTATTGTGCTCTTGGGACCAGGTCTCCAAGGGGGGCCACTTGGCATGCTAACAGATTGCTTGCCCATACACGCCTACTCATAAGTTGCTACTTAGACCAGTAGTAACAGCCTGGATTCTTTCTCTTTGCATCAAATCCTGGATATTGATGTTATTCATTTAACACATGTTTGCTGGCTCCCTATTCTATGCCAGACATTCTTCCAGATGCTGGCTACAACAGTGAACATATCAGATAGCTTCTTTGCTCTAATGGAGCTGATATGGGGGTCAATAGGCAACAAACAAGCACATAAACAAACAATCATGTCTGCTGTGAACAGAAATAAAGCAGGGCAAGAGGGTTGAAAGTCTAAAGTGACAGAACCCATGGTTATTTTAGATGGTGTGGGTTAACCAAATCTCCTGCTTCATGAGAACCTGGGCTTTAGTCCAACTGTCTAGTGCTGCTTCTCTGGTGATCTGATTTGGGTAAAAATGCCAACTATGTTATTAAGCAACCTTGCTTATGATAAAAATGATGCCATATTGGTAAACTGCATCTGAAATAGGAGGTACTGCAAACAACCTCTAAGTATCTGACGGAGGTCCAAGCTTTCTGGGCTTCTCTGAGTCCATGAGTCTTATAACTGGCATGTTGGTTTGGGGGATGCTGTAAGATATGCCCATAAATGGACTGCAAGAGTTACTGGCTCTTGTGGAGCAGGAGCCTTTTGAGCCTGGCATTTCCTGATAAGGGTCTTTCCTCCTTGCCCTAGTGTGGATGTTGGCACCTGAGTTACTGCAAGTTCACCCACTGCTGAAAAGGAACACCTGAGGCTATGGTTTAGGAGGCTCAATTTTGTCCTCGAGAGCCACCTCAGGACACTGGTGTCACGTGGGGCCTGAGGTAGTCTTCTGAGACTACATGTTTCGTTCAACCTCAGAAGGTCTCTTGGTGGGCATAGCAGAAGGGATGGTGCTGATGAGCAGAAGAGAAATGAGGCAGTGAACCAGGGGAAGAGTGTTTCAGGCAAGGGGAAAAACAAGTGCAGAGGCTCTGAAGCAGGAACCAGTGTAACATGACTGAAGAAAAACAAGAAGGCTAGTGTCACCTTGGCAAAGGTTCTAGAGATTTTTTATATCCACACTTGCATTTGTGTGACTACATTTCTGGAGAAGCTGGTTGTGGTCATGAGTGTGCCTTCTAAAGGCAGTGTTCTCAGAGTCACTTTCTCTTTCCATTTCAAAAATATTCATTCATGATAAAAAAATTGCATTTTTATATTATTTTGAAGTAGATTGTGATTTATATTTTACAGTATACACAGGTGCTTTCATGTGCTTTTCTGGTCAAGATCACATTCCCTATAGCTACACATTTTCCCCCAGTCTGAGATTTGGGGGAGAGACTGTTGCCCCTCTGTTACCCTCTCCTCCTGCGACGTTCCCGCTCCCCCATATGTTTTATATAATTGACACAATGCCCAGGTAAGAGAAGTGTTATTGTCTATAGTTTTCAGATGCAAAAGTTAAATGATACAACTGGAAGTGTAATTAGATGGTAGGGCTGAGACATCAACTCAGATCTTTTAACAATTTTTTCTACTGCCCCCTGGTGGTTGGATCTTTGCTTCATGAGATTTGCTCTTTTTCTACACAGGTGAATTTCTTGGCTTTGAACCTTCCCGTCATTCCCCTCTGCCTTACATAGAAACAGTTCCTGCTCCAAATCTCATGTTTGGACCCCTAATAGACATCTGACTTGCTCTGGATGTTTCCAGTTGTGAGCTCACTACCACTACTGGAAACAGTACTACCACTGCCCATTCTGTGAAGACCACTGATAAGCTATTATCAGCGTGGATCACCTACTCCTCATGCTTTATCAATCAGCCACTGGTGGACTACTTTGAGCTGGTTGAATGCCCTGCAAAAGAAGGTGTACTCCAAGTGAAAGGGGGAAGAGCTTGACTGTCTTCTCACTTCCCTGTTTCAAATCTGATCTCTTCCTATGTATCTCTGAAAGATTTTACAAGAAACTAGGGGTGCTGGAGTTTGATGGGGTTTGGCTAGAAGAACTGAAATGCAGCTCAAAGAGTTCACAGGTTTCCTGGCAACAACAGTGGACAGCAGAGAGCTGTTGCAGAGGGAGGCTACCATGGACTGAGGGAAGATGGAATAGCTGTCCCATCATATGGAAGTCAGACACAAGGCTGCAGCCAAGAGCCAACAACTTAGGAAGATGGAGGACCATGCAGCCTTGAAAATGGAACAGGAGGCCACACACAAGCAAGGAAAACGGAAGAATCAAAGATGGAAGATGAAAGCCTTTAGGACAGTGCTATCCAACAGAAATATAAATGCAAGCCACAAATATGAGCCACGTTTGTTTGCATTTTCTAGTAGCCACAATAAAGAAAATAAAAGGAAACAGATGAAACTAATTTTAACTATATTTTTCCCTAACTCGATTATATTCAAATATTATTATAATGTCAACATGTGATCAACATAAAAATTACTGAGATAGTTTACCTTCTCTTTTTCATACCAGCCTTCAAAATCTAGAGTATTTCATTCTGATGGCACACTTCAGTTGGAACTATCTACAATTTCGTGTGCTCAAAACCCACATGTAGATAGAACTACCGTGTTAGACAGGGACGATCTAAGATAATGCCAGAACAGAGACAGGGAAGCAGAGATGGTTGGGGAAAGGTAAGTCAGAGAGGGAGGCATAGGGAGTCCAGAGCGGCAGTTGGTCTCTTGATAAGGTGACAGCTTTAAGCTTCATTTTTCAACTAAGATTTCACCTTTTCTAATTTACTACAATACAATTTATAATAAAAACTCTATTTTATTTATTTAAAATTTTTATTCTAAAAATTTATCATTATAATAAAACTCTTTAAAGGATGTAGGTAGGAAGTATAGGATATCAGAGTTGGAAAGTTTCTTGGAGACTATATACTGAATTTCAAATTTGCAATTTATTTTCAAGTCCTGAATGAACTGCAATCAATTGACTGAAGCTGCCCAGAACACTGTGTTGAGCAGGATTCTGAGGTTACATATTGGTTCAGTAGGAAAGAACACTATTATTCCTTGCCAGGGATGTGGCACATATTTGCCATCCCTGATGTAGTAGATCTCCAGGTTCTGGAGACCTAGGGGGATGCTTTGTGAATTGTTAAACATTACTGAGCTCAGTTTCTTCAAATGTAAAATAGAAATAACTGTCCATGCTATTCAGGATACCTTGGGACTCAAATGACATAATGCACATCAAGGGCCTGGCACACAGTTATTCAATAAATGGTGGTTTCCTTCTTGTTTTCTGTTTTACTGTATAATCAATATTTGTTGAGGGACCAATTTGTGCTCAGTATTTTCCTATATAATCTGAGGATTATGATATGCAAAATACTCCTTACCCATAAGAAGCCAGGTTTAAAAAGCCACATATTAAATAGTGAATAGTCCAGTGTAATATACATTTATTTGCATGCTGCCTGATGGCTCAGAATATGTGTTATTACTGCTAAAGGAAAGACAAGGGAGTCAGGGAAGGATTTGTAGTCAGGGAAGGATTTGCAAACGTTGTAGATCTCGAGTTAAACAGATACATAAAATTATTCATGCTATTCACAAGAAATAGACCATTTTAAAGGATACAGACTTAGAACTCTCAAATTTGCCCTCAAAGTGAACTCTTCAGCCTATCAATTCAATCCCAATCGATGTCCACATCTTTTGAGCTGTGGTTTATGTTAATGAGCTAGCGGGATTAATATATCTTACCATCAGCTATGGATATCACTGCGTCTGGTTTCAAAAAGTCTTTAACTGTCAAAAGTCAAAACTGAAACTTCTTACCATGTCCTAAATTTACACATGCAGTGCAAGGGATGAGTAATGGTTTCAATAAAAATTGTCTCCTCTGATAATCGCCTCCTGTTGAGATTCCTTCGAAGGTGGGAGATGAGCACGAGAGCAGTAGTTTAAGCCGTTTCAACATTTCACCCACTTCAGTTCCTTCATCTTTAATTTTGAATCATTTTATTTCTTTCCGGAAGCCAAAACGAGTCTTTGAACCTGGCAGTCTTTAATCAGAAGATTCATTAATCTAGAAACATGCCTAGTTTTATGATTAAAATAAGTCAGGCTGCACACATTTTATTTTTTCCTGTAAGGCTTAGAAGCAGGAGTAAGAAACTGTTAAAAGTTTGCTTCTTTTAACAAATATGGAGGCCAGCTACTGTGAGCCCTGAAGCTGTCAGAAGAATTCCAGAATAAATGGATTTATTCATTAAACTTTCTTTTCTTTTTCTTTTTTTTTTTTTCCCTTT
This sequence comes from Globicephala melas, assembly GCF_963455315.2. NCBI lineage: Eukaryota > Metazoa > Chordata > Mammalia > Artiodactyla > Delphinidae > Globicephala > Globicephala melas. The sequence continues at coordinate 75,765,660 of NC_083329.1, read as the reverse complement.
GGTGCAGAAGGATTCTAGGGGAATTTTGGAATTCTACTGTTCTAAAGGCTTCTCTCTCTAGATTCACTGTTATTTCCAAGTTTTAAAATTTGTGCCCATATAGCAGAGGGAGGAACACTCCCAAATTCATTCTATGAGGCCACCATCACCCTGATACCAAAACCAGACAAAGATGTCACAAAGAAAGAAAACTACAGGCCAATATAACTGATGAACATAGATGCAAAAATCCTCAACAAAATACTAGCAAACAGAATTCAACAGCACATTAAAAGGATCACACACCATGATCAAGTGGGGTTTATCCCAGGAATGCAAGGATTCTTCAATATAGGCAAATCAATCAATGTGATACACCATATTAACAAACTGAAGGATAAAAACCATATGATGATCTCAATAGATGCAGAAATACCTTTTGACAAAATTCAACACCCATTTATGATAAAAACCCTCCAGAAAGGAGGCACAGAGGGAACTTTCCTGAACATAATAAAGGCCATATATGACAAATCCACAGCCAACATCGTCCTCAATGGTGAAAAACTGAAACTGTTTCCACTAAGATCAGGAACAAGACAAGGTTGCCCACTCTCACCACTATTATTCAACATAGTTTTGATAGTTTTAGCCACAGCAATCAGAGAAGAAAAAGAAATAAAAGGAATCCAAATCGGAAAAGAAGAAGTAAAGCTGTCACTGTTTGCAGATGACATGATACTATAGAGAATCCTAAAGATGCTACCAGAAAACTACTAGAGGTAATCAATGAATTTGGTAAAGTAGCAGGATACAAAATTAACACACAGAAATCTCTTGCATTCCTATACACTAATGATGAACAATCTCAAAAAGAAATTAAGGAAACACTCCCATTTACCACTGTAACAAAAAGAATAAAATACCTAGGAATAAACCTACCTAAGGAGACAAAAGACCTGTATGCAGAAAATTGTAAGACACTGAGGAAAGAAATTAAAGATGATACAAATAGATGGAGAGATATACCATGTTCTTGGATTGGAAGAATCAACATTGTGAAAATGACTATAATACCCAAAGCAATCTACAGATTCAATACAATCCCTATCAAACTACCAATAGCATTTTTCACAAAACTAGAGCAAAAAGTTTCACAATTTGTATGGAAACACAACAGACCCCAAATAACCAAAGCAACCTTGAGAAAGGAAAACGAAACTGGAGGAATCAGGCTCCCTGACTTCAGACTATACTACAAAGCTACAGTAATCAAGACAGTACGGTACTGGCACAAAAACAGAAATATAGATGAATGGAACAGGAAAGAAAGCTCAGAGATAAACCCACGCACATATGGTCACCTTATCTTTGATAAAGGAGGCAAGAATATACAATGGAGAAAAGACATCCTCTTCAATAAGTGGTGCTGGGAAAACTGGACAGGTACATGTAAGAGTATGAAATTAGAACACTCCCTAACACCACACACAAAAATAAACTGAAAATGGATTAAAGACCTAAATGTAAGGCCAGAAATTATGAAACTCTTAGAGGAAAAATACACAGAACACTCTATGACATAAATCACAGCAAGATCCTTTTTGACCCACCTCCTAGAGTAAGGGAAATAAAAACAAAAATAAACAAATGGGACCTAATGAAACTTCAAAGCTTTTGCACAGCAAAGGAAACCATAAACAAGACAAAAAGACAACCCTTAGAATGGGAGAAAATATTTGCAAATGAAGGAACTGACACAGGATTAATCTCCAAAATTTACAAGCAGCTCATGCAGCTCAATATCAAAAAAACAAACAACCCAATCCAAAAATGAGCAGAAGACCTAAATAGATATTTCCGCAAAGAAGATATACAGATTGCCAACAAACACATGAAAGAATGCCCAACATCATTAATCATTAGAGAAATGCAAATCAAAACTACAATGAGGTATCATCTCACACCGGTCAGAATGGCCATCATCAAAAAATCTAGAAACAATAAATGCTGGTGAGGGTGTGGAGAAAAGGGAACCCTCTTGCACTGTTGGTGGGAATGTAAAATGATACAGCTACTATGGAGAACAGTATGGAGGTTTCTTAAAAAACTAAAAATCAAACTACAATACGACCCAGCAATCCCACTACTGGGCATATACCCTGAGAAAACCATAATTCAAAAAGAGTCATGTACCAAAATGTTCATTGCAGCTCTATTTACAACAGCCAGGACATGGAAGCAACCTATGTGTCCATCAACAGATGAATAGATAAAGAAAATGTGGCACATATATACAATGGAATATTACTCAGCCATAAAAAGAAATGAAAATGAGTTATTTGTAGTGAGGTGGGTGGACCTAGAGTCTGTCATACAGAGTGAAGTAAGTCAGAAAGACAAAAACAAATACCGTATGCTAACATGTATATATGGAATCTGAAAAAAAAAAAAAGTCATGAAGAATCTAGGGGCAAGATGGGAATAAAGATACAGACCTACTAGAGAATGGACTTGAGGATATGGGAAGGGGAAAGGGTAAGCTGGGACAAAGTGAGAGAGTGGCATGGACACATATACACTACCAAACATAAAACAGATAGCTAGTGGGAAGCAGCCGCATAGCACAGGGAGATCAGCTCGGTGCTTTCTGTCCACCTAGAGGGGTGGGATAGGGAGCGTGGGAGGGAGAGAGATGCAAGCGGGAAGAGATATGCGGACATATGTATATGTATAACTGATTCACTTTGTTATAAAGCAGAAACTAATACACCATTGTAAAGCAATTATACTCCAATAAAGATGTTAAAAAAAAATTCGTGTCCATTTTACCTTGTGACCTAAGCAAACACACAACCATATAACTAGAGTCTCATTATCGAACATCTGCATTTCCTTCATGTAATATACGTACTCATTATTTTTCTGTTCCTTTCTCTTCTAATAGGCTCATTTAAAGAACGAAATTGAGTTCACAGTACACTAAATGGTGGTGGCCTAGAATCTGAAGATGCTGCCTTAGACAAGTCCTCAGGTTCCCATCTCAATGTAATGTTTTTTGAAGTATATGTAGTCACTGTACTTAGAGAGCAGAAACCTAGGCCAAGAGTTGAAACTGACACTATTTGGCAGTGAAGGAGCATCATGGCTTCCCACCATTAGAGGAAGGGGTTTGGACATGCTATAGGAGGGAGAGTGAAAATAGGGATGTTGCCTGATCCAAATCCTCAAACCTTTGGCAGTGCTACAGATTTTACGTTTCCAAAGGTGAAGAGGAATTTCCAGTGAAGATATGTTTCAGATCATTTTGTGCAACATATTACTAAGCATATTTAGAAAATTCTATTTCTTAAATTAGCTGATTTTTCTGACATATCACTAAGGGAAAAAAAGTCACATAACAAAATAGTATATGTAGTGTGATCCTGTTTTGTAGGATCCTGTTTTGTAGGGAAGCCCTAATCTTCATTCTTGCTTATTCAGTGTTAGAATCTGGGAAGGTTGTACAGGGGGATAATTTCAATTAAAAATACCAAGGGGTGGGCTTCCCTGGTGGCGCGGTGGTTGAGGGTCCGCCTGCAGATGCAGCGGACGCGGATTCGTGTCCCGGTCCGGGAGGATCCCGCGTGCCGCGGAGCGGCTGGGCCCATGAGCCGTGGCCGCTGGGCCTGCGCGTCCGGAGCCTGTGCTCCACAGTGGGAGAGGCTGCAGCAGTGAAAGGCCCGCGTACCGCAAAAAAAAAAAAAAAAAAAAAAAAAAAAAAAGAAAAAGTACCAAGGGTTTTGACAAGGTTATTATAATCCACAAACTAGGCGTAGTTGAATTTTAACAAACCTAATCTATTTTCCCTCTAGTTTTTCTATGCAACATCTTATAACATTAGCTTTGGATGATTGACAGGGCAAGCAGCTGTTAATATATTCTCATCATGTCCCTATCTATTTAGGGAGTCTTTAACATACAGCTGTTTGACACAATACTAGTTAATGTCTCTGCTAAAACTATTAGACTGTGACTTAACAGAATGTCTCCAGGGAATCTTCTACGCTGTGCTCTTGATGTAATGCGCCATATTGGCTCCCTGGGTGTACTTAGAGTTTGCTATGTCAATTTGTATATAGGAATCACAAAACATACTGGTTCATGTGAGCACAGTAGTAAGAGGTACTAATGATTCCCAGGGACTCTGCTGGGTGTGAGTGCTTGAATAGGATGCACTTTAGGAAAGTGGCAGTGTGTGAAACTGAAATGACCTTTATCTCTTCCCCAGCTGCCTTATGACAACAGGGTGTCTGCATCTCTCAGCTCTGTGTTACTGAGGTGCTATATACCTCCATATAGTGCTATTGCATGTCATTGCTCTCCTCAAGTTTATACTAAGATGGTAAGTGCTTCCTCAACAGCAATGACACTGGTGCCTTTAAGGCAGTGCCTGGTAGCATGCCTTGCACAAACCTGAACTTCCATTAAGAAGCTGTTGGCATTTCTCCTTGTCCTCTGTGTGAGGCCCTTCTCTGGAGAGAAAGTATGAGCTCTGAGTTGACTCCTCTTGCCAGCACCCACTGGCAGGCTCCCCTTCAGCCACTGGCAGTGCCATTACTGCTTTGACTTAAACACATATTGATTTATTTGTTTAAGTTCTCATGTTTGGGGTTTATAGCAAAAATCATAAAATACAAATTAGAATACAAATTATCATCAGAGAAATGAGATAAGATAAAGTAGAAATTTAAAACCATGAAGAGTATTTTCATGGTTTTATCCAATCATAAAATATAAATGAGAATACCAATTAGGAGCAGAGAAATAAGAAAAAGTAGAAATTTAAAACTATAAGGAGTATTTTCTCTCCCCAAAATCTTTAACCTTTTTGGTTTTGAACCACTTTTAGAATCTAATAATAGCTAGAAAACTTCTTGCCAAAAAAAAAAATGCACACACACAGCAACTGTTCTCTCCAATTTTAGGTCATCTTGGATTCTCTGAAATCCAAGCTCAAAACAATAAGTGTACTAGACTCACATTAATACCCTTGCTTAATCAAAACTACAACGAGGTATTTACCTGATACCAGTCAGAATGGTCGTGATTTTTTTAAAATAAATATTTTATTTTATTTTTTGGCTGCATTGGGTCATCGTTGCTGCATGCAAGCTTTTCTCTGGTTGCGGAGAGCGGGGCTACTCTTCGTTGTGGTGCATGGGCTTCTCATTGCATTGGCTTCTCTTGTTGTGGACCATGGGCTTTAGGCATGTGGGCTTCAGTAGTTGTGGCACACAGGCTCAGTAGTTGTGGCTCACGGGCTCTAGAGGACAGGCTCCATAGCTGTGGTACACGGGCTTAGTTGCTCCACGACATGTGGGATCTTCCCAGACCAGGGCTCGAACCCGTGTCCCCTGCATTGGCAGGCAGATTCTTACCACTGCACTACCAGGGGAGCCCCAGAGTGGCCGTGATTAAAAAGTCACAAATAATAAATGCTGGAGAGGGTGTGGAGAAAAGGGAACCCTCCTACACTGTTGGTGGAAATGTAAGTTGGTGTATCCACTATGGAAAACAGTACGGAGGTTCCTCAAAAAACTAAAAATAAAGTTGCCATATGATCCAGCAATCCCACTCCTGGGCATATATTTGGACAAAATTCAAGGAGATACATGCACCCCTATGTTCCTAGCAGCACGATTCACAATAGCCAATGCATGGAAACAACCTAAATGTCAATCAACAGAGGAATGGATAAAGAAGATGTGGTACATATATACAATGGAATACTAATCAGCCATAAAAAAGAATGTAATAATGCCACTTGCAGCAACATGGATGAACCTAGAGATTATCACAGTAAGTGAAATAAGTCGGAAAGAGAAAGACAAATACCATATGATAACACACGTGAAATCTAAAATATGACACAAAAGAACTAATCTACCAAACAGAAACAGACTCAGACATTGAGAACAGACTTGTGGTTGCCAAGGGGGAGGAGAGGCTGGGGGAGGGAAGGATGGGGAGTTTGGGGTTAGCAGATGCAAACTATTATATATAAGATGCATAGACAACAAGGTCCTACTGTATAGCACAGGGAACTACATTCAGTATCCTGTGATAAACTATAATGGAAAAGAATATGAAAAAGAATGTGTGTGTGTGTGTATGTATGTGTGTATATATATATATATATATATACACACACACATATATATATATGCATAACTGAATCACTGTGCTGTACAGCAGAAATTAACACAACATTGTAAATCAACTATACTTCAATAAAAAAAAAAGACCCTTACTTAAGACTTGCTTTTGTTTGCAGGATATTAGCTGAGATAAGCAGGAGATGTCATACAAAGTACATGTCCTGCAGGAACATTCCTCAGGATGTGGGCTTACCGATGCTAAAGAGGACTGAACTTTCATACTAAGAAATACTTGCAGTGACCCGGACCCTGATTCAAGGTGAATATATGTTATTTCCTGATTTGGGGCAAACAGCTATTGGCCTTGGTGATTTATTTGCTGAATTGCAGCAGTGGTGCTTCACAATACGGGTGATGAACGGCTGTAAAGACTGAAAACTTACAGAATATTGTAACTTTTCTCCCCTTGGTCCCTTAACACACAGCAGATCCAGTCTTTTCTTCCTCCATGATTGCTGGTTTCCCTAAATTAGACTTAAAGATGTTTTCATGTCCTCCAAGATGCAACCTCCCAAATTTAGGATGAGAGAAAAGCCTTCGTTAGGTGGAGAAAAGAGAAACTTTCACTTCCTATTCTCTCCTAACCCCCACATATTATAGAGCAGGAAGGAGAATAAGAGATATTGGGATGGTAAGAAGATCATAGGCTATTAACGCCAGACAGAGTTAGTTTTAAATCCCAACCTCACCATGTACTGGCTGTGTGAGTACATGGAACATCTCTGAACCTTATGAAATAATACATGTGAATGAGCATATAGAGTCCAATATATGATACTTCCCAGCTTTCCTATTCTTTCTTATCCCATCCCCTTTCACTGATGTCAAGGGAAAAGAATTGATTGACTGATTCATTCATTCATTCATTCATCTGTTTATTCATCTGTTTATTCAATTCTGTAAACAGGCTTTGCATGCTTACATGCATTAGGTGCTAAACAGAAGTGAATAAGTCATGGTCCCTGTTCTCAAAGGAATTACTTATAGCTTGGGGACAGGTAACTAACTCTAGTTACGATGTGATACTTCCCTCAGTTCCCAGAGTTGGATCTGCTAACTAAGCTTTTTCCCTTCTGTGAGGTCCTTCCCACATTTTTATAGCTAGGGTTTAAGGAAGAAAGGAACAAGGGAACTTTCAAATTGTATCTCAGTCCTATCATGTGGAACAGGAAAAGGCGTTGACAAATCCATAGCGACCAGATTGGAAGGCTTGAGGTGAGACGATGGCTGCATCATGCCAAATCATCTGTTCAATAATAAAACAACCAGCTAATAAATAAAAAGTCAAATGACTGGTTTAGCTTAATCACTTATGGATCTAAATAATGCCTAAGTTGACTGTGTTATTTAGTGTTAAAGACAACTTAATATCATAAAAATGCAAACCTGTGGTGAGAAATATGAAATACGAATATAGTAACTGTTAGCGACTTTGGTTCTCAAGAATTCTTTCAGTTTAAAAAGACACGCCAGGGGTCTTCCCTGGTGGTGCAGTGGTTGAGAATCTGCCTGCTAATGCAGGGGACACGGGTTCGAGCCCTGGTCTGGGAAGATCCCACATGCCGCGAAGCAAGTAGGCCCGTGAACCACAACTACTAAGCCTGCACGTCTAGGGCCTGTGCTCCACAACAAGAGAGGCCACGATAGTGAGAGGCCCGCGCACTGCGATGAAGAGTGGCCCCCGCTCACTGCAACTAGAGAAAGCCCTCGCACAGAAACGAAGACCCAACACAGCCAAAAATAAATAAATAAACTAAAAAAAAAAAAAAAAAAAAAGACATGCCAGAACTTCCCTGGTGGTCCAGTGGTTAAGACTTCATGCTCCCAATGCAGGGGGCCTGAGTTCGATCCCTGGTCGGGAAACTAGATCCTGCATGCCGCAACTAAGAGCCCACATGATGAAACTAAGACTTGGTGCAGCCAAATAAATAAATACTTTAAAAAATAAAATAAAAAGACATGACTGTTATTCAAACGGCTCCCTGGTAAGCATTTATATACAAATGGAAGAACATTAATTTAGACCTTAGGGTTTCCCTTTAGTATATGTTAATTTCTTTAGGCACCTAACTTCAAAGAAATTATATATGTTCCAGGGAGAATACATTATTTCCAAGACTTTAGTTGCCACTATGTATACATTTTTTTCTTAAAAAGGACTCATGAGTAACATTTTTCTATTTTTAAATGTTAATAAACTTCATTCATAGAGCTTGCATTTGAAATGAGAAAATTATTAAAACCCTCAAGGGTTGCTCCAGAGAACACAGGGTTTAAAATGTCAATGAAATCAATCGAGATGGTTTGATTTTTAATTGTGGTAAAGCAAAAACAGCTGGTATCTCCACACACACACAAAAAAACCCTTAAAGAGAAAAAGCCCTCTAGATTTTGGAGTTCAGAAATTGTGAATGTTAAAAATAGTTTTGCTGGGCTTCCCTGGTGGCTCAGTGGTTGAGAATCTGCCTGCCAATGAAGGGGACACGGGTTCGAGACCTGGTCTGGGAAGAGCCCACATGCCACGGGGCAACTGGGCCCGTGAGCCACAACTACTGAGCCTGCGCATCTGGAGCCTGTGCTCCGCAACAAGAGAGGCCGCGACAGTGAGAGGCCCACGCACCGCAACTAGAGAAAGCCTTCGCACAGAAACGAAGACCCAACACAGCCAAAAATAAATAAATAAAAATAAAATAAATTAAAAGTTTTGCTAATTCTATTGAAACTTTCTGAAATAGAGTACAAGAATCAATTTATTTTTCTAAAACGTTCTACCCATGAAGAGGAAGCTTCTAACGTCAACACAATCTGTTCCTGTTGAGCATAACATGGCTGTAACCCATCATCAGATTTTTGTCATTAAATGCAGTAGGAAGGCAATAAGAGAGAAAATTACATGTCTAAGCATTTGTGACCATTTTTGAGCTCTAGAAAAAAAATGTTTACCAGTTCCTAGCTTCTAGTTTAGTACTTTTTGCCACCAGAATATACTGTTTCTTCAATAGCTTTTTTTAGGGCAAAGTCTCAAATCTCATTTATGGGAACTCTTTTCTCACTAATGCCTGATGGAGTTATTGCTCTGCTCCTCTCCAGGACATCCTTTCCCCTTCAGATAATAGAATGCTTTGCAATCTAGGAAAACACATCAATTTTGTTGAGAAAAGGACAGAACTCCTATACTTGGCAAGAGAAGGCAACTTAAAATTCCAAGATGATTTTTCCTGATGAGGCCCATTTGAAGGGAGGGCATTTATACTAAAAGCAAACAGTTATCATTGCTAGTAAACATGACATCTCTTTGATTGTCATGCTCTGATTGCTGCTGCTGCTGTTTGAATAAGAGCTATTCTGGTCACTATCCATCTTCCTGTTTAGCAAGAAAGATCCAATACCAACATAGTAAAATTTGAAGTGTCCCACTAGAGAAAGTAATTTTGTGCTAAGGAACTTTGGCCCCATGGGGAGGCTGATTCATAGTAACTCCAACCAAAAGTGCTCCTACGAGGTTAAAAGATTTTCATAAATATATTTAATATTGAAACACAAATACCTAATGCAGCAAAGTATATGGCTCCTTCCAGTCAACTTCCTACAGCCAATTAAAATTGTCCTCTATTTACCCCCAGAAGCTGTCACAACTACTTTCTACCTTTCCAGTTTTAGCGCATTCCATTACTCGTTCACCATTCCCTGTTTTCCATCCAAACGGGAGAACTACAAAAAAAATGATGCAAGGTTTTCCTGTTTTTCTATTTCTCTTCATATCGTCTCATGCCAACATTTTGTCAGTTCTTTAAGATCTAGGATTCATATGGTACATTGTAATAGAAACAATTAGGGTGACCCGAGATTTAACACACTTTCTCTTTTCTAGAAAGAGAAGGAGGTCACTGGCTATGCTGGTGCTATGGGACTCTTCCGTTTGGACATGGCCAAGTGCTCTAAGGTGGACACTGGTCCCCAAAGGGGCCAATCAGATCCTTTGAATGAGGTACTGAAACTGGAACAGAAAGACCCAGGATTCTCTGATCTAGAGCTGTTGGCATGTTCTTTACTATGTATACACATGTTCCTTCCTGAGTTTAGTACCTGAATCAATGAAATGATGGTCCCTGGATGATCTCTACTGAATGTTTTTAGACACCATGAGAAATTCCTCACTTTTGATTTCTCCCACCAGCTCACCTTCTGTATCATCCATGGTTCCTTTCCTAGGCTCTCTTCCCTCGGCTGACATTTTCTCTTTGCAAATTAAAGCCCACTGTCCCTGTTTCCTCTGGAAGAGTCAGATCTTAAAACTCACATCTGTTAAGAAAGTCATCAAGCCATTTACAGAACGTTCTTACTGATGCAGCATGATTTCATCAAGAGGAAAGATTCTGAGCTTAAGAACCAAAAGTTCTCCATTCCATCCTGTCCAGGTTGAACACGAACCAACCCCGGGACCTTGGGCAAGTCACACAGCCTGACTGAACCTCAGTACTCCTCTATAACTTGAAGCCAATAATTACACCTCCCTGACTCCTCCCTCACAGAATCTTGTGAAGAGCAAATAAGACAAAGGTTGTAAAAGGTGTTTGGAACCTATAAAGTACTTTGTAAACCAAAAAGTTCATAAAAATGTTAATTGATTTACTTCTCTTTTAAGGCTGAATCATATTTTATTGAATATATATATATATATATCACATTTTCTTCACCTATGGATGAACATATAGGTTGTTTCAATATCTTGGCTATTACGAATAATGCTGCAATAAACATGGGAGTACGTATAACTCTTCGTAGATCCTAATTTCAATTCTGTTGGGTATATGCCCAGAAATGGGATTGCTGGATCATATGATAGTTCTATTTCTAATTTTTTTAGGAAACTTTATACTGTTCTCCATAGTGGCTGCATCAATTTACATTCTCCCCAACAGTGTACAATGGTTTTAGTTTCTCCACATCCTTTCCAATACTTATCTTTTAAAAAAAATCAGAGTCATGCTAACAGGTCTGAGGTGATATCTCATTGTAGTTCTGATTTGCATTTCCCTGATAACTCTGCCATTTGTAACAACAAGGATGATCCTGAAGGACCTTACGCTAAGTGAAATCAGCCAGCCACAGAAGGATAAACACTGTGTGATTCCACTTATGTGAGTATGTGAAATGGTCAAACCATCAGGAATAGAGAATACAATAGTGTTGCCAGGGGTTGGGGAAAATGGGGAGTCATTATTCAATAGGTCTAAAATTTCAGTTATGCTAGATGAATAGTTCTAGAGATTTCCTCTACAACACAGTGCCTGTAGTTAACAACATAGTAGTGTGCACTTAAAATTTTGTTAAGAGGGTGGATCTCATGTTAAGTGTTCTTATCACAAAACAAACAAACAGAAACAAAGGAACACAAGGAAACTTTGGGAGGTGATGGATACATCTATTACCTTGATTGTGGTAATGATCACATTTTTTTTTGCATATGTCCAAACTCATCAACTTGTACACATTAAATATGTACAGTTATTTATATATCAATTATACCTCAATAAAGCTGTTAACAATGTTCATTGAGGAGAAATACTAGTATTACTACTAATAGCAGCAGCAGCAGTAGCAAAAAGGAGAAAATCTAGAATATAAATGGAATTTCAACACTCTCCAAAGATGAAAGAAATATAGATATATATATAGATATATATACATATATATAAAAGTCAATAGGATAAAGAAAAAATTTCACCAGTATACATTTTAGGGAAGGAAGTACATGTGTATAAAATCTCCCTGCTGAGTACTTGGGGTAAAAGAGGAGACACCCAGGTGTGTGTACAGTTGACCAGCACATAGTAATGGGAGTCTGCTCTTCAGCTGTTTCAGGAAGGAAGGATGGGTAATGAGAGAGAAAGAGAAAGTTGGTGGATATGGAGCCAGAACAATGGCTGATTTCAAGCCGTCCTTGAAACCCACATCATCAGTATTTTTTATGGAGCTGGTGAAGGCAAGCACAAACGCCCAACTCTGTGGCACAGAAGGGGCAGGGAAGACAGAAGCATGTGTAACTGAGCCAGAGAAACTGGTGGAAATGGTGGGGGGCTGTGGACAGTCACTCGCCATGGACTTGAATTCAGGTCAGCTCTTAGCAATTTTCTTAAGGGCAACTAACTTCTGGCTTATACTACAAACCAAACTCGCCATCTTCCCACCAATACTGGCTCCCACTTCCACTAGTAGCACTACAGTATTTAATTTTTTTTTTTTTTTTCCTTCTCTTGCCTCATATCCAGCTAGTGCCCAAGCCCTGGCAAATTTTTTATTCAACTGTCAGCTGAAGTTATGCGTGATATGCACAAATTAGTCATTTCTAACCCTGACATTATTTTCCTTGCCAATTTAAGTTGGTTTCAGGGGAGCCTGGATTACATCTAACATTTAGAGTTATTAAATACAGCCCCATAATGATCATACTCGCACCCCAGCTGTTTCTGAAATATCACTGTTATTTCCTGCAGAATTATAGATACCCTGGGTCCACTGTTTGTTTATGACAAACAGTCTCACGTTAATGGGGAGCCATTAGTTTTGCCTTCAGGGAAGGTTTTGTTTTATTTACACAGGCTACTAGGAGAAAAATGAGGTTGTGCACAGTGAGGGTGATTGATGGTGGAGTTTCCAGGGCACAGGGATCCGCAGCAGAACAGTCCAAGTTCTGCACAGGGGTTCAATGTCCCTTCAAGGTTGCTGGTAGGCTAAGCAACAATGCCAGTTTTCATCAGTTGTTGGATCTTTTTATTGTTGTTGTTCGCTTGCCCCAGTAGGAGATACTCAGCTTGTTGCCTGGGCTTTGTTTCCTGCCTTTGTTTTAATCAGGCTGCCCAGAGGAAGGGAAGAATTAGACCTGAGATTCTGAGGCAGTGAGTTAACAACTCCTCATTCCAAAGTTTCACCACTAAGGCAAAAGGTAGCAGGAACATGGAACCAGATTCCAGGCTCTTCCCACCTACTAGTTATCCTTTAAAATATTTCCAAAGGAATGACCCATTGAGATGACTCTCCCACATCAACCTTCTTGCTATTAAGAATCTTTTAAAATGTTCTCTTATTAATTAAAATTATTTGTCCTCTTATAAACAACAGTCTAAGGAGTGATTTTGATCAATATAGGCTGAATAAGTTATTCTGTCCTGATTCACACTGGGTTTACATTTTCTAGTTTGGGCATTTACAATAATCAAATTAGTTATGAGATAGGTAGGGGTGTTTAAAGCAGGGGAAAGCAGTGGAATGGAGTGGAGAACATAGTAAGAAGAGGATAAACTGTCGAGAGCACTGAATAGGTTGGTGATGGAAAGTCCAAAACCCATGTTGACACGTACCACTAAGAGGAGATCTGGTGGAACAGGACCGAGTTACCAGTGAACAATGTCATCAGATACCCAGATAGACATATGGGACTGGGGTCATACCACAGAGCAGGGGCAGGGATGGGATCAGGGGGTGGTTGATGGGGATGTGAATCCAGAGGTAGGTCTGAGATAAACAGATACACCTTGAGGAGGGGAGTGGATGTGCTAATTACCTTAGCCAAAGGACTACAACAAACTCAGACCTCAGGCCTCTATATAAGCAGGGACAAAGGGGAGGTTTGTGACTCTAAAGATTCAAAGAGCGAGCAGCTGGTGGAGGTTCAAGCAGGCAGATCAGCAGCTTGAATAAGTCAAACTGCAGTCCCACCGAAAGTATAGCCTGGTTTGCTGAGATGCCGGGCAGTCTCAGCAACCAGGCAAACGCGTGTTAGTGAAGAACTGAGGTTCCAATTAAATACTGCCTTCTACTAGGCGATACTTTCTCGGTTTACTTGTCTCCACTGCACAATGTACCTTCTCAAGAGCAAGGCTATGTCCTAATCCCCTCTGTCTCTACCCCTTGGGCACAGCTCTTGGCACAGGTAGGTATTTAGGAAATTAAATTAAATAGATTCAATTGTGGAGCAATTCCAGGGCACAAACCAGGAGCTTGAAGAAGCAGAGGCCCTGAATGAGGGAAGACCAGTGTTAAGTCTGACTCAATGCTGGCCATGTGTATAATTGTTCTAGGGCTTATGCTATCCTTTAGGGTCGGAATTGGGCCTAGAGTCTTGGGTAGGCTCTACTTAACAAATGTGTGGGGAAGAAACTCTTAATATGGAGTTTGAAGAGGGAGTAAAACAGTGGGAATCTCATGATTCATTATACTGATTTTTTTTGAGTGACTATATCAGAGGGGATAAAAAGCAGGAAAGATGTTTGTATCAGTTAACTTTCGTTGCATTACAACCCATCCCAAAACTTAGTGGCTTAAAAGAACACTTATCATTTCCCATGATCTGTGGATTTGCCTACTCTAGGCTGGTGCAGCTGAGGCTGGATGGTCCACAATGGCCTCACCCACATGTGTGGTGTGTGGCAGACTGGTTCATCTGGGAGAGGGGAGTCTCAGCTGCAACAGTTTGTCTTTGCCCTGCCTGGTGTCTTATCTCTCAGCGGGCTAGTTGGGACTTTTCACATGGCAACCTCAAAGTTCCAAGGCTCTGCTTGCATTTGCTACTGTCCCATTGGCCAAGGCAGATCATGGCCAAGTCTAGACTCAAGGGAAAGAGAAACGGGGTCTAACCCTTGATGGGGGAAACTGCAAAAGCCACACTGCAAAGAAATGAGCATACAGGAGTGGGAAGCATATGGGGCCACCTTCTGCAGTGGAGCATAATAATGTTCTGGAGTCTGTTTATGTTTCAGTTCTACACGTTTTGGGGAGCAGAAGAAAAAGGAGAGCAAATAAATGGAGACATTAAAGCACAGAAAATAATTGTTTTGTAGGAGGCAAATTAATAATCTAAAAAAAAATGTTTCCTTTAGAGACAGGTGTGGTTTTTGAATCTCTGCTTTGCTAAGTATCAGATCTGTGTTAATCTGTTAGTTATTTTTGTAACTTTGGACTAATTACCTATTGGCTGCCAGGCTTCTAAACTACATGGTAGAATTACTTTTTCCCTTTCCATACTCTATTCTTTGGAATTGAGTCACTAAGTCCTGCTCACACTTAAGAGGATGGGAATTAAGCTCTGCCTTTTTTTCCTGATACTGGGGTCAGTATCTGCATATGTCATATGGAATTCCTCTGTAAGAAGAGCTGTCTCCTTTTCTTATTTTTAAAATGTCTCTGGGGTGTTAGTAATGTCCCCCTTTTTATTCCAGGTGTTGGTTATTTGTGCTTTTTCTTGCTCTTAATTAGTTCTGTTTGGGTTTATAAATTTTATAAATATTTTCTAAGAAACTACTTTTAGTTTTAAGGAAACTACATTTAGATTTTACTCTGTTGTCTGTTTCTTTTCTATTTCTATTTATTTTCCTTTCGTTTTCTAAATCCTACATTCTTTGATTTTAACTTGTTATTTTGTAGCTTTTTGAGTTGGATTATTAATGTATTGCTTTTTTCAGTCTTTCTTTTTTGCTAATATATTTATGCAAGGTTACAGCTTTTCCATAAGCATGGATTTAGGGGCAACTCACAGTTTTGGTGTGTCATATTTATGTTAGCATTTAGTTCAAAATATTTTCTAATTTTCACTGTGATTTTTCCTTGAACCATGAGTTAATATTGTTAGTTTTTTTCCCTATTTCTTTATTTATATTACTATGCCTAAGTTACATGGAAAATACAACGAAGCAGTTGTATCTTCATAAATTAATCCCTTCATAAAGAAATTTTACACTGATTCCAGCCAAGTTCTAAGAGGAGTTAAAAGAGGAGGAAAACACAAGTAATTAATTTCAACATTAACAATGCAAAAATAGCACACTGTTTTAAACACCAAGAAAATAAAAAACAATCCTCATTGAACTTGGCTCACCACTGAAATCTTCATCACATTGGAAAAATAAACATAAAATCTCTTAATGACAGTACAGAGTAAGAAAAAAAACAGTAAGTTGTTCTTTCTAATTTGCACTGAATACAGAAGAATGGTGTGACAAGAAACAATAACACTGGCAAAAATAACCTATTAGCCAACCTTTTTTTCAATTTTCAAACTTAAGATGCTGTTAAATTTAATTCATAAATAATTGTAACTATTAAATGTGTCTAAAGGCAAGGAAGTTACCTTAAACTTGGCCAAAACTACTAAGGAGAAAGGAAAGAAACTAATGTTCATTTTGTTTCTTTTGTATGCCAGGCTTTTTAACCTTAGCTGTTCCACTTAGTTTTTGCAATAATTCTGTGAAGGACACATTCTGATCACTATCACACATACGAGGAAACTAAACCTCAATTAGAGAAATGTACCAAATTCACATAGATGGTAAGCAGAGGGGGTTGGTATTAGAACTACGGTTTCTCAGGCTTTGTAGCCCTGTGTGGTGTTTGGGTGTTTCCCATCCTGAAGGGAATATTAATGGGTAATTCAAATAAATTTACAAGGTGACCTTGCTGGTTTGCAAACTGGCATCTGTACATAGAGGGCAAAGAGAGATGGAAGAGAGATGCAGACCACTCCAGATTGGCAGGTGTAGGTGGCAGATGTAATAAGCAAGGGAACTTACACATATGATGCTTATCTTGGCCAGCCGCAAGATGAGGAGATCTCTGCACTTGCCTGCCAGAATCTTAAAAGTTTACAGTGGCCTTAACTGGGTTCAGTCACAGTCCAGATGGTTCAACATACCTTACTCTATCAAGGCTACATCCTTGAAACAGCTCCAGCTAGGAGTATCAGAACGTACTGATACTCCTATCAGTAGAACGTACATTCCAAGCACAGGGGAGGGGGTGAGGAGCCTCTGGTGGCTGGGGTCCAGGTTGTGGGTCAACTGGTAGTGATGTCCTCTCAAGGACCTCCTCCAATAGACGTGAATTCTGTTAGGCTAATGCAAATGCATAATCCAAGAAATCAGAGGCAAACCAGAGCATTTTGGAGGTTTTCCTTCCCTAAGGTAATTAAGCAGTTGATTCTAGGTGCAGTCCCAGATTCCAGAACATGAATAAGGCACAGTGATCACTCTCTCATTGGCTAGAGACAGCAAGCTAGCAATTCCTCACAAGTTACACAAGTAGGGAAGGTCACAGACAATGGGTTACAACCTCCAAAAAGGCAGCTCTATCTGTCAAACTGGTGAAAACTTCCAAACTGAGTTCCCATCTGTATTAGGGTTCTCCAGGGAAAAAGAACCCATAGGATATGTATATGATTTATCATAAGGAATTGGCTCATGTGATTATGAAGGCTGAAAAGTCCCAAGAGCTACAGGGCGAGATGGCAAGCTGGAGACCCAGGAGAGCCAATGGTATACGATCTAGTCGAAGGCTAGAAGCTTGAGAACTAGGAGTCAATAGTGTAGTTCAAAGCCAAAGGCCAGCAAAGAGACACAGGAAGAGGTGAAGTTTCAGTTGAGTTAAAAGAAAGGAAAAAACCCAATGACCCAGCTCAAAAACAGTCAGGTAGGAGGAATTTCCCCTTATTTGGGGGAAAGTCAGCCTTTATGGTCTATTCAGGTCTTCGCTTATCTGAATGGGGTCCACCCACATTAGGGTGAGCAATTTGCTTTACTCTAGTCCATTTAAATGTTAAATTCATCCAAAAACACCCACACAGACACACCCAGGAAAATGTCTGACCAACATAATAAAAGTCATATATATCAAACCCATAGCAAACATCTTTCTCAATGGTGAAAAACTGAAAGCATTTCCTCTAAGATTGGGAATAAGACAAGGATGTCCACTCTCACCACTTTTATTCAACATAGTTTTGGAAGTCATAGCCACAGCAATCAGAGAATAAAAAGAAATAAAAGGAATCCAAATTGGAAAAGAAGAAGTAAAACTGTCACTGTTTGCAGAAGATATACTATACATAGAAAATCCTAAAGATGCTACCAGAAACCTACTAGAGCTCATCAATGAAGTTCGTAAAGTTGCAGGATACAAAATTAATACACAGAAATCTCTTGCATTCCTATATACTAACAACAAAAGATCAGAAAGAGAAATTAAAGAAACAATCCCATTTACCATCACATCAAAGAGAATAAAATACCTAGGAATAAACCTACCTAAGGAGGCAAAAGACCTGCACTCAGAAAACTATAAGAAAATGATGAAAGAAATCGAATATGACAAACAGATGGAGAGATATACCATGTTGTTGGACCAGAAGAATCAATATTGTCCAAATTGACTGTACTACCCAAAACAATCTGCAGATTCAATACAATCCCTACCAAATTACCAATGGCACTTTTCAAAGAATTAGAACAAAAAATTTTAAAATTTGTATGGAAACATAAAAGACCCAGAATAGCCAAAGCAATCTTGAGAAAGAAAAACAGAGCTGGAGGAATCAGGCTCCCTGACTTCAGATTCTACTATAAAGCTACAGTAATCAAAAGAGTATGGTACTGGCACGAAAACAGAAATATAGATCAATGGAACAGGATAGAAAAGTTCAGAGATACACCCATGTACCTATGGTCACCTAATCTATGACAAAGGAGGCAAGAATACAGAATAAAGACAGACTTCTCAATAAGTGGTGCTGGGAAAACTGGACAGCTACATGTAAAAGAATTAAATTAGAACACTCCCTAACACCATACACAAAAGTAAACTCAAAATGGATTAAAGTCCTAAATGTAAAGCTGTATATTATAAAACTTTTAGAGGAAAACATAGGCAGAACACTCTATGACACAAATCGCAGCAATATCTTTTTGGATCCACCTCCTGGAGTAATGAAAATAAAAACAAAAATAAACAAATGGGACCTAATTAAACTCGAAAGCTTTTGCACAGCAAAGGAAACCATAAACAAAACGAAAAGACAACACTCAGAATGGGAGAAAATATTTGCAAATGAAGCGACTGACAAGGTATTAATCTCCAAAATATACAAACAGCTATTGCAGCTCAATTAAAAAAAAAAAAACCCGATCAAAAAATGAGTGGAGGGGCTTCCCTGGTGGCGCAGTGGTTGAGAGTCCACCTGCCGATGCAGGGGACATGGGTTCGTGCCCTGGTCCGGGAAGATACCACATGCCGCAGAGCGGCTAGGCCCGTGAGCCATGGCCGCTGAGCCTGTGCGTCCGGAGCCTGTGCTCTGCAATGGGAGAGGTCACAACAGTGAGAGGCCCGCGTACCGGAAAAAAAAAAAAAAACAGTGGAAGATCTAAATAGACATTTTTCCAAAGAGACATACAGATGGCCAAAAAGCACATGAAAAGATGATCAACATCACTAATTATTAGAGAAATGTAAATCAAAACTACAATGAGGCATCACCTCACACCAGTCGGAATGGCTATCATCAAAAAATCTACAAACAGTAAATGCTGGAGAGGGTGTGGAGAAAAGGGAACCCTCCTACACTGTTGGTGGGAATGTAAACTGGTTCAGCCACGCTGGAGAACAGTATGGAGGTTTCTTAAAAAACTAAAAATAGAGCTACCATATGATCCAGCAATCCCACTCCTGGACATATATCCAGAGAAAACCATAATATGAAAAGACACATGCACCCCAATGTTCATTGTGGCACTATTTACAATAGCCAGGACATGTAAGCAACCTAAATGTCCATCAACAGAGAAAGAAGATGTGGTAAATAATACAATGGAATACTACCCAGCCATAAAAAAGAATGAAATTGGGTCATTTGTAGAGACATGGATGGACATGAGACTGTCATACAGAGTGAAGTAAGTCAGAAAGAGAAAAATGAGTATCATATATTAACACATAGAATCTGAAAAAATCGGTATAGACGATCTTATTTACAAAGCAGAAATAGAGACACAGACATAGAGAACAAATGTATGGATACCAAGGCGGGTGGATAGGATGAGTTTGGGAGTTTGGGATTGACGTATATACACTATTGATACTATGTACTATGTATAAAATAGATAACTAATAAGAACCTACTGTATAGCACAGGGAACTCTACTCAGTACTCTGTGGTGACCTAAATGAGAAGGAAATCCAAAAAAGAGGGGATATATGTATATGAACGTATAGCTGATTCACTGCTGTACAGTGTAAACTAACACAATATTGTAAAGCAACTTCCCTAGTGGTGCAGTGATTAGGAATCCACCTGCCAAAGCAGAGGACATGGGTTCCAGCCCTGGTCCGGGAAGATCCCACATGCAGCGGAACAAGTAAGCCCGTGCACCACAACTATTGAGCCTGCGCGCTAGAGCCCGTGAGCCTCAACTACTGAAGCCCGTGCACCTACAGCCCATGCTCTGCAACGAGAGGCCACTGCAATAAGAAGCCCGTGCACCTCAACGAAGAGTAGCCCCTGCTCGCCGCAACTAGAGAAAGCCCCCGTGCAGTAACGAAGACCCAATGCAGCCAAACATAAAATAAATAAATAAATATTTTTAATAAAGAAAATGTTTAAAAAAAAAAGAAAGCAAACATGGTTACCAGGGGGAAAGGGAGCGAGGAGGGATAAATTAGGAGATTGTGATTTACATATATACACTACTACATAAAAAAACATATAATCAACAAGGACCTACTGTATAGCACAGGGAACTCTATTCAATACTCTCTAATGACTTATATGGGGAAAGAATCTAAAAAAGAATGGATTTATGTACATGTATAACTGATTCACTTTGCTGTATACCTGAAACTAACACAACATTGTAAATCAACTATACTTCAATAAAAATTTAAATATATTTGTGAATATATATATTATATATATAAATTTAGGTTGAGGAGAATTAATACTAGACAGGGCACAAGAAGGTCAAGCTTTGAGTTTATCTCCACTGTTTAACAGCCATGGGTTTTGGCCAATTTATTTTCTAATGAGGACATTAAAGCATGAGTTTAAAATGAGACTATGTATAGAAGTGATTTACTAAGCTATAAAACACTAAACCAAAAAAAAAAAAAGATTCTGGTATTATAATCAGGATGGTAGTATAGTCTGGAAGCACCAACTTCTATTAAGATTGGATGATTAGTAATTTGTAACCCTAATTGTGATAGCAGCCTCACTGGGGCTGTTGAAGAAGCCCTTGTCTCACAGATAACATTAAATCACTTTCAGAGTGTCCCCTCAGGGCATCCCATGAGCATCACTGAAGGGAGAATAGCAGAGAAAAATAACTGCTTTGCATCTGTCAAGTCTTCCATTTCTTGACTGATGAGCAGAGGAGGCAACGAAGCTGGGAATAAGAAGGCATCATTACCAGGAGATCCAGGCAGAGCGCTTGTTTTACGCTGTCTTGTAGGAAATTTCTTGGCTTCCAGATCATTTTAAGAGGCAGAGAAAATAGAAATTCTGTTCACAGGAGGCAGCATGTGGAACGATTAGGTTTTGGAAATGAGAGGTCCAGCCAATAGTGCTTTGCTGGCCATGGAATTTTTCTTGTAGTTCTTGCATGCATCAAATAAGCTGAAGTTAAATGTGAACTTAATCACTTTTTGGTTGTTGTCAGGAGGGATTTTTTTTGATAGGTACTGATTTTTTTTAGGTCTTATCTGAAATCAGACTTAATTTCAGCAGACATATTCTCCCTTTGAAGGGAGAAGTTAAGGCTCCTTTTATCTAGGTAAAACAAAAAAAAACCACTCAGCCTATTAAAATATATGTTTGCAGAGTCAAGTTGACAGGTGGATGCTATTTGTTAAGTGCAAATAATACATTCTACTAAGTCTAAAAACGCAGGAATTCTTTTAGACACATTCAACATTCAACTTGGGTTTTATTTTGAGGCCCCCATTTGGCCAAGATGGCTGACTGTAATCTCAGTAGATTTGGGTTCTAAGTTGAGTTTTAAGTTTCAGGGGGCTTGTGTTTTGCCAGGTAAGGGCTAGGTTTTGGAGGTGGTGGTGAGGTGGGGTGAGAGGAGGAGGTGGATTTGGTCCTTGATACATCTGGCCAATTAGGTATCAGCTGGGATGATCATCTTCTTGTCTAAGACCTAAGTCCCTTTCAGTTGAGCATCTTCCTCTTCTCAGCCACTCCCGGGCACTCAGAATCTGGGCTGAGTCTGTTTTCAAGAAAGACCACAGATATCTCCCAAATTAGCTACCTATCCTTGCCTAGATAGTCCGTACGGCCATTTAATTTTATAACCGTGCCTGATCCTGGGTTCTAGTAGGGAAATGGACATAATTTGCTTCTGTTCTTCGATCTGACAAGTCTATTTCAAAGATATTTTTTAAAACTTTTTATCTGGAAATAATTTTAAACTTCCAGAAAAAAACCAAGAATGGTACAAAGTACCCTGTATATTCTTTATCCAATTTCACTAATTTTTAATATGTTGCTTGCTTTAATATGTTGCACTTGCTTTATCATTCTCCCTCTCTAGATACATATTTTAATTTTTTCAACAATTTGAGGTAAGTTGCATGAATCATCCCGCTTTACCCCGTAATATTTTAGTGTGTATTTCCTCATAACAAAAAAAATGTTCTCATATAGTCAGAGTTCAGTTAAACTCAGGACATTTAACCCTGGTACAATACTTTCATGTCATCTACAGTTCATATTCCAACTTGTCAGTGTTTTAGTTTCATCAGTTGTCCCAATTATGTCGTTTCTGCACCTTTTTCTAGTCTAGAGTCAAGTGTTGCATTTAGGTGTCATTTCTGTTTAACACCATTTAATGTAGAACAAGTCATCAGTTTTTCTTTGTCTCTCATGTTATGGATATTTGTGAAGAATTCCATAAAATAACATATCTCCATTTCAGATTCTCCAAAGTTTCCTCAAGATCTGTGTTTGATTAGAACACTGCGTGAGTGACATTATGCCCTCCTCAAGTGTCCCATCTAGAGGTTCATGGTTTCTGTGTGGCCCTTATTGGAGATGGTACCTTTGAGCATTCGGTTAAGATTTTGTCCCATTTCTCTACTACATAATTTTTTTTCCTGTCAGTAATAAGTATATTGGAAGGAAATATTTTGCAATTATATAATATTCTGTTTCTTATCAAAATTGCCCCCCCAACTAATGATGACGCTTGCTTAAATCAGTTTTTACCATGACAGAATGGTGATTTTCTGATCCATCATTCTTTTATAAGTTGATACACTAGAGTAAAAAAGAGCTTTCTTTTTCATCTATCCATTATCTTCATATCTATCTAATCATCTATTTATGTATTGTCTATCTATATATCTGTTCTATCAGTTCTATCATCAGTATAGACTCATGGGTCCTTACAATGATCCTATACAATGACTTATAAGCTCTTAGTGTCCTCACTTATTTTGATGATCAAATTGCCCTGCGTTTGGCCAGTGAGAGCCCCAGTCTTACTCCTGTGTCTCTCTGACATGCTCCTTTCCATTGGGAAGCACCTACTTAAGTTGTGGCACAAGATGTTCTATTCTTATCTTATCCTCTTCTTGCGCCAGCCCCACAATCAGTCATCTTTCCAAGGATACTTACTCTTTTTCATTAGGAATGATATTTAGAAACCAATTTCTGGGCCCTAGGTGTACTCTTTGCTTCTAGGCTCTTTCGTGTGAGTTAGAAACACACACAAAATTGTGAATCCCATAGTGTTCTTGCTTGTCTAACTCATTGCATAATTGTAGCTGCTTTTCTTCCACAGTGAGACCTTGACTGCCAACAACATCCATGTATCTATTTACTCAATCCTACAATACACACAAAATAGTTTCAGAATTTGTCATTCCTGTATTACTCCACAATATAAACAAACAGATCAAGATTGATTTGCAGCTCTTTATCCCTCTTCAGATGAGAGCAGATACAGCCAAACTACAATATGCAATTTTACTTGGATTAGATTTATTGTTTTTCCCTGAATGTACTTACTTATTCACTTGAAATAATGCATCAGTTCTAGGGTTCCATCCATTCTTGTTGATTCAATGTTATTTTTTTAATACACTGAACATTAATATGAATCAAAAAAGCAAAACGATACAAAAAATATACTCAGACAAGGGTCCCTCCCTTTTCCATACTTCATAATTCTTTCACTATATTCTCAATCCCTTGGAATTAACCAGTTTACTTACTTTCTGGTTTATTCTACCTGTATTTATTTTTGAAAAATTAAAAAGACCATGTATGCTTTCTTGGTTCCCCTTTGATTTTAATATATATATTAAAATCTTCAGGCTGTGAATCATACTTAGTAAGAGCCCCCAGCAAAGAGCACTTTGCTCTTGTCACTTCAGTTATATCCTGTTTATCCTGGAAATCACTCATCATTTCATAGAGATATTTTTTATTCTTTTTTACAGATGCAGTTTTCTAACACTTCTCTTATGTTTGCCCATTTAGATAGTTTCCAGTATTTTATAATTACAAATAATGCTGCAACAAAATGACCTTCTGCAGAGGTATTTTTGTATTGTTGGAGGTATAATCTCAGTGCAAATTCTCAGAGGAAGAACCAGGTCTCCTTGGGGAAATGCCTGACTCTGGGCTTGGAGCAGGGCCGGTCCGAAATAATTTGAATATCTTGTGACAGAAAGTAAGACAGTGCTCTGAAAGTGACAGAGGCATGTCAAAAAGACCCAGGGGCAAGCTTGAATGTGTTCTCACAGGCCAAATCTGGAACAATTTGAGCATCAAGATAAATGAGGGTCCTATGGTGACTGTGAATGTAGGTTTTTGGACAAATCTGTTGACAAACTCCCCTCCACAGAAGTCGTGTTTTTTGGTAGTCCCCTTCAGCAGTGCGTGGAGTGCCTTGTTCTCCACTCTGACAACAGAATTCAAGACTGTGAATTCTTGCCAATCTGCTGATGAGAAACGATATATCAGTATGGTTTTAATTTGCATTTCTCTAACTATGAATGAGTTGGAACACCTTTTCATATGTTCAAGTGTCATTTTTGCATAGTTTTTGTTAATTCTCAGTTCCAGTCTGTTTCCCAGTTTTCTCTAGAATTTGTGGTCTTTGTTTC
Organism: Globicephala melas; assembly: GCF_963455315.2. NCBI lineage: Eukaryota > Metazoa > Chordata > Mammalia > Artiodactyla > Delphinidae > Globicephala > Globicephala melas. The sequence continues at coordinate 75,740,545 of NC_083329.1, read as the reverse complement.
CTTAATTTTTAAATGTCCTTATCTGTACAGTAGGGATACTAGTCTGTCATATATGTTGCAAATATTTGCTTCTGATTTGTCATTTGTCTTTGCTTATTTTTTTTCAATTCAGAATAAAGTACTTAAAAACTTTTTATATAGTCAATTTCTCAACGTGTGTGTGTGTGTGTGTGTGTGTGTGTGTGTGTGTGTGTGTGTCTGAATTTTCTGTTACAATTAGAAAACCTTCCCTTACTCTCAGGTTACAGAGAAATTCACCCATGTTTTCTTCTAACACTTAAGTAATTGCATTTATTACATTTAGATTGCTGAGTCACTGGGGACTTAGAATGAGATTTCTTTTTTCTCTATTGCATTTCACTGTTTTGGTCTAACATTCCTCTCCCATTTTGCTTTCTAACATCTTGCATTCTTGGTAACATTGTTCATTTCCATTTTACCCTAGCATGCTTTTAGTTTCCATTTTGTGCTGAGGATGGGGCCTGGTTTATAGAAAGAGCTTCAAGTGTTCACCTTACCATTTTGCTGTTTAGGATCTAGAGCACTGTGGTTGGTAGAAACCAACAGAAATATATGTGAGTCATGTATGTATTTTTAATTTTTTTTACTAGTCACATTAAAAAAGTCAAAATAAACAGGAGAAATTAATTTTAATAATATTTTTAATTTAATCCACACATCCAAAGATAACCATTTCAACATGTAATTAGCGTAAAATATTTTATGAAATTTTTTTTCCTTATTAAATCTTCAAAATCTGTTGTGTATTTTATACTTAACAACCACCTCAATTTGAACTCGCCACATTCAAGTGCCCAAAAGCCACATGTAGCCAATTGCTACCATACTGCAAGGCACAGATCTAGATAATTCTGTTTATTCTCATGGACAATACTGTGGCTCAGAGCAGTATATCTAGCATCAAGAATTTGGGAGACTTGATCCAGAAAGAAGAGGGTGGAGTTAAGTTTAAAGCAATCCCTAAGATTTTAGAGAGATGACTGGGTACCACTTTCCACATGGGTCAATATTATATCATCTATTTCTTCAAAAATGGTGACCAGTCATTCTTAAATGAAATAACAAGGTACTAGAATGAAGTTTATTTTGCTTGCACTGAGTAACATCTATTGTAGGACCACTCTATCATCCAAGACACATTTGGAAAATGGACCATGGGTTATAAAACTGCTGCAGTACAGTATATCACAAATCAGAGGGGAGAAGAAACACTGTAAAGACCTGTTGATAAAAATCTCTAAAAGATGTTCTAAGTCTGGCAGAGTATTCTTAATTCTCTATCCAAAATCTTTTGAGAATTGAAAAAAGCTAAGGACCTTGAAAAACCTGCACATAAGCAAATACACATAGTATCTGCTTGCAATTTCAGGGCTCATTAAAGACTAAGTGTTCACAAACCTCATAATGGCAGTTGGCAGGGAGCTGATCCAACAGGTCATTCTTATCTAGAGGAAAATGTAGTCACTTTGTAGCCTACTGGGATAAGAGTTAGAGACAGAGGCAACACATTTCTATGGTCAGAAAGAAACAACAGTCTTTATTTGTGGCTTTAAGGAACTAAAGATCAGAATCTTCAGGCTATGAGTCATTTTTACTTATTTAGAGTCCCTAGTGCCCAACGCTATGAGGAGAAGGCTGTAAAAGAAGAGTCATAAATACTCTTTTATGCTCAAGAAAGGAAACAGAGAATATGATTACATACTCAGATGTGAAGTCCTATAATGTAGATTTACCAAACACAGACCAGATTGCAAAATCATTTATAAATACTAAGGAAATATATATTACACAGAATATATTGACAGGACTTACATGATCTTACTTCTGATCTTCCATAAATAAATTCATGATCAGGGATCAGAAATTCACTATGACATTTTGCTAAAGGAACCATCGTTTAAGCTTACTGGCCTAGTTCCTTCTTGCTTTTGCAGAAAAGTTGCTTTATAGTCAGGAAGGAGCAGCTGCTGGCAAGCAGTCAAGCAGACAAGTTTCTGAGCCTGTCTCAGAAAGGATGCTATGTCTCTGGGCTAAGATATTCTGGGAATAAAAAGCCTACTGACTTTGGCTGAACCCTGTGAAACAATATCACTGCTGACTATAGCATCTACTCCTCAGAACATCTAAAGTAAGTACTTGTGCTGCATAGAAAGGCATTTTGGTTAGTTTTCTGACAGCTATGGATCCCAGAGAGGTGGTCTCCTGGGTCGTTCTTGCTGAGTACATACAGAGTGAAAGCATTTTCTATTTCCTGCTGGAGCTTTAAACAAAAATAAAAACAGGATCTGTATAATGTTTGGGACCCTGACACAGAGTTACAAACTAGAATCTCAGACAACCCAAACCGCCAGCTGAGTAACCTGGCTTTGTGTTTTCTAACAATGGCCACATCCCAGTCGGGACCTGGAACACACACGCCTTTTATCAGGGTACATATTCCGAAAAACTCTTTGTGAAGAGAAGGTGTTGTTTGGTAACATGAGGAACCAGCCAGAACAAATAGACAGAATTGAATCCAACTCCACCAGCGACTGGCTATGAGGCTGTGGACCAGTCTTTCATTCTTGAATGCACAGGTTAAGTGTGAAGGTGAATGGGCAAATGGACATAAAGGAGGTTTGAAAACTGACTAACTCAAAGTTAATATTAGCTGAATTAGGATATTTCCGGGAATTCCTCTTTTTTATTCTATTGAATGATTAGAATAGAAAAGTCTCAATATAGAAAGAAAAGACAGTGCAATAGGACCATAGTTGTTTAGAGCCTGGGACTGATATGGTGGAGGCAAACCACTGAGGGTTTTTCCAGGCTCTTTACTTCCCAGCCTTGTGCTTCTCCTCCCAGAGGGGTTGCGTTTGCCAGGGTAGCAGCACCCATCGGCAGCTCAGAAACAAGCCACGGTGACACTCAGGCTAGAAGTGCTAGGGTTCCATGGCAGAGCTGCATGGGGCCTGATGTTGAGGGTCTGCCTAGGAAAGAGACGAAGGGGACAGGCTGGGGCTCAGGCAGGAATAAGGAGAGGGTTTAAGAAGAGTGAAATGAGACAGAAGGCAGAAGCCAAGTAGCCTATTCTTTGAGTTCCTGTCTCAAATGGACAACTGATTTGAGACCTAAGTGGCTGGGGTGGGACTCTGGGTAAGATTCTCCTGCAGTGACGCTAGAAGTTTTGCAAGTCTGGAGTGACATTTGTGATTCTTTTTAATGAAAGTGAACATGCTTGCTTCTTCAGGCTGCAGTGGAAGAAGACAGGTGTGGCTGGAGAGCCTTAGTATCCCTACTACACTGTATCACCGCAGCACTGTATTACTGCACTAGTTTACTCTGGGAGGACACGATGACCTACTGCTTGGTAGGTGCTTGGCTGCTTCTGCAATGAAGCCTGGGTTAGAGAGATTTTAGTGATGTTGGGAGGAACAGATACTGTCGTGTTAATCACAGCCTTTTTTCTTTTCTGCTTTACTTTCGATCCCCTTTTCTTCTTGCTCTTAAAAATTCATATTTTTAGATAAACTATTACCAGGTAAAACCATAACCCCTGTCAATGGCCTACTCATTAAAAAGAAACTCTAAATATGTTTGTATCTTTTAAGAGTTTTTCTTGAGCACTTACCCAATATCAGGCGCTACAGTAAGTCCATTATTTACATTAAGTATGTCATTTACTGCATGCAGAACCCTACTGTTAATATGCTATTATCCTGGAGACGTCTATAAATGAGGAAAATGATGGATTAAGTGTGACACAGTCCATGAGAAACAGAGCTGGGATGTGAAACTCAGGCTGCCTGTGCAGCTCCACATTCAACCTATTACATTGCATCCAGTGGCTTCCTGTGGTCTCCTACATCAGCAAACCAAATGAAGCAAAACCATTTTCGAGCTAATTAGCTAAGGCCCAGGCTAGTAGCAGGTAGCAGATTTCAGGAACCACCTTGCTTCCCCATCACTTTTTTTTTTTTTAAACATCTTTATTGGAGTATAATTGCTTTACAATGGTGTGTTAGTTTCTGCTTTATAACAAAGTGAATCAGCTATACATATACATATATCCCCGCATCTCTTCCCTCTTGCATCTCCCTCCCTCCCACCCTCCCTATCCCACCTCTCTAGGTGGTCACAAAGCACCGAGCTGGTCTCCCTCTGCTATGCGGCTGCTTCCCACTAGCTATCTATTTTACGTTTGGTAGTGTATATATGTCCATGCCACTCTCTCACTTTGTCCCAGCTTACCCTTCCCCCTCCCCGTGCCCTCAAGTCCATTCTCTAGTAGGTCTGCGTCTTTATTCCCCCCCATCACTTTCAATCTCACTCGCTGAATGCATCACGCATCCTTGCCTCTCACCTGTTTGCTGTTCCATTTCTTGCACCTTCAGTGTATAAATTCTGGCAGTGCTCTCTTCCCCATGCAGGCTTCGGGCTCTCTTTTAGGTTCTTTTTCCAGGACTCTGGAAGGAGGCAGAAAAAAATTCTACCAGACAGGGATCCTGTGAAGATAAAATTATGTATATAAGGTATAAGTCATCAACAAACAGTAACTGCTGTCACCATTAATATTATATTACAGAACTCTGGCTTTACCCAACTTTTTTTTATAAGCAGCAATTTCCCAGTCTCAACCACCCCAATCCATTACAAACACATAATAAAGACCCGACTTGCACATGACCCTTTTCAGGAAATGGTGACTGTTAAGCTGAATTTCAATTTTCAGCATAAAATGTACAAGTCATTTGGACCCTAACACTGAGGAAGGTTTAAAAAAAAGTGTGTAAACTTTCCACCTTATGTCAGAATCTTTCCATGGAAGTTATAAAATTTCATTTTCTTCTATTGTGTGGGTTTATATGAGTGGGAGATGAATGTTTTCAAAAGTCTGTCACCTGAATCAGTTTATGAAGAATATTTTCAAAAAAATAAATCTTCAAAGATTCTAGGCTAGCATATAGCTTGAGTTAAAATTTTAAGAAAGGGGACAGAAAGACATGGAAAATGGACCGTGCTGATTTTAAGTAACATTTATTCTGCTCTTTCTTTGAATATTTTTTTGAACAATGCTTACTTTTTAGATGAAAGAAATAAACTCAAGAACACTTAGATGTGATTCTTAGGATAGATACTTTATAAATGGAGATACACAGATAGATAGATAGATACCCTGTAAGATAGAACCCTATAGTAACATCCTGAGTATATTAGATGCTATCCTATTTGATTCATTATTATTACATTTGACTCTGTGATGCTTATTTAATCATCTTCCTGACTTTGAAGGTTCTTCCTTATCCTTTGTACTGCAGGGAATACATAATGTAATGAAAATAAAAGAGGCTAAAATACTCTATTTTTACTGGTAGCACAACACTAATTTAACGCATACCTGTGTACATGTTATTTAAACTCTTCAGTTCATTGTTTTGAATGGGAATACTAATGCCTACATATTTCTGCTTTGCAGAGTTAGCTACTAACTGATCAGCTGTGAAAAAACTTGATAAATTGAATCACTTTGACAACTATATGTCTTACCTTCTGGAACCAGTCTTTTTTATCCTTTCTCTCCTTTGCTATCCCAGCCATGTTACACTTTTCCTGCCCCCATGGCTTCAGTTTTTTCCCTTTTTCTGGAATGCCTTTCAATCTCCTGTGCATTTATCCAAATCTCTTTCTTCTTTCAAGACTCAGTTCAAATCCTGGCTCTACAATAATGCCATTATCTCCACAACTCAAAAATCCTATAGCATTTAATACCTGAACCATACAATTGACTTCAATTTTTTTTTCACGAGCCCATGCTCATCATTTGCTCTAAAATTCTTGCTTGATTAACCCTATATTAGGCATTATGCCTCCCATTGGTGAGTATATGGTGAACTTCCAATGATTATTTTGCATGTATAAGAACAATGTTTAATCTGTCCAACTAGATTATCATCTACTCAAGAGTAGCAATGCTGGGGCTTCCCTGGTGGCGCAGTGGTTGAGAGTCCGCCTGCCAATGCAGGGGACATGGGTTCGAGCCCTGGTCCGGGAAGATCCCACATGCCGCAGAGCAACTAAACTCGCATGCCACAACTACTGAGTCTGCGCTCTTAAGCCCGTGAGCCACAACTACTGAAGTCCATGTGCCACAACTACTGAAGCCTGCGTGCCTAGAGCCTGTGCTCCACAACAAGAGAAGCCACCGCAATTCCATAGTGGCTGTATCAATTTACATTCCCACCAACAGTACAAGAGGGTTCTCTTTTACCCACAGCCTCTCCAGCATTTATTGTTTGTAGATTTTTTGATGATGGCCATTCTGACTGTTGTGAGGTGATACCTCATTGTAGTTTTGATTCGCATTTCTCTAATGATTAGTGATGTTGAGCATCCTTTCATGTATTTGTTGGCAATCTGTATATCTTCTTTGGAGAAATATGTATTCAGGTCTTCTGCCCATTTTTGGATTGGGTTGTTTGTTTTCTTTGATAATGAGCTACTTGTAAATTTTGGAGATTAATCCTTTGTTGGTTGCTTCGTTTGCAAATATTTTCTCCCATTCTGAGGGTTGTCATTCCGTCTTGTTTATGGTTTCCTTTGCTGTACAAAAGCTTTGAAGTTTCATTAGGTCCCATTTGTTTATTTTTGTTTTTATTTCCATTTCTCTACAAGGTGGGTCAAAAAGGATATTGCTGTGATTTATGTCAAACAGTGTTCTACCTATGTTTTCCTCTAAGAGTTTTATAGTGTCTGGCCTTATACTTATGTCTTTAATCCATTTTGAGTTTAATTTTGGGTATGGTGTTAGGGAGTATTCTAATTTCATTCTTTTACATGAGCTGTCCAGTTTTCCCAGCACCACTTACTGAAGTGGCTGTCTTTTCTCCATTAAATATTCTTGCCTCCTCTATCAAAAATAAGGTGACCATATGAGAGTGGGTTAATCTCTGGGCTTTCTATCCTGTTCTTTTGATCTATATTTCTGTTTTTGTGCCAGTACCATATTGTCTTGATTACTGTAGCTTTGTAGTATAGCCTGATGTCCAGGAGTCTGATTCCTGCAGCTTCATTTTTCTGTCTCAAGATTGCTTTTGCTATTCAGGGTGTTTTGTGTTTCCATACAAATTGTATAACTTTTTGTTCTAGTTCTGTGAAAAATTCCATTGGTAATCTGATAGGGATTACATTGAATGCGTAGATTGCTTTGGGTTGTAATTTTCACAATGTTGATTTTTCCAATCCAAGAACATGGTATATCTCTGCATCTGTTTGTATCATCTTTAATTTCCTTCATCACTGTGCTATAGTTTTCTGCATACAAGTCTTTTGTCTCCTTAGGTAGGTTTATTCCTAGGTATTTTGTTCTTTTTGTTGCAGTGGTAAATGGGAGTGTTTCCTTAATTTCTCTTTCAGATTTTTTATCATTGGTGTATAGGAATGCAAGAGATTTCTATGCATTAATTTTGTATCCTGCAACTTTACCAGATTCATTGATTAGCTCTAGTAGTTTTCTGGTAGCATCTTTAGGATTCTGTTTATAGTATCATGTCATCTGCAAACAGTGACAGCTTTACTTCTTCTTTTTCAATTCGGATTCCTTTTATTTCTTTTTCTTCTCTGATTCCTGTAGCTAAAACTTCCAAAACTATGTTGAATAATATTGGTGAGTGTGGGCAACCTTGTCTTGCTCCTGATCTTAGAGGTAATGGTTTCAGTTTTTCACCATTGAGAACAGTGCTGGCTGTGGGTTTGCTGTATATGGCCTTTATTATGTTGAGGAAAGTTCCCTCTATGCCTACTTTCTGGAGGGTTTTTATCATAAATGGGTGTTGAATTTTGTTGAAAGCTTTTTTTGCATCTATTGCATCTATTTTCTCCTTCCATTTGTTAACACGGTGTATCATTTTGATTGATTTGACTATACTGAAGAATCCTTGCATTCCTGGAATAAACCCCACTTGATCATGGTGTATGATCCTTTTAAGGTGCTGTTGGATTCTGTTTGCTAGTATTTTGTTGAGGATTTTTGCATCTATGTTCATCAGAGATATTGGCCTGTAGTTTTCTTTTTTTTGACATCTTTGTCTGGTTTTGGTGTCAGGGTAATGGTGGCCTTGTAGAATGAATTTGGGAGTGTTCCTCCCTCTGTTACATTTTGGAAGAGTTTGAGAAGGATATGTGTTAGATCTTCTCTAAATGTTTGATAGAATTCGCCTGTGAAGCCATCTGGTCCTGGGCCTTTGTTTGTTGGAAGATTTTTAATCATAGTTTCAATTTCAGTGCTTCTGATTGGTCTGTTTATATTTTCCAGTTTTTCCTGGTTCAGTCTCGAAAGGTTGTGCTTTTCTAAGAATTTGTCCATTTCTTCTAGGTTGTTCATTTTATTGGCATAAATTTGCTTGCAGTAATCTCTCATGATGCTTTGTATTTCTGCAGGGTCAGTTGTTACTTCTCCTTTTTCATCTAATTCTATTGATTTGAGTCTTCTCCCTTTTTTTCTTGATGAGTCTGGCTAATGGCTTATCAATTGTTTATCTTCTCAAAGAACCAGCTTTTAGTTTTACTGATCTTTGCTATCATTTCCTTCATTTCTTTTTCTTTTATTTCTGATCTGATCTTTATGATTTCTTTCCTTCTGCTAACTTTGGGGTTTTTTTGTTCTTCTTTCTCTAGTTGCTTTGTGTGTAAGGTTAGGTTGTTTATTTGAGATGTCTGTTTCTTGAGGTAGGACTGTATTGCTGTAAACGTCACTATTATAACTCCTTTTGCTGTATCTCATAGGTTTTGCATCATCCTCTTTTCATTGTCATTTGTTTCTAGGTATTTTTTTTATTTCCTCTTTGATTTCTTCAGTGATCTCTTGGTTACTTATTAGTGTATTGTTTAGCCTCCACGTGTTTGTATTTTTTACAGATTTTTTCCCTGTAATTGATAGCGTCTTATAGCGTTGTGGTCAGAACAGATACCTGATATGATTTAAATTTTCTTAAATTTACCTGGGCTTGATTTGTGACCCAAGATATAATCTATCCTGGAGAATGTTCCATGAGCACTTGAGAAGAAAGTGTATTCTGTTGTTGTTCGATGGAATGTCCTATAAATATCAATTAAGTCCATTTTGTTTAATGTATCATTTAAAGCTTGTGTTTCCTTATTTATTTTCATTTTGGATGATCTGTCCATTGGTGAAAGTGGGGTGTTAAAATCTCCTACTATAACTGATTTCCCCTTTTATGGCTGTCAGCATTTGCCTTATGTATTGAGGTGCTCCTATGTTGGGTGCATAAATATTCACAATTGTTATCTCTTCTTCTTGGATTGATCCCTTGATCATTATGTAGTGTCCTTCCTTGTCTCCTGTAATAGTCTTTATTTTAAAGTCTATTTTGTCTGATATGAGAAATGCTACTCCAGCTTTCTTTTGATTTCCATTTGCATGGAATATCTTTTTCCATCCCCTCACTTTCAATCTGAATGTCCCTAGGTCTGAAGTGGGTCTCTTGTAGACAGCATATATACAGTTCATGTTTTATATCCACTCAGCCAGTCTGTGTGTTTTGGTTGGAGCATTTAATCCATTTACATTTAAGTTTGTTATCGACACATATGTTCCTATCACCATTTTCTTAATTGTTTTTGGTTTGTTATTGTAGGTCTTTTCTTTCTCTTATGCTTCCTGCCTAGAGAAGTTCCTTTAGCATTTGTTGTAAAGCTGGTTTGGTGGTGCTGAATTCTCTTAACTTTTGCTTGTCTGTAAAGTTTTTAATTTCTCCATGAAATCTGAATGAGATCCTTGCTGGGTAGAGTAATCTTGGTTGTAGGTTCTTCCCTTTCATCAGTTTAAATATGTCCTGCCACTCCCTTCTGGCTTGCAGAGTTTCTGCTGAAAGATCAGCTGTTAACCTTATGAGGATTCCCTTGTGTGTTATTTGTTGCTTTTCCCTTGCTGCTTTTAATATTTTTTCTTTGTATTTAATTTTTGATAGTTTGATTAATTTGTGTCTTGGCGTGTTTCTCCTTGGCTTTATTCTGTATGGGACTCTCTGCGCTTCCTGGACTTGACTATTTCCTTTCCCATATTAGGGAAGTTTTCAATTATAATCTCCTCAAATATTTTCTCAGTCCCTTTTGTTTTCTCTTCTTTTCTGGGACCCCTATAATTCGAATTTTGGTGTGTTTAATGTTGTCCCAGATGTCTCTGAGACTGTCCTCAATTCTTTTCATTCTTTTTTCTTTATTCTGCTCTGTGGTAGTTATTTCCACTATTTTATCTTCCAGGTCACTTATCCATTCTTCTGCCTCAGTTATTCTGCAATTGATTCCTTCTAGAGAATTTTTAGTTTCATTTATTGTGCTGTTCATCATTGTTTTTTTGCTCTTTAGCTCTTTAGGTCCTTGTTAAACTTTTCTTGTATTTTCTCCATTCTATTTCCAAGATGCTGGATCATCTTTACTATCATTACTCTGAATTCTTTTTCAGGCAGATTGCCTATTTCCTCTTCATTTGCTTGGTATGGTGGGTTTTTACTTTCTTCCTTCATCTGCTGCGTATTTCTCTGTCTTCTCATTTTGCTTAACTTACTGTGTTTGGGATCTCCTTTTCGCAGGCTGCAGGTCCGTAGTTCCCGTTGTTTTTGGTGTCTGCCCCCAGTGGGTAAGTTTGGTTCAGTGGGTTCCAACAGAGTCACAATATGGAGGGTATGGGGACCGCTTTAGGTAAGATGGTCAGGGAAGGCCTATCGAAGAAGGCAGCATTTGGGACGAGCCCAGAAGGAAGGGAAGGAGTGACTACACGAAGTTCTGAGGAAATACTTTCAGGCGGCATTACCAAGTGCGGAGGTGCTGTCCAGAGAGGATTCCCAAAGTCAATGTGGCTGGAATACAATGAATGAAGGAGAACTGGCAAGAAATGATGCCAGATAGGGAGCCAGGTAATACAGGGCTTATAAGCTTCAGTAGGAGTTTAATGGAAATACAGTAGAGGACTTTAAGCAGGAGAGCAAAATGATTTGACTTATGTTGTGCAAAAATTCCTTTGGCTGCTTTGGTGAGGCGCCGACTGCAGGAAGATCAGAGGGGGAGCAGGGAGGCTGTTTAAGGGGTTATTGTAGAGATGAGTGTGGTTTGGGCCAGGCGCTGGGAAATGTAACATTTAGAATATATTTTGAAAAGGGAGCTGACAGAACTGCTTGGTGAATTGGACATTGGGGAGATGGGAGCAGCAAGAGGAAAGGAGCTGAGCGAAATCAAGGTTTGGCTCTTAGATTTTTGACCCAAGCAACTGTGTGAATGGTAGTGCCATTCACTGAGTCAAGAAAATAGTTTGGGGGGAGAAAATCAAGAATTCTCTTTTGCCTGTTAGACATCTTAAGGGCAGCAGATTACACCACCCCAAAATATACCATGTTGGCATAAGAATTACTTTGAGCTGAAGGTAACTGAACAGAAGCAGTTACAAGAAAAGCTCTCTGCCTTCCCCTATTTGCCTAAAAATGGGACATACTTTTATAAAGGTGTTCCTTCTGCCCTCCCTACCAAGAAGGACAGAAGCTAGTCACTGGACACAGTGCCAGACCCTTAACCTGGAGAAGTCACCTGAGAAATCTGTATAAAAGAACTTTACTAACTAGGCTTCGTCTCCTCCCTTGGAAGCCTAGACCTGCTTTCCTTAGTCCTGTCCTTTCTCTACAAACTTACTGCCCTTTGTTGAAGATGCTATATAAACTGGAATTCTAAGCCCCCAGGGGAGTTACTCGTCTCCCCCCCACACACACACATCTCCCATGTTTACATGAAGTATACAGTTTGTTTTTCTCTTGTTAATCTGTCTTTTATCAAAAGGGTTTCAGCAAGAACTCAGAAGGGTGGAGAGAAAGCTATTTCCTCCTCTACACATATAAGCACTAATCAGTTGGATATACTGTCTGGTGCTTATGAGAGAGGTGTAGGCTGGGGAAATATTTATGTAAGTCATCGGAATATAGTTAAAATTTCAAGTCCAGGAGGTGGATAAGTCCTGAATTTAGATACAAAGAGCACGGCCTACATTGACCCATGGACTCCAGCATTTAGAAGTCAAGAAAAGGAGGGAGGGCCTGCATGGAGCATAAAAAGAAAGTAGCCAGAGAGGTAGTTTCTGAGAGCTGAATAAGAGGAAATAAGGAAATTCAGCTAAGAGAATAATGGTTAAATCTCACACTAGTGTTACCAAACAAAAGTTCATATGCCCAATGTACAACGAGGCCAAACAAACTGAAACATCGGAGTTTGGAGCAGAGAAAGGTTTATTGTAGGGCCAAGCAAGGGGAACACGTGGCTTGTGCTCAAAAACCCCGAACTCCCCCACGGTTTTGAGGGAGAAGTTTTCATAGGCAAAATTTGGGGTGAGGGCTGCAGGGTGTGTGACTTTCTTCTGATTGGTTGGTGGTGAGCTAACAGGGCAGTGCTCCAGGCATCTTGTGCTCAGCCTGAAGCTGCCATCCTGCACCTTGCTGGAGGCCTTACTTTCCTGCAGAAGAACTCAAAGATATTGTTATGTGTATCCCTGAGGAGGAACCAGGACCTGCCCCAAGGCTGCACTGTTGTTTCTTGACTGCTCCTCCCTTGTTTCTGCATCCCTTCCCTTCCCTGACTAGCAACTGTTTGAATCTGCCTTTGGAACTCAGGGAAGGTCAAAGAAGCTGAATGAAGCCTATTTCCTACAAATGATAGGGACAGAGTAGAATAATTAAATAGTTAGTTTAGAACTCCCACTAGGGGATTAAAGACGGGGAATTTTAAGGGAGTTTGGGAGACTACTGTAAGCTAACCACCACTTGGGAAAAGAATCCAGTAACCTAGCAACAATCTACACTACATTGAAGGAAGACCAGGTGCATCCAAGCACCATGTACACTCAAGCCACAAACCCTGGTAGTTAAAACACAAGACAATAGATACAGGGTCTGAATCTTTAAACATGAAGTCAGGGAGTTAATGGTCCTTGAAGAGAACCCTTAAGAGCATTTAAGTTAAGGTCCTTGAAGAGCACTTCTGCATGTAGCCAAGACAGAAATATAGGTGAAAGGGGAAAGAACTAGGTAAAAGGGGACATTATACTGGAACCTGAGATTAATTACCATATTTTAGTATATGTCACCACCCTTTTGCTGATACACATATGATTTAAATAGTGCCATGACAGTCCCAGTTAGACCATATAGGGTCAAAGGAGGAACTACTGATGTAAGTTTTGACATCTGGCCAAGAATGAGGAAGAAGGTGGTCTTCTCCCCCTCCCCACTTTTCTTTTGTTTATAAAAACAAAGTCCTCTCAGTCCTTAGGGCAGAGCCTTCTTGCCCGCCCACCTGTATTTCTCACAAGTGTCCTATGCTAATAAACTCACTCTTTGCCTGCCTCTTTGCCTCTTGCTGAATTCTTTCTGCACCGAGACAAAAGAACCTGAGCTTCAGTAAGTCCTGATGCCAGGTGAGCGGTTTCAATTAAAAGACAGTGGGTTCAAGTCCCAATCTGTGTTTTGGCTGGGTTTGCATCCCACCCGAAAAGGAGTGTGGTTTCGCAAACAAGAAATGGGGGACACAGAAAGGACTTGCACCAGGGAGGGCCCCACAGGGTCCTGCTCTGTTTCACTAGGTTCAAAGCATTTGTTGACAACAACCTAATGGTATGATATCCACAGCATAATACTGCACAGTTACTACAGCATAATAATACTTGTGCTATGAACTGCCCATGGTCTCACAGTGGGTGTTGTGGCAGCTACCAAGTCACACCAAAAAGGCAGTGGCTTCCCCACTTTCTACAGCACTGCTCTATTTCATATACAGACTGTAGCTTCCTGGTGTGATCAATGAGATCTAGGCTCTCCACTGCCTCACAACGGGATTCTCCAGCAAGCAAGGGAAAGAGAAAAGAGGGAAGAAACTTATTTATTGGGGGCCAACCACTTGCCAGGCATTCTGCTATGTACTTTTATATTTTTTCTCATTTTTACCCTCTAACAATCCCATGCAGGAGGTTACTAACCTATTTCTATAGATTAGGAACTGTGCTGAAAGAAGCTGAGGGAATTATCCAAGGTTAGAAACTTACCAGTGGCAGAGCTAGCACTGATATCCATCGCTCTGGCTCTTCGGCCACTTTTATTTCCACCATATCACGTTACCTTTTAAATGTACTTATCTCATAAGACCCATTTTCTAATAATTTCACCTTGGTGTAAGAGAGAGAGAAAAATCTTTCATTTATTAGCAATGTGGTGCAGAGTTTTGTTTTCCCATCCAAATCATACCACAGGAGGCATTCACTACCCTAGAATAGGGCCTGTGGGACTGGGATAATTTAGTGAGTGAGTTATATAAAAAATATGCCTAGATTAGAGTAGGCTTGAGTCTCAATTTAATTATTTCAGCTAAAACACTGAAGAACTGTAGAGCTGTCACTATAAAATACACTCTTTCTCATTTCAGTGCTATTCCTCGCCTCTCACTACTGCCATTTTGACAGGAGTAGGTCTATTTTAAAGCAACCAACCTAAAATTTGAACAAAGCCACAGTGTTCTAAGGGAAATTGTTAATTTGAATACAGTTCATCTTGAAAAACTCTGCAAGATACTTCATAATAATTTCTCATGAAACAAAAACTGGAAGCCTCTTAAGGGAACTATGAAATGAGATTTCCTTCTGCAACAAAGTGAGTGCCACACAGTATCAAAGATTATGTTACACTGCACTGCTGATGCTAGAGAAATAATATCTCTGCTCATAATAAAAATGTGGGGACTCATGAGCGTGTTAATTAAATTCATTTATGTACCTCTTTGAAATTCAGAAAGGCTAGAACGGAGGCAACACATCATCTAAGAGAGCTGTTCCAACTTAGAAATCATCTAAGCAAGCAGAAGGTGGTTGTTTCCCTGGGTCATGGGAATCCTAGAGGGAGAAATGAACGGAAGGAGATGAATCAGAAGCCACACTTTGATAAGATGGTATACTTGACTCCAAGATGAAAGAGACCATATCTGATCTTCTCACTGCCTTATGGTCCTCGCAAATAGCAGGGATTCAATGCACAGTTGTTGAATGAATGAGGGAAGGCAGTTTTTTTGAGTAAATACAGGAATATGTCTGAAAATAGATCCAATGCAGAGACAGAAATGTGACCTTTTCAAAACAAGAGAAGCATTTTCACTCTCAATAAATGATAAAATTAGAGTTTCAAATGCTTTATCATGTGGCATAGCTGTTTAAGGACCTCAAGTGAATGAGGGCACCAAACCATCTAGTTTAGTTTCCTGCTCATGGGCATGTGGTGAATATGAGGATAAGGAAGGAAAAATGGGGAAAACAAAATAGAGAGAGAGAGGCATTTCCAAGTTCTGAATGCAAACGGGGCAAATGACCTGAAGAGAACATGGGTCATATAACCTCACCTTTTATTCCATAACCAAAATGTAATTAGCAGAGATATTAATCTACTAAAATCACCTCTAGAAATATTACAAAATAAAGTAAAAATCTATTGAATATTCAAGACTTTAAGTAATGCCTTTTTACATTTAAAAATCAAGTTATTTCCAGTCCAGTTAAACATCCCTTCTTAAGATTTTCAAAAATCACTTCCAAAATTAAACAGGATGTAGGGGTAAAAAAAAAGTTCTCTCTTCCTTTCTAGGCTCTTTGGCTGGTCTGATAATCAAACTGACATAAGACAGATTAAGAGGAGAAAAACAAATTTAATTTTGTATATACGGGAGCCCCATAAAAACATGAGGCTCAAAGAAGCTACCAAAGCAGAAATCTTTTAGACAAGGAAACAATAAATTTGTGAAGAACTGACAAGATCAAGGGGTTTGGGCATGGGGTAGTAAATCAGTGAGAAGTAACAAGCTTTGTCTATGTATGCCTTCTTGGCCTTAAATTCCCTGTCTCTGAGGATAAGGATGCCTTCCACCCTCCTGGTACAGGGAAGGTATCTTTCACATGGGGGATTTATTTTCTGCTTTCAGGGGACCAAAGGTGGGTAAAGTGTCCTTCTTGAACAGGCTGTTTCTCATATAACTTCAATTCAAAAGAATTAGTATACCAAAGTGAAATATTTGGGGATAGTATACTCTGCTCCCCTTCAGAAAATAATTCTAAATTTATACTTAACCACCTCTTGTTTGCTGCTTCTGCAAAGACCTAGGCATGAATAACAGAAATGATACTATTAAGCATTTCAAATTATTCTTTTGAATAAGATCATTTAATTTTGCATTTTTCCCCCTAAGGACTGGGTGTTAGCAGTTGCCATCTCACTGTTTCGATGTTTCTATTTCATTTTTCTTCATGACTTAAAAAATACTGGGAGATAATATTTAAAAATCGATGGCTATTTGTCTACTCTATTGTTGAAAATCATGCACTAAATATGTACTGAATCACTATTCCAACGATGCTGCAGATAAATGTCAAGATCTGCTTTCACTGGAGGAGGTGATGGAGAGGACCTGAGCACCAGCTGACCCGTGAGCTGGACCCAGGCAATCAGAGGCTCCTCGTTTCTTCTGCATCCTTGGAATAAATGTTCTGACCACCGTTCTCATAGCCAGAGCTGTTTCAAGGATGCAGGCTTGAGAGAGTGAGGTGTTAACAGCCATCTGGATGGTATACGTGACTCAATTCAGTTAAGGCCAGTTATATACACTTTTAAGATTCTGATGGATGGGGTGTGGACATCTATGCAACTGTGGCCATACAAGACAAGCCTCGTATGTAAGTTCTCTTGCTTGTTAACCTGCCACCTACGCATCTGGAGTGGTCTGCCTCTTTCTTCTGTCTCTCTTTGCCCTCCATGTGTGGGACCAGTTCGCAAACCAACAGCTTTATGCACAACAACGAAGAAGGTTGCTTTGATGCTGGTGCACTTTCTACATTAGTTTTCTATTTCACTTCTGAACGACCTTTCGGGCTCCCTGACTTCCTAAGACCAGTTTTCCTGGGTTCCACTTCTATACATCTTATTCTTTCCTAGATAAGAACAATCCTAGAAGAGTTATGAAATAGAATTAGTAGAAATAGTTTGCCCAAATGGAAAAAATCATTTAAGCAAGGTTCTTTCAAAACCAAGGCAAAATAACTGAATGGTGTTATTTCAGGGACTATGTAAGCTGCTCTCTTTTCTGTCACTCTTTAAAATTCTGTCACGGTATGAACAAAACCCCTATGCTATGGGCTTCCTTTAACAGCAGAAAAATGGACTAGCATTGTTTTTATGAAAAAATAATGAAGGTTGATGATGGACAAGTATAGAATTGGGGGAGATATTTTTGAGCAGGAAGGCTTACCCAGAACTTCACGGGCAGCTTTTTGGCAAAGAAATCCATAAAGACGGATGTGAAAGCGAGTGAATAAATCTATACTTCGATTTTAAAGTTCACTTCACATACTGGTGACAAAAGATGACAGATTGGGGCCCTGGAAGAAAATTCATCAACAGCATCAACTCGCTGTATTTAACCAACACAGCACATTTGTTGGTCTGCTCTTAGAAGGGAAAATACTGAAATTGATGATTCTTTGAAGCCAGACATTTTAAATTAATGTGTTTCAGGAAAAGAACTGCCAATTCCTGGCCAAGGTTTGACTCTCTGATAATGCAATGAGGTATCAGGACTTTCACTGCCTTAGTCAGAGTGACTCTCTGAAACACTAGATTTCAGATGATTCCCTCAAATATCACTCAGGAGAGAGTGTTTTACTCCTTCATATATGGTCTCTAGATGGACTCAACTTTGACCAGTATTTCGAGACCTGCTCTTCTATTTCTTTTTCTAGTGCCAACTCCCCATAGTTGAACCTTAAAACACATGCCACTAGGAACCCCGGAAAGCTGGCTAGCTTTCCTGGACTTGATATAACAGGTAAGGTATTCCTATATGGGGAGATATTAGTCAAAGGATACAAACTTTCAGTTAGATGAATAAGTTCTGGGGGTCTAATGTACACCATGGTGATTATAGTTAATAATACTGTATTATATACTTAAAAGTTGCTAAGAGAGATCTTAAATGTTCTCACCACAAAAAGAAATGGTAATTATGTGAAGTGATCGAGGTATTAACTAATGCTATGACGTTAATCATTTTGCAAAATAGTGTGTCAAATCCACACTTTGCGCACCTTAAACTTACACAATGTTATATGCCAATTATATCTCAGTAAAACTGTAAAAAAAGTAAAGTGTTCTTAAAAGATTCTCTTGGTCGGTTACATTTCTATTTCTCAATCATATGCTATAGTTCGTAAACTCTTAGGCAGACATTTTTACATTTTAAAGATTTGTATCCTCTCTGGAAAAAAAATGTTTTTAACAAACAATGGTATCTGAAAGTTGATGGCATGTGATGTCTCATTTAATAAATGTTATGTATGTTCTATTTCTAGGTTTACAATGTTAAACTCTTAACTTCATGTTTTTGAATATAGAATTCTATTAGTTGTTTCAATCCCTGACTGCATACTTATTGTCTCCTATTAATAAAGATGAACTGTGTTAATTTTTAAAGCAATCTGCTTAAAAAATTACAACTTTATTGTTCTGTTATGTTTTCTGCATTCATGAAGGAAGTGAATTTGGTGCTTTTGAGTCCTAGTCACATTCCTCCTGTCTCAATTCCCAAATACAGAAATCCCTTGATTAAATAAATATCCAATTATGGTTAAAGATAGATGTGAACACCTGAACAACATCTAGGGACCGGTGTCACCTAGATATGTATTTTATAGTGTGGGTTATATGCACAAAATTAAGATAATCCTATATATACAAAGACTGCCCATTAATAAATGTAAGTATACATATAGATATATCTAGGTATATCTAGGATCTCCCGATTAATGGGTGCATTTCTAGGTAATGCTTTTAGCAAAACAGCTAACATTCTAAATGGAGACATTCTTAAAGCAGGGAGAAAACCAGGCTGCATTGAAGAGTCTCATTTTTTTTAAAAGAGAAATACCATATGATATCACTTATATGTTGAATCTAAAATATGACACAAATGAACCTATCTATGAAACAGAAACAGAATCACAGACACAGAGAACAGACTGGTGGTTCCCAAGGAAGAGGGGGTTGGGGGAGGGATGGAGTGGGAGGCTGGGGTTAGCAGATGTAAGCTTTTATATACAGAATGGGAAAACAACAAGATGCTACTGTGTAGCACAGAAAGCTACCATATGCAATATCCTATGATAAACCATAATGGAAAAGAATATATGAAAAAGAATGTAGGGCTTCCCTGGTGGCGCAGTGGTTTAGAGTCCGCCTGCCGATGCAGGGGACGCGGGTTCGTGCCCCGGTCTGGGAAGATCCCACATGCCGCGGAGCAGCTGGGCCCGTGAGCCATGGCCGCTGAGCCTGCACGTCCGGAACCTGTGCTCCGCAACGGGAGAGGCCACAACAGTGAGAGGCCTGCGTACAGGAAAAAAAAAAAAAAAAAAAAAAAAAAGCAGCAGAAATTAACACATTGTAAATAAACTATACTTCAGTAAAGAAAATATTGATTTAAAAAAAGTTTCATTTTTTTTTGTGAAGAGTGTGGTTTATCCCTGTCAAAGTGCTCTCACATTCAGCTCATTTTACCTTTAGCCATTACACTGAGAGGCATGTCCCAGGTCATGGATGACCCCCAGGGGCCACACTGCTCAGATGCTCCAGATATGGGTTGTGCCAGACAGGGCTCTCAGAGTTTACAAAAGTGACCAAAGAGGGCATCAACCTACCCAAGCACAGACATTTTTCCTTTTTTTAAAAAAGTCCCATTAATTTAATTAGTTAGTACACTGGATGCCAATGGATGGTGCTTTACTATTTCAGACCAAAAAGCGTACAGATATGAAGTCACTATTTCAGTCTGGAAGGAAATACATTTATTCAAGTCTACCTTAGACTTCCTATCATTGCGTTGGGCCCTTCCGTTCCTCATTCAAATTGAAATTGAGTTGATTTTTAAAAATTGAGTATGTGCTCCCAAGTGTGTTTCTCATCATCCCTGTTGGGGCCATCACAACAGCCCATAGCTGTGCTGTGTAAAAGGAGGAAATAGAAAGGGACTATCATGCAGTTATGATTCCTTGCTTCCTGAACAGTTTAGGATTATGACAAATGCAAACAATGCTGGGTTTGCTTGTTGGAAAAAAAAAAGATAAAATAAGCAAACTAATATTTATCAGAGAAGATTTCTTCCATTTGGAGAATTCAACAGTTTTGACCTCCTGAGTAATCTGTTTATAACATCAATTTTAGTGAAATGGAGCAAAGAAAACGTGTGTTACTTATCTTATTTACTTACTCATGCTGAAGTATTATGACCTACTGTGTGTTATTTACGTAGGTGACTCTTTACTGATAACACTCTCTTTTTACTAGTAAAATAGTCCTCTAAAATATCACAGCATGTTTGTTTAACAGAAGCTTTTCCCATACATACCGAATGTGCTCAGCTTTGCAACAGCTAATGAATGACAGTGGCAAGTACAGTCAGTGAATTACTGAGCCCCTCAGTCTCTTCTTGGGAGCCCCTCAGCTGGTTTTTGAGTGCTTTGCCATGATATTTTGTGCTCTGCTCCTGTCATCAGGGAGATGTGCCTTGGGAAGGGAACTCACATTTTTTGAGATAGCATGTGAATTTGAGAAGTGATGTGAACTCAGACTGCTGATCAGATCAAAGGGTATTAAAGTACTTCACAGTCTTAAAATTAAGGGTGAATGAACAAAATAAACTACAGGCCTTAGAATTTCCGACTCTTAACATTAGTTACTAAATCTACGGTCTCTATAGATTCTTTGCCCCTGGTCGTATTTCATCCTTCTCAACATTATCTGTAATGGTTTAAAAAATATAGTGTTAAAATATCACATTCTTTACATTCTTTAGTTCTAGGTTGCAAACAGGTATTACGTATATAGAATGCCCAGATCTCAGTGGAATCCTAAAGGATTTAGATACAAAACAATTTAAAATTTCAACAGATTAATCTAGCAAAAAGATACTAATTCTCCTTTTTTTAAAAAAAATTTGTTAATGAGGACTTTTCTTATACCACCCAGGACAATCAGATGTTTGTCAAAGGGTTACAGCTAACTACTAGGGTAAAAATAGCTAAGGAGAGTAAGGTAGAGAAAAAAGAAATCACATAATAACTGAATTTAAGAACTATGGCTTTATAGGGAAGATTCTAACCAAACACTAATATTTAAATTGGAAAATAGGGCTTCTCAGTCTTTTTATTTTTATGCAGTAATAAAAGACTTGCCAATGGCGAGATTACGTGCACAATGAGCACGAGTAACTTCTATTAATATCAAGGGCTAATATCTACCCTCCATTAACATGTGTAATTCCCTCAGGAAGTAATGTGTAATCTTTGCCCTCAGATAATCAGGTCAATTTTGTGAATGAATATCTAAGGACAACATTTGAACCCTTATTTAAACTTTAATTGGAAAGATATAATATGAAAAAATGAAAAAGGAGTTAAGAAAGGTGTTTAAAAATAGAAAGGTTCAGCCTTTGCTGAAAGAATTTTGATTGTAGAGCTATTGAATTAATTATATTTACATTATATGCTAATTATATGCTAAAATATTATATATATTTACATTATATGCTAATATATCAACTTGAAATGCTAAGCTGTAAATTCATGAAGATAGAATAATTACCTCCACTGAACCCTCCCTAAAACACCATTCCCCAAATATCTCAGCATTGTCAATATCTTGAAAAGATACTGTTGCAGTGTAGTGATTAGGAAGTGGAAATGGAATGAGGCCAGGTGCAAGGTGTAAATTTAAATACGAAATCAACCTCAATTGCTCATGTTGATATGAAACCTTCTAGAAAATGTATTTGTCCTTGTAAAAATAGTTTATATAGATGGCTGGGACTGAAAAATTCTATGTCTCTTTCAACTATGCCTTAGTTTAAAATAGTCTTTGAATATCTGAGTTTTCTGGTATAAATTATTCAAGGTAAAATACTAATTTATCATGTCATTAAGTGTTACTCTAAATTAAGAAATATATTATTTTATCAGAATATTGCTTACAGTTGAAGAGCTAAAAGATGACAGTGACACGCTATGTTAGAATTAGAACATCCACATGAAAATTCAGTTTTCTAATTACGTTGTCTACATGGCAACACCGGACAACAAATAAGAAACCATTAGATAATGACTGACGCTTAAATTCTCATCTTGGCATTATTTATCTTTAAATAGTTTTTTTTATTATATTCATTCTATATGTACATCCTTTTGATCAACAGACATTATCTCTAACATTTGCTTATTCTAATTTTCTCTTTCTGTAGGAATAATCAGATCTTTTCATGAAATAAGATTTTTTCTTTTATCTTTTCTGCTAAAAGTTTCTTGAAATGGGACTTTCAGAAAAAAATTTTTTTCTGAATATTTAAAAGTATATTATTTAAAATTAAATATAAACAACAATGTAGTATAAATACTGTGGTATGATTTTTACATTACAATATATCTTTTATTAGAGAAAAGTGATCAGGTATTTGTAAAAACTCACGTAAGGAGAAAACCATCCAATAGGTCTGAAGTAGGAAACGACATAGAAAAATCGATGTTCTATTAATCAGAAGGCTTATCCAATTTTACCAGGGACAAGTCACATCATTAAATGATCCAGATACCTGTGTCAGCAAAAGGTGCTGCATGAGCGGTACTGAGGTGGCTCTTTCTTATTTCCATCCCATAAACCTAATCTTCTGGGGATGAGAAGAAATCCTAGGATGGTCCATCAGCCATGGTCTAATCCAGTCATTACACACAGTGTCCTGGGAGAACTTTTGTTCAGTTCCTATTTATGATCTTAATGTTTTTCACGCAAGAGATCTTCCCCACCTCCTTTCTGTGGGCAGAAAACAAATGACACTAGTAAATTGTTACTGCTGTCTATTGTTCTTAAATAATTCACACTAAGATCTATTTGTAGCTTTTACAGAAAAATACGTACATTTATTAGAACAAAGGGAACAGAAAATACTTGTTTGTTGTTTAAGATTCTGAACACTGACTAATTTCTGACTACTTTCTATCTTAGTGCAGGTGGGCCAAGCGCATTGGTCCAATTTTGGTCCTGACAGGGGTCAGTCCATCTAGTGGCACAGCATGAAGAAACTGTAAAAAAGATTTACTTTATATTTATTCTGAGTAATTTGAAAACTATTATTGTAAAGGCTGTAAGGCAACAACACAATTTGGAAAAATAAAATTAAAATTTCCCGTAATACCTATATACCTTTTTTAAAAATTTTGCATGCTGCTCTTGCATGTTTCCACTTGCATAGTCCCATGGTTTAAATAAAAGTTAAGTTGCAATTTATAGGCAAATACTAAATAATACTTTAATGTTTTTCCTGTTGTTTTAAGAAACTATTTTCTTGTATTTGCTGACACATATTAAACTTTAACGATGAATAACTGCTGAATGAAAACTAAAAGCTTCAGGGAAATGACTAACTCAGTTACTGTTTTGGCAACTTAATCACACTCAGGCCAATCTTCCACTATGCAAGTGATTTATATTCAAGACTTCTGACTTCACCACCCATGTAGGAGGTCCACTCTTTAAGCCTCCAGATCCTCTTGATAGCTAAATTTTACTCTCCTATTTTAAAATTTTATCTTAAATGGCACATTGGAACTGCCGTATCTCCTTTTTAATGGGTCGGGGTTCCAAATTCATTGATGGTCTTTCATCATAGTGCACACTTCTGGTCTTCAAACTTTACTCAGTATCCACTCTGTGCCAAGCACTCTGCCAGCTTATTACTGGCCTAAATTTTATAATACCACAATGTGCCTTTCATCTCTCTCACCCTTCCTTTATAATCATGGCTAGGTGTAAAGCATCTGCCAGCTGTCTGTAATGACCTGTCAGCCTGCAATTGCTTTGTCTGATCTGTCAAGTTGCACTGTGACTGTCAGTAGAGCAAGGGAACTTGATTGAGCCTAGGAAAGAGTTCTTGAAAACACACAGGAACAGATAAAGCGGGACAGAGATGGAAACAGGACTGGGAGGCATTCTCTAGAGTGCATCTGATTTTATGGTTACAGACACAGAGAAGCAAATAAGTTAAGGGGCTTGTGAGAGGCACTGTAGCTTACTGGTTAAGTATGAATCCTGGCTCAACCATGAATTATTACTAGTAGTAACTAGCAAGTTATTGAACTTCTCTGTGTTTTAAGACTTCCCATCCATAGTACGGGGCTAATAAGGAGCATGCACTTTAGAGATGTATGAAGACTAAATGAGTTAAATACCTGTGAAGTATTTAGATCAGTAACTGGGACACAGTAAGTACCTCATGTGTGTTTTAGTTAGGTCA
Source organism: Globicephala melas (assembly GCF_963455315.2). NCBI lineage: Eukaryota > Metazoa > Chordata > Mammalia > Artiodactyla > Delphinidae > Globicephala > Globicephala melas. The sequence continues at coordinate 75,716,137 of NC_083329.1, read as the reverse complement.
ACTCAGTTAGTGACTGAGCCAAGACAAGAACCATGGTCCCAGAAAGTTTCTAGACTGTCTTCTCCTTATTACTACAACTTGTGAATGAAATGGAAGTCAGAGAAGCAACAGAAACCAATAGCCCAGAAATCCCAAATGCTGAGGTGAGTGGAAGAAGGAGGTCACTGTCAGCATAAATGAGAACTAATGGAGGGACAAGTAAGCTGTCCCAGATGCTACAGAGGCAGATCAAGCCCCCCTCCCTGTCCTCTGGACCCAGTGCTATCTATAGTGGTCTGGTCATCTTCCACTCTCTCTCAGCAGCTGAGCCTCCTACCCTCAAAACACCCTGGGAGGCAAAGCATATGACCAGTTCACATCACCAGGCCCCGCATCAGCTGTAAAGAGCTAGAGAAAAGCGAGGCCGATATCAACAAGGTCAACGAAAGCACTTAGCATGTGGGGGAGGGTACATGATGTGTAAACCCACTGAAAGGTTGGGATATAAGTAAAACAGGATGCTTATTTCAAGAACTTCTCAGAGCTTTTAATGTACTAACATACATTCCAATCCCTAAGAGATGGATATAGTAAATAACGTTTTTCAAACATATCTGACCACAAAACCCTTTTCAAATGGTGTATCTTGTGGTATAGGAAACATATTTTAGATATGCCACCATAATCCATACATCCTTTATAAATATAATTTATTGTCGAATCTATAAAAATCTCTTAAGACATGACTTGAATCAAATGTGGATTACATTGCCACAATTAAGTAATAAAGGTTAATGTAAAATAATTTATTAATAAACAGAGCCTCCATTATTAAAACAAGAGTCACACTGTGGAAGATTTTCTCTTACCTACCACATTTTAACAGACTTTATGAACTTTACATGCCAAGACACTGTCAGTAAGACTAAGTAAATACCAATTTTCTTCACAAAGTTATACATTGTCTCATTTATCTGTGCCGGTCTATAAGCTTATCATGTTCTAAATAATATACCTTTTAGCAGTAAAAATCTAAGAGTCTGATTGATGTTGTAACAGTACACTTTACAAACTTCCATCTTGTGAACAACTGTGTTTTCAGTTGTGATTCACTGAAAGCAGGTCTATTTGACATGATCCTGAAGGAGAACTGATGTTACTCATAGAAAAGTGAATTACACAGATGCAAATTACTGTTACAATGATGCAAATCACTGCAAAATTGTATTTTTTAATATAGCTTTTCTCTTCAGTTTAACTCAACTTTGTTATCCTGTAAAGCATCAACTCAAGGCACAGTGGCCAAGATGGCAGAGCAGGAAGACCCCGAACCCACCTCCTCCCACGGGCACACAAAATTACAACTATTTACAGAGCAAGTATCCAAGAGAACAACCTGAAGAGTAGCAGAAATGATTTCTCACAACTAAACATATAAAGAAGGAACCACAATGAGACAAACAGTAGGGGCAGGGACATGGTAGAGTCAAGACTCAACCCCTGGGTAGGTGACCCACAAGTGGGAGGCTAATCACAACTGCAGACGTTCTCCCTAAGGAGCAAGGAGTCTGAGCCCCACACTGGGCTCCTGCAGTGTGAAGACAAGCAGCCAGAATGTCTGGCTGTGAAGGCCAGTGGAGCTTGTGTACAGAAGAGCCCGAGGGCTGTAGGAAACAGAGACTATGCTATTCAAGGGCTCATGCAAAATCTCACATGTTCTGAGACCTAACACAGAGGCAGTAATTTGAAAGGAGCCTGGGTCACACCCACTTGCTCATCTTGGAGAGCCTCCCGGAGAGGCAGTAGGCAACTGGGACACCTCCCTGGGGATACAGATGCTGGCAGCAGCCATTTTTGGAAGCTCATCCTACCACGAGGTTGGCAAGCACCATTTTGGAGTCCTCCCTCTAGCCTATTAGCCCCAGAGGCTTACCTTCCCACCAGCTGGGGTGCACTGCTCCTGGGACCTTCTAGGCCAAGCAACCAGCTGCTTAGGGACCCAGCCCTGCCCACCAATGAGCCAGCAGCCTCTGCATGAGGCAGGACCTGGCAGCCAAACAGGCGTCAAATACTTTTTTTTTTCCAATTGAAGTATAGTTGATTTACAACGTAAATACTTTTATTTGAAGTATAAAGGCATCTCCTACATAAGGAGATCTCCTACATAAGGCCACATCTCCAAGATCGGGAAATGTAACTGACTTACCTAAAAGTTTGAAGGAAACACAGACAGTTAGGCAAAATGAGGGAACAGAGGAATGTGTTCCAAATGAAGGAACAAGATAAAACTCCAGAGAAAGAACTAAGCTAAGTGCAGATAAGCTACCTGTCAATAAAGAGTTCAAATAATGATCATAAAGATGCTCAGCAACTCAGGAGAAGAATGAATGAACACAGTGAGAAGTTTAACGAAGAAAGAATGCCTGTTATTGACTTCTTAGTTCTGTTGTCACTGAAAACATACTTTACATAATTTTAATTTTTTGAAAGTTATTGAAACTTGTTTATGGCCTAGCATATGGCCTATTCTAGAGAATGCTTTGTGTGTACTTGAAAATAATTTTTATTCTATAGTCACTGAATTAAGTATTCTATATTTGTCAGTTGTGTTGTTTAAGTTATCTATATCTTTTGCTGATTTTCTGTCAAGTTCTTTTTATTTTTAAGCCTGACCCCTTAGGGGTTGCCCCTATGCCTGCAAAGCTGGATGTCTGCCAATAATTTGACAGAGGTTGTGCTCAAAGGCCTCAAGCCAGTAAGGCTTCTTACCTACTCACCAATGGAACTATGTGTGGGCCAGGGAGCACGTACAAACTTTAGTCTGTTTTCAAGCATGCCCAGCTTTTACTTTCCCTTGGGCTCTTTTCTGTCTCCTCTGTGCATCTGTATAGTCTTAGGGGAAGCAGACATATGTGGACAGCTTGGTCCTTCTTTAGTCTCCACTGTGTAGGCAGTTTTATCTAGGAATAGGCTTGCCCCAACTAGGACAAAGACATCAGGATAACAGAGCCATTGACCCTTTTTGCTTACCCACTGTCAAGATTATCACTTTCACTGACAACAGCAGTGAGCATAGGTATCTTCCACCACTGTCAACTGAGTGAGCCCCTTTTGACCACTGCAGCAAAAATGCTGGTCTAATGGCCTACTCTGCTCTGGCAGAACCTCCATGCTGACTGAGCTGCAGGGGAAAGGAGGAGGACAGGACAAGCTCTAGCCACGGACTCCCACTATTCTCACCTGAAGTTCAGCAACTCCTCAAGCATAAGCTCTTTTCAGATTGCTGCACATCTTTGGTCTATTTTTATGGCATTGAAATGGTTATATTTTGTTAATTTTTCTCAACTTCAGAGTTGCTCTTTGGGGAAAGGATTTGCTAACCTCCTTCTTCAGCTATGGCCAGAAGTCAGAAGAGTGTTCTTTCTTTTGGAACATAAAACATGAATAAGGAAAGGGTCAGATTTCCTCTCCCTCTGACTGCTTAGGGCTGTGGCAAGAGGTGGTGGGGCTATACTGCAAACAGTGTTCACCAGAAACGAGGGGGAGTACAGAGGGAAAATGCAAAGTGATGGATTCAAGACCACATACCCCTTGAAGTGTACGTGCATGAAGGGTACACAGAGATTATACTGATGTATGTATAATTCATGGATCTCTACGTAAATGGCTATGCAGAAGAGTTCGAAAAGAGAGGGAAGGGATATTTGCAAATAACAGTGTTCCTGAGCTGTCACTTGCATGACTAGTTCTTGTCAATTGGGGAAAAGAAAACATCCCAAATGCTTGACTCTTAAAGGTTTTATATTCCAGGCACAGAAGCTTGTGACCTTGGACTCCCTGTTACACCTTCTGTCTGACTCTTTCTACATCTTTCCAACAGAGATATGATAATATTAATAGAGTCTGGCTGAGTAAAGTTAATGATGGTAAAGCATTTTTAAGACTCTGGAAAAATAGGTCTCAGGGTACATACTTCAGAGGATGTGTTATTTAAGCTGGCAGTTTTAGATGCATTCAGCCTCTGATAATGTGGATTTCTTTCAATATCTTAAGTAAATGTCTCAAATGCTTACCACTACTTTTGTCAAAAAGAAGAAGAAATACTACCCAGTATAATTAAACTGTAATGCCACAATCACAGGTAGTGTAAAGACACACATTTGTATTTGTTTATCACTTACAAGCATTTTTAGAAACTGAAACATAAGAAGAGGGACCAAAACAAATGGGGTAGCATCTGGAAGTGGGGCTCTGGGGATGGGAGTGATGAAGGTAAAGCGAGGCTCTAAGCTGTGCTTACTGCATCCCCCCAGCCCTCACCAAGAGGAACCAGGTCTATTCATGATGTTTCATGCGTTCCAAAGTGTACCTCAGACCCGCAACAAAACGTTAAGTTTTCTCTCTAAGGTTACTCTCTTCCCAGATGAGATGAAAAATGTAATGACTTACAGGTAGGGTTCTCTTGAGGGTGTGGCTTTGGGTGAAGGAAAAATGAGAAGGGCAGGTTCCCTTCCAGGAGAGAGGGCATTAAAAAATTGCATATATATATAAATATAAACATATATGTGTATATATATTACACATATTTACTATAAGGAGTTGGCCCATGTGATTATGGAGGCTGAGAAGTTCAACATCTGCAGTAGGCAAACTGGAGACTCAGGAGAGCCAATGGTATTAGTTCTAGTCCAAGTCTGAATTCAAAATCAGGAGTAGACTGATGTTCCAGTTCAAAGACAGTCAAGTAGAGAGAAAGAATCCTTTCTGACTTAGTCTTTTATTCAAGTCTTCAATGGATTGGATGAGGCCTATCCATATTGTGGAGGACAATCTGCTTTATTTAGTCCAACGATTCCAATATTAATCTCATCCAGAAACATCCTCACAGACCCACCGAGGAATAATATTTAACCAAATATGTGGGCACCCTGTGACAGCCTAACTGACATATAAAATTTACCACCACACTATTTCCTGAGTGTTAAGGGATCGCTGCCAGAGACCATCAAGGCCAGAAAATTGTCTGACACTTCCAGTTTCGAATCTCTCATAGGTTCCAGACTGTGGGCACCCACTTTCCACAGGGATTCTATTATCTAGTGCTGTGTACCAAATTACCAAAAACTCAGAGGCTTAAAACAGCACGTATTTATTGTCTCATAGTTTCTGTGCATCAGGAGTCCAAGCCTGCCTTAACTAGGTCCTCTGCTTCTGGGTCTCTCAGAAGGCTGCACTCAAGATGTCAATACCTGGGGTGTCACCTGAAGAGTCAGTTAAGGAAAGATCTGCTTCCAAACTCACTTGGTTGTTGGGAGGTTGGGTTGTTCTCAGGCCGTTGCCCTGAGGGCCTCAGTTCCTTGCTGCTTGTGGGCAATAGGTCACCAACAATTTCTTGGCCACACAGTCTTTCCAACATGACCACTTGCTTTATTAAACCATGCAAACCAAGAAGGCAATAGGGACGAGAGTCTGGTAGTAAGACAGAAATCACAATCTTATGTAACCTAATCATGGAAGTGACATCCATCACCTTTGCCGTATTCCATGGGTTAGAAGAAAATCACAAGTCCCACCCAGAATCAAGGACAAGAAATAAGGCAAGGACACGAATACCAGGAGGTGGGGCCACTGGGGAACATCTTAGAGTCTGACCCTGAGATACTGTGATTTCCTAAATGATGAGACATAAAGGTGTCTTTTGTTATTCATAACAAATCTTTTTCAACAACACCTGCATTTATGTTAACGAGATGACTTTTGGAAAACCTCTGAAGATGGGGGTTGGTTGCCAGGGGGAACCAACCAGATGATTAGATGAACTTTTAGTCCCCAAACTCCTGGTACGGGAGAGGAGTTGGAGATTGAGTTCAATCATCAATAGCCATTGATTTAATCAATCATGCCTTTGTAACGACGCCTTCGTAAATATCCCTTAAGTATGGGATTCAGAGAGCTGCTGGGTTGATGAACACATTGAGGTGCTGGGAGGGTGGCGCACCCAGAAACGGCATGGAAGCTTCGTACCCCTTCCCCACATCTTGCTCTATGCATGTCTTCCATCTGGCTATTCCTGAGTTATAACCTTTTGTAATAAATTGGCAATAGTAAGTAAAGTGAGTTTTTTGAGTCGTTCTGCAAAAGACTGAAACTGAGGAGGAGGTTTGGGGAACCTCCGATTTACAGCAGGTCTGTCAGAGCACAGGTGACAACTTGGCCTTGTAATTAGTGTCTGAAGGTGGGCAGTCTTATGGGGCTGAGGACTTAATCCATGGGTTCTGTGCTAACTCCAGGCAGGTAGTGTCAGAATTAAGTTAAATCTGTTGGACACCTAGTCAGTGTCTGCTGAAGAGTGGGAGAGTTCCTCGGTGTGGAAATTCCTTATTCAGTTGGCAAGCAAAAGTGTGGAGCGCTGTAGTAGAGGAGAGAAGAAACACAGAGAGCTTCCCTTTCTGACCCCCACAGCTGGGCAGGAAGGACTATGGGTGATCATCAGCTCTGTCTCCACCCTGTGTCTCTGCTACTTGTAAAGTGTGCTCTTGGAGATTTCTGGCCTCTTCTCCCATCGGCTACAGGCTGAAAAGCTTCACATTCTGGCTGGCTCCTCCTGACCTCGTCGTCTTGCTCTGCTGCTCCCTTATACTTCTGTCACTTAGCACACTCCCTCATCGCAAACCAACCCCCTGCTCAGATTTTAAATGATTTTTCTGCTTTGCACAAAGAGGCAAATTAACTTCAATTCCAAAAGAGCTTCAATGTTCTGAGCTCACCGGTGGAGTGATGAGGCTGTTTTGTGCCTGTTCCGACCTCAGGGCTCCCTCTTCTTAGATACAGGAATAAAGCTGAATTGTCAGCATTTCTCCTCTCACATTCTCAGGATACCACCTGGAAAAGGGAGCTGAGATTTCTTTCACACGTCCATATTAATAACTAGTCTTCTGCACTCCTGCATGTACTGCTTGGAGAACTTGATCATCCAACTATACTTATGAATTCCCTCCAGGGGCGCATCTCTCTTGTTGCACAGCAGCTGGATGTCATTCCCTTTGGTGGCGTTTATGGGTACTCTGCTGAACACGAGGCTCCCATGGCCCTGACTTTCACAAATATCCCCAATCCCTGTTATGGGCTTCTCAGAGAATTTTGTTAATAGCCTCCTGTCAATAGGTCCTGACTACTCCAATCCTTAGCATCTTACCAAGACATTCATTCATGTATTAGGTATGCACTGACACTCTGAGGACTTTCAAGCCATTGAGGTGAAGAAATTAATACCTGTTACCAGTACATTAGACAAATGCATGGCACTAACAATGAGATCCTCTCTCGTGCCTCTAGGACACACTTTAGTATGCATTAATTTGTGCATTGAGGACATATTTGGTTCAATCTATTTAACCTTTGCACTGGCAGAGGAAACAGGTACTTTCCTAAATAGTTACAATCACTCTTAAAAACTCCATTCAACACCTAAATTTTCAAAACAAAAATAGATCATTCACTAAATACAAAGCACTGTGTCAACTGATGGGGGCCACACAAAGAGACCGTAGCTATGGTCTTGCCGTTTAAGAAGGCACAATTAGGGCTTCCCTGGTGGTGCAGTGGTTAAGAATCCACCTGCCAATGCAAGGGACACGGGTTCGAGCCCTGGTCCAGGAAGATCCCACACACCGTGGAGCAACTAAGCCCGTGCGCCACAACTACTGAGCCTGTGCTCTAGAGCCCACGAGCCACAACTACTGAGCCCACGTGCCACAACTACTGAAGCCCGCACGCCTAGAGCCCATGCTCCACAACAAGAGGAGCCATGACAATGAGAATCCCGTGCACTGCAACAAAGAGTAGCCCCCGCTCGCCGAAACTAGAGAAAGCCCACGCGCAGCAACGAAGACCCAACACAGCCAAAAAAAAAGGCACAATTAGTTGTATGGTGAAAGCCTACACTCGTATTAAAAAAGTTCACTCTGCAGTTAAGTTTGGCCGGCTCAGTCCTCCACACCTGCTGTGCCAACCTGTTTCCCCATTAGGGTTGAAGATCCTTGAACATGGACTGTATATGTTCTCTCTTTATCCTTCAAGTTGAGTCTTGAGTTCAAGATTCCTTTTAGAAAACAGATGAATATTTTTCGGTGTAAATTACTAGACTGAGAATATTAGCAGAGAAAAAAATAAAGACCAAGGTTATGAAGAAGGGCCAGTGTGCCTCTTCCCCTCTCCAACATTCTCTCCCAGCCCAACAAATACTAAAGCAATCTGTTCTGGAACTAGCTTCTTTGGTATTACGGTTGGTGGACATTGCCACATTGCCCCCTTTGCAAAAGGAAGCTCAATTACTATCTCCATTCACAAAAATCACATATAGGATGCATATTACTAAAAATTCAAAATGGGACTCAGATAAATGACAGTCTCTCCACTCATGCTTGTGGGTCACCTTGGTCTTTCTTTGTCTTCCTGAAGGCAACACTCTTTTCATTAGAAGCTATCAGGCGTGTCATCATTTCCAGTACCCTGTCCCATTCCCTTGCGCCGTTCAGTCTGAAGTTGTCTCATGGCCAAATTTAAGATTCTTTGGAGGAGCTGAATCATTTCTCCACCAGTTCTGTAGCGATTATCCTTGTCTTATGAAGTCTCCTGATATCTGTAGAGTCAGAGCCAAAAGCAGCCTTGGGGAGATGTCCTTAAGCCCAAATAGCGTGTATGCAGATGTGTCACAGGGAGACATTATCTAGACATTGTCTCCTCTTACCTTTGGAGAACCCATATAATGCTTTCCTGAGCTGGAAAGGGAGAACAGGACTGATTTTTGCTCATGAAAAGCTGTGAAATAATGGAGGCAAGTGCCTTCTGGTGTATCCTTATAAGAGAAACATTTGGAAGGGTAAAGAGATTAAAGAAGGAAAACAGCAACATTTAATGGAGAGAAGCTATTTCAGGCATAATGTCATGTGGGTTTTCCCATCTCCAGTGTTCTCTTTAGAGACTGGAATTCCCTGGTGAGGGATTATATCCCTTTTGGGGGACAAGGAATCAGGCATTTCAAAAGGAAAAATCAAATGGCTTTTCATCTCTCAGTTGAAAGTCCTTTATTAGGAAACAGGACCTTTAAATGTGCCTTTCTCTGAATTAATTTTCATTTTCCAAAAACATGTGCAGGTGTCTGAATCAGACAGAGTGAAAGCAGGTATGGGGAAAAATAATTACCTGGTGCCTATACACACTTAATCTCATCTCAGAAGGATACCTGCAAAGCCATTTGGTAAAATTGTTTCTCAGGTCCAAAATGAAAAGGTTATGAGAGGTGAAAATCCATGATTTGATTTTTGTGGTCTTATCGCTCTTCTTTTTTCCCCAACGACAGAACTTCAGTTATCAAAGGCTTGCAATTGTGAAAAGACAACTGATTTGTAAAAGCAAAACTTCAGCTACTGCAAGTAAGCATTAAAATGCAAAGCATCAACTGCTGCTTGCCAGAGGGAATAAATATTGCAATAGCTTTCTTCAGAATGCTTGTTAGAATGCCGGCCTGGATAACCCCTGAGGTGGGTGACATTAGAGATAATCAATTTAACGCATATGTTTAAACTCTGTTCAATAAGGGCAAAACAGACCCCCCCCTCAACCCAATCATATTTGGGATATATCGCTACATGATAAACTGAAGGCAGTTAGACAATCTAGGATACCAATACTAAGAACAAGTTATGTGATTAGCAAAGCCTTATGGGGTTTAATTTTACTATGGGGTTTAATTGTATTATTTTATATAATCTCACCAGGCACATTTCCACTAATATGTTTATTGCTGTTTTTCAGTGGCTTGATACATCCTTGTGTTGATTAAATACAGATCAAAAGATTCTTGATCATGGAACCAGTGTTCATTTCTGGTTTTGATTTAAGAAGATTAGTAACTGATAATGATATCGGCTTCCCTCTTTGTGACTTAGTACTTCCTATTAGTGAATCATTCAATTATGACTGAATTGCAGGGATAGTGCAAGAATTTACAAACACTTTATTGCAGATGTTTTATTGCAGATGAGCTAAGCATTCTAATTTGGTAATGACACCTTTTAAAAAAATGTAATGAGGCAATGTTCAAACTCCTTAGCTTCTAGCTTCATCTCTGGTGCCATAACTTATATTCAACAGCAAACTACAGTGGTTCCCCATGTACCAATTGATTTTCCTTCTTGGGCATTTGCTGGTGTGGTCCCCCTTTGCTCGGAATGCCCCAAGCAGTACACATATTCTCCAAGATTAATTGTTTAAGGCTTACAATTTGTATTAACTCTTTCAGAAAGCAACCCCTGTCTTTTTACACCTGGGCTTTATGCTTCGACCCTGTCCCTTAGCATCTTGTAATTATTACAATTAGAACTCTAACGCAGCTCTTTCACTCTGTTTCCCCCACTACAAAGTTGTTCTTTTGAAGAACAGCAAACATGCTTTATTCATCTTTTTTCTTCTGTGGTCTAGCACCTAACACATAATAAGTACTCAGTAAATATTTGTTAGAGGAAAGACTGAATGACTGACTGAATGGATGAACGAAGCTTTGAGCTCCTTAAAACTCAGCTGTAGGGGATAGGGCAAATATCAGTTAAGTTTCCTTCGTTGAAATAACAAAAACTGCCTCTGACAAGCCTGAGCAGAAAGACAGAGACTATTTGGAAAGCTACTAAGATAGCTCAAGAATAAGAAAAAGGGATGAACAAACAAGCTTTGTGATGACAGTGCTGAGCACAGTTCTGAGTATTCAACCAAGGCAAGTTCATAAAACTTCTAAGGTGCTGCCATCAGGTGGGAAGTTCCAACTACCTCCTGTCCCTGTGTGTTCAATGCCAAGAGAGAGGAGCTGACTGGCCCAGAGAATCTCAAGTGCTCACCACTTAAGATCAGAGGGTTAGGACCTATTATAAGTGCTTGTGCTAGGCAAGTGTCTGTGCAGACATTAGTACTAGCTGCCAGAAGACCTAGTCCTCAAAGCCTATGGTACAGACAGGCTGGAGGGAGAGACTGAATGTAGACACCTTTTCTATTACGTTTGAAGATCTGTGCATTTTTGAAAAGTGAGTACAGGGGATGGCTTTCAGAAGTTTCAATACTTCCATGGCTTTTGAACAACTGCTTCCTCTAGATTTCTTTCTGCTTTCCTACAATGCTTCATCTATTTTGGTGTGAGCAGAATTATTATGGGGGTTTGGAATAAAAGTACTGAAACATGGTCTACTCACATTTATTTTAGCTCATACTTTTTAATGCCCATTTTTTGGCATAATGTTTTAATTTATAATAATTACATATGTGTATAAGATACGAACACTTACACATAAAGAGGCATTTAATTACTTTTTTACATCAAAGCTGTGTGATCAAAATATTTGGAGAAAACTGTTCTGAAGAAGTTAAAGTCTATTAAATTTGAAAGTTATTAAAAAACTATCATTGGAAAGCTATTACAACATAGATATTGATAACAATAATAAAACTTTGTAACATGGCAAACTATTTATTGAAAAATAATATAATATATAAAGTATTTTGATATATAAATGTTAATATTTTTATTATAAAATAAAATAGTTTTATTTTTCTGTCTTAGGGACTTGATGAGGTTTCATTGTGATGGTATTCTGTTAAGGTATAGGCTGCTTAATTTTTTTTTTTTTTTTTTTGCGGTATGCGGGCCTCTCACTGTTGTGGCCTCTCCCGTTGCGGAGCACAGGCTCCGGATGTGCAGGCTCAGCGGCCATGGCTCACGGGCCCAGCCTCTCCGCGGCATGTGGGATCCTCCCGGACCGGGGCACGAACCCGTGTCCCCTGCATCAGCAAGTGGACTCTCAACCACTGCGCCACCAGGGAAGCCCCTAGGCTGCTTAATTTTTATTTAATCTAACATTTTTCTCTTTTCCTCCTGAAAAAAAAATCGCAAATATTTCCTGTGATTGTAATAGCAACACCTAATATACAGTAGCTTTCTTCAAGCAAATACATAAAAAATAAATTCTTCAAATGATTTCATCAAGTAAGGAGTGTTATATGAAACTTATGGGGAGAAGTGACTTGTTTGCTTGGCATATATCCCAAACTTGATGTTCTAGTTCAATAACCACAGACTTGAAGAATTTAAAAGAAAAAGTGATGCTATTTCTAGATGTACAATTGTCTATTTTGTGATCAAAGATATTAAAATACAAAGTGAAATCTTTCAAGTGAAGTTGTTTCTGTTGGAAAAGCCAAATGTATGGCACCTTTCTAAGAAATAAGAAAACAGAAAAGCAAATAAGACTGTGTTTACTTGATCAAAGTCAGTAAACAATTCATCTGAGTGTGAGAGATTCTGTCAGTCAGCAGTGTTATTTTTTACTGCACAAAATACTGATTTTACCTCTACTCTTTCATTTCATTTTATTTTGAATTGGATTGGGTAGGTTGGTGGTGTCAAGCATACACACGTTAGGGAGCTCATCCCTTCTCCCAGCATCAGGCATTTTGTGGAATAGCTTCAGTGACAGTGACACACCTTTTTTTTTCTTTCTGTTCCTTACTCATTTGGGGACAGAATGGGCAGGTTCAGCTCTGTTCTTTCCTTCTTTTATTAGATCTGCCTGCCTGTAAAGAGGGTTCAGTCTGATGGTGTTGAATTGATTATAGAATTGACCAATTCTCCACTTTTTCCTGTATCTGTGCCCCTGCAATGTAATTTTTCATTCCTCCCATCAAGAGGTGGAGTCTATTTCCCCACCCCTGGCTGTACACTGGTTTTGTGACTTGCCTAGGTTAGCAGAATGCAGTAGAAATGACAGTGCCTTTGTGCTATCCTGGCTCCCTTTGAATCCACATGTGCCATAAGAACAAGCCCCGACTAGCCTGCTGGAGGAAGAGACATCACTTGAAGCAGAAGAAATTGTTCCAACTGAGGGCACCCCAAGCCAGCCAGCGTCCACTCAGCTGACCTGCCAGCTAGCCTTGGATCCAGCTAAGATCAGCAGGACCTTTGGGCCAACTCATAGACTTGTGAGCACAGATAAATGTTTCTTATGTAGACCACTATGATTTGGCAGTTGTTTGTATAAATCATTAATGAGACAGTGGAAAACTGATACATTTGATTTTCCTATGCAGTAAACTTACTAGGACAGGCTCTGCTCCTCTAGAGGAGAAACGTCCTTGCCCAGAACTATGACTTTCTAACACCATTTTGACTGTAGATCTAAAGCTATACTTTCTTTTTTTTTTTAATTTTATTTTTAAATTATTTTTTAAACATCTTTATTGGAGTATAATTGCTTTACAATGTCGTGTTAGTTCTTGCTGTATAACAAAGTGAATCAGCTATACGTATACATATATCCCCATATCCCCTCCCTCTTGTGTCTCCCCTCCCACCCTTTCTATCCCACCTCTCTAGGTGGTCACAAAGCACCGAGCTGATCTCCCCATGCGACTAGCTATCTATTTTACATTTGGTAGTGTACATATGTCAATGTAAAGCCATACTTTCTAATCAGCTGATTAGAACTGAGGTTGATATTTTGGTCTCCACTTATGCATTTCCTGTGTCTTTTCGCAGCTGACTCCAAACTCAGGGATAGCAGAAATGTTGTGATGAATTGATGCCCTAAAACTAATGTCCAGCTAAATACTGTTGTGGAAAAAGAATTTTACATAGAGTATATAGAATTTATATAATGTGTATTTGTGTGATTGCATTAAAAAATAGTATAATTATTATTGTAAGTTATTACAATTGGTTACCATTACTAAAATATGTTTACCTGGCCCAGTTGTATGCTAAAATGAAAAATAATCTGCCATTAGACAGCAGAATTCTTAATGAATAATTGACCAAGTTATATGTTATCAGTTTTGTGTTTGTAAGGGCTGTTGAACTCACCATAAGGAGAGCAACTCTTCCGAATTACGTATATATCCCTGGCAATCTATAAGACTTGGACACATTTCAGGGAATAAGAAATATGGTGAGTCACACATTTGTTCATGTTTATTTTTTAGGCCAATTTATAGTATATGAAGGGAATTTTCAGAGACATGTACCTCAAAATCATTCAGTTATTCAATCATTCAACAAACATTTCTTAAGCAGTTGCCATGGGGGCAGGCTACCAGTATTGCTGTCAGTGCAAGATATACAACAGTCAACGGGGTAGACAAAGTCATGGCTTTATGGAGCTTATATTTTAGTGCAGTATATAGACAATAAACAAGTCAATCTATAAATAATCTGTATTACCATGTTGGTATAAATGATATGAAGGAAATAAATGAACAGGGTAAAGGGAGAGAGTATAATAGAGAGGGGTGCCTACTTTAGATAGAGTGGTCAGGGAAGGCCTCTGTGAGGAACCCATATGAGAGCAGATGCCAGACTGAAGTGTGAATGTGAGCCATAGAAATATCTGTGGGAGATATACCTCAAACAGAGCGGACTACAAGTGTAAGGAAAGTAATGAGTGTGAAAACAAAGAACATATGCAGAGGCAGTTTTCTTCTTACAACCTCTAATTAATTGTATCTCCCATGGTATATATGACTCTTTGAAAGGAGTGAGAAGAGGTTAGAAGCAAAATGGTAGCATGAGAAAGAAGAGGTGAAACTAAGAAGGGACAACTGGGTACTCATTCAGAAAAGGGTGTATCTAATCATCACAGAAGAAAATGGTTATCTATAGATATGCTTATTTGCAATCATGGTAAAAAATATTTTTTACTTCGAGCAGAACTGTGATTGAGTGGTTATATATAATGGAATAACAACTGCCTATTGATTGTAAGTCAACCCTATGCACACATCCGTCTGATAGTGCTGAGCTATCATTAAGACTATATTTGGCTATTCTATAGACCAATATTATCTACCAAGTACCTTCAATTCAGATATATTCTCTGTATTAATGAACAAACTCATTACTAGTAAGTTAATAAATAAAATATTTCATGAATAATCCTTTGTTGACATTAAAATGATGATACTAACCTGAATGCACTAACCTTCTCTTTACCTGGTATGCTGGGTTGAATAGGTGTCCCCCCAATATCCACATCCAATAAGAACCTGTGAATAAGACCTTATTGAAAATAAGGCCTTTGCAGATGTAATCGACTTAAGATGAGGTCCTACTGGTCTAGGGTAGGCCCTTAAACCCATGGCACAGATTGTCCTTCTCCAGAGGGAGCATGGCCTGCTAAAACCTTGACTTTGAACTCTGAGCATCCAGAATTGTGAGAAATAAATTTCTGTTGTTTTAAGCCACCAGGTTTGTAGATAATCTGTTACAGTCTTCCTAGGAAAATAATGCACCTGGAATGAGATCAGAGGGGTACACAGTCTTCTGGCTGAGAGTGAACATACTTGGTTGATGGTTTTCAGAGGATTAAAATATGATAAAATACATTCAAAATTAGTTATTTTGATATACAAACTGCTCATACAATTCAATAACCAAACAAACAACCCGATGGAAAAATGGGCAGAAGACCTAAATAGATACTTCTCCAAAGAAGACATATAGATTGCCAATGGGCACATGAAAAGATGCTCATCATTGCTAATTATTAGAGAAATGCAAATCAAAACTACAGTGAGGTACCACCTCATACCAGTCAGAATGGCCATCATTAAAAAGTCTACAAATAATAAATGCTGGAAAGGGTGTGGAGAAAAGGGAACTCTCTTTCACTGTTGGTGGGAATGTAAACTGGCACAGCCACTATGGAAAAAAGTATGGATTCCTCAAAAAACTAAAAATAGAGTTGCCATATGATACTGCAATCCCACTCCTGGGTGTATACCCAGACAAAACTATTATTTGAAAAGATACATGCACCCCTATGTTCACAGTAGCACTATTTACAACAGCTAAGACATGGAAACAACCTACATGTCCATCAACAGATGAATGGATAAAGATGTGGATACACACACACACACAAAATGGAATATCACCCAGCCATAAAAAATAATACCATTTGCAGCAACATGGATGGACCTAGAGATTATCATACGAAGTGAAGTAAGTCAGAAAGAGAAAGAAAAATACCATATGATATCACTTATATGTGGAATCTAAAATATGACACAAATGAACTTATCTACGAAACAAAAACACACTCACAGATGTAGAGATCAGACTTGTGGTTGCCAAGGGGCAGGGGAGTAGGGGAGGAAAGATTGGGAGTTTGGGATTAGCAGATGTAAACTATTATATACAGGATGGATAAACATCAAGGTCCTACTGTACAGCACAGGTAACTATAGCCAGTATCTTGTGATGAACCATACTTGAAAAGAATATGAAAAAGAATATATATATGTACAACTGCATCACTTTTCTGTATGGCAGAAATTAACACAATGTTGTAAATCAACTATACTTCAAGAAATTTTTTTTAAAAAGCTAGTTATTTTGAGTAAAATATAATATTTCTTGAAAGAATCAGAAAACATTTCAGGACTTCTTAGGGTCACCATGAAGATGATGTAAATTTTCTCAACTTGTATTGTTTCACTGTAAATAACTTGAAAAAGTAAAATAAAATTAAAATATCCTTCTACAGAGCAATAAAGAGGCTTGTTTAGTTAACAAAAGCTTATGGAGTGTCAAGCACAGTACTAAGTGTTGAGATAAACAGATAAATATTTTTGAGTTCGATCCTTATATCAAAATTGAGAAATTTTGATATAATTTGAGAATTCCCTTAAAAATAATTTTTAGTTGTTTAGATCAGTGAAAGTTCGTATATTTCATAATATACTGCCTCTCCACTTGTCTTTTTCCCATTCTCCATGGGTAATTAAGGAATGAAATGGAACGCTAATGACTATGTTTCCTCAAGAATGTCAAGACTAATTTTATCCTCATTGTTATGACCCATATGTCAAAAGAATCTTAAGAGTGGGGTAGAAAGTAAAATTTTAGGCAAAGCCAAAGGGTAATTAATGCTGCGGTATATGTCAGACCATGCCTGGTGAGGATATTAAAGTGCTTCAGTCAAGTCGAAGTTTTGACTTATGTTCAGAGCTTTCCTGTTGACTTTATAGCCTGAATTAACAATATAGACCATTTGTTATTGTCAATGCCTGAGGCTGCATCTGAAAATGTCAATGGGAACAGCAATGATTCTGTGAATAAAATGTTACGTTTTCTAGCAATAATTTCAAAATCTACATTCTCAGTTCCCCATTTTCAGCCCCTTCTCTCTGAATATTTTTCAGAATACTTCAGCTGCAGAGAGTGTATGTAGTATGTACCAGGTTTAGAGGAGGGTTTAAATTCTACTAGAATTTAGGAAGTTTTTCTCTGTTTTGCTGTAAAATGTGGGACGCTAGAGGGAACGATTAAGAGCTCTCAGGCATTCAATATAACTCAGCATTACTACTCAATCATACAGACATTCAGTAATTATTGAATAAATGCACAAGAAGCTGCAGACACCATAACAATTTAGAAATGGTAAAGGACCTAGGATTGTTCAACTTCGATCCTTGAAGCTAAGGATCATGCATTACTAATCTCTTTATACCATAGAGCAGTTAGTTCAATGCTTGACACACAATGGGAATTTAATATGTGTTCGTTGAATTAAAATTCAGTATGTTGAA
This sequence comes from Globicephala melas, assembly GCF_963455315.2. Taxonomy (NCBI): domain Eukaryota; kingdom Metazoa; phylum Chordata; class Mammalia; order Artiodactyla; family Delphinidae; genus Globicephala; species Globicephala melas. Next base: position 75,698,530 of record NC_083329.1, on the reverse strand, counting down.
GAAAACTTAAGCAGTTGATCTAAGAAATGGAAAATTGTATTCAAGCCAAATTTGAGGATTATAACCAAGGAAGAGTATCTCAGAAAGCTCTGAGAACTGTTCTGCCCTTTACAAGTCAAGGAACGGTTATGTAAGTGTTTTGAGACAGAGGGCTGTGTATCAAATGATGTATTACTGAAAGTTTACATAATTCAGATCTAAGCTTCACTGTGGCCCCTTATGAGATCAAGAAGGAATGTCATCTTTAAGGAGCTGTCTTATTGCTGCTAGGAGAATGTTGCTGTTTACGGTTGAACAGGTATTTCTGCCGATGGGTAAGGTTTGGTCCACACATAATGTAGACACGTGATGCACTGTGGGGGGAGAGAGGAGGCCAAAAGGCACAGAAGATTCTTGGGTTTATATTTTTCTTGTCTTGAATGAATAAAATATGAATTTTTTAAAAAATATGAATTGTATTTCACTAATATATATGATTTGTTTAGATAGAAAAGAAACATTTTTTTTAATTGGATATGTTCTGCTAATTTCTGGACCAATGAGGAGAAAGAGTAGAATCTTCTTTTTAGGCTTTTAGAAATAGTAGATTCTAGTGTGTTTGAATGCTTAGGTATAGTTTAACCTCCCCACCACGTAAGGAAGCATATCTGCCATAAGATTCTATGTGATCAAGGGCCGGGGGCTGGGTGGGGGGACAGCCACTTGACTATGTCCGCAGGAATAGAAGGTAAAGACCTGCTACTCAAGGTGGCAACTGATGCACCTCTAGTGTCTGCATATCTATTTTGCTTTTTTTTTTTTAAAGAAAAAAAGATTTGCAAGAGTGATTGCTTACCTAAGAAGTTGAAAAAAGAAAAAAAAAAAAACAGACTTAGGTAGAAGAAATGGGAACATAGAGAGGTTTAGTATTCCTACTTGTTTATGTTAGTGCATTCTGAATCAAAAACTCTCAAGTCCTCAAAACTATGGGAAGGAGGGCTGTGACTGGCACTCCTTTTCCTATTCAAGGGAATTAGGGCCCAAACAAATCAATGTACTCTGTGTGTAGGCCCACTCTGAATGTGGCTTTCTTCTCCCTATACGTAAATGGAGTTTAGACGATTTAGAAATTGGACCTCCTCAACTTTTACCAGGCTGCAGCTATTATTTCAAGTTTTAGGGACATTCAGACCCATGCCCTTGGGTCTAAAATCATAAGTAAAATGGTGTCTCCAATTATTAACTCTGTAGCAATATAGATAATAATTAACTCACTGAAAATGTGTTTAATGGACTTATTCTCATGTCTTTTAAGTAAGTTTTTCCCAAAGTTCTGGCTTATTCCTCCCGATACCTAAAAGAACACCACATAGAAGATAGCAAAGATAAGCTTTCTTTCCCTGGCAACCATTTCCTCACTGACTGGAGTCCTACCTTTGTTCATGCCAGCAGCTGAGCCATGACTGTTTTGTTTTCTAATTCTGTATGTTTGCAAGCTCTTGAAGAACTTTTTATTCTGTTTACCTCTTTGATTGCTCTGAACTAGATAAAATGGATTCTGTTGAATGCTGACATTGTGTGATTCAATTTACATTGCTATAATCCTCCCACCCACACCCCCCTTTTTTCACTTTTGCTGATAATCATTCCTCTTAACTAAACATTATAATTAGTATTTTGTGTTTCTTAACAGCCATTTTCCCTCTGGTCATTTTAAAAATCATAAGAGAAAATTTGTGTTTTTCAAGTCATTTTTGTCTTCAGATTTCTAGTTTTAATTGTTCTTCTCATCTGCTGTTCTTCAGAAATAATTAATTTTTCATGTAATGCAATTTTAAATAGGTTTTGTACAAAAATATTTCTTGAGTATTTGTTTTCCTTCCAGTTTTTTGATCTTTTATTTCAGTACATGAAAAAAAAATCTGGAAGATATTCATTAAACAAATGAGTCCCATGATTTATTTTCTAAGATTTGTAATCTCTTTATTAAGGCATGAGATACCCAAAGTCTAAGCCTAAAAATAATTTGAGAACATATATATCTAACTTGAGAATGTTAAATTATGAGGCATATAGATGAATCATATACGTAACATGATTCTTTATAAAGATCATTCCATAAATACCTTTAAACAATGTCTGTCTGGCATATATAATAGACTCCTAGAATTTTAGAGTAGAAAAACGTTAGAAATATGATTCATAAAAATTAGAATAGAAAGATGTTAGAAATATGATTTCCAAAAATTGAAACTATTAATGTTTTTGTGCAACATACTTATTCATAGAAATTTAGGTAAAGCAGAATCAATTAAGAGTCTTTGCAATAAGATGTGATGCAGTAAAAATTAAGTTCAGATGAATCTCTAATGGTAAGGTATTCCAAAGCAGTGAGAGATCTATTTTAAGCAGACATCTGATTTCATGCTTAAAGAAATTCGTTTTATTTGGGTTTACTTTGAGAAATGTTACCGATCAATGATTAACACTATTCCTTAGCTTTTCCAACTTTGCAATAGTGTTCATGAATATTAATCACTTAATTTCCTCTTTGCCTGATAATATAAGTTACCAAAGGTCAGGAGTGCAGAAGGTACACCAGTGTCTAATGGAATGTGGAAACCACCATTTAACAATCCACAAGACCAACCTTTAGCCTGGAAAAATAATGCTCTCTGAACTGTGCCTAGATTGGACATTCTGGATTTGCCCTTGGGCTATATGATCATTTACAGAGGTGTATTTTTTTTTGCCCTTCTTCAGCAGCCACCAGCCACTTGAATTATTTTTACTTTCTAAGAAGCTTGTATATCTCATATGTGATCAAAAAGTATTTGTGAATTTGGTGAAAGAATGCAAGGGCAGTAAAATTAATCAGAGAAAAGCTATAACAAATATCCCATTAGGTAACAAATACTAAAATTAACAATTACGTGCATAATAAGCGCAGTTTCATGCTATGGGACTCAGCTTAAACACTATTTTTTATTGTTATTTTGTCAGCTTATATTAAACTCTATAAACAATATTTAAAATATTTAAGAACTGTTGTGAAAAATCCATGTTTATAAAATGGCAAATACATAAGGCAAATCTCTGATTTAGAAAGTTGGTAAAAGCATTGGGAAAAAAACAAAACAAAACCTAAGCAACCATCTATCTCCAGTCTTTTCTATATTATTTTCCAGGAAATATTTTCCAGTCTCTGATGTAAGATCCATCTAGTATACTGTCATTTAAATTACCACCTTAATAAAAGTACTCCCCTGACCATCCCTTTAAAAGCAGATTAAAATAGGGAAAAAAATGCAAGGAGAAAAATAAATGAAATAAATCTTATAGAAGATCCATATGGACCTAGAGATTACTTGTATATGTTATGATGCACTATGCGTTTCTTCATAATTGATACAGAAAGGTGAGGTAATATATATAGCCTGAGTTGACTATCCTACAAGTTCTAAAGACAAAGATATAAACATTTTCTATATAATTTAAAATGGAAGGGATACACTCATATCGACCATTTGTGATTTTGCCAAAGTTCATTTTTGAGGAATCACATGGTGTAGTTAAGAGAAAAGTATATCCAGAGGTGGAGCCGGAGTGCCCAGGCTTGAGTGCCCTTCATACTTGGCAAGCTGCCTGACCTTCTCTGGCCTCAGTCTACTCAGTATAAAATGGGCATAATAGTAGCACTATACTAAATACTCCGTAGGGTTGTTTTTAAGTATCAAATGATAGATAAATAGATCAAGAGCATTCTGAATACTGTAAGACTACTGTTACTATGCAAATATTTTGTTAGTATTCTACACACTAAAATGAGCTAAAAAAGGCAATGCACCAGCAACCTCAAGAAGAAACTATCAGAGAAATTATCATACTGATATCCACCCTACTTCCCTTTTTTTTTTTAAGAAATCAGAGCGCTTCCCTGGTGGTGCAGTGGTTGGGAATCCGCCTGCCAATGCAGGGGACACATGTTTGAGCCCTGGTCCGGGAGGACCCCACATGCAGCAGAGCAACTAAGCCCGTGAGCCATAGCTGCTGAGCCTGCGCTCTGGAGCCCGTGAGCCACAGCTACCGAAGCACGTGCCTAGAGCCCGTGCTCCGCAACAAGTGAAGTCACCCCAATGACAAGTCTGTGCACCGCAACAAAGAGTGGCCCCCACTTGCTGCAACTAAAGAAAGCCCACATGCAGAAACAAAGACCCAACTCAGCCAAAAATAAATTAAAAAAAAAAAAGGAATCAGAATTGTATAGTTGATGAGACAAAATAATTAAGCAATTTGCCTTTGAGTGTACTGCCAGTTAGTGGCAGAACCATGACTGTTTTCCTTGTATATATCATGAAAGAGCTTAGTTATCAGGAAGTGATCATATGATACAAAAAGAAAATATAAAAATCTTAAAAATCTGGAACTAAATGAAACCAAAGTATCGCCCAGATACTAAAACAACAACAAAAATGTAAAAGAGGATGATCTCTCGACATCTGTACATTTTTATTAATTCATTTATTCATTATTTAATGACAACTTATATACAGCTCTGTGCTAGAGAATCAAATGTTAATAGGACACAATTCTTGCCTTAAGGCACTCACTGTGACTTGACATGCTTTCTCTTTTACATCTAAAGATTTGACAGTGAAAGACTTTTAAAAAAAGTCTCTGAGACATTCTATATTCATGCGGTCCAATACTGACTGACTGCAAAGGATCTCTGAGACAAGACAGACCAATAAGTCAAGGGCCCTACCTGCAAGGAGCGTGCAAACTAGGGGCACAATAAGTTTTATATTTTTGTTCATATATTTTAGGCAGATTTTTTCCAGTGGAATCAGGAACGTTATGAATAAACCAATGCTACTGGAATAATATGCTTCCCTTAATATGCTGGCTAAAGTTTTACTGTAATTTCTATCAAGTTCATGTAAATACCACCACATTCCTGAATCATATTATTTCATTTACCTTTGTTTCCCAATAGAAATGGAATAATTTTTACAAGTAGACTCATATAGTTTACTTTATGTGAATATTAATTGTACTCCAGGCAGGATGGGTAATTAGGCATGGCTTACTTCTGTCCCCCAACCTAAATAAAGGAGCATTGGTTGGATCTCTTTTAGGAATGAGCTTTTAGAATATTTACATTGAGGATAGAGACCACTGCTTAAAAATGTCAATACCACTGCTTTTAATCAGTCTAGTTTCTAAATGTAGGGCAATGGGCGAGTGTTGTTAAGTAAATAAACAAGGAGGACATTAGACTGAGATGGCCCTAATGCTTCGTAGACTATGTAAGCTAACCAAAACCTATGCCAGAGTCAATGCACTTAAATCCAAGAAAATGAAACTTCAGAATGACCAATCACAGACAGGCTACTAGACCCTCCTAAATAAGGCAACTGCTAAAGTTATAGCCAATCAAATAATTTCCTTGCTTTGCTTCTGTCTCTTCTCTGTAAAAATCTCTCCCCTATCTCCTGTCAGGGAGTTCTCTTAACCATTTTAGGTCTGGTACTGACCAATTTGAATAGATGTTTATTCAAATAAACTCTTGAAAATTTTAATGTGCAAAGGTGTAACAATATGGCAAAGACAATAAATATAACCATACAAGACATCTTATTTAGAATGATTTTAGTTATCTTGTCAAATAAGTGAAGTATTACTTTTATGTTTTAGCGGTGTACATACACGAATATACAGATGAATGACTCCTTCGAATGAACGGTCCTGATTTTTCTAGACATCTGGTGTCAAAATACTGTAGTAGTGTGGGCTGGTGTAACATTCTTCAAGAATTACATCAAGTGTGACCTTATGCAGTTAAGCCTTCTCCAGCTCCCACAGGCGATTTGGTGGGTTTCTGACATGTGGTCAGTTATAGTACTTAAATGATCGGGTTGAAATGATATATATCTTTCTTTTATAGGACTGTAATTTGTATAGATATGGACCAGAAGTTTTCTAAACATTTTAAATCAAGCATTCTAAAATATTGGCCAATACTTGTCACATCAAACTCTCATCAAATATTCATCCACAGTAACAAATGACACTTTCTTTTTTATTTTTTACATCTTTATTGGAGTAAAATTGCTTTACAATGTTGTGTTAGTTTCTGTCGTACATCAAAATGAATCAGCTATATGCACACACATATCCCCATATCCCCTCCGCTTGAGCCTCCCCTCCCACCCTCCCTATCCCACCCCTCTAGGTTGTCACAAAGATGAAGCTGATCTCCCCGTGCTATGCAGCAGCTTCCCACCAACCATCCATTTTACACTTGGTAGTATATATATGTCAATGCTACTCTCTCACTATGTCTCAGCCTCCCCTTCCCCCCCCGGGTCCTCAAGTCCATTCTCAACGTCTGTATCTTTATTCCTGCCCTCCCACTAGGTTCTTCAGTACCATTTTTCTTAGATTCCATATATATGTGTTAGCATACAGTATTTGTTTTTCTCTTTCTGACTTACTTCACTCTGTATGACAGACTCTAGGTCCATCCACCTCACTACAAATAACTCAATTTCATTCCTTTTTATGACTGAGTAATATTCCATTGTATATATGTGCCACATCTTCTTTATCCATTCATCTGTCGATGAACATTTAGGTTGTTTCCATGTCCTGGCTATTGTAAATAGTGCTGCAATGAACACTGTGGTATATGTATGTTTTTGAATTATGTTTTTCTCACAAATGACACTTTCGCTTTGAAGCTTCTGAAGTTGTCATCAATGACTTAGATGTATGCAGTGATGTGAACAGCATCTGGTCTCATGATGTGGCAAAACATATTATCAAACATAGGAGAACAGGTTGCTAATAGCCGGAAGTGACGGAGGTTGGCATATTATTTTTTTTTAATGTCAGGATAAGAATAAATGTTAATGTTATCTTTTCAAAACAATAATCAATTAAGCAAAAATGTCATTTTTATCCCTGAAAAGTATGAGCAGCGTTAAGAAAATGAGTTTATCGAAACAAACCATGGAGATGAGCTCATTTGTCAAATTGCCCAGTTTGGGATATTTTCTGATTCTTTTTTCTCCCTATATGTATATTGTCTGTTCTATTTATGTTCATGTTTTTCCTCTTCCTTTGAAATTTAATTTCTATGAAGACAGAATTTGCATCTTCTCCAATTTCGCGCCCCGCTCCCCAAACTTGTATACATAGCAAACCACATCTAATTCTGAATGAATGTTTAAAGAACAAGTCTGAAACAATCTTACAACCTTGATTGCTCTGTCAGTAATTATCATTATGACTAACTGACCAATTTCTACACATGGGTTTTTTGTTATGTCCATCCCTGTATCTTAAAAAAAGACCTAGCAGCTTACTAAACATTTAGATTGTTTACATAATCATCAACACTCCCCATTCCTTCTACTTCTTCTCACTTCCTTTTATTATCAATTTTTTTCTAAACAGTATGTGCACACTGTCCTAACTTTCTCATGCCCATCCACACATTCTTCAATCCACTTCTCTCTTGCCTCCCCACCCCAGCAAAATTGTCTTGTCAAGGTCTCCAAATTATTTCGATATTGTCACAGCATGTGGTCATATGACAAGATGATATTTTGAAATATTAGGGTTTTGTTGTTGGTGTGTGTGTGTTTGGCATTATTTCCTATTAGCTCTGCCTTTCCCTAGTTTAAGTGTAGCAAGATGTCCTGTACTTAAATAATGCAAAAGGACCTGAAAGAACATAATGTGAATTCAGAGAGGGTAATACAGTAAGATTATTACCAGAAGATAGTGGGTAGATATCTGGATGAGTCAGAAAGGAATCAAATAAAAAAGGAAAAGAAATGTTATAAAAGAATGAATAAAATGATCACACTTTGTTGACAGAATGGTTGTATCTTTAAAAATCCAGGAGACAGTATTAAAAATCTACTAGATTAGTAAAGGAATTTGACAACATATCTGGATACAAGATAAGTACACAAATCACAAAACTCTTCTCTATTAATTCTATTCTCTAGAATATTATTATTAATTCACCTAGAAATAAAATTGTAAAAATATTTCCATAGTAATAACAATCATAATATAATTAAAAATGAATTTAATAAAAATATAAAAGCCTCAATGAAGAAACATGTAGGATACAAAACATACAAAAATTATAAGGACATGTTTATGTTCTTACTGAGGAATATAAAAAAGGATCAGAACAAGTGAAAATATATGTCATGTTCATGCATGAGAAGACTGTATAAGAAAATGTCAATTGCTCCTAAAAGTGACATAAAAACTTAATACAATTATGATTTGTATTCATTTCTACTGCTATATCACAAATGACCTTGAATTTAGCAGTTTCAAACACACACGCAACTCAGATAAGCACTCACATTTTTTGGAAATCAATATTTAAATATAGACAATGCCTACTGAATTCGTTGACACGTAAGTGATAGAGCCTTGATGGCTTAATTATTAACATCTTTTGAGTTTTTGCTATTTATTAGTTATGCTTTCATTTTATAATAAAATTAATTCTAGTTAAGCTCTAATCTCTATATAATATTGTAAAACTCCAGTGAAATTGTTTCACACTTCAAACATGCTATTTGTGGAAAGTAGCTAATGTCTTTAAAAAATTAAATATCAAGGAAAATCATCACGTTCACTTTCATATTTTAAACAGGTCCACCAAAAATGTATGTCTAGAAAAATTCACGAAAGAATGTACTTATTCAGATTGCTTGCCAAGTTTACAAGCATAGATTTCTTAGTTGTAAATTTTTCTATATTCCCCTCATTCCACAGTTGAAATTGATATGGAGAATCAATAAAATAGTAATAATAATTTTATTTCCTATTGGAAGTCAGACTATATATATTTAGAAGTGTTAGATGGTGCTTTTAATGGATAATAATACATTAAATGTTATCAATTTGTCTATACCATTTCCAAACTAATTACCTAGTATTTCATCTAAACTTCCTGTTCCTGTTCATTATCTGTATTGCTTTTAAAACTCTCTCCCTGGGCTTCCCTGGTGGCGCAGTGGTTGAGAGTCCACCTGCCGATGCAGGGGACACGGGTTCGTGCCCCGGTCCGGGAGGATCCCGCATGCTGCGGAGCGGCTGGGCCCGTGGGCCATGGCCGCTGAGCCTGTGCGTCCGGAGCCTGTTGCTCCGCGGCGGGAGTGGCCACAACAGTAAGAGGCCCGCGTACCGCAAACAAACAAACAAACAAAAACTCTTTCCTTCTCTTTCCAGTAAACAGAGAAAAATAGGGAAATATACAAATGAATTACATCAAAACAATGTGTATCCTGTTTCAGGAAAGACTAGTGATTTTTAAATGTAATTACATTAGTTGTCCTATATAACTGCAGACTAAAAACTGTCAACTCCAGGAGTACAATTTGCTCTTACTTACAGACACTTAAGTGTATATGAGGAACTGGATCTTGAACATCTATATAATCTGGCTCTACATACTGTGTTGTGCCCTGAAACAAGTGGGTAAGTATTTCTTTTTTTTATATTGTCTGGAAGAAAGTTTTTTTTTTTTTTTTTGCGGTACGCGGGCCTCTCACGGTTGTGGCCTCTCCCGTTGCGGAGCACAGGCTCCAGACGCGCAGGCTCAGCGGCTATGGCTCACGGGCCCAGCCGCTCCGCGGCATGTGGGATCTTCCCAGACAGGGGCACAAACCCGTGTCCCCTCCATTGGCAGGCGGACTCTCAACCACTGTGCCACCAGGAAAGCCCTGGAAGAAATTTTTTAAGATTGGTAAAGACCTAGTGAAGCCATCTGGGTCTGGATTTTTCTCTTTGAGAAGGTTTTTAATTACATATCCATTTAATTGACAGATACACATGTATTTACATTGTTTATTCCCCTGGTGTCAGATTTGTTAAGTTTCATTTATTATTTCAAATTTTAAATTTATTTGGGTTAAGTACTTTCATAACAACCTGTATTCTTTTATTGTCTGTATGGTGCATAGTGATGTCTGGTTTTTTTATTTCTGATGTGGTGATCTGTGTTTTCTCATGTTTTTCTTGCCAGGGGCTTATCTAAATTTTTAGTCTTTTCAAAAAACCATCTTTAGGTTGTACTGATTTTCTCCATTGGTTTTCTGCATCATTGATATCTGCTCTTATCTTTGTTATTTTTTTGTCATCCAGTAGATTCTCGCTGTTCTTTTTCTAGCTTCTTGAAATGCATACTTAAATCATTAATTATAATTCCTTTTGTGTTTCTATTATATACATTTCAAGATATAAATGGTCTCTTTATAGAAATACTAAGCTGCATCATACAAGTTTTGGCATGTTGTTCCAATATCATTCAGTTCAAAATATTTTATCAATTTCAATGATAAGTCACTCAATGATTTACCTTTTGCTCATGAGATATATAAAAGTATATGCTTAATTTCCAAACATCAGGAATTTCTCATAATCTGTGGTTGCCTATTTCTGGTTTATTATATATAACTGAAACTATATTTTGTTTGACTGAAATAATAGAGAATTATTTATAGTCCAGCAAATGATAAATTTTGGTAAATGTTTTATGTGTACTTGAAAATATTATGTATTTTTTCATTCTTGGGTGTGATGTTCTATTTTTGTTAAATAGGTCAAATTTGTTAATAATGTTACTAATAACTTGGATATTACAAGTATTTTTTCTGATTGTTTTATTAGTTACTGAAAGGCATTTATTAAAGTCTCAAGTATGATTTTAGATTTATCTATTTCTCCTTTTAGGTTTGACAATACATGCTTTAAATATCTTAAGGTTATGTTATTAGAAGCATATACATTTGTCATTATTATAACTCCTTGTACTTTGACCTATTTATCATCATGAAATATCCTTCATTATTTTGAATCTTCTTGTTTTAAAGTCTAGATTTCCTGATATTGGTATATCATATGTCTTCTGGTATTTACATAATATATATTTATATATTTTATATTGTACATGTTTTTATCTTTTTGTTCTGCCATTTTTTCCCATGCTTCAGTATGGATATTTTCAATGAACAATCATCCTACTCACTCATTTTCTCTTTTGTTGTTTCTCATCCAGCAGAACAGGATGATTGTTCAGCTGTTAAACCTATATTAAATTCTAAATTTCAGTTATTGTGTTTTAGTTCTGAAATACCCACTTGACTATTTAATTCATTTTATTAAAGATTCCAGGCTTGTGTTGAATTTCCCCACCTTTTCAATTATTTTTTAAGCACAAGAAATTAATTTATCTTAAAAGATGTGTATGACAACTCCAATATGTGTATAACCTACGGATCTGTTGCTTTTGTTGTCCTCAGTCATTTTATTGTATCTTCTGGCACTCTTGTATATTTTTTAATGCTTTTCTGATACTGTATATAAAAATTATAGGGATAACTTGAGACTTTAGATGATATTATACTCTTTTAGATGATTATTTTTTAAAAATTTCTGGCAGTCAAATAGAGTAAGGGAAGACTAACAAACTTGCAGATTGAGCTGTTTGATGCTGGGTATCAATTTTTTTGAAGGCTTATCTATTTCAAATTAATTATTCATCTAAAATACAGCCCTATCAGAGTTCCTAACTGGAATTGTTTGTTTGTTTGCTTGTTTGTTTTTTGTCTTCTCTCAAGAGTCATAAGAAATTACTAAATGCTGTGCTCAATTTCCTACCCTCTTAGCTGAAACTTCTTTTCAGCCTCATAGATTCTTGGCCTTAAGCCACAACTATCTCAGGAAGAAAAGCAGCATGGACTGTTGGGTTTATCTCAATGCTCTTCTGATATCTCTGGGATCTAATTTTACCAAATTTAAAATTTGTTGATTCCACAGACATGTGGGACTGCCAAAACCTCAGCTCAGGATACTATCCTCTTAGTTACCACTTTCTGCTTGGCTTCTTAGACACTATTTACAAATCAGCAGGTAACTCTTATTGTAGGAAAAGAATTGGAAAATTTCAACACATACTTTTTTGTGGGCCATGCCATGCGGCATGCAGGATCTTAGTTCCCCAACCAAGGATTGAACCCGTGCCCCCTGCTTTGGGAGTGTGGAGTCTTAACCACTGGACCACCAGGGAAGTCCCTCAACACATACTTTTGATTAAACAAAAACCTCTTGGCAATCCTGGTTTATAAAAGAACTTCCCTGACCTGGTTAATGTTATGTACCAAAAACCTACTTCAAATATTAATGGAAATTAGTTAAAATCTTAATGGAAAACATATTTAGCTAGATCCATTCCCTTTCAGATTGGGAATAATATTAGGATGCCCACTATTTTTCCCACTATTAAACATTCTCCAAGTAATCTTAGACACTGGTAGTAAGAAGAAAAATAGATATATTTATATTTGATAGGACTATAAATAGAAAAGAAAATAACTGAATCAACAATTAAAGCAAAAGAACCAACTAATGAGTTTGGTCAGAGAGGTTGCCGGATTTGAATCTATCAATAATTCCCTACATTGACAAAAACCAACTAAAAATTCTAATAAAATAAAGTCATTTTTCACAGTAGTAACAAGCAATAAAAAGTGCCTAGGAATTGACACACTGCATGGTGAATAGGACCTCTGCGAACAAAATGTTAACCCCCTAAAAAGGCACATAGTGGATAATCTGAAAAAATAGGAAAACTGTTTATTTTATTGGATGAGATAGCATAATATAAAATACCCAGTTCTCTCAAATAAATCTAAAAATGTACTTCAACCCCACATCAAATTTCAGTTATATTTTTTGCAGAGTTTTATAAATTTACTTTAAAACTTCTATTGAAGAATGATTCCAGGAATAACTCAATGCATCTTAAAAAAAAGGAGAGTAAGAAAGGGAACCAGCCCTACCAGATATTAAGTAATTCTATAATGCAAATCAAGTACAACAGTGTAGAGGTGGTGTAAGAACAGACAAATGGACAAAATTGAAGAAGCTGATAGCTTACAGATACAGTCATTTGTTATTTGGGACTAAATGTAAAATAAACATTGCATCTTCCTCAAATCAATAAAAAATGACAGTAGGTGAATGGGTAAATAAACTGTGGTACATCCAGACAATGGAATATTATTCAATGCTAAAAAGAAATGAGCTCTCATGCTATTAAAAGACATGGAAGAATCTTAAAAACATATTATTAACTGAAAGAAGCCAATCTGAAAAGCTTACAAACTATATAATTCAAACTATATGACATTCTGGAATTGGTAAAACTATGGAGACAGTACCAAGATCAGTGGTTGCCAGGGGCTAGGGGTGGAAAAGGGGTTGTATCTACAGGTGGATCATAAACAATTTTTAGGTCAGTGAAAATATTCTTTATGATACATCATAATCTATACGTGTTATTATATATTTGTCCAAATACACAGAATATACAACACCAAGAATGAACTATAATGTAAATTATGGACTTTGGATAATTATGATGTTTCAATGCAGGTTCATCAGTTGTAACTGATGCACCACTCTGGCGAGTCACATTGCTAATGGCGGAAGTTGTGTGTGTGGGGTCAAGGAGCATGTGGGGCAATCTCTGCACCTTCTCCTCAGTTTTGCTGTAGACCTAAAACTGTTCTACAAAAGTAGTCGTCAAATAAAATAAATAAAATAAAACAAAATATTGCCACCAATTGCAAATGAGCAGCACTAGTAAATTGTATGGCATCACTCAGGTATAATTACCACGACTATTTTAGCATATCTTCTGACAGATTTTTCTCTACACGTAAATATTTTACACACACAAATGCATAAAACTTCAAAAGTTCAAGCAAAAAAGTAAAAAGTTGATTACCACAAAATTAGGATTTATATTAAACAAAAGTCCGTGAACAAAGTTATTTTTAGAATTAGAGAAAATATTTTCAATGTCTAAATTAGACAAGACAATCGTATCTACAATTTTCAAGGCACTTCTGCAAATTGCAAGAAAAAGACAGCAACAGGACAGGAACAGACAATTTATAGGAGGAACATTCAAGGTTATTAAGCACATGTTCTAATTCATTAGTAATTAGAGAAATTAAAAATAAAACAATATAAAATACACTGTACCTTTTATGCTGGAAAAATTAGTAAGCTCTGTGTTGGCAGCTGTGTGGGGTATAGGATGTCTCCTGCCTGCCCTTTTGATTATGACCCATGCACTCCTCTTCTGGAAAAGTACAGTCTGGCCAGAGCGCTACTGTGTTCATTACATATGCACACATGTCATTCAGCAATTCTGCTTGAGAAAATTTTACATTTGTCCACAAAGGACATGCACAAGGAAGTGTCCATAAAAGACACTTGATGGGAAATGGGTGGCAATCTAGGAATCTTTCATTGAGAGGGTGCAGAGGAAGATATGGTAGCTGCATACTGGAATATTATGCAGAGATGTGTGATTTGGCTACCTGTTTTGTAAATAAAGTCTTATTGCAACACAGCCACGCCCATTTGTTTATGTACTGTCGATGACTGCTTTTGTCTACAAGACAGAGTTAAGTAGTGAGACCACAGGATGCACAGAACCTAAAATATTTACTATCTGGCTCTTTCAGCCAATCCCTTTATCCCCATTAACACTGCTGGTTATTTACTTAGAGTTGACATAAATTATTGCGGATCATTCTCCTGCTTTACACAGTGGAGTAAAAGTAAGAAGTAAAAGCTAACATGTTTTGAACACTTATAGTATGTTGGCATTGTACTAAGAGCCTTATAATTTTTACTCAACTGAGTAAAACATGTACTCCATGTTACATATGAAGAAACGGAAACACAACAAAGTACAGTACACTGCCCAAATTTAAACAGTTAATGCAGTGGAAACAGGATTAGAACTGAAGTCCTTTGAGAAACCATACTCAACTCCTGAACTATAAGGTGATATATTTTCCTTAGAGGGGAAAATAAATGGTGAATAAGAACATATAGCAACAGATTAAATAACTGTCAGTATCATCACGACACAGTCAGGCTATGTTCTGTTTGGGGCCTCCAAAACAATTTTAACAAAGGGCACTGAAAGTAACTTCTTCAAAATGTGCCTCAGTAGAAGCTACCCCTGGAAAAATCAAATGATCCTCCTATTCAAGTTTACAATACTAGACTCCACCTTGGCAGGAATGAATACACTGTAATTCCCAAGTTTGGAGCAGGAATATACTGAAACAAAGGCGCTACTACTGTGATCCACTATTGTGTAACAATAGCATGAAGGTTATATGTGCTGAAAGGGACGTGAGTTATTGCTCAGTCCAAATCCTTCACTTACTAGATGAGGAAACTGAAGTCCCAAGAGGTTAAGAGAATCACTCAAATTTCACTTCCACAGTGCAAAAGCTGGGACTAGGAAAAGGTATCCTAATGTTCATTTTATTGATGGAATCATAAGGGAGTGAAGATTGGGAACATTATATATATATAAAACAAATACCAAATATAATCACTGGCACAGAACATATTAGACACTGAACAACAAATGCCTCTCTCCCTCTCTTTTTTTTTTTTTTTTTTGATTCTCCTTTTCTGTCCAACATGGCACTTCAGTTACTCCCTACTGTGGAAAGATAAAAGTCACTTACCACCATTTTGGACTTTATGATATGTTTCTTTGGTAATATACCAGTTCATTGGAGTGGCCTGAAACCATAAATAATTTGATATTCAATGAAATATATCCAAAATATAAAATAAATCCTATAGAATTCACAAAGTAGCTATAGGTCATATATAATTAGAAATAGATACAGAGCCCGAGTTTTTAATGCTCTGCCACAAACCAGATTTAAAATGGCTTTTCTTTATAATCCTTGCATAGTTATATAAACAGAAAATTTGGCACATCATTCATTTATTTATTTTCCAAGGTCATGCTGATAATTTCAGTTTGTTTTAACTGCTGAGTTTAATTGATCAGTGTTTCTGGTGCTTGAATAGGTTGCTAGCATGTAAACACTGGGTAAGGAGATAAACTGTATGCAATGGTTTGTTGTATTTGATATCTACTTAATTCTCTCTTATACTTCTCAAGAAAGCCCTCACAGGTAATACTTCTCTCCAAATTTCTGTGCAGATAAATTATTACCATGGAATAATGTATTTAATTCCATAAGAGCGTAAGAAAATGATTTTAAAGGCTATTTCAACAGAATAAAATAACCCATCCAGGTAATATTTTAAATTTTAATATTTATTTTAAAAAAATTTAAAGTTAATTGGCACTTTATCTACAATATTTAATGTTATTTTAAAGTTTAGGCTTATTAAAGAGGTAACTGTGGTCTAGTGACAAAACATTGTTTCTTGTGGTAGCAGCTTCCTCTAAATTCTTTTCTCTGTGCTTATCTT
The DNA here is from genome assembly GCF_963455315.2 of Globicephala melas. NCBI lineage: Eukaryota > Metazoa > Chordata > Mammalia > Artiodactyla > Delphinidae > Globicephala > Globicephala melas. The sequence goes on along the minus strand of NC_083329.1, from coordinate 75,682,183 downwards.
CTCTGTCAACATTGCCCCAGATATTTGAAGTGAATTCTAGGGGAAAGTTATTATCTAGAATTTTCTATATTAGGGATGGTTAATCATTTAAAATAGTACATTGCAATTCTGTGACACAATAAAGGAAATGGTCATAGCAATAGGTCTAAAAGATCAGGACACTAAAAAGGAGACAAAAGGAAAAAACTGGAGAAATTCAGCAAGCTAACTATGTGACCACGGCAATAATCTTATCCCTTATGGATATCTTTTTTCATCTATAAAGTAAAGGAATTAAAATTGACAAACTCAGGGACCCCTTTTGGCTCTAATAGTCTATGATTCTCAACTGAAAAAAAAAAAAGCCAACCGTTATTAGATTATATAGATTGTAGCAGGTGAATCAGTCCCGAGAGCATATGTTTTACTGTTGTTAATCAGTCCTTTAATCAGGTCCTCAAGTCTTCTGAGTAAATGTTCAAGTAAAACTAAGTTAAATATTCACCGTTAAGTTGGTTCTATATGCAATTCTTACTATTTTCTATTTTTTTTCATTTTTATGACGTATAAGCAAAAAAAAGAAAAGACAGATGGCTCGCTTGCTCTTTATCCAGTCTCTGGGGAGAAATTAAAGTGGGTACATGGGAGACATTTTAATTAGCAAGCAAAGCCCATACCTAACATTCCAACTGGTCTACTCCCAGGCCCATTGTTCAAGTTTCTCTGAAATAATAAGCCAACATTGGGTATGTATGTATAGTAGACTGAAAAATGGCACTCCCGAAGATATTAGGTCCTAATCCCTGGGAACTACATGTCACCTTATTTGGGAAAAAAAGAGTCTTTCCAGACGTGATTAAGTTAAAGATCTTGAGATGGGGAGAGCATCTTGGATGATCTGGATGGGCCCTAAATGCCATCACAAGTGTCCTTAATAAGGGAGAAGTAGTCTAGATTTTACAGGCAAAAGAGGAGAAGGCAATGTGAAGACAGAGGCAGAAACTGGAGTAATGTGACGGAAGACAAGCAATGCTGACAGCCACCAAAAGCTGGCAGAGGCAAAGAATCGATTTTCCCCTAGATCCTCCAAACGGAGTGTGATTTTGTCAAAACCTTCATTTCAGCTCAGTGATACTTACTTTGGACTTCTGGCCTGCAAAACTACAAGGAAAAAAAAAAATCTGTTGTTATAAGCCACTAAGTTTGTGGTAATTTCTTATACAGCATGGGAAACTAAAATAGATTTTGGTACTGGGAAGTGAGATGCTACTGTATCAAATACCTAAAAATGTAGAAGAAGCTTCAGAATTACTTAGTGGACAGATGATAAAAATGATAGACAAAACAACAGAAATGATGGACCTGACTGAAAAATCTAGATGTTTAACATCTTTATTGGAGTTTAACTGCTTTACAATGTTGTGTTAATTTCTGCTGTATAATAAAGTGAATCAGCTATATGTACACATATATCACCATAGCCCCTCCCTCTTGCATCTCCCTACCACCCTCCCTATTCCACCCCTCTAGGTGGTCACAAAGCACCGAGCTGATGCTTTGTGGTCTAGTGACAAAACATTATGCTGCTGCTTCCCACTAGCTACCTATTTTATTTGGTAGTGTATATATGCCAATGCCACTCTCCCACTTCGTCCCAGCCTACCCTTCCCCCTCCCCGTGTCCTCAAGTTCATTCTCTACGTCTGCATCTTTATTCATGTCCTGCCCCTAGGTTCATCAGAACCTCTTTTTTTTTGATACCATATATGTGTGTTAGCATACAGTATTTGTTTTTCTCTTTCTGACTTACTTAACTCTGTATAACAGTCTCTAGGTCCATCCACCTCCCTACAAATAACTCAATTTCATTACTTTTTATGGCTGAGTAATATTCCACTGTATACATGTGCATCTTCTTTATCCATTCAACTGTGGATAGACACGTTGCTTCCATGTCCTGGCTATTGTAAACAGTGCTGCAATGAACACTGTGGTACCTGACTCTTTTTGAATTATGGTTTTCTCAGGGATTCCTGGGTCATATGGTAGTTCTATTTTTCGTTTTTTAAGGAACATCCATACTGTTCTCCATAGTGGCTGTATCAATTTACATTCCCACCAACAGTGTATGAAGGTTCCCTTTTCTCCACACCCTCTCCAGCATTTATTGTTTCTAGATTTTTTGATGATGGCCATTCTGACCAGTGTGAGATGATACCTCATTGTAGTTTTGATTTGCATTTCTCTAATGATTAATGATGTTGAGCAGTCTTTCATGTGTCTGTTGGCAATCTGTATGTCTTCTTTGGAGAAATGTCTATTTAGGTCTTCTGCCCATTTTTGGATTGGGTTGTTTGTTTTTATGATATTGAGCTACTTGTAAATAGGGAGATTAATCTTTTGTCAGTTGCTTCATTTGCAAATATTTTCTCCCATTCTGAGGGTTGTCTTTTCGTCTTGTTTATGGTTTCCTTTGCTGTGCAGAAGCGTTTAAGTTTCATTAGGTCCCATTTTTGTTTTTATTTCCATTTCTCTAGGAGGTGGATCAAAAAGGATCTTGCTGTGATTTATTTCATAAAGTGTTCTGCCTATGTTTTCCTCTAAGCGTTTGATAGTGTCTGGATTTACATTTAGCTCTTTAATCCATTTTGAGTTTATTTTTGTATATGGTGTTAGGGAGTTCATTCTTTTACATGTAGCTGTCCAGTTTTCCCAGCACCACTTATTGAAGAGGCTGCCTTTTGTCCATTGTATATTCTTGCCTCCTTTACCAAAGATAAGGTGACCATATGTGCGTGGGTTTATCTCCTGGCTTACTATCCTGTTCCATTGATCTATATTTCTGTTTTTGTGCCAGTACCATACTGTCTTGATTACTGTAGCTTTGTAGTATAGTCCAAAGTCCGGGAGACTGATTCCTTCACCTCCGTTTTTCTTTCTCAAGATTGCTTTGGCTATTCGGGGTCTTTTGTGTTTCCATACATATTGTGAAATTTTTTGTTCTAGTTCTGTGAAAAATGCCATTGGTAGTTTGATAGGGATTGTATTGAATCTGTAGATTGCTTTGGGTAGTATACTCATTTTCACAATGTTGATTCTTCCAATCCAAGAACATGGTATATCTCTCCTTCCGTTGTATCATCTTTAATTTCTTCATCAGTGTCTTAAGTTTTCTGCATACAGGTCTTTTGTCTCCTTAGGTAAGTTTATTCCTAGGTATTTTATTCTTTTTGTTGCAATGGTAAATGGGAGTGTTTCCTTAATTTCTCTTTCAGACTTCTGTCATTAGTGTATAGGAATGCAAGACATTTCTGTGCATTAATTTTGTATCCTGTTACTTTACCAAATTCATTGATTAGCTCTAGTAGTTTTCTGGTAGCATCTTTAGGATTCTCTATGTATAGTATCATGTCATCTGCAAACAGTGACAGTTTAACTTCTTTTCTGATTTGGATTCCTTTTGTTTCTTTTTCTTCTCTGATTGCCATGGCTATGACTTCCAAAACTATGTTCAATAATAGTGGTGAGAGTGCCCAACCTTGTCTTGTTCCTGATCTTGGAGGAAATGTTTTCAGTTTTTCATCAGTGGGAACGATGCTGGCTGTTGGTTTGATGTATATGGCCTTTATTATGTTGAGGTAGGTTCCCCCTATGCCCACTTTCTGGAAAGTTTATATCATAAATAGGTGTTGAATTTTGTCAAAAGATTTTTCTGCGTCTATTGAGATGGTTATCATATGGTTTTTATCCTTCAGTTTGTTAATATGGTGTATCACATTGATTTGTGTATACTGAAGAATTCTTGCATTCCTGGGATAAATCCCACTTGATCATTGTGCATGATACTTTCAATGTGCTGTTGGATTCTGTTTGCTAGTATTTTGTTGAGGATTTTTGCATCTATGTTCATCAGTGATATTGGCCTGTAGTTTTCTTTTTTTGTGACATCCTTGTCTGCTTTTGGTATCAGGGTGATGGTGGCCTCATAGGATGAGTTTGGGAGTGTTCCTCCTTTTGCTATATTTTGGAAGAGTTTGAGAAGGACAGGTGTTAGATCTTCTCTAAATATTTGATAGAATTCACCTGTGAAGCCATCTGAACCTGGGCTTTTGTTTGTTGGAAAATTTTTAATCACAGTTTCAATTGCAGTGCTTGTGATTGGTCTGTTCATATTTTCTATTTTTTCCTGGTTCAGTCTTGGAAGGTTGTGCTTTTCTAAGAATTTGTCCATTTCTTCCAGGTTGTCCATTTTATTGGCATATAGTTGCTTGTAGTAGTCTCGCATCATCCTTTGTATTTCTGCAGTGTCAGTTGTTACTTCTTTTTCATTTCTAATTCTGTTGTTTTGAGTCTTCTTTTTTTCTTGATGAGTATTGGCTAATGTTTTATCAATTTTGTTTATCGTCTCAAAGAACCAGCTTTTAGCTTTATTGTTCGTTGCTGTTGCTTCCTTCATTTCTTTTTCATTCATCTCTCATGTGATCTTTATGATTTCTTTCCTTCTGCTAACTTTCTGGGTTTTTTTGTTCTTCTTTCTCTAACTGTCTTAGGTGTAAGGTTAGGTTGTTTGAGATTTTTCTTGTTTCTTGAGGTAGGATTGTATTGCTATAAACTTCCCTCTTAGAACTGCTTTTGCTGCATCCCATAGGTTTTGCGTCATCCTGTTCTCATTGTCATTTGTTTCTAGGTGTTTTTTGATTTCCTCTTTGATTTCTTCTGTGATCTCTTGGTTATTAGTAGTGTATTGTTTACCCTTCATGTGTCCGCCTTTTTTACAGTACTTTTTTCCTGTAATTGATATCAAGTCTCCTAGTGTTGTGGTCGGAAACAATACTTGATATGATTTCAACTTTCTTAAATTTACCGAGGCTTGATTTGTGACAAAAGGTATGATCTATCCCCGAGAATGTTCCATGAGCACTTGAGAAGAAAGTGTATTCTGTTGTTTTTGGATGGAATGTTCTATAAATATCAATTAAGTCTATCTTGTGTAATGTGTCATTTAAAGCTTGTGTTTCCTTATTTATTTTCATTTTGGATGATCTGTCCATTGGTGAAAGTGGGGTGTTAAAGTCCCCTACTATGATTGTGTTACTGTCGATTTCCCTTTTATGGCTGTTAGCATTTGCCTTATGTATTCTGGTGCTTCTATGTTGCATGCCTAAATATTTACAATTGTTATATCTTCTTCATATATTGATCCCTTGATTATTATGTAGAGTCCTTCTTTGTCTGCTGTAATAGCCTTTATTTTAAAGTCTATTTTGTCTGATACGAGTATTGCTACTCCAGCTTTCTTTTGATTTCCATTTGCATGGAATATCTCTTTCTGTCCCCTCACTTTCAGTCTGCATGTGTCCCTAGGTCTGAAGTGGGTCTCTTGTAGACAGCATATATACAGTTCTTATTTTTGTATCCATTCAGCCATTCTGTGTCTTTTGGTTGGAGCATTTAATGCATTTACATTTAAGGTAGTTATCGATACATATGTTCCTATTACCATTTTCTTAATTGTTTGGGGTTTATTTATTTATTCATTTTTTTGTGGTACGCGGGCCTCTCACTGTTGTGGCCTCTCCCGTTGCAGAGCACAGGCTCCGGACGTGCAGGCTCAGCGGCCATGGCTCACGGGCCCAGCCGCTCCGAGGCATGTGGGATCTTCCCAGACTGGGGCACGAACCCGTATCCCCTGCATCGGCAGGCGGACTCTCAACCACTGCGCCACCAGGGAAGCACTTGGGTTTATTTCTGTAGGTCTTTTCCTTCCCTTGTGTTTCTTACCTAGAGAATTTCCTTTATCATTTGTTGTAAAGCTGGTTTGGTGGTGCTGAATTCTCTTAACTTTTGCTTTTCTGTAAAGGTTTTAATTTTTCCATCAAATCTGAATGAGATCCTTGCTGGGTAGAGTAATGTTGGTTGTAGGTTTTTCCCTTTTATCACTTTAAATTTGTCCCGCCCCTCCTTACTGGCGTGCAGAGTTTCTGCTGAAAGATCAGCTGTTAACCTTATGGGGATTCCTTTGTATGTTATCTGTTGTTTTTCCCTTGTTGTTTTTAATATTTTTTCTTTGTATTTAACTTTTGATAGTTTGGTTAATATGTGTATTGGCGTGTTTCTCCTTGGATTTATCCTGTATGGGACTCTGGGCTCTTCCTGGACTTGATTGACTGTTTCTTTTCCCATGTTAGGGAAGTTTTCAACTATAATCTCTTCAAATATTTTCTTAGCCCCTTTTTTTTTCTCTTCCTCTTCTGGGACCCCTATAATTCGAATGTTGCTGTGTTTAATGTTGTCCCAGAGTCTCTGAGACTATCCTCAATTCTTTTCATTGCTTTTTCTTTATTTTGCTCTGTGGCAGTTATTTCCAGTATTTTATCTTCCAGGTCACTTATCCGTCCTTCTGCTTCAGTTATTCTGCAACTGATTCCTTCTAGAGTATTTTTAATTTCATTTATGGTGTTGTTCATCATTGTTTGCTCTTTAGTTCTTCTAGGTCCTTGTTAAAATTTCTTGTATTTTCTCCATTCTCCTTCTGAAATTTTGGATCATCTTTGCTATCATTACTCTGAATTCTTTTTCAGGTAGACTGCATTTCCTCTTCATTTGTTTGTTTTGGTGGGCTTTTACCTTTCTGCTTCATCTACTGCATACTTCTGTCTTCTCATTTTGTCTACCTTACTGTTTTTGGGGTCTCCTTTTTGCAGGCTGCAGGTTCATAGTTCCCGTTATTTTGGTGCCTGCTCCCAGTGGGTGAGGTTGGTTCAGTGGCTTGTGTAGGCTTCATGGTGGAGGACACTGGTGCCTGTGCTCTGGTGGTTGGGGCTGGTTCTTGTTTTCTGGTCACCAGGGCCATGTTCGGTGGTCAGTTTTGGGGTGTCTGTGAACTTAGTATGACTTTAGGCAGCCTCTCTGCTAATGGGTGGGGTTGTGTTCCTTTCTTGCTAGTTGTTTGGCATGGGGCGTCCAGCACTGGAGCTTGTCCGTTGGGTGGAGCTGGGTCTTAGTGTTGAGATGGTGATCTCTGGGAGCGCTCTCTCTGATTGATATCATGCGGGGCCGGGATGTTTCTGGTGGTCCAATGTCCTAGGCTTGTCTCTCTCACATCGGAGGCTCAAGCCCGACACCCGGCTGAAGCACCAAGACTCTGCTAGCCACACAGCTTGGAAGAAAAGGAAGGAAAAAAAAAATACCGAACAGATAGAACCCCAAACCAAATGGTAAAAGCAAAACTAAACAGAAAAAATCCAAAAAGAAACATACACACACACTCATAAAAAGGAAAAAACAAACAAAAAAGAACAGACGGAACCCTAGAACAAATGGTAAAACTAAACCTAAACTGACAAAATCACACAAAGAAAGATATACATACACACAAAAAGAGAAAAAAGGAAAAAAAAAAATTTAAAGTTAAAAGAAAAAGGAAGAGAGCAACCAATCCAATAAACAAATCCACCAATGATAACAAGCACTAAAAACTAAATTAAGATAAGCAGAAAACCAAAAACAAATCAGATGGAGAAAGCAAACCCCAGGTCTACAGTTGCTCCCGACCTCCACCGCCTTAATTTTTGGACCACTCTTTGTCTATTCAGGTATTCCACACATGCAGGGTTTATCAAGCCAATTGCAGGGATTTCATCTGCTGCTCCTGAGGCTGCATGGAGAAATTTCCCTTCCTCTTCTCTGTTCGCACAGCTCCTGGGGTTCAGCTTTGGTTTTGGCCCCACCTCTGCATGTAGGCCTCCCTCAGGCATCTGTTCCCCATCCAGACAGGAGGGGTTTAAAACAGCGGCTGGTTAGGACTCTCTTGCTCACTCAGGCTGGGGAGAGGGAGGGTTACGGTGGTCATACTGTAATGCAGGCTGAGCCTGCGGTGGCAGAGGCCAGCATGACGTTGCAACAGCCTGAAGTGCACCCTGTGTTCTCCCAGGGAAGTTGTCCCTGGGTCACGGGACCCTGGCAGTGGCATGCTGCACAGGATCCCAGGGGGGTGTGGGTAGTGACCTGCACTTGCAAACAGGATTCTTGGTGGCAGCGGTGGCAGCGTTAGCAGTTCATGCTCAACCCTGGGGTCCGAGCTGATAGTCATGGCTCACACCTGTCTCTGAAGCTCACTTAGGCGGTGCTCTGCGTTCTATGGGCACACAGAGCAGGAATCCCCTCTCCTCGCATAACCCCAAAGAGTGGTTTCTTGCCTCACTGGCAGGTCCAGACTTTTTCCAGAACTCCCTCCTGGCTAGCTGTGGTGCACTAGCTGCCTTCAGACTGTCTTCACACAGCCAAGTCCAGTCCCCTCCCTGCCTAAATAGACTATTGATAATCTATTAGATTATCAATTAACATCTATCAGATGTTAAAGACTCTGCCAGTGAGGGCTCAGGAGGAAGTGAAGAACACAGTAGAGAAAGACTCTATCATCTTAGAGAATACACATGTCATAATAGAATGTTGGTAGAAATATGAACATTAAAGGTGTTGTCATTGAAGGCTCAGAAGGAAATAAGGAAAATGTTATTGGAAACTGGAGTAAAAAGAGACCTTTTTTATATTGTGGCCAAAAAAGTCTGACTGAATTGTGTCCTACAGTTGCTGAAAAGCAGAATTTGTAAGTAATAAACTTGGATATTTAGCTGAAGAGATTTTTAAGCAAAGTGTTGAATATGCATTCTTGCTTCTTCTTGCTGCTCATGGTAAAACGTGAGAGGAAAAAGATAAGTTGAGGAAAGGACTATTGGGGAAAAAGTAACCATCGCTTGCTGATACTGAAAGTGCTGAACCTAACAGACTGCAGAAGATGCTAAAATTAGGACATTCACTTTTAGGGAAGCATGTTCTGGAGGGAAGGCCAACCTTTTGCTAGTGGTGAAGAAATTAGGCATGGACCCACTCAGCCATCTCAACAAAAACCAGGAATAGAGATGTGATTATCTAGGAAAGATCTGTGGTCAACCCTCTTGTCTAATGCTGTTAATTCTCATAACATACACAGGAGACTTTTAGGTTTTGGGGAATGTCATATCAGCAGAAATATTACCAGTTTAACCTGATCAGGGCAGAGACAATATGAAGTGAAAAAAAACTGTCAGAATTCTAAAATTCTACAGGCATGAAACAGGTTTATAAAACCAATCTGCTGCAAACACGTGCTACACTTCAAGAAAATGAAAGAATGACTCTGAGGGCAAACACCTGAGCTGTTGGTACAGAGGGCAGAACTGTAAGCCACAGAGGATTAATTTCTAGGCCTTGAAACCTAATGGAATTTTCCCGATTGGATTTTAAAATTGCTTGAAACTGATGACATCTTTCTTTTTTTTTTTTTTTAATTTTCTCCCTTTTAGAATGGGAATGGCTATAACTGCTGTACTATACATGCCCCACTATTGTATTTTGGGAATAGATAACTTGTTTTCTAGCTTCAGAGGTCTGCAGTTGGGGAAGAATTTTACCCCATAATGAATCATACCCAGAGTCTCACCCATACTTGACTGAATTATTTAGATGATGTTTGAGACTTTAGAGCTAATGAAAATTAGACAGGACTTTAGACTTGAGTTGATACTATAATGGGTTGAGATTTGGGGGGAAGTTGGGATGGAATGAAAGCATTTTGCAAGAGGGACAGATGTGACTCATTGGAAAGGAGATAATAAACTGTGAAAGGCTAAAAAAATGGTCTCCTCAACATACTGGGTCCTAATCTCTGGAACCTGTTTAAGTGTTACCATATTTGGGAAAAAGTCTGTGTAGATGTAATTAAAATAGGGCTCTTGAGATGGGAAGATTATCCTGGATTAGCTGGGTGGGCCCTAAATGCAATAGTAAGTATCCATATAACAGAGAAGCAAAGAGATTTCACTGCACACAGTGAATTAGATGATGTGAAGACAGAGCAGAGAGGTTTAAAAATTGGAATGATGTGGCAAAAGACAAGGAATGCTGGAAGTCACTAGAACTGGAAGAAATAAGGAACAGATTATCTTCTAGAGCTTCTGGAGAGAGTACAGCACTGCCAACACTTTGATTTCAGCACAGTGATACTTAATTCAAACTCCTGGCCTCCAAAACTGTGAGAGAGAGGATACATTTCTATTGTTTTAAGCCACCAAGTTTGTGACAATCTGTTACAATAGGCATAAGAAACTAACAGAATGTATAAAGAATCAAGTGATTCAATAAGGTTAGACAGAGAATAAATGCTGAAATGTGATGGTACCCCCAAGCACATTTCCAATCCCTAAATCTATATTTGCACCTCCAGAACACCTGGGACTAACTCAAAGGAGAAGGTAAGGAGCTAGGTAGGCTGGAATAGACTGGAATAGACTTTCTAATTAGACCCACATTGTTAATTTTGTTTCCGAGTGATTCTGGTAATTTAGAGAATCTCTGTCCTGCAACAGACTTCAGGAGGTCATTCTGTGAGTAGCAATTCATAGTGTGAGCTTACGGCATTTGTGGGACTTCAGGGAAGAATGTTTCTGGAGACCAGACTGGAAAGTTTTTTTTTTTTTTCCCTTACCTTTTTAGAAACCAGAGTCTGACCCAACTTCTCAAAAAAATTATCAGAATAGATTTGTTAAATTTCTTTATGTGTCTAGGACTATATGAAATATATTACAGATAGATTTACATGAACTGAAAAAAGTTTCTATTTATTTACAAGCTACAAGAAATAACCTAAATGAAGACATATAATCATTTGATGATATGAGAGAGACTGTTAGCTGTTTACCAAAAAAAAAAAAAAAAAGCCAAATCTATTTCTTCTTCCTCTGAATATGCCTAGATTACATTTGCCTGATTTAATTGAAATTAGATATGCCATTAACTCATGACACCAAGTTCTACCCAGTTTAATGTGAGTGGAAATGATATGCATTTTTTTTTCTGTTCTTCCCTTGTTCTCTTCTTCTACTGGTTGGATGCAGATCAGGATGAGAACTTTAAGGATGCTGGAGGCACAAGGTGGACAGAACCTAGGTCTCTAAATCCCTGTGTGGAGGAAAACCACTGATGACCGGGAACATCTGCATCAGACTATCATAAAGCAATACACTTCTATTGTAATGAGCCGCACACATATTTTTGGTCTATTTGCTGCTGCAGTCTCGCTTACTCTATTTAAGATAGAAATAGGCATCTTGAAGTGAGATGCTGCTCTAATAATAGAGATATAAGACACTGGCGTACTGCTGGATGACTGGAACTGTTGAAATGGATAGCATACTCTGAAATTTAACAAAGCTTGGTCTTGCATTAGGTGCAACAGTCACCTGTACTAACTTTACTAACTTACGTGGCAGATCATGTGACTGCTTGCAGCTCTAGAAAAAGTGGCTGGGAATGTGTAGCATTGACTTTGGCTTCCTGCTTTTAGTTAAGATATTCCATGTAAGGTGAACTCAAGCAAAAATTTGCAGGTTTGAGGGCATATACAGAAGGGAAAATGGAAAGTTGGGGTATTTCCTTGCACAGCTGGAGAACCAAATGCTCCTAATTCCCAAACAGTGGGAGCTAAGGCTGTTTCCTCTCCTTCCCAGCCTATGTTTCAGATGGTTTTGAGACAAGAGCTAGAGAGGCAGAGATAGGGCAAGGAATCAGAAAAATAATGGAGACACAATATCTATTTCTAGAAAGAAAATTTGACGATGGAGAATAGCACATGGAACTGATTGGAAGTACTAGTTATGAAATGTACTACACTTTAGAAGGAATTACATTGCCAAAGAGACCACAAGCCTGGCTTTACAATCTTTTGACAGCTCAAGCCTCCATACTTGCACAAACTCACCTGGACAGCTCATGAACATGCAGATTCCTGGGTTCTACCACTAAGGATTCTAAGTGGCAGGCAGAATAATGCCCCTACCTCCACCTCAAAGATATCCAAGTCTTAATCCTTGAAACTGTGATTTTGCATCGCAAAAGGGCTTTACAAAGGTGATTAATTTAAGGATCCTGAGATGGGAAGATAATCTTGGATGATTCAAGCAGGTACCATGCAATCAAAAGAGTCCTCATAGGTGGAAGAGGGTGACAGGAGGGTTAGAGAGAGCTTTGAAGATGCCACTTTGCTGCCTTCAAAGGTGGAGGAAGGGGCATGTACCAAGAATGTGTGTAGCCTCCAGAAGCTGAAAAGGCAAGGAAATGTATTCTCACTGAAAACCTCCAAAAGGAATGTGGTCCTGATAACACGTTGGCACTTTGGTCCTACTTTAGCTCTTACTGTGCTTCTCATACTCTACAGGATTGGCTCAGGAAGACTGGCCCAAAAGTACAAAAAGAGCTCAACAGTAGATTCAGAAGCAGCATGATAAGGAAGGAAAATAAAGGGAAAGTAAGACAAGGGCCAACTGTGAAATGGGGTGGGCTCTGAGAACACTGCCTCTGGGCCTCTCTGGTTTTAGGATCCTTTTAAGTGGTTTACTCCTTGAAAAGGTGTAAAACATGCATCTGTAAAATAATTCCCACTTGGGCTTTTTGGGGATTTCCATGGAGGAATGGTGAGACACATATAAAACAATAGATAAGTTTCAGTACATTAGATTCAATATTGATAATTTCAAAGTGAAGGTAAAAATTGTTAAAAGAAGCACATCAAGAGGAAACTATGAGTTTTCATCCATAAAACAGGTATTGAGCACTTCCTAACAATTTTTAATAAAACAAAAGTGACCCCTAAGTAAAGAGAATTTCCATCCTTCCGTCCAGAACTTCCCTCTTTTCTCTATAACTGTTTTCCTTTTGATTTCCCTATCCTACAATATTTGTTAATGACATTACTATAGTCTAAGTTGCCCAAGCATGATGCTTAGAAGTAATTTATTATTGACTTCTCCTAAACCTGTACTATCAAAAAAAAACCCAATCTGCTCCTTATGTCTGTAACAGCAACCCCATGCCAAAAGCATGCATGTTTGTACTCACAGACACATGCATGCTGCCTCTCCTTTACATTTCCACACTATCATCATCCAACCCTTTATTATCACTTTCATGTGGACCCAGACACAAGCCTACTGCTTGATGGCTTCTCCTTATAATAATCTATTGTTTATGCCACCGTTAGTCTAAGTCCACAAAGCCAGGTATGTTCGTTTTACTCAGTGATCTGAAGACTCCAATAACTCCCTTCTGCTTATAAATTGAAGATTAAACCCTTTTCCCATACATTTAAGATCCTCTACCATCTGAACCTAATTGCCTCTTCTAACTTCATCTCTCATAATAGTTCCTAAAATATAGGTAACATTGTACCAAATTTGATGACACTTAAGTTCAACCAAAATTTCTTTCCTATCTCTTTGCATTTTCTTAAGTCACTGATTAAATGTCCCAATCTTCTCCTTTAACCTTTAGAACTGTCCTCATTGTTTAACATACCTTAGGTGTCACCTCCTCCATGAAAATTTTCCAATTTCCATTTATGTGAAAGAATAGTACTCCATTGGCACCAATCAGATGGTTCTTAATTATTCTTGCTTCCATAATAGTTGCTTGTATAGTTGTCTTATATCCTTTAATGGATTGTAACCTCTTTTTGGACAAGCACCAGTCTTAATCACTTTAAAATCCATCAATGAGCTTAACGGCTTGCACAAAAAGCTTAATAAATATTTGTTGAGTAAGTTAGTTGTCGGATAAGTAAATGAGTAAATGTTTGAGTGAATTTAATGAAGGCTGGAATTTTGTATCAGCAGCCAGTGTTTAGGCATTATAATCATAAGTATGTAGGCATGTGGATACATTATATATAGCGTGCATATATATCCACACACATACACATATGTATTTGGATATACACATATATCTCCACACACATATTTCTATATATTAATATATACATACATGCATGCACACACATACATACATATATAATTTTTTTTTTTTTTTTTTTTTTGCAGTACGCGGGCCTCTCACTGTTGTGGCCTCTCCCGTGGCGGAGCACAAGCTCCGGACGCGCAGGCTCAGCGGCCATGGCTCACGGGCCCAGCCACTCCGCGGCAGGTGGGATCTTCCCGGACCGGGGCGCAAACCCGCGTCCCCTGCATCGGCAGGCGGACTCTCAACCACCGCGCCACCAGGGAAGCCCATACATATATAATTTTAAGGTCACATGCACTGAAGATGATCAGATTTTTTAGAAGTTATAGAACTTATATTTTAAAAATAACATGCATTTTATATAGGTAATGTTAAATTTTTAATAAATTGATTTTGATAATAGTCTGAAAATACATACACATTTTAAATAGTTTATTCCCTTTTGGATGGTGTCTTTTAAACACACGCAAAGAATCACACCAAAGACACTGGAATTGAGAACACATTGCTCTCTGTCCCTGCATTCTCACTTGCTCTTGATTAGGGATGGAGCTCACGTATTAATCACTTTTTTTCCCTCTCCTTGTGGAAAGCGCAGCAGTCGTAGCAAATAATGATGTATCACTGAGGTAAGTGAAGTTGAAGCAAATGTATAGCCCATTATGACAGTAATAGTCCAGAGGGATAATGCAGTTTTGATATAATAAATATCAAGAGATTATTGTTGTTCTGTGTCACAGCAAAGGTAAAGTCCCCATTCTAAAGCTGGGCTTATAGCCTTGTTTATTACCTCCTTTGCCATTTTGGCATTCAGTTTACTATGTAGTGATTGTCTAATACAATGAGAAACAGAAAATCTTCCACTGAGCAATGTCATGCTGTCACCTAGCTCTTTCCAGGGAGAATTTAGGATCTGATGAAGTTATTAAAATGAAGTAGCATTGTTACATATTAGAATATAGTGAATATATAGAATTTTTCTCAGCTCTGTTGCATGAGTAGCAGGACAAAATCTCAGACTTTGCCCCTAGAAGAACGATTTACATATACGACTCAGTTTTCTGAATGTTGTATCCTACCTCCTCTTACCTACTTCAAAATAGACGACCTAAAACAACGAAACAGGATATGAGAGAGAATACGTGTCTTAATTAAGTAAAGCAAGAAACACTGAAATAGAAAACAGATCAAGTTTACCCTTACTTTGAATTGCTATTTCACAGAGATGCAAAACAATTTTACATTCTTTATTATGGAGATGGACTGTAAACTGTTCACTCCTTTAGACCAAATCTCCTAGGGTCTCTGGAATTTTGTAACCATAAGGCATTTACATGCTCTGCCAGTCCAACCTGAAACTGAGGCTTCAACCCCTCAGGAAGCATTCATTAGCATTATAAATTAGCCAGGGTCTAAAACATTCTCTGACATAAATCGTACCAATGTTTTCTTAGGTCAGTCTTCCAAGGCAACAGAAATAAAAACAAAAATAAACAAATGGGAGATAATCAAACACACAAGCTTTTGCACAGAAAAGGAAACCATAAAAAAACAAACCAAAACAAAACAAAAAGACAGCCTATGGCATGGGAGAAAATATTTGCAAATGATGTGACCCACAAGGACTTAATCTCCAAAATATACAAATAGCTGATACATTTGACAACAGAAAAACCCAATGGAAAAATGGGCAGAAGACCTTAAGAGACATTCCTCCAAAGAAGACATACAGATGGCGAGTAGGCAAATGAAAAGATGCTTAACATCACTAATTATTGGAGATATGCAAATCAAAACTATAGTGAGGTACCACTTCACACCGGCCAGAATGGCCATCATTAAAATGTCTACAAATAACAAATGCTGGAGAGAGTGTGGAGAAAAGGGAACACTCCTACACTGTTGGTGGGAATGTAAATTGGTGTAGCCACTAAGGAAAACAGTATGAAGGTTCCTCAGAAAACTAAAAATAGAGTTACCATATGATCCAGCAATCCTACTACTGGGCATATACCCAGACAAAACCATAATTCCTAAAGATACGTGCACCCCTATGTTCACAGCAGCACTATTTACAACAGCCAAGACATGGAAACAATCTAAATGTCCACCGACAGAGGAATGGATAAAGAAGATGTGGTACACATATATATATATTATATATATATATATATATAATATATATTATATATATATAATGGAATACTACTCAGCCATAAAAAAGAACAAATTAATGCCATTTGCAGCAACATGGATGCAACTAGATATTATCATACTAAGTGCAGTAAGTCAGAAAGAGAAAGACAAATACCGTATGATATGACTTATATGTGGAATCTAAAATATGACACAAATGCACTTACCTACAAAACAGAAACAGACTCACAGACATTAAAAACAGACTTCTGGTTACCAAGGGGGAGGGGGGAGAGAGAGGGATGGACTGGGAGTTTGGCCTTAGTAGATGCAAACTATTACATTTAGAATGGATAAACAACAAGGTCCTACTGTATAGCACAGGGAACTATATCCAATCTCTTAGGATAAACCATAATGGAGAAGAATATTAAAAAAAGAATGTGTATTTGTGTATAACTGAGCCACTTTGCTACACAGTGGAAAATAGTACAACATTGTAAATCAACTGTACTTCAATTGGAAAAAAAAAAAGGATAAAAAAATATAGGGATCCTCTGGTGGCCTAGTGGTTAGGATTCCAGGCTTTCACTGCTGTGGCCTGGTTTCAATCCCTGGTCAGGGAACTGAGATTCCACAAGCCATGCACGGAGGCCAACAACAACAAAAAAGGGTTTAAAAAAAACTTTAGTCAGGCTCTCAATTTTTGTGTCAATTTACTTGTATTTTAGTCTCTCTTTACTTGAGAAGTAACTTGAAACATTTTATAATATAAACACACACATGAAAGTTGAAAATAAAGACTGAAGTCAAGAAAATATTGAAGGAAAAAATGTAATAAAAGAAATATCAGAACATCCAAAGTTTCACCAGGCAATGAAGAATACATGTGACAGATCATCTTTTCCCTTGTGGAAGAGGATGCAGAATGAGGGGGAGTTCAGAGATGTTGGTAGCAAATAGATTTTAGCAGAATCTGAAACAGGCAAGTTGTAAGACAAAATGCTACTAATGTTTACACCAATTCTTTATTTTCTCTTTATTATCTCTCAGTATTTGGTTACCTCTTTTAATGGAAACATCCTGCTTGCCTAGGTTCAGGCATGGTGAACCAAGGGTATAGCAGTAGTGACAGGATAAAGTCTGAAATATCTAGTCATTTCTCTCTTCCTATGTCCAGGGCCTGCTTTCAGATTTAACGAGAGGGTCTGAATGTCCTTGTGTTGTTGAAGGTCACATTCCCCCAGAGGGAGAAACACTACCACAAAGAGATTGATAACAGAAAGTTATTACCTCTGAATTTCCTGGCAACCAACACAGAGAAACATGACTTGCTGAAGAGTTATTTAATCCGATACAATGCACGAAACTACTTTAGAAGGGGCAAATCTTTACTGCACTATACTCTAAAAGGATTTACTTTCTATTTTATTTAATTATAAGAAGGATTCTAAATATCAAAATTGGCAATATATCCAAAGGCAGGTGTGCAGAAGATGCAAACATCTTGTCTGATTTTTGTTTTAAAGAAAATTAAGTCTAGAGTCATAATGTTAAATTATGATTGCCTAACCTTCTTCTTATCTGTGATTATTGGATACATCTTAAACACCCTTTCTTCCAGGCATGTGTTTACCAGGTACTTTAAATGGTCTTTCTCAAATATTAATTATCCCCACTCTACTTTGAGATAACCTGTTTATAAGATGCAAAAGAAATTAATTGAGAAATAAACATTCCTTAATTATAAAAATGAATACACATAAAAATATTAGAGAAAATGGGAGAAAAAGAAACAGATGGGAAGCAGTCCTAATAATAATTACACTTAAACTTTTTGTTGTCACACGATATTCCTTTCTCCAAGTCTGCTATTTTTCTCTTAGAAATCTTCCTGGTACAGCATACTCTAAGGAATAATAATAGTTCCAAAGAGCTATGGACAATATGTATTTTGGATGTGTTGGTTATTTCTGAGAGGGTACTTCCTTATTACACTGGCTCTTAGCATCACTATTATCTGAAGCCCATTTAGATGAATATTCTTTCTTTGGATTCCTCAGAATCCTACAATAGGATGGATCCTTAGAAGCTGCATTAAAATGTAACAGCTCCCCAGCCCTTTATCTAGAGTCTCCACACATGAACATAAATAAAGTCAGTTTAAAAGGTCATCAATACAATGTCACATCTAAAACTTTCCTTTGTGTCAAGCTATTATTTCTTAAAGACCATAAATATTGGGGTGACCACACAGTAACAATTATTTGGTAAGGGCTGTATTATGCTTTTGACATAGCACGGGGTTAATGACATTATTATGCCAAAGGTATCTAAAAAGAAAACCAAAATTTTTGTCAGAGTAGATTCTCTCATCAACAGATTTCCTAATAAATTTAGTTTTCCCTCAAGATAGTGAGCAGTGGGATACTGATTTCATGCTAATTTTGACTTTGATTCCTCTATGCCATTAATTTATTCATCAGCAGTGACATGCCCTGAACTTCACAGTAAAGCCAAAGGTCTCGAGAGATTGAGTTAATTAGGTCAATGGGAAGGAGAATATATAAAGCTCAGTGTGCCAGCTCCTTTAAAATAGTGAAGAGCCCATAACTAACCCCACTTATTTTAAAGATAATTATGAGTTTTTCTTAGTGTTTACTTTCTGGGATTGATTGTGTGATATATTATTGAAAAAAGTTGGAATAGCTGCTGTTTCTTTGCAAAATCCTCCCAGTAAAGGGGAGTATTTACAGAAGTTGTTATTGGTGGTCACAATAAATATCATTTTTCTTTTGTTCCATTTTTCCCTCCAGTGGACAATATATTACTTATGAATGGGTTTCAAGTGTGAAAGATTTGGGTATAGTCTGTGTGTGTGTGTGTGTGTGTGTGTGTGTGTGTGTGTGTGTACAGTAAAGAATTTACTGTCCATGGAGAGCTCTGGTCTTTGGCCTTGGCCTTTGGGAGGTAATCTCTGAACCCTTGGAACGTCATTCCTGATATGAATGTAACAATATGATTTAGGGTAGGAGCTGGCCACCCACACCAGATAGTCTAACAGTATGATTTAGGGTGGGAACTTTGGGCCACACAATATCAGCTCAACCTTTAGGGGCTGGATTCAGAGATGACCACGTGGGTGGTCAACTATGCCTAAGTGATGGAACCCCAGTAAAGCCTGGGCACCAGGGCTTGTGTGAGCTTCCCTAATTGGCATCACTCAGTACTTATTTTCACACAATGATGCCAGGAAAATGATGCTGACCCCTGACTCCACTCTTAGAGGACAACTTGACCTTGAAGCTTAAATTTGGGAAGATTGCTCAAAGGAACTTTAGTGCCAAAAGTACTTGTAAGTTTTGCTGTGCAGGAAAAAACTCCAAAGTAAACAGTTTGACCTTGGTATCAATCTGCATCCCACTTGTATTCTCATTCCTACTTCCTGTTATCCAACTCAGGGGTCTATGCATGCATGTGGCTCATGGGACACTGCATGCCAGACCTGTCACCACAGCATCATTCCATATCATGAAAATAATTCCCATATATATTCAAAGCATATTGTAGCTTATCAGGTAATTTAAACCTAATTGTTAATTAGATGACAGGTGAGTGTGCTATTCTCTCATGGCAATTTATACTTATGGAACAATAATGCCTTCAGTTGAAGAAATGAACATTGAGATTCCAGACACCATAATTTCAGGCAGATGGGAAGAGATGCTTCTGATGTTTGTTCTTCGTTTGTCAAATATTCTCAGTTCTTCTTCTGGGCATGTCGTAGGTTCGCTTTTCTATACCTATTGGGGCTGAGTGGGGCCATGTAACATGTTGGAGTTGCACATTTTAGAGCCACGCATCGCTTTTCTGCTGGAGCACTGAAATACCAGTGTAACACTGCAGAAATCTCTCTCCCTCTCAGGTGTTGGCTGCCTCTTCAGAGTGAGTTCCTGAGGGACTATAATAAACAGCACACCACTTCTCACCTACAATAAACTGGAAATGGGAACTAGAAATAAAACTGTTTTTTCAAGGCACCAAGCTTTTTGGTCTGTTTGCTTGCTCAGCGTAATCTAGCCTGTCCTGAATAAGAGTGTGCGTGGGTACGTGATGTATGAGAGCGGGGGCAGTATTTAACCTTCCAGAAAGTCAGCTTCCTCACCCATGAAAGGGTGGTGATGACAGTTATCTGGCTCATGGGGCTGCTGAAAGAATCATCACAATATGTACAAAGTGGTTAACCTGGATTTCAACACGCAGTAAGTATCCGACAGCTATTAGTCATTAATATGGCGCCATCTGATATTACAGCAACTCTTTACGGATAAGCTATCACAGAAAGTTTATACCACACATCTAATCATGCATGAATCCATCATTTCTAACATCAAATCATTAATACATATAAAAATACTAATATCGGGCTAAGATAGCAGTGCTAAGTAAGGAGATGTATTGATAAACCTCAGATTTTTCTGAGCTTTATGGATAGACTGACCCTTTGAATCATCCACACCCATTCTGTTCTCATTAAGAAGCAGCGCCACAAAGTGAGAAGCTTTAGAAGCAGGTATTCAAAAGCAGCTCCCTGAATTAACAGTTTTGTGATGCTGGGAGTTACTTAAATTCTCTGACAATTAGATTCCTCATTTTCAAGTTCCAGCGGACTCACAATCTGTCTGACAATCCATATCTAACGATCTATCTATTTATCTCTCTAATACTAACCTGTTTAATTTGCCCAGAAGATCTCCTTTCTCCTGAAAACAACCCCCACGTTATTTTCTTGGAACTATTCCTCTCCTGAGTCCAAACAGATGATTCCAGTGGGCCCCCACCAATCACAGAAGCCATCTTCCATTCTACTTCTCCCCTGCCATCCTGGCCACGCAGATGGCATACTCCCCAGGATGAATCAGTCTTTGACCTAGATTTTTCATATTAGAATTAATAATGGAAGAAAGTCTCTTCATACCTGATGAGAGTTAGAAAGATGAGCCCAGAGTTGCCAGCAGCCAAGGGCCCCAACTTCACGGGAAGAGCTGCTCAGAAAATAAAGCCTTTCCCACAAGGCTAGATGAGAGTTGGAGAGTAGCCTGATGCTGTGTGTTTCTCCATTTTCAATTATTCTTGAGCTCCTGGGACTCCCCTAACTTGACCTCAGGATGTTTATGTGAGCCAGTACAGTCCCTTTTTGCCTCAGCTAATTTGTTAGAGTTCTATTTTTATTTGTCTGTTTTAATTTTTTAAAAATAATTGTTTTAATTATTTTTAACCAAATGAATTCTGACTACTGTTCTTTAGTCCCTAATTTATAGTGACTGCTCAATGAATTTTACTTTTCTCCGATGTTTCCTTTCCTCTAGCTATTTCATAATTTTATGTAGAACAGCAGTTTCTAAAGAATGGTATACTTTCAGGGGACCTCCAAGGTCAAAACTGGGAATTATTTGCTCTTTTTATTGTGCTGGATTTACACTGATGGTTCAGAAACAGTAGTGGTGAAAACTGGTGGTGCGTAAGCACAAATCAGGACAGTGGCACCAGACCGTATAAGCAGCCATTGTATATTTTCCTCCACACACTCGCAGGAAAAAAAGAAGAAAAAAAAAGCTAGTTAGCTAGTTTCATGTAAGAATGTCCTTGATGAGGCAGTAGAAATTACTAATTTTATTATATTTTGATCCTTGAGTCATACTTTTTTAATATTGACTACATGCTTTTTTTTTTAATGTTCTAGATGATAAAATGGGAAGTTTACATTAAGTACTTCTGCTGCGTACCCAAGTACAATGGTTTTCTTAAGGAAGAGCACTTATAAGACTGAGCTGCAAGCTGCACTTGCCACTGTATTTCCTGAAACACCGTTTTTCTTGAAAGAACAACTGATAGACAAACTATAGGTATTCAGATTTGGCTTGTTGCTTTAAGGAAAAAACTGATAAAATTCAATCTTAACAGCAAAAAATGGAATTCTGGAAGACTGTATCTGCCACTGTGAACTCAACAGCTTCTCAATAAATACTAGTGACTTTCTGATGAGATCAGTGGTAATATTAACAAATGTAATTTTTGTTATTGAATAAGGAAATGTGTCAACATGTAGAAGATCTGCATAACACAAGTAAGCCAATATTTCCAAATGGCCAATCTGTGATTTTACAAAATGATTCATGGGTACGAGTTCTATTCACAGTGCAAGACAGATCAATGGATTTTAAGGTAACTGACTATGAAAAGTTTATTAGTATAATTTTAGATTTGTCATTGCAACAGACCTTTAAACCTGCCACCTGTAGAATTTTTATGTAGAATTAAAGAAGAATAACCACAATTATCTGTAAAGGCCATTAAAAAGCTCCTCTTCGTTCCAGTTACCCATCTGTGCCAAGGCCAGATTTTTTTCCATATATTTCAGGCAAAAAACATAGTGCAACTGCTTGCATATAGAAGCAGATATAAGAATGTAGTTGTGTTCTATTAACCAAGAAATAAAAAATTTTCAGAAATATAAAGTAATGCCACTCTTCCTATTATTTTTTCTTGTTTAATAAACATAATTATTTCATAAAATGTTATTTACATTACTATGTTATGTGTGTATCTTTTAAATGAATTAAGACTAGTATTTTAAAAATATCTCAGTTTAAATTTAAAATATGGTAAATACTGACAGATAAAACCTATGTAAAATAAGCTCTATGGGATTCCCAAGAATATCTGAGTGTAAAGGTGTTCTGAGGCCACAAAGTTTGTGAAACACAGACCTGGAATGTTCCTTGTCTGTCTGTTCATTCATCTGATGCATTTCTAATGGTCAGAAGTACATTCTTTTTTTTATTTATTATTTTTTTTAATTTTTGGCTGTGTTGGGTCTTCGTTGCTGCATGCCGGCTTTCTCTAGTTGTGGCGAGCGGGGGGTACTCTTTGTTGAGGTACACCGGCTTCTCACTGCGGGGGCTTCTCTTGTTGCAGAGCATGGGCTCTAGGTGCGTGGGCTTCAGTAGTTGCGGCACACAGGCTCTAGAGCACAGGCTCAGTAGTTGTGGCGCACGGGCTTAAGTTGGCTCCACGGCATGTGGGATCTTCCCGGACCAGGGCTGTGTGGGATCTTCCTGGACCAGGGCTCAAACCTGTGTCCCCTGCATTGGCAGGCGATTCTTAACCACTACACCACGAGGGAAGTCCCAAAAGTACATTCTTATACCTGTATACATTTGTTCCTGCCTGGAATAATGTTCCCTTCACTTTTGTACCTTAATGAATTCTTCTGATTATTAAAGACTCAAATAGAAGTTTATTTTCCCAGATTCTCCCCTTTATTTTCATAATTATTTTTACAAATTTCTATTATAAAATTGCTGCATTCAATTTTTTTTTTCCATGTCTGAGGCCTTACTAGTCTGTGAGATCTTGAAGAGCAGACACTCTCTTTTAATGTATCAGTACCTAGAAAAAGGTTCAGACCATCGTAAGTACTCCATGCAAACTTCCTTCTAGAAGGACTGAATTTTTAGGCTCTTTTAAAAGAACTTCATGCTCTTTTACTCCCCTGCCATAGATGATCATGACATTGGCAAAGTCAAGTACTTCTACCAGCAAGCTAGATGCAAGGAATTGAGGTTTATGGCCAGGCTTCAAAGGGAAACCAATCACAGAAGGAGAGATACTATATTGTGGCTTGAGGGAATCTGGAGATCTCTAAAGATTTCCAATATTTTTTAGGTGCCTATAAGAGGCAATATCCACTTTCCACTGACCATCTTTACCCGTGAATTTACAACACACTGAAATAATCCTCAAAGACTCAGTTCAGTTAATGAAAAGAAAACTGCCAGCTGGCATTATCTGCTGAAAGCAACAGAGACACATGGCATGAGGGCTTTTCCAAAATTTTTCTAATTGGATAAAAGTGGGAACATTTCTCAAGATTAATAAGGGTGTCAAATCATGTCCAGCTGGCAACCCCAAGATCTCACCAAGTGTTTAATCATACAACATGTGAGCATCAAAACAATGTTACGTAGTGTCCTGGAGACTCTGCTTCATGGAAGGTAGTTCGTCTCCTGGGCTACCAAGCCTACTTTTACCTGTGATTGGTGACCATTGCCTAAGCTAAAAATGAGAGCCTGTTCAGTATAAAGGCTTATCCAAAAGAAGCAAATATTACTTATAACCACAAGCCAACCTGACATCTTCCATGCTGTTCCCATCTGCTTCAGATATTCATATTGGACAGTTTTCAAATGACAGCAGATGTCCCAGCTACAAAAAAAAATTAATCAGCTGAAAAGTATGCCACTACCTAACGAATTTTATAGTTCCAGAAGTCAGAAACTGGTTTTGGCCATCACCCTGATTCCTCAATTGAAAACCAGCTCTCTTGTAAAACGAATAGTGTTTGCTTAGCTATATAGAGTTTGTAACATGAAACATCTTTAAACACAGTATCTAGGTGAGGAAGTTACATTGATTTTTTTTGGTATTTATTTATTTATTTAGGCTGTGCCAGGCTACTTGTGGGATCTTAGTTGCCCAACCAGGGATTGAACCCAGGCCCCAGCAGTGAAAGTGCCAAGTCCTAGCCACTGGACTGTCAGGGAATTCCCTTTTGGTCTTTAAATAAGCTTCTAATTCTTCAGATTCATAAAAATCCTCTACAAAGACAAAAAAAAAAAAGAAAAGAAAAAGCAACACAGTGTCAAATGCAAAAGATTTCAACTTCATTTTCTTTAGCAGGATTCATGCCTAGTGATCAACTGTAGAAAGCATGCACTTTCTGTTTAATTATGTTCATTCACCCCTAGTCAACTGTATTCTATATAAAATAAAATGGAACATCAGTGGGCAGAGATAGAGATCCCTGTACATCTACATATATATCTATGTCTGTCTGTCTATCTACCTGTCTATCTATCCAGAAAGAAACGTGAAACAGCAAAGTGGTGGAGAAAAAAGGAGGCCATGGAAAGCATGGGAAAAAATCAATCCTAGAACCAGTACTGCTAGATTTCAGTGATAACTTGGTAACCTTCCTTGTAATCAATGCAGTTTTGCTGTTGGAAATGCACATTCATTACTTTCATTTTATCTATAATATTTTATTCAAAGTGCATTTATTGAATGCACACTAACAGCCAGTCCCTCTGTTAAATTCATGGTTTCTATCCAAATGTAACTTTCATCTAAGAAAGGATATAATGCAAATCACATAATCATGCAGGCAAAGATAAAATTGCAATTGTGACATGTACTATATTGAGGGTCACATGGAGCTATTTAAACTTATATCAGGTGATTTGAATAAGTGAGAAATTATGAAAGTATTTCTAGAGGAAGAGACACTTGAATTGAGACGAACTCAAAAGGCTGAGTAGGTGTTATCTAAGTCAAGAGAGGAGGTATTAACATTACAGAGAGGATAGTACAGGCAATGATTTTGTAGGGAGAAGGAGTGTGGCAAGAAAGAAGAGATGACCAAAGAAATCAGTATGGTTGGTTAAGAGAGAACAAAGTTGTGTGGTTTCAGGCAAAGCTGGCAAAGAAAGTAGAGGTTAGCTCATAAAGAATCTCACAGGTAAAGTTAAGACATTTCTATTTGCCAAAGTGCAATGCAAAGTCATTGATCGATTTGAAGAGAGATGTATCATGGTCAGATTTATGTTTTTAAAAGATGGATCTGGTTGTAATGAGATAAACAATTTGGAAGGATTCAGACTGGTTGTGTGTAGATGGTAAAGAAGCTCTCTATCAACAGTTAGTTGAAGCTAGGGAAGAGAGAAGTTTAGACCAGGTGGTGTGCAAATGGAAAAAACTGCACGGATGCTAAAGGCACATCAGAGGTAAAAGCAATAGAGATTGGTGGGGAACTGCATGCTGATGTGAGTTTCTGGCTTACACAAAGGATGTTTTTTTACTGACATAGTAAATCTGGAAGAAATCCATATTTAGAGTGAGGACCGTTGATGGATCTAGTTTTGGACATGCTGAATTTGAGGTGCTCCTGTAATTTCAAATGCAGTTATATATGTGTCTGATGATCAAAAGAAAGGTCTGGGCTTGGAATAAAGATAAACAGAAGTCATTTGTGTAGCGGTGGTAATTGCAGCTACAGGTAAGATAAGAACATCTAGGGAAAACATTTAGAGTGAGATAAAAGGTGATTATGGGATCTAGACTTGAGGATCTTTAACATCTGATGGCCAGCTAGAGAAGTATGAGCCTGCAAAAGAGACAAAGAAGAAATAACAATAGAAGTTGAAATAAAATAAGATGAACATGTTACCAGAAGCCAAAGAGAAGTGTTTTAGGATTCAAGTAATGCTCAACAGAGTTGAATAGTGACAAAAAGTAAAGTCAGATCATAATAGCTAATATTTTTGTGTATTTACTGTGTGCCAGGTACTGTTTTAAGAGTTTCATTTTCATTAACTCTTTTCATCCTCACAAATCTTCCACAGGCAGTAGTCTAAATTTAGTCAATCCATTTAGTCTTCAATTTAGTAGTCTTCAATTTAGTCATTACACTAAAACATTGCCTGTTGTTCTTAGTGTCATGTAGTCATTGGTGATCTTTGCTAGAACTGTTTTAGTGAGGTGATGGATTTTAAGAAACAATTTAGAAGGGTTAAAAAGTGAGCAAGAGGTGAGAAAAAATACAGGCAAGTAATAGACAACTCTTGTAAAGACCAACTGTAAAAGGGTGGAGGGAAATAAGTCATAGCTGAAAGGATACAGGGAGTTATTTGCCAGTTTTTAAACTATGAGTTGCCAAGTCTGTTTAGCCAGTGGGCCCTGACCAAGGTGCTGAATTTGTGTGCTGGCTGTCTCCTCTTCGCAAGATTTACTGAGGAACTAGAAAGAGAGATGGAGAAGAGTGGGGGCGGGGGGAGGTGGGGGAGAGAGAGATATTTGCAGGGCAGTGTCAGGAGTCAACCCGGCACAGCAGTGGTAAAATAGGAGAACTGCTGAAAGCATTTGTTTTGCCTCTGACCCTGCCCTGTTGGCCTCCACATTTGCCCTGAGCAAGAACTCTGGTCCAGGTGTTCTTCGGAATACATAAAGTCAACACAGTGCAGAAGCCCTCATTTTCTTATTGAGAGGAAATGAGAAAAAAAAAAAAAAAAAAAAACAGAAAACCAGTAGGCAATAATGGCTTTAGGGCAGTTGCTTTCTGATTCTCTCCTCTAAACTGGGAAATTTTAATCTAGCCCAGCCACTTGAAGTGACGTCTAGGACCAACAGCATAATGATCACTTTGGAAATTGTGAGAAATGCAGAATCTCGGGCCCCACCCAGACCTCCTGAAGTAAAAATCTGAATTTTATCATGGTGTTCTAGGAGAAGGGTGAAAATCAGACCTAAGAGTTGTTTTTAGGAAGGTGAGTAATTGACTATAGTTCTCTGATAGATAGGACTTATCTGTTCTTAGGGCTGTGCATAGGTACAGGGCCACTCTTGGGCTTATCTGTTCTCTGTCCACTGAGCATGGGTCCAAGTTCACCCCATGCAAAATGCTTCAGACAGTAGTTAGGCTGTTCTATGCTCTTGTTTCGAATTCCCTTATCTCTTTTCATATGTTTAAGGTCATTTAAAATTGCTGGTCCCTTTGCTGCAGAGATTCAAGTTATAAAAAGGCAGAGTAAATTACTCTCTATCCCACAGACACACTTCTCCTCCTAGGGTAAAATGAACTCACGAAGACACTGGAGGGGCACAATCATTTAAAAAAAAAAATCTGCAAGGTAACAGATTTGAACAGAAGCAGAAATATTAGAACAGATGGACCATGTGTTTAAAACAGAATTAAAATAACGTACAAGAGATTTATGTATTTAACAGTGAAATAATACACATTTAATTTTAAGCAAATATGAAGCATTTAAAAAACTAACTAGGTATTAGGAAATAAAAAAACTTTCAATATATTAAAAAATAGATGTAATACAGACCAAGATCTTTGATAACAAAATAATTACTTTAGAATTAAATAATAAAGAGTAAACTAAAAAAAAGAAATCCCTAAATATTTGGAAACAAAGATAGCCTCCTAAGTAATGCATGGGTTTAAGAAGAAATCATAATGAAAATTTAAACAATATTTGGAATTGAAAGGCTATGAAAACTGTATGTATCAAAGTTGGGGAGGGCTGTAAAATGGTATGAAGCTAGAAAGTTAAAGCCCTAGATACTTTATAAAGTAATGAAGAGAGCCAAAATTAATGAATTGTGTCTATATTTAAGTTTACACTGAAAACCCCAAAGAATACATGGATAAGTTATTTAAGACAATAAGAGAGTATGCATTATAAGCTGGGTATAAACTTAATGTAGAAACTATAATGCATTTCTGTATATCAGCAGTAAATAACTAGAAAATGTAATAAAGGAAGTATGCCATTTATGAGACTAAGCGATAATATGAAATAATCAGGAATTAATCTAACAAAAATATGTTTAAGAACTTTCCTGGGGAAATTATAAAAACTTTATTGAGAAATACTGAAGAAGACTAAATAGATGAACAGGTAAACTATGTTCATATAAGAAGTATATTATAAAGATATCATTTCTCTCTAATCCTTAGATTCAATGCAATTTCCAATAGGATATGTCAGAGAACTTGAGACAATTCTAAAATGTCCAAGAATTGTGTGTGTGTGTGTGTGTGTGTGTGTGTGTGCACCTGTGCATGCAAGCATGTGTGTGTAAAAGCAGAACAATTACTATGATTCTTTATGAAATGGCAAATACGACAGGGTGGTTTTTGTGTACAAGAAGCAAATTAACCAGTTGATCAATCAGAAATTGACTGACCCATGTAGGCATAGATATTAGACATAGGCCAGAGGTGGTATGACAAATGAGTAGGAATGAAGAGATGGTTCGATAAATTGAGTTGGAAAAATAATTTATACGGAAAAATGTTAATGCTGGATTCCTACCTCACACCATTTAAAACTATCATTTCCATATGGATTTAGGACTAAATCTAAAAAAAGATAACATTTGAACACTGAAAAAAATTATAAGTGAATATTTTTATAGTTCAGCATACATGTGGTGTCTTAAATAATGCATGAAAACAATTTTCTATAAAAGAGAAGATTACTAAACTTAAAATAGTAAGGTTAATCACTTTTATTCATCAAAGATTAATTTTTAAATTAAAAACATTTCAAAACTAAGTTACAAACTGGAAAAAGACATTCACCATACACACAACTAGATCAATATCAAGAAGAATACATAAGCACAAATATCCCAAAAGAAAAATTGCCAAAGGAATAAACAGAGAAGTTCAAGATTACTGGTCTTCAGGGAAAAGCAAATAAAGACCACACTTAAATAGCATTTTATAAGCATTCTACTGGCAAAATGAGAAATTCTGTTCAAAGTGTAGGAGAGATGTGGGTCAACAGAATCTGCTATACATTGCTAGTAGTAAATAGAAGTTTGAAACCACTATGCAGCCACTATGAAACCATTCTGACATTTCCTCCTGAAGTCGAACACTCATATATGCTATGGTCTAGCTGTTCAACATCTAGATACATATCTAAGAGAAACTCTTGAATATTAATAGGAGACATATGTAAGAATATTCATAGAAATGCTGTTCTCATAATAGCAAAAAAACCTCATTTCTTCTAAATGGGAAAATGAAAGAATAAACTGTGCTATATTCCCACAATGGAATATTTTACAGGTAGTCAATATGAATAAGCTACAGTGAAATATCATATATAGTAAATCTTAGTGCCACTATAGTCAGTGGGTAGAGTCCAAAAGGACTGAATAAAGAGTGATACCTCTTTTACAAAGTTAAAACATAAAAAAATATATTTTTGCCTATATATATACGTAGATGTGCACAAATTATATACTTGGGAAATAATGAAATGATAAACATAAAATTCAGAATGTTCGTACATCACATAAGAAGACTAAATATTTAGATGTAGGTGAAGATCCTGGCATTGTGTTTTGATTGGAGGGTTTAGGCATTTTGTTACATTATTTAAAATAACTTGGTAAATAGCTATTTGCATATAGGTTGAAGAGCTTAAAAATAAGATACTGAATGTCCTTTTACATACTGAAAGGTGAATAGCAAAGTTCAGGCCATATGATTTTTACTTTCAAACTTTTATAAATGTTTACATATTAATGAGAAACTGTTATGTATAAAACTAAGAAGTTTAAAAAGGTTAAATTATTCTCAATCAATATTCTCAGAATCATTAAGCATTTAAATCAGACATGCAGATTAAAATGAGGGAGAATTAAGATTTTTTTCAAAATAATTTTAAAGAAGGCAAAGCCTTATCTACATATAAGATATCTTGGTGCTTATTTCCAAAAATTCCAACAGAGAATATGACAAGTTTACTTAATGTTATTAAAACATGTTATTAAAAAATGTTTTCTCAAGATATAACAAATTCTTTATTATTTTGGGATACTTTGTTTAGAATGATAAAATGTCATTTTGGACTTAGGTTAGGAGAACTCTATTCCTAGCCATCTATGAGGTTCATTATAACTAGGTCTAGTCAAAGTTATTCTACTGTTGGTGGCAGGGGAGGAACCCTACTGAAAAACATGTAGGCCAAGGGTTGGCAAACTATATCCTAATGGTAAAATCCAGCCTGCCACCTCTTTTTGTACAGCCCACTATTTAAAAATGGTTTTACATTTTTTAATTATTGAAAAAAAATCAAAATAAGAATAATTTTTTGTGATGCTGTAGGATATTTAAATTTCAGGGTCTGTAAATAAATTTTTGTTGGCTCATAGCCATCTCTGTTCATTTACCAATTTTTTATGGCTGCTTTTCTGCTGTTATGGAGTAGCTGTGACAGAGACAGTATGGCCTGCAAAGCCCAAAATCTTTACTCTCTGACTCTTTACAGAAAAAGTTTGTCTATTCCTGATCTAGAGGATTCACGTTTTAGATACTGTGCATAGAAAATGTTAATTTTTTTTTTTTTTTGGCCATGCCCCACAGCTTGTGGGATCTTAGTTCCCCAACTAGGGACTGAACCCGGGCCCCAGCAGTGAAAGCGCCAAGTCCTAACCACTGGACTTCCAGGGAATGACCAGAAAATGTTAATTTTTAATTGAGCGTTTCTAGGATAAAACAGATGTCATTGAAAAGAATAAAGTTACCCTATTATTTGTTTGTGGAATGCCATTTTATTCCTTAAATTGCTGAGCTTCTATATCAGGGCCTCTTAGCCACCATCATGCTTCATGCTTTACAACTACGATGAGGGCTTCTTCCTAGGATTCTTTTGTTTTGTTTTTTTAACAGTATCGTGTGGCTTTTTTTTTTTTTTCTATAATAAAGGCAAATGAATGGATCAATGACTAGAAGAATAAGAAATTATACTGCTAGTTACTTAGATAAAATATTAAAGAAAACTTTCGGAAAAATCAAAACAAACTTCCAAACACCAACACTAGACTTATCAAATCTACAATGTAAATTCATATAGAAGCTGGTTAAATGCACGCTAAATTCATCTGTTGTGAACACAGAGAAACATTCATTCAAAATATCAGTACAGATACAGTGGACAATCTTCAAAGAAATTACTACTTAACTGATTACACATCTTTTTGTTAAGTAGAAACTTCTTTACTCACGTCAGCCTCAAAATTCACTGATATCTTCCTCAAAGAACAAGGGTGTTGCACATAGTCCTAATCTTGAAAACAAGTTATACTCACAACACACACACACACGTATATTGCTAAAAGGCCTTACCAGTATGCATCTACTACATAATGTATATACTCGTCAAAATTCAAAACTGATACATTTATGATACCAGCTTCAAAATTATGCATGCTGATAATACTTGATTTTTCCCAAAATCTTAAGTCACTATAACCAAAATGAACTAATAAACTAGAAAAAAATAAAGCTGAAATAAAAATAACAATGAATAGAAATAAGACTTACTTCACAAGAGTGTTGTGAAGTTTAAACAGAAATATAAGAATTCACTTGTGATTTCTGTACTTCAATTTATGTATGTTACAGAGCAATGGAAAAATTCAACAGAGTTTTTCACGTGAAAAACTGCTCTGTAAATCAGAAAGCAATATTCAAACAGTCATTTATCTTTAAATAAACGTAAAATTCCCGTTTCTATAAGGGTTATAAATTAGCTAAAGGAGCAAGTTCAAACTAAAGTGAAAAACAAGTTCATCTCCTAGCCCCAATATCTAGGATGAGGATTTTCAGTAGATACATTCCAGAGAATCCAATCATTATGAAAGGTAATAGGCAGCAACTAACACAACAATGTAAAGCAATCATACTCCAATAAAGATGTTAAAAAAAATAAAAAATAAATAAGTAAATAAATTTTTAAAAAGGTAATAGGGCAAAGAGCTACCTCAGTGTAAAGAGTTAGACTCTAACGAAAAACAGTTGAAAATGTTAACAAGTCAATTAACACAGTGGGATACTTGTACTTTAAGAAAAAGTAACTATTTGAAAATCTATAAATTCTCCCGAGTCAATGAAAAAGAGAAGAAACTACTAAGTGTTATTTTTTTTCCCTTTGCTTGTTTAAAAAATGTAAAATAATGACACCTCAACCAAAAACAAAATACTGGAATTTACAAAACAACAATACCCAGGATAGGATGTTCAGTTTAACAAAATTATATGGTTTAACCGTAACTGAAAAGCTATCTGATAAAAAAATTATATCTAAGACATTGTCAGAAATGTAGGAAGTAAAGTATACACTTGATTAAAGTTTGGTTTTTGTTTTTAACTAATCCCTGATATGAACTTACTTGCTTTCTTCTTGATTGACTTTTAAGAAGGTTAACTAGGAAAACGAAAAAAAAAAGAGAGGAAAAACCCCCGCTTATCAAAGCTTTCTAGTACTTAAACTCCAGTAGGATGAACAGGCCTGAGAACTTAGATCCTGAATTATACTTATGACTCTATATTTTTCTACCTTCCAGTAAACTAACCAACAAAAACTAAAGTAAAAGGTTTTAAAACAAGGCTCTAGAAACTTCTGGAAATAAAAGTATGACATTTTTAAAACTCTGGAAATAAACTGAGAGAAGGGAAGGAAAAATGATTGGTGCTGAACTTATCACATGATTTATAAACACCACAGAAAAATCAGACATTAAGCTCCACCCAAATGTTGTTATTTAAAAGACTATTTTAGAAAGTAAAGACATCCACGTGACAATTGTAAAATACAGTATTTCCCCAACTTGAGAGGCAAAAATTTAACTTCATTTCATGAAGCTTTCTTTGCAACATTTATACCCTATAAGCACGAAGTAAACTTGCTTGAAAAAAAGAACTTTAAATCTTCCTTAAAGCTCAGAGAGTTAAGTCTTTTGGGGTGGGGGTGATACCCCTTGTACAAATTTTAAAACAAGAAGACACCTTTCACTTGGAAAGCGAGCACTGTCACATTCCAATTTACTGAATAAAAGGGACCTTGTCAAATGTCATCGTAACTCCATCTTCCCATACTTTAAAAACTCTGCTTTTCAAATCAAGTGATGAAACACAACATATCTGCAAGCCCCGTCATAAATGTAAGTGTTAATATTTCATGACACTACACCCTTACTTACGGTAGGCATCTATGAGGAAAGTGGCCCTAGTGTTGTTACTGATGAAACAGACAAACTGTTGGGGACACAGACTGAGACACAAAGCAGTTACCCAGGAGGGATGCTCCTTCACCTGGTGTTGGTTGCCGTGAGGGACACTGGCACGGCCACACAAAGAGCAATTTTGGCAGAGCTGGGGGTGTGGCAACTGCCGGGTACCAGAAACCCATCCCATGCTCAAACCAGGAACAGGAACACTCCGCCTCACACCGGAAACTGGAGCACTCCACGGGATGGCAGACCGCCTCCATGTGGGCGAGCCTGTGCTTGAGAGGTAGCCAGACAAGGCCCCAGGGAGGAGGATCAGCCATTGCTGTGTCTAAAGGCATACTCAGCATTCTCTTTTTCGGCTGTGGAAAACAGGTGCAGGCTGAGTGCTCTGTGTAACCAAAAGATGGCCCTTCAAAGACAGCTGCTGGCAACTTTAGAACTTCCTTCAGAAACGGGTCAGACCTGCTAAATAGCATTAAGCCACTGGAATCCAACATCTGGGAGAAAACATATCTCAGCTTGTCCAGCATTTTCCCACCACACATGCTAACACAGCTTTAACAGAAAATACCATCAACTTGCCTCGGGCCTCACTGTCACAGCAGCAATCACGAAGTCGAGGAGGAGCTGAGGCGCTGGTCCACGCCGACTCATGAGAAGGAAGGCACGTGCTCCGCTGGCAGTAGATGGATGAGGGTCGGTCCCGAGGCGGGACACACTGATCTCAGGGGATGAGTCCAGTGTATCAAGGCCGTCGTCTCGAAAGGCTTCCAGCATGTTCCAGAGACCAGCAAAATGGAGGCTGCATCGTTTTTTGTACAAATCGTGCTTTGCAATCTGTCAATTCATAGTCATAGGACATCAAAATTCTGAGCACGCATTTCTACGAACAGCTGCCTCTTCTCTGCCATGTTACGCTTGCTCCCAGTTTCCTCAATCATCTTCTGGGCCGGAGCTGGCGGCGCCCAGGTCTCTGGGACGCAGCCGCCTTCGCCTTCTCCGGCCTGGCCCTTGCTGAGCTGCACTAGCGGCGAACGTTCTCCAGTGCCTGGCTCTCGGTGCTTCCCGCCCAGCGCGACGGCGCCGGAAGCGCGACAGCATGAAGGGAGCGAGGGGCGCGAGGTCATGATGGCGTGAGGGGCGTGAGGTCGCGAGGGCGCGAGGGCGCGAGGAACGTGAGGGGCGCGACGGGCGTGACGGGCGTGAGGGGCGCGGCATCGTGAAGGGCGTGGGGCGGGGTGGGGCGTGAGGTTGCGAAGGCGCGAGGGACGTGAGGGGCGGGACGGGCACAGGGCGGGTACGCGCCACCTCCGTAGGATTCTGTGTAACGACTTCCGGAGTCAATTTCTCCAGCCCAAATGTTTGTATCAGTTTTTAACTACCTCCCCACCACTCAGGTCGCTGCACAATAAATTTTTCCTTTTTTGGCTATAAAATTACTATCCGACTGTGACCCCATCTCACAATGCAAATCTCTTGTAATCAACTGGCGTTTCCTAGCTCCTCAATGAGAATCTTTATTCAACAACTAACTCTGTACCTACCTTCAGAAACACACAAATTTTCCTTTTTTCACATCCTTTTACAAAGAATTTATACAATCTAAAAAGTAGGGCTAAAATTATTATCACACTTTTCTTATGGGGTCTTTAACATATGTATGATATCATTTGCTGATTTTACTCTAAAGATGCCCTAAAGACATTGTTCAGTACACTACAGTTTTCTTTTAATGAAAAACTCCTAAATATTTTACTTCATACTGGAAATAGTTGAGTTTCTACTTAGCACTTCCTCTGCTCATGCACACTGTGAAATAAATACCCAATTTTACTGCATTTTGCTTTGACTGCTAGAATGTGTATGGATTCATCTTACCTCTCTTCTGTTAGAAAACGTCTATCATATCTTCTTCCACTTTTTATTTTTATATATTTTATGTATATTTATAAACTACCATGTACATTGCTGGAACAGTCTATATTATACATAAGCAATTTATAACATATGAAAAAATAACACATTTACTGTGTGCCAGTAATGTGCTAGGAATTTTCTATAGGTTGTATAAATTTTCTTTTTCGAATAATACTACTACTTATCATATATTCATGGACAAAGCCAAGTTTTGTGAGGCCTAAAGCTCATTTAGGGGACCCTTTCTTATAAAAATAATATAAAATATATGTTACTTTTGCAAACATTACAAAAAGCCAGATCACGTTAACCGATGAGTAGAGCCCCATACAAGGCTTTGGAAGGGGCACATGCAAGTAAGAGGCCCTGACTTAAGCTATGATAGCTTCAAGGTCAATTTACCTCTGCATATTTTGACTGCTTGTGCTCTGTGAGTCACTTTTCACACACTGCACCATGTAAGGCCAGAACAAGCTTACAGGAAAATTAACTGAGAGAATGTGATGGTTAACTTTATGCATCAGCTTGATGGACAAAGGGATGTCCAAACAGCTGGTAAAACATGATTTCTGGGTGTGTCTGTAAGGGTGTCGCCTGAAAAGATTAATATTTGAAACGGTAGACAACAGAGTAAAGAAGATGGCCCTCACCAGTGCAGGTGGTCATCATCCAATCTGTTGAGGCTGAATAGAACAAAAAGAAGAAGGAAGGGCAAATTTGCTCTCTCTGCTTGAGCTGGAACAGCTGTCTTCTTCTGCCCTTGGAAATCAGTGCTCCTGGTTTGGGGGCCTTCAGACTCAGACTGGGACTTACACCATTGGCTCCCCTGGTTCTCAGGCCTGTCAGTTTGGACTGGAACCACACTGCCAGCTTTCCTGGGCCTCCAGCTTGCAGATGGCAGATTGTGGGACTTCTCAGCCTTCATAATTGCTGAGCCAATGCCTCATAATCTCATTCTATATATCTGAATATATTCTATTAGCTTTGTTTCTCTAGAGAACCCTGGCTAAAACAGAGAGGTTACAATTATTTTTCAAGGTCAAAGGATTGCTGTGTGGTAGATGTGTATTTGAACACTGTTCTGTTTGAATCTCAAACCCATTTATTGAGTAGCTTATATACCAGGCACTGTGCTAAATGTGGGCATGCTGTGAGAAACCAGACATCTGTCCTGTTCTTATGAAGTGTCTTATGTAATTATTTGTATTACAGGAGTTGGTCATTCAACTCCTTATTTATTCTTTAACCCTCATGTTAAAAAAAAAAAAAAGAACAGTTTGACATATATTTTAAAGGTTTCTGTTCACTTAAAAATTAGTGTACAGTTTAAATCTACTGGCTTTGGCTGGAATAGCTGAAACTCTCATTTCCTTTTGTTAATTAATTACAACACAGATCGACATTTTATGGATCTTACTTTGATCATTAAAAATATATAGATAATGGTTCATGAAAGGAAACTATTTTGTTTTCTAAATATATCAACTTCTCAGTTTGATTCAGAAACTGATGACTAGGTTGATCTTTCTTATACAGTTAACCATTTTTTACAGTCTTGGTCTGAGCACTGCAGAAAGCAGGATTAAAGATCTTTAAACATCAAACCTCACATCCTAAATCCTAGTTTTTAGTTTCACTTCAATGGAGCTCTTACCCTAAATTCCTTGTAAGACAGTAGGACTAAACTTGGAAAGCTAGGAAAGTCAGATTCCTGGATCCACATCCCTTATCACTGACTCAGATTTCTGGAGTAGAGTTGAATTTTAAACCACACTCCTAGGTGATTTTGATGCATGTGGACCACACTTCACCATCTGAAGAGCATAGCTCAAAGATACTAATGAGATCACAATTATTTTGATATTTCAAAATAAAGAACAAAAAATTATTTAAATGTAAAATTATTGAATAGTTGATCTTATAAGGAGGTTGTGGAAACTTTTCATTTCTTTCTTTCTGTATATTTCTTCTGTTTTCACGTCCATGTCACCTCTCTTTCCTGGATACCTCTCCTCTGTATATTCTTCTCTCTATAGTCATTCATTTAATATATCACTGTACCTTGGAATCCATCCGGGATTCTTATATTTCATAACTATTTTTGGACAATCCCATCACTTCTGTGTCTTCAACCACTGCTCATAGGCTAGATCCAAATTTTTATCATATACAGATTTTTTCTGAATTTTGGACTCCCAGCTCTATTCAGTTCTCTAATGGTAATGACTAAATGACTCCAAAGACCTCAAATTCAACATGTCCAAAGTTGAAATTAATGTTGGCCCTCCAACCAGAAAATCTGTCCGTTCCTTCTTCTGAGATTTCTCTTTCAGCTTTAATTTATACACTACAATGCAGCCATTCACCCAAACCAGATTCCAGGAAGTCATCTTTTTCTCTTCATATCCTCTCACCCATTATGTCAAGTCAATCAAAAAATCCTCTCGATTCTTGTTCTTAAAAAAAAGACAAAAAACCCAAAACACTCATTGTTTCCATATCTCTCTCACACCTTTGTCCAAGGCCTCATAATTTCTCACTGATGTTACTGTAATGGTTTCTTATTTGGGCAAACTTTTTCTGGTGCTGATTTTCCTCAAAACCATTCTCCACACTGCTTCCAGGTGGATCTTTCTAAAATACAATTCTGATCACTTACTCCCTCGCTTAACATTCCTTAACAGACCTCCATTGCTGCCAGGATAAATACAAACCTCTTGGCATGACATGCTCTATCTGCTGTGTACCTGTCTAATCTCATTTCTCACATTCTGCTTTTGACACTCCAATCACACTGAATTCCTGAAAGTTCATATCCAGAATGTACTACATTTCAGAACTTTGTACATTCTGTCCCCATGACTGTGATTGCCTTTATCCCCTTCTTTGTCCTCACAGCTTTCCTATATTCTTCTCTCTCACTGAATCTGGATTATGTGCTTAGGCAGTGTTTGAGGATTTCAGGGATAAGCAGGAAAACAGATATGACCTGGCAGTAGTACTCATAATCTTTATTTTGATGGAATGCATGCAGAGGAGGTACTTTCCAGCATCAGAAGTCTGGAGGCTTAAGGGGTGGGAGCCACCGTCTAGAAGGGGAGGGGGCGAGACCTCGAGGGCAAGGGGCTCAGAGAGAGCCTTCTACCTCTAGAGGATGTGCTCAGCAGCCTGGCAAAGACTCTCGAGGCAGACGGCTCCCAAGGGAAATAGTGGCTTTGTGTTTTTTGTTGTGGTTTTATCTTATCTTTGGCTAGCAGGCATTAGGTGCAGTTTTGTGGGATATGAAAGCAGAGAGACTCTAAAAGGCTAAAAATCTGCTTAATTTAGTGATGTTTAACAAGCTAACAATTGGATGGGTAAAAATTTGAGTTCGTCACTGTTGAGCTTTCAGGGAATACATCTCAGTCTGATCTAAAGAAATAAACAAAGGCCAATATATAGGAACCGTCTTTGGCTCATTTGTATGACTAGTGTCTCTATGATGGTGACGCTTTTATCCCACTGCACTATTATTTGTTGTTTGTATATGAGTTCCTTGAGAGCAGACATGAGTTTTTATAATTCCTAATATGGACTTCATAGGATCTAGAGTAGTGTGTGCTACAAGGTGGAACACTAATAAATGTCTGTTTCATGAATAATTATTCATATCATATCCATGTATTTTTTAATTCATCCAGAAGTGTTCCTCCAACTGGATGCTGTAAGAAAGTCTCATCTACCTGGAGACACAATATTTAAGCTAGATTTGTGTTCATGCAGGACTTAGGCAGTCATTTAATTTCAATAACCAAAATCTTCAAACTTGAAGAGAAAGTAATTCATTTCTAAAATATAACTTGCTTATAGAAACATCACATTAAACTCAGAATATATGCCGATAGGCCAAGGACATCCAGTTTTCAACCCTGCTGTAGTCTAGGAAAGAAGTTTTAGTAATTTATAGCTATTTCCCTCAAAGCCTACCGGTGTCAGAGAATATGGGTTCCTGATGCCAGAGTGATTCCATGAAAATTGGTCTGGGCTGTTGATTCATGGAGGGTATTAAGACACATAGCTGAGCAGTTCCCTGTGGTAGGAGGTCAGGGAGATGGAAAGAATGGGTGAGGCTAGAAAAGAAATCCATTGTCTGCCCAGGATAGCAGAGCCAATGAAGGGGACAAACAGTCTCCATATGTATAAAAATCTAAACAAAGAGGATTCCGTCATGGATAGACAGAAGAAATTTTAATTAGAAAACTGAACTCAACTGGATTAAATGATTCACAGAAATGACAGGCTCAGCTAAGAAGCCAGCAACTGAAAAGGGTGAAAATAGTGCAAATTTCAGGTGTGATCTGATTCAGGTTCCAGCTTTTACCTCTGATTCATTCAGCTCCTCTCTTGTTCTTGTGTCATCCTCCTTCCCTATGTGTAATAAAATAGTTTTAGCAGTTCCTGTCTTCACTACCATATATCACGCCATTCATAAGGAGAGTGAGCATGTTGGTCCCCAATTTTTCAGAAAAAAAAGCCTCAAAATTCCGTCCTTGGATCAGTTTAAGTCATAATGCCAACTCTTAACTAATTTTATTTTTTGTCAAGGGGAGTGAAATGTTCTATTTGGCCTCACCTAGTTCATGGGTTCCACATCAGGAAAATCTATATTTCTCCTTTACATTATGAAATCCTCTACAGAAACCTGGGGCTGTCAAGATGGTCTGGGGGAAAGGCTGAGGGAAGACAACCAGTGGTCCCTACAGAAGATTAGATGAGGAGTGGTCGGGTGGCAGCTCAAGCAAACTAGCCCAAACCTGGCATAGGAAATATTTGTAGTTAGCCTTTGATGTATTTGCCTAGTTTTTATCAGTATTTTAAATAAGACTGCTCCTCAAAGCAACTTATACTTTTTATCTTTTATCTTGTTTATCATATTCATTTCCTAATCCCCCTTTTCTGCGGGTAAACTCCACTCCAAGTCCAGTCTCAGCTCAGATTCAAAATTTGAGTTCTCTGACAAACAAGATCTGGCTTAATTTGGCATGCTAGATATATAATAGATACAATAATACACAAGGAAGAACGCATAAGGTATAAAATTTGAACTGTCATCCAAATAGTGGGAATGGCTAGCTCATTTCCAAATTTGAGTTTTCAGTTCTTTATTAACGTTCATATCACTTACTAATCCTTTTTCTCTAAATCTGTAGCTGTTGATCTGTGATTGCTCCCTCCGTCCCTCCCTCTCTCCCTTCCTTCTTCCCCTCCCTCACTCTCCTATTAGAATGTAGTTTCCATCTGTCTCATCCATGGGCATTTCCAGCACTCAGCAAAGTGCCTATTTCAGAGGAGACACTCATTCATATTTGCTAAGCAAGCCCACTGCATTACCTTTCACACTTTATTATGTTGTGTGTCCTACTTGAACATGGCTATGTACATAGTGGACCAAGATACATTGTACAGGCTATAGTTACGCAACAGAGGAAAGCTCACGTAATGCACAGGGCTGAGACCCATGAGCGTCCTGCTCTTTGCATTTTGTTTTAAACAACTGTCAAGCTTCACTGACATTTATAACTCTCAGATCTGAATAATGCAAATAAGTTCTTCCAGGGAGGGAAATCTTTTGTGAAATGGAAAGTATAATGAAGCTTACCTTAAGTGTTAACAATATAATGAAAATAAATTATCTCAGAAATTGGAAATTTGCATTTGAATTATCAGAAACATTTACTGAGCTAAATGTCAAGGAAAAAAAAAATCCCACAATTATTTTATATTCTGAAGCTAGGAAATATAGCCAAGATTTGATAATCA
Organism: Globicephala melas; assembly: GCF_963455315.2. NCBI lineage: Eukaryota > Metazoa > Chordata > Mammalia > Artiodactyla > Delphinidae > Globicephala > Globicephala melas. The sequence goes on along the minus strand of NC_083329.1, from coordinate 75,640,862 downwards.
CACTCTACTTGATTTTTCTATTCTGTCTTTATCAGTCACGTCACATTTTGTTTCACCATTTTACTGGAACAAATATACGTGAAATCACTATCAATATCTTCCTGACCTTGTTCAGCAGATGAGTACCAAGGAAAAATTGGACCCTGGCTTTCTACATGAAATGAGCTGATTGTAGCTACTTCTATTATGGCAGTTCTTTTTAAGAGGATGTTTCACCAAGTAAAGTCTTGGTAAATTTAAAACAATTGAAATCGTATCAAGTATCTTTTCTGACCACAACGCTATGAGACTAGATATCAATTACCGGAAAAACTCTGTAAAAATTACAAACACATGGAGGCTAAACAATACACTACTTAATAACCAAGAGATCACTGAAGAAATCAAAGAGGAAATTAAAAAATACCTAGAAACAAATGACAATGAAAACACAACAACCCAAAACCTATGGGATGCAGCAAAAGCAGTTCTAAGAGGGAAGTTTATAGCAATACAATCCTACCTTAAGAAACAAGAAACATCTCAAATAAATAACCTAACCTTACACCTAAAGCAATTAGACAAAGAACAAAAAACCCCAAAATTAGCAGAAGGAAAGAAATCATAAAGATCAGATCAGAAATAAATGAAAAAGAAATGAAGGAAATGATAGCAGAGAGCAAAAGAACTAAAAGCTGGTTCTTTGAGAAGATAAACAAAATTGATAAACCATTAGCCAGACTAATCAAGGAAAAAAGGAGGAAGACTCAAATCAACAGAATTAGACATGAAAAAGAAGAAGAAACAACTGACACTGCAGAAATACAAAGGATCACGAGAGATTACTATACGCAACTCTATGCCAATAAAATGGACAACCTGGAAGAAATGGACAAATCCTTAGAAAAGCAAAACCTTCCAAGACTGAACCAGGAAGAAATAGAAAATATGAACAGACCAATCACAAGCACTGAAATTGAAACTATGATTAAAAATCTTCCAACAAACAAAAGCCCAGGTTCAGATGGCTTCACAGGTGAATTCTATCAAATATTTAGAGAAGATCTAACACCTGTCCTTCTCAAACTCTTCCAAAATATAGCAAAAGGAGGAACACTCCCAAACTCATCCTATGAGGCCACCATCACCCTGATACCAAAAGCAGACAAGGATGTCACAAAAAAAGAAAACTACAGGCCAATATCACTGATGAACATAGATGCAAAAATCCTCAACAAAATACTAGCAAACAGAATCCAACAGCACATTGAAAGTATCATGCACAATGATCAAGTGGGATTTATCCCAGGAATGCAAGAATTCTTCAGTATACACAAATCAATGTGATACACCATATTAACAAACTGAAGGATAAAAACCATGATAACCATCTCAATAGACACAGAAAAATCTTTTGACAAAATTCAACACCTATTTATGATATAAACTTTCCAGAAAGTGGGCATAGGGGGAACCTACCTCAACATAATAAAGGCCATATACATCAAACCAACAGCCAGCATCGTTCCCACTGATGAAAAACTGAAAACATTTCCTCCAAGATCAGGAACAAGACAAGGTTGGGCACTCTCACCACTATTATTCAAAATAGTTTTGGAAGTTTTAGCCACAGCAATCAGAGAAGAAAAAGAAATAAAAGGAATCCAAATCAGAAAAGAAGAAGTAAAGCTGTCACTGTTTGCAGATGACATGATACTATAGAGAATCCTAAAGATGCTACCAGAAAACTACTAGAGCTAATCAATGAATTTGGTAAAGTAGCAGGATACAAAATTAATGCACAGATCTCTTGCATTCCTATACACTAATGATGAAAAACCTGAAAGTGAAAGTAAGAAAACACGCCCATTTACCATTGCAACAAAAATAATAAAATACCTAGGAATAAACCTACCTAAGGAGACAAAAGACCTGTATGCAAAAAATTATAACACACTGATGAAAGAAATTAAAGATAATGCAAATAGATGGAGAGATATACCATGTTCTTGGATTGGAAGACTCAACATTGTGAAAATGACTCTACAACCCAAAGCAATCTACAGCTTCAACGCAATCCCTATCAAACTACCACTGGCATTTTTCACAGAACTAGAACAAAAAAATTCACAATTTGTATGGAAACACAAAGACCCCAAAGAGCCAAAGCAGTCTTGAGAAAGAAAAATGGTGCTGGAGGAATCAGGCTCCCTGACTTCAGACTATACTACAAAGCTATGGTCATCTGGACAGTATGGTACTGGGACAAAAACAGAAATATAGACGAATGGAACAGGATAGAAAGCCCAGAGATAAACCCATGCACATATGGTCACCTTATCTTTGATAAAGGAGGCAAGAATATACAATGGAGAAAAGACAGCCTCTTCAATAAGTGGTGCTGGGAAAACTGGGCAGCTACATGTAAAAGAATGAAATTAGAACACTCCCTAACACCATACACAAAAATAAACTCAAAATGGATTAAAGACCTACATATAAATCCAGACACTATAAAACGCTTAGAGGAAAACATAGGCAGAACATTTTATGACATAAATCACAGCAAGATCCTTTCTGACACTCCTAGAGAAATAAAAATAAAAACAAAAATAAACAAATGGAACCTAATGAAACTTCAAAGCTTTTGCACAGCAAAGGAAACCACAAACAAGACAAAAAGACAACACTCAGAATGGGAGAAAATATTTGCAAATGAAGTAACTGACAAAGGATTAATCTCTAAAATTTACAAGCAGCTCATTTTCAAAAAAATAAACAACCCAGGGCTTCCCTGGTGGCGCAGTGGTTGAGAGTCTGCCTGCCGATGCAGGGGACGCGGGTTCGTGCCCCGGTCCGGGAAGATCCCACATGCCGCAGAGCGGCTGGGCCCATGAGCCATGGCCGCTGAACCTGCGCGGCCGGAGCCTGTGCTCTACAATGGGAGAGGCCACAGCAGTGAGAGGATCGCGTACCACAAAAAAAAAATAATAAGAAGAAAATAAACAACCCAATCCAAAAATGGGCAGAAGACCTAAATAGACATTCCTCCAAAGAACATATACAGATTGCCAACAAACACATGAAAGAATGCTCAACATCATTAATCATTAGAGAAATGCAAATCAAAACTGCAATGAGATGTCATCTCACACCAGTCAGAATGGCCATCATCAAAACTTCTACAAACAGTAAATGCTGGAGGGGGTGTGGAGAAAAGGGAACTCTCATACACTGTTGGTGGGAATGTAAATTGATACAGCCACTATGGAGAACAGTATGGAGGTTCCTTATAAAACTAAAAATAGAACTACCATACGACCCAGCCATCCCACTACTGGGCACATACCCTGAGAAAACCATAATTCAAAAACAGTCATGTAGAACAATGTTCATTGCAGCTCTATTTACAATAGGCAGGACATGGAAGCAACCTAAGTGTCCATCAACAGATGAATGGATAAAGAAGATGCGGCACATATATACAATGGAATATTACTCATCCATTAAAAGAAACGAAATTGAGTTATTTGTAGTGAGGTGGATGGATGTAGAGTCTGTCATACAGAGTGAAGTAAGTCAGAAAGAGAGTAACAAATACCGTAAGCTAACACATATATATGGAATCTAAAAAAAAAAAAAAAAAAAAAAGGTCCTGATGAACCTAGGGGCAAGACCGGAATAAAGACGCAGACCTGCTAGAGAATGGATCTAAGGACACGGGGAGGAGGAAGGGTAAACTGGGACAAAGTGAGAGTGGTAGTATATATACGGACACATATACACTACGAAATGTAAAATAGACAGCTAGTGGGAAGCAGTCGCATAGCACAGGGAGATCAACTTGGTGTTTTGTGACAGCGAGAAGGGTGGGATAGGGAGGTTGGGAGGGAGGGAGATGCAAGAGGGAAGAGATATGGGGATATATGTATATGTACAACTGATTCACTTTGTTATAAAGCAGAAACTAACACACCATTGTAAAGCAATTATACTCCAATAAAAATGTTAAAAAAAAAGAGGATGTGTTACTCTTTACTGAGTGATAATGAGCTTCATGAATAATGTTCAAATTCATAAAAGATTAATGTCAATAGAGGCAGCTTGATTATATATACCTTTTCCCCATATTTTTGAGATTTCTTGGGATAGTGGAAAATCAAATTTTCTTTTATGAAATATCTCTTTTTTATAATAGAGGAAAACTAAATTCCTCATATAGAATAATATAAATTTGAACGAAGTAAAATATTTCGGTTGGCTGGTAGACAAGCCAATGATAAGGTATTTTAGATATTCCGCCTGAAAGAACTAAGATTGTGAAATAAAAATTCTACCCACATAATAAATTAAGAGAACAAAAGGAAGAATTTTCCCTAATAATTCTAACATGAGCCAAATAAGCTAGTTTGAACCTGAATATATAATTACATTGACTAATGAAAAAGCCACATTATAAATCCCTTTTACCTTTACTGTTTTGTATGCTTAGAATTTAGTCTCGATAATACCATCAGCCATGGAATAAGAATAACAACTGGTATTTGTATAATAATCACATGGATTACAGTTCTTATCTTATTTCGTCCTCCCGGCCCTTGGCAATGCAGATAATATTATCCTTTTATTACTTACAAAGTGATGGATGATCAGAGACAGTAAAAGACAAGCCTAAAATGACACCAGCATGAATCTGGGAGTCCTGACCATCAGGTATAGGGTTTTTTTTCCCCCCATTGCCCAAAGGACTGCTTTCCCCTCTGGGTGAAGTCGTATGCATCAGAAACAACCTGGGAGGCCCTGATTCCCCAGTATCACACTGCCTGCTGTGGACACCTTTGTTATGGCTTTATGTTTTATTCCAGTTTGTCTATCCTTTCTTCCATTGTCCATTGCTTCATATTCTTGGACACCATTTCCTGGCCATCTGGCTGGATGTCCTCCAATGGCCATAGCTGAGCCCCCATGTCACTTGCTACACACCTTATTTTCTTTCTTTCTGTACTTACCAGTACAAGTAATCCTTTCATGTTTGTCCTTGACAAAAAAATATGGGGTCTACATGATTTATATTCAAGGAATACAGTAGATTGTATCACAACACACATAAGGAAAAGACTTTATTCTATTATAAGTAGAATTGTTAAAGAAAATACAGGTTACCCAGGTAAATTTGAATTTCAGGTAAACAGATTTGTATAAGTGTACCCTAAATATTGCATAGGGCATACGTATCCTGAAAAAAATATTTATTGTTTATTTGATATTCAAATTTAACTGCTTATTCCATATTTTTTATTTGCTAAATCTAACAACCCTAACTGTAAAAGAAATATGACTCTTTTTCAAGTCACCTCAGATCTCGTTTAATAGTTTAAGTACAGGAGGATTCTACAGTTAGGATTGGAATATGTGAGGAATCCACAAATGAATATTCACAAGAAGCATTTTACATGTCAAAAAAAAAATATTTGCTTCCAATCCAGCAACTCACTCTTTCAGAAATCACCAAGATCACACGTTGAGGCAGAATGCTGCATGACAGATGGGACATTAGCCTGCTTTACATTATGAAACTGGGAAGTGAGTGTTCTATGTAGTTGAAAATGTCTGCAATAAAATTATGCTTCTGTATCTCAGTAGATTTCAAATTATAAAATTCATGCTATGCTTCCTGACAGCTTTCCTGTTAACATATTAATTTCAAAAATTATTGGACGTGCTTAATATCAACTTCAGACTTTTAATTAAGAAAACCTAAATATTATTGGTTGAGTTTCAGACTACGCTATACTAACCCAATACATTTGCCTCTCATGTGTATGACCTGGGTAAATCTTGTGGTGGATGCAAGGCTGGCGTTTGTTATGGAGGAGTTTAAATTTAGATGGGACACATAACCAGAAAGTACAGGGTCTTTAATTAAGATGTCAATAAAACACCTGAGTAGATTAGTACGTCTTTGCATATTTTCTCCTTTGCTTTTCACTTTTTTGCACCTTCAGTTTTGTGTATATGAGCTCTCCATTTCTGTCTCCCAGAGCTATAATTTTCATTCTAATACTAAAGAAGTTTCTTCATTTCTAGATTAAGCTACTTGCTTTTCAGTTCTATTCTGCATATCCCTCACTGTGCTTCTAGTGGTGTCTGTTCTTTGTGCTTACACTTGTGGCTTTTTTCCACTTATTCAATCATGAGAAGTCCTCGTGAAAGTGAGTACTAACTTAGCAAGACTTACTTAGTAAGACTTTACTTACTGAGAAAGTAAAATACACTTATTTGGCATATCTGTTGTTATGCTTAATAGATATTTTTATCCATCAAAGATCTTAAGTACTGTACTTGTGTCTGTAATATATAAGTAATCTTATGATTATCACCAAGATCACTGCCTAGTATTTCCTTGAGGGAGTCTGTAGGTGTGAGTTAGCAAGTTCTTGTTCCAAAATGTGGGAATATGATAATTTTACTTATTTATTAATATTTATGTTGTTTCCTTAAAGGAATATTTAACAGACTGAAAAAAAGAGCCACTTTTACCTTGGCAGTTTTAGAATTAATTGTCATCAAATCCCAGACTTAGGAGGAATCTTAATAGAAATTTGGGTCCACAAAAACAAAAGTCAGAGAGTCTACTCATGACATTATCAGTTTTATCAGGGATAAATTATTAGCACTACTACAATAGCACTACATTAGTCAGGGTTCTCCCAAGAAACAGAACCAATATGATATAAATATAATATATATATTATATATTTACAAATATTATATATTTATATTTAATATAATATATAATATATATATTTATGTTTATATATAATAAAAGTAAATTTATTATATGAAATTGATTCCTTTGACTATGGAGGCTGGTAAGCCTCAAGATCTCTAAGGCAAGCTGGAGACCCAAGGAACCAATGTTTTAGTTCATAAGCCATCAGCCAAGAAGAATGCTCTCTTACTTGGGGAATGGTCAGGCTTTTTGTTCTATTCAGGCCTTCCACTGATTGGGTGAGGCCCACCCACATTAGGGAGGGCAAATCTGCTTTACTCAGTCTATCTATTTAAATGTTAAACTCATCAAAAAACGCCCTCACAGACATACCCAGGATAATATTTGACCAAATACCTGGTCATCCTGTGGCCCAGTCAACCTGACACATAAAATTAACCCGTCACAGGTTCTAAAATCATTCAGAAATTCAGTAAAAAATGGTCACTTGGAACCTTTTAACAATTATCTTTGGAGAGATTCCTTTTGCTGTTTGACTGCAGGAACTACAGTGTATTGGAAACGTTCAGGTTAACTTTGTGGAATTTATACTTTAAAAATAAGAGCTAAAATCAAAGGAGACTGTGGAAGTCTTGCCAAATGAATCAAATAAAATGCCAAGAGAATGGGCTGTTTGTTTGTTTTCCTCATTTGTGGGTAGAAAAGGCTACAAATTAGAATAATATTGGGGTGACATTACCCATTCAATCACCTTAAAAATAGAGCCTAAACTGTGTCTAACCAGTGCAGTCTAATTGTCTATATAACACAGTGATACAAAAAATACAAGGCATCTTTATAAAAATCATGTTTTTTATTTTTTGGTATTTTATGATTCCTTGACATCTGGGGCCTGGGAGATTGCATCTCCCATGGCTCACTAATTCCTAGAGGTAGCAAACTACTTCCCTGTGAGTGCAACTTTCATATGCAGACCAAACAATCCAAAGCCCATGTCCCCCAACTACCTCCTTTATTGGGTTCTCACAAGGCTCCTACATTCCGTACCCTGCCTGATCTCTCAGGGCCAGTGCCAGACAATTCAGTGCAGCCCCTATACCTGAGAGCCACTGAATTCATTCAAACTAGCTGATTCTAAGCCTGCTTTCACTTACATGTTTCTTCCCACATAAACCATAATAAATGTCCTTGTCATGGTTTCCTCCTGCTCCCCTCTGCCTCCTGACTGAGCCTGGTACTTCCTCCCGTGCCCCCTGCCCACCCATGGCATGGCATGCCCTCCCACTGGGAACTGCAATTAACAAACCATCTTTTCAATGGCAGTTGTCTCCTAGTCTGTTGGTCTCATCACCTCTGAATAATAATAAAACCTACATTTTAAAACAATAAATTATGTATATGCAAAAGTGTGTATGTATATTTGTAGCACATTTTAACATAAATGTCTCCAATTGGGAAACAAGTGTAAATAACTTACTCGCTCAAGGTCACCCAGTATGTCTTCAAATCTGCCTTTAGAATCCATATGGGTAACCACACGACTAGGCTGTTTTTCTTCAATCTACATGTCAGGATTGCTAAACTGAGTCAATGCTGCTCTTGAGTATTGTCAGGCCAGGATGTACCCATCCAAGCTTGAGGTGTGAGGGAAGCAGCAGTTTCTCCTCGGACCTGTGATGAGTTTTCAAATCACATCTCAATAGACTCTCTACTGGGTTCTCAGGCACTGTCACAGCAATAAACTCAGTGGTCACTTTGTGTTTATGGTGCTTGGGTCTGCGTTTATTTATTATTGGCTGTGATGGGTCTTTGTTGCTGTGCGCGGTCTTTTCTCTAGTTGCGGCGAGCGGGGGCTACTCTTCGTTGTGGTGTGCGGGCTTCTCATTGCAGTGGCTTCTCTTGTTGCGGACTTTAGGCACAAGGGCTTCAGTAGTTGTGGCTCGAAGGCTCAGTAGTTGTGGCTCACGGGCTCTAGAGCACAGGTTCAGTAGTTGTGGTGCACGGGCTTAGTTGTTCCACAGCATGTGGGATCTTCCCGGACCAGGGCTCGAACCCGTGTCCCCTGCATTGGCAGGTGGATTCTTAACCATTGCGCCACGAAGGAAGCCCAGTTGACTATTTCTTTGCTCTACATAATAACCAATGATTCCATTTTTTAAATTTCAAAATAAAAATTTAAATAAAAATGTGAAAGGGAAATAAAATACTTTCAGTACTTTTTTTCCATTTTGAAAATATCTCTACCTTTGTTTGATACAGATTTATTACAGGTTTCTTTCATATTTCTGCATTCTATAAAAACAATATTTTCACCTGTGACATTTTAATAAAATACTTATGATGGAAATAACCAGTACCTTCCCAACTTTCCAGTTTACAAACTTATGCCTTGAGTGACAGAAAAACCAACACTACTTCTAAAATGAGGAATTCTCATGAAAATATGGTAGGTTTGTGTGTTTCTGCAACTGTAATAATTGTGACTGTTAATAAAAAAGACAATGGTCTGTGTTCTCTCCCCTTAAAAATAATATTTTAGAATGAATTGGAAGATACACATTTTCTATATGACAAAACCTCAGAACATTAGAGAAAATTATCATCCCAATCGATGGATAATCATCTTGTCATTGTAAGAATCTGGATGGCACTCTTTATAGCTGGTAAAGAACAAAACTCTGCCTAATATTTTCTCATAACATAAAATTGTCATTTCAAAATATAAAAGAGGTGGCAAACTTTGTTTTTCCTGTGCAGCTTATTGATGTGTTTTCTCTCTTGTCAACAGACTTGTGGGCAGCTCAGGAGATCTGTCAGTAAGTTGGTCCTCTGCGGGTACCATATGCCCATGAAGAGAACTGAACACGATGAAGTCTCCAGTTTCCCAACCATCCATCCAGGGAGAGGAAATCAACATTGTCTATAACAGAATCCTTCTAAGCAGGGCAGGTCAGCTTCAATGGGTATATTTTAACTCCAACTCTACCAAAAAGCACCGTCAAGCTGGAAAACCATTCTTTGCTTGTGTTACTGTATGTTGCTTTCTATCTGACTAATGCACACAAGTGGAAAACTTATGACCTTCACTACTGCCACATTCTTTTTCGAATAGCTGTGATCATAGCAACAAAAATTTCTGATTCAAGGGAAAGGCATAGACTGATGAATTACACACTATCTTCTCTTTGAGAGCCACAAATAACTGCTCTGTAAATCTTGATGTTAGCAGTACTGGCTACTATTGGCTAACAGGTAGGGCTCCTGAGCTATGGAGACACGGCTCAGGAATTATCAGGGTGCTGATCTACGCTGGAGTGTGGACTGCTGGTCATAGTTCATTAATGGTGTCAAATTTTAGTTTGCAATTTCCTTGAAAAACAGCGAAATGGGCATAGACAGAATGCACTTTGATTGTGATACTGTAAATTAGAATATTTTGGCATCAGCAATCCATACCTGTGCATTCTTTTCTTTATTTAGAATTATGCTCCCATTTTACCACTTGACTGTTAAAAGGTTTATTAGACACAAGAGGATGAAGCTGAACACAAGATAGGGTAAGTAAAGGCTTTAGACATAGCCAAACCTGTACTCATTCATATTCATTTATTCATTAAACAAATATTTATGGTCATCTTACCATGTGAAAGCATTATTTAATGCATGGGATAGAGCAGAGGGAAAAACAAAGTCTTACTGTATGTATAATTTTGGGAAAATCATCTTTAACTTTTATGAACCTCAATTCTATCATAGATATCAGGTTATAATAACATCTAAGCACTGGGGGGGGGGTAATATCAATAATAAATGTATTGGTTCCAGCTTATAGTTGGTAAGAAAAATTTAGGAAAATATTATTATTTGAATTATACTAGACACTATTTTTTTAGACACTATTTTTATTACTATTTCTAATGTACTAGAAATGACACAAGGGGAGAGAAAAATGTAAAAACAAATTATTTACATAAAAGATGGTATCAATAATTTGTCTATTTGCTTACGAGATAAAGTTGGCACAAGTTTAGAAAAACTCATTTAGGATTACTTAATGTCACTTTAAAAGGAGGTTCTTTGTATTTCAAATGAAGGGGAAAATGTTGTAGTTTGAATTTTGGGGATGAGGGTTCGTTTCCAGCCAACACAGGGTATAGTAATGTTATAGTAAGTATGTTAAGATGTACCTTGTGTTTTTATAAACTTCTGCAAAAATCCTGTGTTGATATTGATGTTCAGTTATAATAGTTGTGTAAGAGACCAGGTGAATTCAAGAACTTGCAAAAGTCCTGATTCTGCTGATTTCTACATTTGGGTTGAAACATTGATATTCAGTCAAAATGCTTTTTTGGATATCGATAGAGTCTGAATAACTACAGGAAACTGACATAATGGATTAGATTGTAGACTCAGAGAAATGGTAAAAATCCACAGATTGTACCAATGCTTCAGGGGTTGCATCTGGCTCTATTAAAGTACAGATCTTCACAAGCTTAGGGCCTAGCTTTATTTACTCTCATCCAATCCACTGCTCTGAAGTTGGGAAATCAGAGAAAAACTGAACACAGCAAATTATTTCATTAAGATTGAAGTGAGAGACTGTTTCTTGCTAATGGAAGTTTTATGGTCACACAAAAAAGTGAGTCTAAACTGGGCTATTGGTTTTTTTGTTTTCTGGTCTTTTTTTTTTTTTTTTTTTTTTGCCACACTGTGTGGCATGCAGGAGGATCTTAGCTCCCCAACCAGGGATCACACCCATGCCCCCTGCATTGGGAGTGTGGAGTCTTACCCACTGGACCGCCAAAAAGTCCCTGAACTGGGCTATTGTTGAGGCAGGAAGATAAATAGTATGAGTTCAGTAGAAATATGGTGGCAAGTGTGGGTGAGTAGAAAGGGGGAGGAGGAGGGTCAGTGGGGGTAGAGATGTTATAATGGACCAAAAGAGAGGTGACCTGGACTAGCCTCAGAGCTGAAAGCTGTCTCGTGTAGCAGTGTGCCTACCTTGGGGTGAGTAGGGAATCTGCTTGGCTCAAGCAAATATGTAAACTGATCACATAAGTCAGTATGTTGAGAATGACAATAAGTATTTACAAGTAAGGCTGAAAAGAATGATGAGGTGATGGATTGAAATTGGATGCATATATCAGTGTGAACTCATGCTTAAAATATATCTATATCCATAACTATATCTATGTCCAGAGATACAGACTCAGAGATATACGTGTGTACATGTATGTATGTGTGTGCATGCATGTATATACACATGACCTGGCTCTGTCCACCAAGAAGGCCTAGAAGCACTGACACTTGGGCAGCAATGAGCACAATAAACACCTAGTCCTTGGTTTCTAAATACAAACCCTACATTGAAAGAACCAAGATTCTTTGGAGAAATTGTTGACTCTGGGTTAGGGCACTGGAAGTCCAACTTTTCTTGGAACATCTTGTGACAGAAAGTAAGAAAATGCTCAAAGAATGATAGGAACATGCCACAATATCACTTTCAGAATTCTCACTGGCCAAAATTTAGGAAAACTGGATAATGGTAGGGATAGAATATAACCCACTGAATAAAAACATAAATATGTCTACACCGATATAACTAAATGAACTGAAATGAATGAATCAAAATAATTGGGGAAAATGAAAAGCTTTTCTGTACAGTAGAAAGTTAATATTAAATGTTTTATAGAAAAAAACGATAGACTACAAAGATACCACAGGCTTACTATCATCGTGGTAATTGATTCAGAAGAGAGTTGTCAATGGAGGCTGAGCTGATGGGTGGCGGTTGATGGGAAATAGGATACTAATATAACCTTGGACTATCACCCCCTAAATTGAATATATCAGTTACAAAGGTGGGGGAGGATGGTGATTATATGGAGAAAGCTGGTTAAAAGAACATGACCAGATTTTAAAGTTTAACCTTCCCACTGGTCGGCAGCATCAACATTGTGGGCCCCTTATGCGAAGCACAGAAAAAAGTGCACGATTTCTGTAGTCTCCCTGCCAAGAAAGCACATCTTGAGTCTAGTAATGAGGAAACCTTGGGTGGACCCAGATTCAGGGCCATCTGACAATAATTACGATTTACATTTTTAAAGCTGTGAGGCTCAAGAACACAGAAGACAGAGGAAGTCTTCCAGTTGGGAGAAAACAAAAGAAGAATGACAACTAAATGCAACATGTACCTCTGAATGGAATTCTGAACCAGGGAAAAAAGAGATTTCACTGGCATAGTCGGTGAAATTTGAATGGTATCTGAGGATTGGAAGATTATGTCACATCAGTGATGATTTCCTAAGTTGGAGGGTTATATAGTGAGGGTGATGAGGCATCCCATCTATAACTTGTTCATATGGCTCAGAAAAAGGCTGCAAACAATGGACATACATACACATATAGTATATGTGAGATTGAAGAGAGCTAACAGCTGGGGAATTCTTTGTATAATCTATTTAAAATACAGTGGTGTTGACTAAGATCTATAGGTGCAATTGTGACTTGAAAATCTAACTCAGGATCAATAGTCATTATCACATTTCAGCACAAGGCGTATTTTTGTTACAGTTGGCACCGATCTCTGGAATGCCTTTCCTTATTTCTGACTTGGCTTTTAAATTGGACCTGACGTCTTCTTGACAATGTGACTATATCTCTCAGACTTGTGATCCATCAGCCAATGGCCTTTCCCAGCCACACACAGTCAGGCCACTTCATTCTGTGGACCTGTAACAGTATATTCTTGACTTCACTGCTATGATAGCTACGCTACAGCCCTAAGAGAATTGTTAGGGGTGAAAGAGCATGTTCGAGCTGAAAAGGAGCTTGTGAGATGATGCAGTCCAGCCCCTTCATTTCATAACTGAGTAAACTGGGCCCCAGAGAGCCCAAGTAATTATCCTAATATCAGCTGTGTAATTAATGGCAAAATCATTATGAGGACCCTGGTCTTTGACTCCCAGCCACTGCAACTCAACAGCTGCTGTGTAGGAATCCTGCTTTTGGTTTGTAGAGCCTCATAAGTGTAGCTGTCTATTTGATGGGAAGGTCAGCACACAGTGGGACACACTTATACTCACTTTGCTGATCAATCGATCAGTCCTGTAGACTATCAAGAGTCCAAGCATTGCACGTTCCATACCTTTATGCCACCACACCCACCTCTTTGTTGTTCCTCTTACACACCATGCATACTCCAGCCTAAAGTCTTGTCCTAGTCAGTTCAGGCTGCTATAACAAGATACCATAGACTGGGTGGCTTAAATAACAAACATTTACTTTCCAGTTCTGGAGACTGAAAATTCTGAGATCAGGGTGTCAGTATGGTTGAGCTCTGGTGAGGGCTCTCTTCCTGACTGGCAGGCAACCACCTTCTTGCTGGGTCCTCAAATGGTGGAGAGAGAAAGGGCTCCAGTCTCTTCACCTTCTTAGTATAAGGATACTAATCCCATCATGGGGGCTTCACTCTCCTGACCTCATCTAAACCCAATGACCTTCCCAAAGCCCCACTTCCAAATGCCATCACATTGGGAGTTAGGGTTTAGACATATGGATTCTGTGGGGGCACAAACATTCAGCCCATAGCAGGGTCTTTGCTCTAGCCATTCTCTCTGCGTGGCATGCTCCTCCCCAGATAACCTCTTGCTGAATTTCCTCTGCTCCTTCAGGCCATGTCTCACCCTTTCAATATGGCAGACAGTGACTACCACATTCAATTCCATAAACTACACCACCTGCTTCTCCACCATCCGTGATCCAGGTAAGAGTACTTGGTTCTACTTTTTCTTTTTTCCATTATCTTAAATTTTTATTTATTATGTTTATTATTCATTGTCTATTTCCCCTATCATAACATAAGATCCACCAGAGTGAGGATCATTGTTTCACTGACTGATGCATCGTAAGTGCACAGGGCAATGTCTGGTACATAATATGTGCACAGTAAATAGTTACTGAGTGACTCCATCAGAGTTATTCCATAAATCCATGTCTAAACCAATCACTGGCAGTAGAATTATCCTGATATGTTTAGACAAGTGCTTCTCAAAGTGTGGTTCCCACACCCGTGGCATGAGCATTACCTGGAACCTGGCACTTGTTGGGTCTCACCCCAGACCTACTGAATCAGAACCTCTGGGTTTAAGGCCCAACAACTTGTGTTTTAACAAGCTGTCCTGTTGAGTCTGATGCAAGCTCAAGTTTGAAAACTGTTGGTTTTCCAAACCACTAACCCCTAACAGCTATCTGAACAAAACAGAGGCAGGTGGGTAGGCAAAAACAATGTGTAACATGGGTCTTTCTATGTTTTAAAATTTGTAGCTAATGATTATGCTCTTAATAAGTCAGAGAATCACACTCCAAGAAAAACAAACAAAGAAACAAACTAGGAGGAGCATCTTCAAAAGTTATGACTGTGAAGAGAAAGCTTGGCTGCTACCACTCCTGCTGTCGCTGTTAAGAGAGGAGCTGGTATTACAACTGCCCTACTCATTGCCCAGATCGTCATATACCATTACCTGCCTAACCCCTGTCCCTACCCCATTCAGAGAGAAGGGCTGTTGTGGCCCTGCACCAATCACTTCATATTCTGTACCTGCTTTCTCATTTGTTAAATGAAAAGGTTGGATCAGATGACTTTCCAAGTTTCTTTGCATTATTCATATAGTGTCCCTTTCTATTACAGGGTGGCATCTGGAGGCGAGGTTGCATAAAAAACACTTGTTTTAACTTGACTCCATATTTTAATCAGGCACAGGAGGCTACAGTCCAGGCTCTCTTTTGTAATAAAAATGTCATTATTCATTTGTTTAAATATATCTCGCTAATATGATAACTATTTCTTGAGATCCCATCTTGTCTATCATTTTGTTATTTAAAGTCACTAGTGGTAAAAGACACAGTCCTCTTTCCCGAAGGAACACATAGTCTAGTAGGAAATCATGTGAGTAAATCAAAGGTGATACACGAATAAAATACTAGCAGAAAGGATAAGGCAAGTGTGAACTGTAGTTATGCTACAGGCACTTAAGGGCAGAGAAGAGTATATCCCTGGAATGTTAGTTATTAAGGAATATCAATAATCATATAGAAGCTTGATATTTAAACTAAGTTAGGGAAAATTTGGTGATGGTAGGACATTTTTATACTCTCTTCTAAAATCAGAATGACTTTCCTGTTATTCTTTTTGCTATTTCTGATGTCCCACTTACTTTATTTAAAAGGTGTCCACTGTTTCCCTTATCCTCTTGATAGGAACAAAGTAATACTGATACATGTACTTTAAGTGAATTGACAACCTGAAATCACCATGGTGGTTGTGTTCACTGTGGAAAATTCTACAGACAGGAGGCTCAGAACAGGACAGCACCAGGGATACCTTCCTCTTGCTCCCTGGGCCCTATGCTAGGGGAGTGATGGGTTCAGAGGAGATCCACAGAAAGTTGTCAAGCTGTTCCCTGTGGCGTGGTGAATTGCCCATGATTAATCATATTTTAAAGTATATTTTGATCAAACAGGTCTTTTTCTGACTCTAAATTATCCAGGAATACCAAGAAACTATAGCTACTAAGAAAAGGAGTCATGTATAATTCCATCCTGTGCCAATTAGCTACTTACTCAAGGATCCTCATTACTTTAGATATTTTCAGCATGTCAAAAACTTAATAGACATTATTCATTCAACTGTATAAAGAATGCACTGCTAAGTGAAATACCTAATTCACTTGATCTGAGATGAAAGTGTATCAATTCATCGTGGTAACATTCAAGATAAGAAATTTGACGGCCTACATGGGATAGCTTTGATGAACCAGACTCTGTGCCATACTCACATAAACATTTCATGGGTTCTTGCAGGGAAGTAACTGCAGACTGGTGTTTCTTGGCATAGCCAGAGTATTGCTTCAAGGGGCAAATAACTGGGAGAAACACAAGACACCAAAGGCAAATGGTTAAAAATAGAGTCCTTCACCCACTTAGAATAAAATTCCCATTCCTTTGTAAAAGGTTCCCTGATGATTCCAACTCTGGTTTATGAGAGGCTGGGCTGGTGGGATCCTGTGCAGAGTAGAGGCACCAGACTAACATTTCTGGGGAGATGAGAGTTGGAAAGACCCCCTGGGGAACATAAAGCTGTCTTTGATTCTTTCCATTTAGGTCCACTGTCTGATTCCACTTGGAAGGCTTTCTTTATTTGTTAAAAAAATTCTGTACCCTCTGAACTGACTGAAGTGAATTGCACTAGCATCTCAACAGACTTTGTAGTGAAATATCCTGTGCCAGTCACACACACACACACTCTCTCTCTCTCTCTCTCTCACACACACACACACACACACACACACCCCTTCTTGGGAAACGTTCCTTGTAAATGCACGTGCAGTTTTTGTTCCTTATGGATCTTATGCACAATGTTTATTCAATACTCTACCAGTTGTTTGGGTCCCATCCCAAGAGATTCTTATGTAGCTGGTTAGGGATGTGGCTTGAGCATGTGGATTTAAAATTTTTCCCAAGTGATTCTGATGTACAGCCAAGGTTGAGAAACACTGCCTCTGGTTAATTAAATCAGAATTTCTGAGATGTATCCCGGGTAGTTGTCATGTGTAACCTGGGTTGAGAATTACTGATACAGCTTCTACATGCATTTCATCTGATTTATATATATATTCATTGATCATCTACTATGTCCCAAGCACTGTAGAAGATAATGGATGCAGGAGAGGTGAGCTAACAGACTAGATCCAGCCTCCTAGGAGCTCAGTGTCAGTGGTGGAAACCAAGATGACCCATTTGATGAGTATATGAAAGACACAGAAGGCTGCGGGGTGGTGGAAGTCAGGGGAGGGTTCCTGCAGTTGAATTTCTAAAAAATATATGCATGAAAAACCTATGACACATTTAACAAATCTGTTTCTTACGAAGGCTCTGTGCCTTTCACTTGTCCCCTCCTGTAATCCTCACTGCATCCCTATGAGGTCTAATTATAAACGAAGTGGCCTGAAGCTTACAGAAGTGAGTTGTCCAATATCACCCAGCTCATAAGTGTTTGGGTCAGAAGAGGATCCAGGTCCCCCAGATTCCATAGCTCCTGGCTCTCCTGTTGAATCTATTCCATTAGCGCTAAACTTTGTGCTCTGTTGCCTCTGCTTAGTCATGCTGGCTCTGTGTCTTTTGTAAAAGAATGTTGCCTATAGCCTGAAATATACAGGACAGCCCATTCTCAAGGCTCTGACCTTTAGAGGTATAATACTTTGTCATTCATATAGAGATAAACAGAGAATGATATCTGTCCTGTTGTGAGGTTTATAGGAACACTGTGACCAGACCTGTAAGAACAAAGGATTCCAGCACCAAGAAGTCTGCAACAACCAGACACACACCCTCCCCTTTTAGTATAAAAGAAGCCTGAATTCTAACTCGGGTAAAATGGTTCTTTGGGACACTAGTCCACCATCTTCTGGGTCTGCTGCTTTCCGAATAAAGTTGCTTTACCTTGCCCCAACAACAAAAAAAAACTCTATCAGTGGCAGGTAAGGTATTCATGACATCACCAAAGGACTGAAAACCAGTTCCCATCACTTAATAATTCCTTCAAAAGAATCAGGCAACAGTAACCATGAAACAATTTATTAACACAGTAAAATTGAGAGTATGTTTTAAGTTCCAATTGTAATGATGTTTTGTCTAGAGGACAATGATTTAGTTTCATCATTTCATCATGCTGCTTCTGTAAATGGAAGTGAAACAGAATTATGATTCAAATGGCTAGCATAATGAAAAATCATTTGTATTCATTTTTATTGCATGGACAGACACGTGGTGGATAAGATAACCGCATATTACTGAGAAGAACTCTGCAGGAAGAGGGAGGCAAAATCCTCATTACCTATCTGTCAAGTGTTTAAAATTATAAAGTCATGGGGGGTGTAAAGTTTAATGTTACTTACAATGCAGGACCTACTTTAGCCAGGGTAAATAACAGATTTTTATACACGGAGAAGAGTTGTTGAGTTTCTTATTAAAAGGGCTTTCGAAAGGGTTATAGTTATAGGTTGTTCAAAAATGTTGACCAGTGAGATTGGCACAGCTTTACATTTGAGACCTATCAGAGCTAACTGATTCAGAGCATGACATACTGGGATTGAAGGGAGGTGAAATGTACTCAGTGAATGTGCTGTCTTTTTTCTCCATATCAGTTGGCTGGGCTTTGCAGAGGGTGAAAATAAGTATTCTGTGTGCTCTCTGTCACAGTCTGATGCCTTTGCATTGAATGTGATCTCGATATTACCTTTGAAGTGTTCCCACCAATTCCTTTTGTTTTCTTTCCTAAGTGTCCTGGATATAGATATAAGACCTTAGAGATCCAACCTGAGTTTCTAGTCCAAGTTTTCCCCTTCAAGGAAGATCTTTTGGGAGATATATCAATCAGAGTTCTGACAGGAGGCACAGGGCACATGGAGATCAGATTCTGAAGACAAATTAATAAAGGAATGATTTCCAAGGCATGTTCAGGGATTAGGAAGTCAACAGGGGATGCTGAGGCACCCAGGAATTAGTGACTGCAGAAACTGGGAACCCATTTCAGTCCTAGACCCTTAAGAGGTAAAAGATGGAACCATGGAGAAGTGGCTCCCTAGTAAGCATATTGGTCGTTTGGATACAGCCACCTCTGGAAGCACAATGCCAGAATAGGGAAATTGCTGGGGAAGAAATATCCAGAACTCTGTCTCCTATCCCTAGCCTCTTGCAGGTGCATCCCACTGGCCCAACTAAATCAGAAGAGGGGATGACGTCAGTGTTCCCAGGAACACAGTGGGAAGAGAAGTGCAGAGAATGCAAAAGGGTGAGGTGCAAAATGAGGATAAGACTGCTCAGAGGATAAGACTGGATAGAAGAGAGAGTGGCATAAATAATTAGGCTCCCTTTTGGACACTGTTTTGAAGAGATAAATTTACTGGCCATGTAACAGAGAAGAAAAACACCTGACTCCGTATTGAATGCATTCCTTTAGCTCTAACCCTTGTGCTCTGTTGCCTGTGCTTAGTCATTCTGGCTCTGCACCTTTTGTAAAAGAATGTTGTCTATAGCCTGAAATATACAGGATAGCCCATTCTCAAGGCTCTGACCTTTAAAAGTATAACACTTTTCCATTCATATAGAGATTAAAGAGTTGCAGAACAGAGAATAGCATTTGTCTTGTTGGAGGTTTAAAGAAACATTGTGATCAGACCTACATGGACAGCTGCAAGAATAAAGTATTCTAGCACCAAGAAGTCTGGGACAGCCAGCCATACCCCTCCCCTTTTCATATAAAAGAAACCTGACTTGTAACTCGGGTAAGATGGTTCTTTGGGAAACTAGTCCACCATCTTCTTGGTCTGCTGGCTTTCTGAATAAAGTTGCTACTCCTTGCCCCAATACCTCATCTCTTAATTTGTTGGCCTGTTGTGCAGTGGGCAGTACAAGCTTGGACTTGGTGACAGTCAGGATACAATAAATGTCAGCTAAGGCCCTTCTCCTTGGTTTTATGTAAAGGTATTATTTTCATTTTGAAGTTTATAAAGTTAACTAAAGGGTCAGTTGAGAAGAACTAGACCCACACGGTTGAAATGACTACATGTACTACGTATAACAGTTTTATCTACCTTTTCATTTCTTTTCAACCACAAACAAAACAGGGTTTCAGCTAGGAAGTTGGGCGAAGTATCAAGTCATTATGAAACACAGAAGTGCTTTTGGAGAAATTTGGTTAGTTGCCGAAGCTAGTTTGTCAGGGGGAGGGAAACGTGGAGCCCCTTGACTGTACATGGAAACCCAGGGCTCATCCTTAGTGATTCAAATACCAGGCTGACTGGCAGATTAATTCAGACTCTTCCAGTGGGTGGGCCCAAGGATACTTAAGCAGCCTCCTGTCCTGGTCAAGACTGGCTTAGCACCGGGGCAAGTCCTAGTCTGGGGAAGAAAGTCACCAGTTGCTATAGCTGTAAGTGATTGAGATGAACAACCATCAACAGTCTTAAGAGATGGTTAAGCAGCTGGAAAAGTTTTTTTATGAAGTATAAGTGCTTTCTATTTATTGAAGGAGGAGGCTTTATAGTAAATTAGTCCTGTGACATTCTCAGTTAGAAACATTCAAACTCCTTAAGCACATTTGAGTAAATTTTCTCTTACTGACCTCTGAAGATAATATAAAAGATAATTTTGTTATTATACCTCAATGACAGTGGCATAGGACTGCTGACCTAGACAGCACATTTCTAGTATTTTAATATTTATTCTTGGATAATCAAGATACCAATGTTTTAATTTTAAAATTATATTCTATGTTAGAATATTTTTAAGTCAGAAGGTGCAGCATAAAAAATTCCATGATACTATCATTTAATTAAAATATTCTGGTTTCTTATTTAACTAAGTATGACAATGCAAATAAATTAATTACACCAACAGTGAGACACTGCTGAATGTGAACTCTGTTTTCCTGTGCTCTAAATTATACCAGCATGAACACAATAACTCTTTTTGCATAGAAAAATATATAAATTGACCTAACTGGAAAAAACTACAGAATGTTTAACACTGTACATTTCTCAGTTTATTGAAATTGGTTAACCTATATATAATATAATAAAAGTTAAATGGAATTTTATGGGTTTCAACAATATCTTCTTCAAGACATATCTAATATTCAGATTGTTTTGTTAATATTTATTTGTTTAGAATCATTAGATATGTTTATGCCATTTTATGTATTTATTATTTATATATCATATAGTTTACTAAATCTGTATTTTATCTAGTGACTTTAGCTACTTTGGGATTCCTGTAGATACCTCCATGTTATGACCAATAAAATCACAAACTATAAAAATGTTAACACTTTAAAAGATATATTTGTTACCCATCCTCTTTGAGAACAGGACGTTAAATCAAATGACATATTTTCATGATTCTAAGAATGTTACAAATCAGTACAACAAAGAAAATACTTTGAGTTTAAAAGGCATGTATCAGTTATAAAAAGTTTTTTTCTTTTTCTTTGTAAAATGGTGTAGCCACTGTGGAAGACAGTTTGGCAATTTCTTAAAAAGTTAAACAGCAAACTACCGTATTGACTCAGCAATACACTCCTAAGTGTGGAATAACATTCATGAATTTTATGAATGGCAAGACAAGAAAAATTTAAACAAAAAAATCTTTTCTGCCCTTTGGCCTCCTCTCTTCCCCAACTGCATTGTGCATCTGCATTATGCATGGACCAAACCTTCCATTGGCAGAAATACCTGCTCAACCATAAAAAGCAACATTCTCCTCCTAGCATCAATAAGACAACTCCTTAAAAGTAACATTCCTTCTTGATCTCGTAAGTGGTTACATGGTGCTTAGATCTGGATTATGTAAACTGTCAAAAACACATAATTTAATGTACAGCCCCCTGTCTCAAAAAACTTATGTAACTGTGCCTTGACTTCTAATGGGTGGAACAGTTCGCATAGTTTTCTGAGGTGCATTTCCTGGATTATAATCCTCAAATTTGGCTCAAATAAAAATTTCCCCTTCTTTCTTAGATTGACTAATTTTTCATCAACAAAGGTATATATCCAAAATAATTGAGATCTGGGACTGGAAGAGTTATCTGTACAACCACATTCATTGCAATAATATTCACAACAGCCAAAGGTGGGAACAACCCAAGTGTCCATCAACAGATGAATGGATTAAAAAATTGTGGCATATACATACAATATAATACTATTAAGTCATAAAGAGGAACAAAATTTTGATATATGCTAT
Source organism: Globicephala melas (assembly GCF_963455315.2). Taxonomy (NCBI): domain Eukaryota; kingdom Metazoa; phylum Chordata; class Mammalia; order Artiodactyla; family Delphinidae; genus Globicephala; species Globicephala melas. Next base: position 75,618,349 of record NC_083329.1, on the reverse strand, counting down.
AATACAGATGAACCCTGAACACATTATACTAAGTAAAATAAGCCAGACATAGACAAATATTAAATAATTCCACTTATATGAGGTGGAATTTCCTATGAATAGGAAAATTCATAGAGACAGAGAGCAGAGTAAGGTTACCAAGGGCTGTGGGGAAAGAAAGAGGAAATATTGTTTAATGAATACTGAGTTTATCTATGTTGGAGATAATGAAAAAGTTTTGGACATAGACCACGGTGATGGACACAGAGCATTATGAATGTAATTAATGCCACTTGTAGGGGAGCAAAATTTGCCACCCCAAAATGCCTCTTTGGCATGCAGATTATTTCGAGCTGAAAATAATCAAGACCCAAAAGATTCAAAGAAATTTTGACTTTCCCCCGAACTGCCTGAAAAAATTTTAGAAAGAGGGCCTGTTCCTGGTATACAGATATCACCAGAGACATGTGCAAAGAACGTGGGCTATGTGTGGTGAGAAACTCAAGAGTACACTCTGTGCCCCATTGTCTCTGCCTGGCCCAGCAAACATCTGTTTACCAAACATCTGCTTTTCCATTTACATGTGAATTGCCTTCCTTCTCTGGTGATTTGAAAGGAACTGGGTAAAGAAAAAAGCAACTAGTGGATTATTAGATGGGCTTTTAAGGATATCTAAAATGCTAATGACAGACATGGCCATACAGGCAGAAGGACGATGATAAAGAGATACATTGAGTCAGAAAATAGTGGGGTTTTTTTTGTTGTTGTTGTTGTTTTTTGTTTTTGTTTTTTGCGGTACGCGGGCCTCTCACTGTTGTGGCCTCTCCCGTTGCGGAGCACAGGCTCAGCAGCCATGGCTCACGGGCCTAGCCGCTCTGTGGCATGTGAGATCTTCCCGGACCGGGGCAAGAACCTGTGTCCCCTGCATCGGCAGGAGGACTCTCAACCACTGCGTCACCAGGGAAGCCCCAATAGTTCAATTTTAAAGAAACATGGGGTGCTTGGAAAGAGAACAGTGAGAGATAAGGCTGCAAGTAGAGAGGCATTTTGAGAAGCTGAGATTATGGAGTTCCACTACTGATAGCCCAGAGATTTTTTTTACCTTGAGCTATTTTTCCTTGGAACCAAAAAAGACTCCAAATTACCAGAGCAGTCTTGAGAAAGGGGAGCAAAGTAGGAGGCATCATACTTCCTGATTTCACACTATATTGAAAGGCTATAGTAATCAAAACAGTATGTTGCTGGCATAAAAACAGACACATAGACCAATGAAATAGACTCAAGAGCCCAGACATAAATCCACACGTATATGGTCAACTAATTTTTTTTTTTTTTTTGCAGTACACGGGCCTCTCACTGTTGTGGCCTCTCCCGTTGCCGAGCACAGGCTCCAGATGTGCAGGCTCAGCGGCCATGGCTCATGGGCCCAGCCGCTCCGTGGCTTGTGGGAATCTTCCCAGACCGGGGCACAAACCCGTGTCCCCTGCATCGGCAGGCGGACTCTCAACCACTGCCCCACCAGGGAAGCCCTGGTCAACTAATATTTGATTAAGGGAGCCAAGAATACTTAATTGGGAAAAGATAGTCTCTTCAATAAATGGTGCTGAGAAAATTTTACAGCCATACACACAAGAATGAAACTGAACCCTTACCTTATACTAGTCACAAAAGTAACTTGTAATGGGTTAAGGGTTTAAATGTAAAATGACCAGGGGGAGGAATAAATCAGGAGGTTGTGACTAACATATACACACTACTGTATATAAAATAACCAACAAGGACCTACTGTACAGCACAGGGAACTATACTCAATATTTTGTAATAACCTATAAGGGAAAATAATCTGAAAAGGAATATATATATATATATATATATATATATTTTAATGTACAACAGAGGATATGGATGGATGAAAAGAATTATAGATATGGAAGACAGAACAGGAAAGGTAATATTGAAATCTTAGCTCTTTCAAAAAGGTAATATTGAAATCTTAGCTCTTTCAAGACTAAAACATTTGATAGGAGACAGTGCCAGAAGCAGAGGAAACTGATAGTGCAATTGTTTTTCTTTGTGAATTGTCTACACAGGTGGTGATTTAGGTCATAAAGTCAATTTTAACTTTGGTGAATGTTTTGCTCACATTTTTTGCTCAAATTTCACAAAAATCCGTGAAATTTTTGCTTTACTGAAGTATGCTTGACAGAAGACATACAGGTGCACTCATGGCACCTTGAATTTCTAATTAATTTTCAAGAAACAAAATCATTCTAGAGCAAATTATTTTACACTAAAATTGACATAACAAAGTTAATTGCTTTAAAGCAGTGAGAGGATGACTGACTTGAGTAGGAGACAAGTGTAATTTTTTTTGTCCTTTTTTTAAAAATTTAATTTATTTTTTATACAGCACGTTCTTATTAGTTCTCTATTTTATACATATTAGTGTATACATGTCAATCCCAATCTACCAGTTCATCCCACCACCACTCCCCCGCCACCCGCTTTTCCCCCGTCATGTCCATATGTTTGTTCTCTACACCTGTGTCTCTATTTCTGCCTTGCAAACTGGTTCATCTATACCATTTTTCTAGATTCCACATATATGTGTTAATATACAATATTTGTTTTTCTCTTTCTGACTTACTTCACTCTGTATGACAGACTCTAGGTCCATCCTTCTGTGCTTTTTTATGATTTTATTTTTCAAGGTTAAAGTTTCATTTATTTTTGTGGAAATGCCGATGGAAGCACAGTTCTTCTTGTATGATCCCATTTCCCTCAGCCCCTTTTCTGGCCTCAGAGTAGTGACATAATGAAAAAAATAAGTGCTGAGTATCTTACCGGAAAGCCCTCAGCCGACAGGTAGTGGGTATCAAAGCTTCTGAAAACCAACCGGTTCTAGCATCAGTTGTATAGGGTGGAATCTCACTCTACCACTTTCTGATACATTATCATTGGGCAAATCTCTTAAGCTCACTAAGCCTTCATTTACTCATACTTAAAATGAGAACATTAAAATCGATACTAGCTCCACAGGTTCACAGGGAGGATTATATAGAGTAATATTTGTAACCTCCTCAGGGCACCAGTGGCACGTGGTCGTAATTCAGCAAACTGGAGATGTTATTATTCCCCAGGAAATGTTCTACCAAGAAAGGGTTTTTGAGCATTTCTTCATAATAGAATTGTTGGTACTGCAAAACTCAAAGAAGTGTTCTACATCATCTCTGTCAAGCAAGGAGCTATTAGGCTACCTTGGGAAGCTTCAGTATATGGAAAGTTAATAGCAATAAAGAGCAGAGTGGTGTTGGCAGGCTTAAAATGGGGGAAGCAACCAAGCATAGGAAATGCCTGTTTCAAGAGGTAAATTCTTCAGTAGATATTTCAAACTTGCTGCACCACTCTCTCTCCTCTTTAGATTCCCAGTGCTATTTATAGCAACAAAGGCCATTGTCCACTGCTCTGCCTTTCTTGACGTTTCCTTAGGTCCACCTGAATTATCCTATCCTTTAATCTTATAATATCTTCTTTTTCATCAGCGTGTAACTAAATGAAGTCTGTATTCTTTACCTTAATTGTAAGACAAACGTGTTTGCTTGTTTATTTATTTTAATGCTTCACAAATTAGGATGTCTTACAAGCAATACTAGAGACTTTAAATTTGTGAACCCAAATTTCAAATAGGATTTTGCCACCACCCGGCAATTCTACTAAACTCCTCAAGTTCACTTTCTCATTCGCCAAAACGACATACTTATGCCTACTCTCCTCCTCAAACATCCAATACCTACGCTCCTTTCCCACTTTCTAACTTACAAACTTGCTTCATTTTTCAATAACACAAATTTAGAAGCTATCCCCATCTTCCCTCTATGAAGCCTACGAAGCCATATGTGCCCCTAGGTATGCCCTCTGTCCTTTGAATATTTACTACGGTAGGTAGACAACTAAGAGAAAGAACTCCAGCCTTGCAATTTTTTCCCATATGAAAGATTACATATCATGTAAATTAAGTCCAGCGGAGCTCTTCCAGTTGTGTGGCTTTTCTGGGCATCTATCCTTCAAGCAATGCTTTAGAGATTCAGATCACATTCCTGTTGGAGGCCATCTTCAACACATGGCCTTTGTGGTCACCACAGGGGAAAAAGAGAGATGGTAGAGAAGGCTTAACTGCTTTAGCTCAGATGCGACATTTTATTTCTAGGATCCTTTTGTGGAAACCAATCACACGGCCCTATCTGTATGCAAGACAAACGGAAAATAGGATTGTACAATCAGAAAGAGGAAGTGACTTGGTGCTTGGTCGGCCACGTCATAGAAGAAGCATTCTTTTCCCTGTAAAACACAAGCCCCTTTACTTGAACTCTGTGCTCTGTCCTTGCTCAACTTATCAGAGCTCTACTTCTAAAATCACTATTTGTCCCTCCTAAGCAATTTCCCTTCTTCCATTAGATCATTACTGTTAGTACATAAACATGGTCTCATGTTCTTATATCTCCTGTCATAAACAGCTCACGCAGGTCAATATCAAAAAAACAAACAACCCGGGCTTCCCTGGTGGCACAGTGGTTGGGAGTCCGCCTGCCGATGCAGGGGACGCGGGTTCGTGCCCCGGTCCAGGAGGATCCCACGTGCCGTGGGGCGGCTGGGCCCGTGAGCCATGGCCGCTGAGCCTGCGCATCCGGAGCCTGTGCTCCGCGATGGGAGAGGCCGCAGCAGTGAGGCCCGCATACTGAAAACAAACAAACAAACAACCCAATCAAAAAATGGGTGGAAGACCTAAATAGACATTTCTCCGACAAAGACATACAGATGGCCAACAAACACATGAAAGAATGCTCAACATCATTAATCTTTAGAGAAATGCAAATCAAAACTACAATGAGATATCATCTCACGCCGGTCAGAATGGCCATCATCAAAAAATCTAGAAACAATAAATGCTGGAGAGGGTGTGGAGAAAAGGGAACCCTCTTGCACTGGTGGTGGGAATGTAAATTGATACAGCCACTATGGAGAACAGTACGGAGGTTCCTTAAAAAACTAAAAATAGAACTACCGTACGACCCAGCAATCCCACTACTGGGTATATACCCTGAGAAAACCATAATTCAAAAAAGACACATGTACCCCAATGTTCACTGCAGCACTATTTACAATAGTTAGGATATGGAAGCAACCTAAATGTCCATTGATGGAGGAATGGATAAAGAAGATGTGGTACATACAATGGAATATTACTCAGCCACAAAAAGGAACAAAATTGGGTCATTTGTAGAGATGTGGATGGACATAGAGTCTGTCATACAGAGTGAAGTAAGTCAGAAAGAGAAAAACAAATATCATATATTAACCCATATATGTGGAATCTAGAAAAATGGTACTGATGAACTTACTTGCAGGGCAGAAATAGATATGCAGACGTAGAGAATGGACATGTGGACATGGAAGGAAGGGGAGGGTGGGGCGAACTGGGAGATTAGGATTGACATAAATACACTACCATTGTAAAATAGATAGCTAGTGGAAAGCTGCTGCATAGCACAGGGAGCTCAGCTTGGTGCTCTGTGATGATCTAGAGGGGTGGGATGGGGAGTGTGGGAGGGAGGCTCAAGAGGGAGGGAACATATGTACACATATAGCTGATTCACTTCGTTGTACAGCAGAAACTAACACAACATTGTACAGCAGTTATACTCCAATAAAACAACGACAACAACAACAAACTAACAAAGAACACTCCCTTTGCCCCTTTTCTTTTCTAACTACCACCCAAGTTGCTAACAGCATTCAAACGTCTACAAAAAAATCCCGTTTCAGTGAGCCTTCTGTTTCCTGGCAGGATGGTAACTGATACATGCCTTCTAATGAAGGGAGAACTTGGGTGTGGAAACTCAAGTTAGATACTAAGGTCTTATGTTTGTAATTGTCACCAAGGTGATAGAGAAAGTAAAAAACAGTTGATGGGTAAATTTCAGAAACAAAAATTCTGAAATCTGAAATTCAATATGAATGCATCAGCCTGTGACAGATAAAGAATGCCTATTTTCATGCTGTAGGAAAAGCCCGTGCTGAGATTGTTGCTTCTGCATCTGCACATTCTACCCCCTCGACTAGGTCACTGTCATCAGTGATGCCATCTCAAAAAACCCCACAAACAATAACACAGAATTTTTCTTTGACCCCCTACATTCCTTTTTAACTACCATTCCATTCTCTTATACCATTTAAAACTTGTTGAAGGAGTTTATACCCTGTCTTTGCTTTCTCATTTTCACTTTCTCTCTTCCATCCCGTTCAATAGAACTTCTGTCTCCAATACTCCACAGACATTGCCAAAGACCTTATATGTTGGCAAATTCATTGATGACTTCTCTGTTTTAATTTTATGAACAATTATCCTCTGAACCCTGGAGTGCATGAGGGCTTCTCTCACTACACTCCCTTCCTAGGTGGCCTCATAACAAACACAAGGCTTTAAATACTTTCTTATATATAGATGTCTCCCAAACCCGTATCTCCAGCCAAGCCCACTTCCCAGAACTCTAGACTCATATATCAACTGCTAACACTTGATATATTTATTTTACTATCCAATCTGCATCTGTGACTTACCATGGCCAATGAAGAATTCTTAATCTATCCCCAGAGATCCTGCTCCTGCTTTTCCTATGGCTTTCAACTCAGTAACTGGCTCCACTCCCCACCAAATTGGCCAGTTCAGATGGATTAGCCTTAATTCACCTCATTTCCTCACTCCTACATTCAATCTATCAGCAAGTCATGCTGACTCCTGTTACCTGTAGCTTTGAAACATTCTGAATGCGTTTACACCTCTCCATCTCCATTGATAACATCCAGGGAAGAATAGCGTGATTAGTAGGCTAGTTTATTGCAAAAGAGCCTCAACTGGTCTTCCTGTACCCACTTTTGCAGCACTAGTCATTAACCAGTTATGTGTATAAATGTAAGACAGATGATATTACTCCCAGCTACCCCTTTCATATTTAGATTAGTATCCGATTTCCTTAACCCGCTAATTGATGCCCACATGAGATGAGTCTTCCATTTCTCTCCAGCCTCGGCTCTGTCTACTTTGCCTCTCACTCACCACCCTCTGGAAACACTGGCTTATTTTTGTTCCTTATATGTGACAAGCTCGTTCTATGGGCAGGCTTTTAGCTGTAACCACTCTCTCAGCCGAAGCCCTTTTTGCCTGGCTGGCTCCTTGTTATTTAGACTCCAGGTTTAAATGTCACCTATGCAGAAAGTAATTTAGCAATGACTAATTACTGATTCATATTGATTGCTAAGAATCACTATTTTCTAAAAATGATGCTAGTGATACCACTTAGAGAAAACGACTACATCTTATTGTATGTGCTGTCAAAGCGAGCACTACATTTTTAGTACACTGTAACCCTCCAATTATTTACTAATATATCACCTTATTTTAATTCGGTGCAAGCCCTTATCACAGTTAATTAGTTTACTGGTTTATTGTCTATCTCTACCCACTAAAATGTAAGCTGTTAGTAAAGACCTTGTCTATTTTGTTGTCCACTGATTTCTCCAAATCTTAGGACAGTTCCTGGAACATTGCAGGTATTTGACACATTTCTGTTGAAAGACTAAAAATGAAATTATGTATTTAATACAGTATTAATATTTTAACCTCCAAAATGTCATTACATTGGTGGTGATTTATCTTATGTTGGATTTTTGGGAAACAGATACTAAGATATAGATTTGTCATATTAAGAAGTAGTAAGCATTAGTAATTAATATTAGGATAATATTATGGGTTGAACTGTATCCTCCAAATATACATGTTGATGTCCTAACCCCCTAGTAGTACCTCAGAGTGTGACTTCACTTGGAAATAGCATCATTGCAGATGTAATTAGGTAAGATGAGGGAATACTGGAATAGGGTAGGTCCCTAATCCCATATGACGCCATGTCCTTACAAACAGGGGACATCTGGATACAAACATGCATATATGAAAATGAAGGGAGAGATCAGGTGATGCAGCAGAAACCAAAGAACACCAACCATTGCCAGCAAGCCTCTAGAAGCATAGTGCAGATTCTTCCTCAAAGGCCTCAGAAAGAACAAATCTTTCAAATCGTGTCCTCAGACCTGTGAGAATGTATTTCCCTCGTTTGTGTCATTCAGTCTGTGGTACTTTGTTACCGCAGCTATAGCAAACTACATAGATAGTTATTCAGAGCTGTTTCGACTGAGGCAAGGGGGTCAGGATCTTGCACCCCCACAAATACAGATAAAATTTATAAGATTTTTTGGTGGAGTGAAAAAGGAAAGGGTGAGTGAGAAGCGTCAAGAATGACATCTGGTTTCTGACATTTTCAGCTGAAGCTTTGAGAAGCCCTGCTGGTAAACCCAGGATTTGAAGAGTAAGTTGTCGTTTGCTGGATGGATAAATAGAAATAGGGTTAAGGGTTGGAAAGAAGCACTAGGGGCAGTAGAAAGAGTGGACTTCGTGCGTTACGAAGAATACAGGTGTGGAAGTACTAAGTGTGTGTTCAGAAGTTACAGAACAGTCCCTATGTCTGAAGGACTTTTGAAGGAATATCAGCATATGAAGCTGAAGAGGTGGGTTGGGATGAGATATCAAAATTCTTAAACACGTGGTGACCATGTGATTTATTTTCTTAACTGGTGTGCTTTTTAGAGTGAGGAGGAAGCTGTCGGTAATTATGACAAGACAGTCCTGGGACTGTCCCAGGACACTGGGATGTAAGGTACTCTGCTCTCTCTAAGGAGGTTGACTCTCAGAAGTCAGGGGGAGTTGTCAGAGATCTTTGAAGGAGGGCAGGGAAATAATCAGATGAAGATTTTAGAAAGATTGGTGGGGCATCTCTATGGAGGTGGGTACAGAATTTGCTTGGTCCTTTTGAGATCTAAATTATGATTTTATAAATAAATCTTACATATCATTTGGCTATTAAATAGTTTTCCTGGTTCTATTTGTTTTGATGAAACAAAACTTGACTCTTGTTTAAAGTGGCAGGATTATGTATTAAGGTTTTGACTATATAAGAAAAGATGTGAGGAGGGATAAACTGGGAGATTGGGATTGACATGTACACACTACTATATATAAAATAGATAATGAATAAGGACCTACTGTATAGCACAGGGAACTCTACTCAATACTCTGTAATGGCCTATATGGGAAAAGAATCTATAAAAGAGGGTATATATGTATACATATAACTGATTCGCTCTGCTGTACAGCAGAAATTAACACAACATTGTAAATCAACTATACTCCAGTAAAAATTAATTTAAAAAAAAGAGATGTGTGTGAAAATTTGCATACATCTTCAGACACCAGGAGAGGACAACGTAATTTTAACCCCATCTAGGCTTCTACACTCCTTTACCATTCTCCATTTAAGTCCACGCTAACTTATTTTTTCTAGTCATTCTTCAGAACCACCTTTTGCCCACCCAGATGGGCCTCCATATTTCTTGAATACCTTTGGTCCTTATCCACTGTTTCTATAATCTGTCTCTCTCCTGCCATCTTTCTGGGGTACTGTATCATCACACTGATGCTGTTTTGCTCTGCCTGTCAGCCAGAGGCTGGGGAAGGGAGAGACCACTATTTAGCAGAAAGAGATACTGGAATCAGGACCAGATCATCCAGAACGGGTGCGGAGAGGCATTCCACGGTCAAAAGCACAGAGTTGCAGATAAACAGCAAACCAAGGTAACACATATTAATGAATAAGCTTTTGAGAAACTTATGTACCGTTAGCCCAGAGAAGGCACTAAGGTCAGAAGCTAGAGGTCTTCATGTTGCTGTAAAGAGCACAGTTGGATGGCCATGTGCACTCATGTTCTGTCTCCACCCTTTCAGTTAGAGGGTTTGTGTAAACTGACAGTCCCTCAAATTCTTCAATTTCGATAACTTTCATTTTCCTTCTCTCTCAGTGTCCCTCACTCATGGTGCTGCCAGGGAGCTTGACCACTTTCATGATTTCTCCATGAAAACTTGCCTCTTTTTACCTTTCCCACCTCTGCCCTCCCACTAACTCTGCTCTTTATGTCTGTGTCTCCTCTGATACCCCTCTCATTCATGTGGTCTATCAGCTCGCATGTCTATATCTAATTCCAGATAAACAACCCTTCTTCTAAATGAAATTGCTCTGCAGCACTTCTATACCACGCTGTATAATGGCTCCCTGAATTGTTTTTCACTCTCCTCAAAGGGCCAATCCCATTTTCCATCATGGCCACTCTTCCTACTCCCACAAGAAGAGAGAGAAGCAAGTCGATTTGAGCTTTTAAAAGTTTCCCCTTCCACCTCAAAATTCCCCAGTGCCATTACCACTAATTACTCTACCTTCCTCATCTCAAAAGAAAAAGAGACGTTTTCCTTTCTAAAGCTTAGTCATCTGCCTATTTTCGTCATTATTCTGGACTTGAGTCCATCAAAGATTCTCCTTTTTCCTTTTCTTTTACACAAACTTTGTCATACTGCTGGCTCTTCACCAAATCACCAAGTCTTCCACTTCCCTTTCTTTTTATTTTTTTTCACACATATGCACAAAAATTTCCCTTGTCTTTTTCAGCTTCCCTTTTAATTTAGTTTAATTTGATTTAATTTATTTCTTTCTCTTTAACCACCCGCTTTCTTACAACATAACATCATTTCTCTCTTCACATCCTCCACTTCCTTAGCAAATCAACCTAACAAATACCATTTCCACCTTCTAGCATTTTACTGCTTTTAATTGCACTTTCTTATTATTTCAGTAAATAAAGTTGTTCATATATTTTTTTCCATTTGTTCTTTCCCTGTTTTCAGAGAAGCTTTGGCTTCTCTTCTGACTGAAGTGAGAATTGTCAGGATAAAATATGACAACATAGATTCTGTTCAAGTTCAAGAGAAAGGAAACATATGGGTGGTTGACAGCACACATATTTTACATTCACCAGGACCACGTTGGAGGAGCTAATTCTCTCAACCACGGATGCTGGTTTTATAAAAGATAAAGCCAATTCTCTTTCAAGTCAGTTTGGGAAAATGTACAATTTGAGCAAATATATTTATTCTCAGCAAAAAGGTATTGTCAACAGACAATTTTGTTCCAAGATAATTGTCTGATTATTCTTTAGACAAAGCAGCATCACTAATACATATTTTAACATCCAATCTGCCTATGGAACAAAAATACATCTGTTTGGAGCACAGTTTGATAGTTTGTCAAATGAGGCAAATGTCAATGCAAGTGTCTTCTGTGGCAGAATCTAAATCCAGGAAAAATCTGGACAGAATAAAGAGGGCAGGGTAGTGTAGAAACAACACCAAACTGGTTGGGATGAGTCTATGGTCTCCTGACTTATTCCCTGAGATTCTTAGTCTCAACTTCTGTACTCTTCAGCTGTCTCCATCCTCTCTTTACTTCCCCTCTTGTTAAGAAGATCTCCTCTTACTTGTTTAATCCTATTACTAAAGATTTTAAGGGTATCATTAAGAAAATTTATTATTGCCTCAAAAAGTTTTTGATATCAGGATAGTAAGATTCCTAGAGAGATTTGTGGTTGATTTCTAACTCTATTTCACTAAAAGTTACTGAAATAATTAAAATAGTTGGAAAATAATTTTCAGTGAAAAAACACAGTTCACTTATCTTATATAGTTTATAGTTGTGTCATTTTATGTAAACTTTGCAGAGTTCATTCAATACATTTCAACCGTCTTTTTTTTTTTTTTTTTTTTTCCTGGCAGGGTATCATAGCACTAGCTTTTGCTCTTTGTATGGGAAATTTCCCTTGTGTACAAGTTTCATTTCGAGGGCACGTCAATGAAAGCACTTCCTGTGTTCGGTCCCCACTCGTCTGCTCCCCCCTCTACACACTTAAAGAATTCACCCACTCCTATAGTTTCAAATTCCATGGCTACCCAAATATATGATTCTAGCCTTCACATCTTAGAAAATGTCCACTCTCATGCATCAGTCTATACATGGGACCTTTACACTTTTATGTAATTTTTCTTAATAAAATCAGTACACATAAAATTAATCACTATGCTCCCTTTAATAGTGAGCACTAAACAGTTATGAATTATATCCCATGATGAAAACACTGACACACAGACATTTATTTAAATATTTACTCAGGTAACAAAGGATACCGCTTGTTGCATCTGGACAGCTGAGGTTTGGCTACACAGCCCCCCAGAGTCTCCTGTCCCCTGAAGCCATATTTGGTCCACATCCTGCTAACAGCAGTCTGTGTGAAGTGGGTTTGTCAGGCCTGAGCAGCAGCCACGTGTTACCACATCACCTTTTGTAATCAAATACTCCTGATGTTGGACAGAGAGGCTGCTGGGAAAGTCAGTGCTTTTTTTCCCCCCAAGGTTACTTCTCTATTAAAAAAAGTCTCTTGCACATTTGCACCAGATTGAACATTAATAGAAAGTTCTTCCTCTAGACATCTCTTTAGGTGAATGTGCCTTCTATGCTCCAAATTAGATTCACTCCTCAATTTCCTTGTCTATTCTAAAAATATTACCATTTTTCCAATTACTTTCACTCAAAACCTTGGAGTTCTCTGTGACAGATCTCTCTCCTTTGCTCACTATGTTAAAAATTAAAAATTTCCCACTGTTCCCCCTGACACCTTCTAAATCCAGGCCTACATGATTCATTTTCATTCCACTCAGCAAACAATTTGACTGGATTTCAAGAATATTGTCGCCACATCACAACCCATCTCTAATTTTGACACCAAAAAAGTATCTCTTAAGCAACATGTCACTTTCTTGCTGAAAAGTCTACATTGTGCCTCCATAACATTTTTAATCGAAGTTCTTCTTGCAAATGTCACCAGCATCTCTATGTGTCCTGTTTTTCAGCTTATTTCCCAATATTGTCCAATGTGAAGCTTCTACACTGATAGGACCAGGATCTTTATTCTCCTCAAATTTAGTATGTTTTCTTTTTCATTCCTCAGTGCCCTGATTCTATCCTATCTCAAATTTGAAGCTTAGACAACTAGCCTGGTTTTCAAGTTTCTCACATCTCTTAACTCCTTTAATAACCCCAGCCCTATTCTCGATAGGCACGGAATTATAACCTTAAGACAGTGTTAGTATTACACACTGAAAGTTTGCCTGAGCATGTACAGTTTAACCTGGAGTCTGCTGGATCCTAGGACTCTAGGCCTCCATACCTTACTGCCTGGTGACCTGCCTCTCCAGCCCCATCCTTCGTTTCTCTATAACACAAGCTGTTCCTTCCTTTACGAAATCTGACTACATATAAAAACAAAATTCCTTTTGGTTCTTCTTTCTCATCACTACTTCTGATTCTAATCTAGAAACACAGTCTTACGTAAATTTATGCCTGACTTGATTATCTGGGCGTCATGAGTCAATAGGAGGGTATGAATGTTTTCCTGCAGCCAAAAAGCTGAAGTCTCTAGAACAGACACAGATTCATTGAAATAGGCAAATAAGTCAACAATCCCTAATGTTAGTTAATATCTGAAGCAATGTATCAAAATTAGATGAAACCAGATTAAGTATGGTTTCCTAATTCAATTTGGTCACTAAGAGTCAAAGGCTAAAACGATAAACTGAAATCGTTGTAGAATTCCTTTAACATGAATATCGTACATTAGTAAAGTTTCTGAAGGGAAGAACCATTCATTTTCTTTTTATGTGTCTTCACAAGCCCTGGCACAAAGCATAATACTTGTCAATTATTTCTGTGTGTATATTATTTATCTAAGACAGGGGTTGGCAATCTGCAGCTTGCAGACAAAATCTGACTAGCTGCCTGTTTTTGTAAATAAAGTTTTATTGGAACACAGCCATGCCCAATTGTTTACATATTATTGTTTACATATTGTCTGTGGCTGCCTTTTCCCTAGGACTGCAGAGTTGAGTAATTGTGACAGAGACCATGCAGCTGCAAAGTTTAAAGTATTTACTACGTAACTTTTTAGAGAAAACTTTGCCCAGCCCAGATATAAACAGAAGACATTATGACAAAAAATCTTTTACACTGGTAGCCTTCTAACATTGAAATTATGGGTCATAAGACAACACTTTTGAGTTGGCATGTGCAAATGAATAACTGCAAATATTCACTCAAGAACCAAATCTAATTTCTCCTCTTCTGTAAGGTTTTCCCTACTCTCCCAGCAAAGTTAATTTTCTTTCTCCTTTGTGCTTTATTATAAAGCACTGTTCTAACAGTGGAAACATTAATGGTTGTTTAAATGTTTGGCTTTCTAATTAAATTATAATCTTTACTGGGACAAGGAGCATATTTTATTTTTTGCAGACCCTAACACTTACAATAGAGCTGAATAAATGCTAGGTGCTCAATAATTGCTAGTTGAGAGAAAGGGTGAGTTGTAAGTAAGAAACTACAATCCAGTGAAAGGTTGACTTTAGTATTTCTATTCATTGTATTCTTTCAGAATTTTGGGAAATATTCTCAATTAACAGGCTAACCTGGCATGCTTAGAAATGATGATACTGTCTTATTTGTAAACATTACCTGAAGGCATGACAAATGTTGAAATTACTAATAGTTTCATGATAAAGTGGATTTAAAAGGCTAATAGATAAATTCATTTTATTGAGTATATGATATTGGTAAGATATTTTTGTCCTATTTTGAAAACTGCAGTGCTGTCTTTTTTGTCAAGCAGGTCTGCTATAAATGTCAAAGGCAGACACTGATTGGGATAGAGAATTGCTCAATCTTGATAGAGGAAACCGAATATTCCTATGAATTGGGTCATCTGGCAGATTCAGCCACTTTTCACTTACTGTTAAGTTTTTTCATTTATTTAACTAGCAATAACTGATCACTTAGCATATATCAGGGACTAGATTATGCAAGTTTACTTTAAAAAAATATCCATGAGCTTTGTGAAGTAAACATGTTTAGTTTTCTTTTGTAGGTTAGGAAACTCTTACAAATACATACATTGCCATAGGTGTAGTGGCCAGTAAGTGAGAGATGAGATTCCATTATTAGCCTTTGCTTTTTCCTATCACCGACCACCAGGTTAAACCACCATTCAGTTAAATCATTTACTCTTACTGGAAAAGTGTGTGTCCGTGCCCATCATTACTTAAATCACAAAACTAGTGTATTTATTTTCTATCACTGTCATAACAAATGAACACAAATGTAGTTGTAAAATAGAATACAAATTTATTATCTCACAATTCTGTTGCTTAGAATGCTGGGTCCAGTGTGCCTCAGCTAGGCTCTTTGCTTAGAATGTCACAAGACCCAATTCTCAAGTTTTTATGATGCACGCATTCTTTCTTGAGGCGCTAGGAATCAATCCGCTCTTAAGCTTATTCAACCTGTTGGCTAAACTCAGTTCTTTGTGGTTGTGGAGCTGAGGTCCCCTTTTCCTTGCTGCCTGTCTGTGGAAGGCTCTCTCAGCTCCTTCAGGCCACCTGAGCCCCTAGCTGCAACCCCCCTTCCCCCTCGACCTCCATCTTCAAATCAGCATCTGCTCAATGGAGTCCTTCTCACACCTTGAATCACCTCTCTAACTTCATCTTCAGCTGCCCTGACCTCCTGCCAGAGAAACTTCTTTTTTTAAAGGCGCATGTTGTTAGATTGGGACCACCTGGAATATCCAGAAAACCTCACTCTTTTAAGGTTCATTGCTTTAGTTACATCTGCAAAGTCCCTTTTTCTGAGGAAGGTAACAAATTCTCAGGTTCCAGAGATTAGGAAACACCTTTAGGATGGACATCTTTTGGGGCCATTCTACCACACCTGGCAGGACACCTTTCTTAGAGAATTCTTTGAAGAAAGGTATATATTTCAGAATTGGCCTGATTATGCTGTAATAACAAATGCCGTCAAAATCTCCACAGCTTATGAAAATAAAACTTTTTTTCTGAATCATGTTTCATCAAAGTTTGATTTCTGTTCTGCCCTGCATCACCTTCTCTCTAGGACCCAAAGGGACAAAGCATCCTTTTCTGGAACATTGCCAGTGATCAAGGCAGAGTAAAAAGGGAAATGCTGAGTCATCAAACACTTCTGCCCAGAAATGACACACATCACTCTCCCATGTTATTGGCTGAAGCAAGTCACATGGTTTGTGGAATCCCACCTCCATGACCCCCCTACCAGTGAAGGTCAATGCAAAGAGGAAAATGGGATATTTAGTACAATATAATATATTGTAGGATATTATATACAGACTTCTTGTCATTGTTTGATTTGTTTAAGACTAGGAGTCTCAAACAATCCATACTGATCCATTAGGAGAGGATACAAAGTATCATAAGGGTATTTTATTCCCAGTATTGAGACTGTACATAGACATGGACTATTCATAGTTACCCAGTGCCTAGGGGGATAACAGTTAACACAATAGAAGAAATGACTTTAGTAAGAACACTAAGTAAGCCAAAAACTATGAACATGTTGTGAATAAGGAAAGCAAAAAAATTATCGAGACTATATTTTCCAAAGTTCTACATAGAAACAAAACTAGAAAATGGCAAAAAGTGATTGGGGAAATGCTGACAACCGTCCAAATTAAAGACATTTTAAATATTAAGGATTAGAGTTGAGTTGTGTTATATGTTATCCAAATAATCTTTCCATCCTAGCTTTTGAAATCAGCATGACATGGCTCTAATCTTCAAATAAATACCAGTTTTTCTTTACAGAGGGAAAAAAAAAATCTAAAGAGAGTGTCTAACATTTATTTAAGATCTCCTTTGAGCCTTTCTGAGTAGAGTGAAAAGTTTTCGCTTTCTCTTTTGCTTTGCACCAAGCAGAGCTGATATCATTCAAACCTTATGGGACTGAGAGTGTAGATTACTGTGGACAGGGGTAGGGCGGCTAGAAGCACCTGTGTTGGGCTGCAGGTTGCCACGAGGGGAATGACATTGAGGAGAGAGGCTACTGTGTATGTTTCTGTTACCACTTATGCATGATTCTATCCAGTAAACAATTATCGTCCTATTAGTATGCAGAAGACTAACACATGTTAGTTTTTTTTGTGGAGAAACTGTCCTGGACTTTAAGAAACATTTTATTTGTGCTCTTCAGGGACTCTTTGGGAGTTAAGGTCATGTCAGCAATTCAGCTGACTTTTATATTATGTGGATCATTGTTAAGTATTTATTAACTATAGCCTTCTTGCGCACATGTAGGAAAACTTTGCTTACCAGTACCCCCCTTTGAAATTCTTTCTGCTTTCTCTAGTCAGTTTGGGTGATGAAGCCCCACACCCTCTCTGCTCCCTTAGCCTCCCTTTTCAGGTACCTGTTACAGCATGTCGGGCTGATTCGTGGAATTATATATACTGCCTGTATTGAGAAGTTACTGAGGGAACAGGAAAAGTCCCTGACTCAGTGTTGCAATCCACATCTGGTACTGACAAAATATCTTGCATTTAGAAACAGCAATAACATCAACAGCAGTAGCAACAACAACGATGCCAAGTTGAAATGCATTTATGTGGAATTAAATTCTACATTAATGCAGAATTTTAGAGATTTGGGCCATGTCTAGAGGTCCTATCAAATTAAAAGGAATAGGGAGAATAGGTCTTGGCCAGATCTTTGAAATTGAGCTACACAGAATAGTGTTAAATGCCAACAAGAACAGGGTGCAAAATTACGAGTCTACTTCCTTTAAATTAGGGACAGAAAGTAAATTCAGAGTTTAGAATGCTAGGCAAGGAAGAAATGATCCTTCATTAAAGATTTTTGCTGAAACTGAGCGTTTTATCGACTCCTGAGTTAACCCAGAGAGTAGACACATAGAAAGACAAAATATTACCTATACAAGCTGTCTTAAGCCTGGGATTCCCAGAAAGCACATCTGGAGGCAGGGGGTTTATGGGCTTTAGTGGAATGCCCAACCCAGGAAGCAGAAGTGAGGGGTGATGGGACCAAGGCAGGGAGGGAGAGTCACTACAAAGATGAATCACAAAACTGGCCACTTCTAGCATGACTGACTGCTGGTACGAGGGCACCACACAGGTCAGGACCGTCACTCGGGAGAGCAAAGGGGGACTGATCTACTAACCCCCTTTATCTGCTTTATGTACCAACCCCCTTTTCCTAGTGGTTAAATGTTTATGCGGAGGGACAGTAATCAGTCTGAACTTCCAAGTTGTGCCTGCACTAGCCAGCATGAGTACCAAGCAGGATCCTGAAGCAGCACTGAGAGGGAAGCTCCATGGTGGTGGGTTAGAAGTCTGCCAGGAAGGCAGGAGGGGAGGTCCTGATAGACTGCATCTGTGCAAAGACAGTTAGAGCCTCCTCAGAGCTCCAACAGGAGAGAGGGAAGCTCAAGAGCCTAAGAGGCTTGGGACTTCAATGGAAGAATGCGCTCAAGATTCGTGGTCCAGGGCGTCCCTGGTGGCGCAGTGGTTGAGAGTCCGCCTGCCGATGCAGGGGACACGGGTTCGTGCCCCGGTCCGGGAGGATCCCACATGCTGCGGAGCGGCTGGGCCTGTGAGCCATGGCTGCTGAGCCTGCGCGTCCGGAGCCTGTGCTCCGCAACGGGAGAGGCCACAACAGTGAGAGGCCCGCGTACCGCAAAAAAAAAAAAAAAAAAAAGATTCGTGGTCCATCCTTTACAAGCTCATTAGTCCATGAATGTGAATCCCTTTCTTCAATCCTCCAGATTTTAGAAAGAGAATATTTAACCAGACCATTAGAGCATATTGCTAAATGAAAAAGTTGTAAGGTTAGTACTTAAGGTGAATAAAGTTTAATGCAATTTTAAGTGGCTGTTGCATAAGCTCTTTAATTAGTAGAACCAAGCTAACACTCTTCACCTGGGATAGCATCCAACAGTAACTTCCTTGAGGACCAATCCACATATAAACAAACTTCTCTATTTTAATTTGGGGTCTATAAGAAAATCTTCGTTATTAAAGATAATTGTAACCACAGGTGTACGCTAAGACTGTCATTTTAAATCATTCCTATATTGCAAACTAACAGATCTGGAGTGGTGACAAGCAGATTCGCTCACAATGTGCTTTAGGTTTTAAACTCATTCTTTCCTTCACTGTTAAATGTGTATTAAGACAGGCACAGTTCTAGGCTCAGCAGATTCAACGTAATAATAAGTATGGCATTATTTTAGAAGATTTCACAGTCTGGAGGGGAGCCATAAATAAACAAGCAGTTATAAACAAGTGTGAGAAGTTGGTGTGGAGTGGGATCAGTAGATGGGGCACCAATCCTTGGCTGATGGATCCCAAGAGTGGACTCGAGAGGAGCTGACAGCCAAGCAGAACTTTAAGGGAAAGTTGGATTTTGACAGCCACTGGCAGTGGGGAAGGGGTGTTGCAAGGTCTCCTTGGAGAGGAAGAGCAGGTTCAGAGGCCATTTTAGGAAAAATGTGACCTTCAGGGAACTGCAAATAGGGCCGGCAGCATAAATAGAAGTGATATGGAAGGGTGACCCATGAGGAGCTTCCATGCATGAAGTCGTGAGTCACTGGAAGATTTCAAGCAAGGAAGTGGAACATACAGGCTGGTGTCTTTGAAAGGTCACTTTGACAATTGAGTGGAGCGAGACAGGAGTCAGGAAGACAAGTTATGAGGTGGTTGCTGTAACCCAGTAAAAAGGCACAGCCTCAGACTGAAGTTTTAGCAGCACAGGATAGAGGCCTGTGATTTGTTTAGTGAGAATCCACATAACTTGGAAACAGAGTGAATGAACCCAGGAGGAGAGCAATGAGTCAGGATTTCTGGCTGGAACAACTCTGTAGGTGGCATTATTGTTCACCAAATAAGGAATGCAGGAAGAGGCACGAGGTTAGGGGAAGCGAGTGTGGGGATAGAAGTAGAGAATGGTGTCATTTAAGGTCATTTCACTTCTTTAATAATATTTGGTAATTATTTCTAGTCAATGAATGAACCAGACTGACTTTCTCAGTGTATCTGAAACAATTAATTTTTATGTGACTCTATAAGTAAAGTCAAGTTTGAAATGAAATGGTCATGAAGTTAGCCATCACTTAATCCACGCAAATTTCAAACTTTAAACTCAATATATTTATCATATATGTATAAAGTAATTCTGAATTGCCCATTTTTCTTCTGTTTCTCATAGATGTTCTAATAGCTATTTCTAAATAGATTTTGAAATGTATTTTCAGTGAATTATTTGAAGTTACTCATTGTTTCGTGCAACTAGCACAGTGTTGTCCTGTCTTATTGTCCTGTAATACTGCATTAGAACTGATGTAGCTCAAAACTGGATTTTAGTGTTCATTGGTAGATATTGCCTGTGGCCATTATTAGTAGGATATTTAAATGGTGACTTTCTGTTTCTCTCTGTCTCTGTTTCTCTCTACGTCTCTTTCTCTGTCTCTCTTATTTTTTGACACTTCCTTACTTTTCAACATACACTACAATCCAGGAGCATCTTTTTCCTGCTGCAGTCCTGGAATCAACAACCACTTTTCCAATGAGCCCTGGATCCTTTTATGGGCACATTGGCTAGAACTTCCAGTACAATGTAAAATAGGACCGGTGAGAGAAGATATCCTTCTCTTGCTCCTAAACTTAATAGAAAAATTTCAATCTCTCCATTAAGTATGATGTTAAATCTAAAGTATTTCACAGATACCGTTTATCAGGTTAGGCAGTTTAAAATTCTATTCCTAGGTTGCTATAAGTTTTTTGTTTGTTCTATCAAGAATGGATGTTGAATTTTCGTCAAATGATTTTTCTGTATCTATTGAGAAAGTCATACGTTTTTTCTTCATTCATGTTTTAATGTGGTGAATTACACTGATTTTTGAAAGTTGAAGCAGGGTAATTTAAAATTACTCTCTATACTTCCTTACTTCCCACTCATCTCCCAACAGGTTGCTGTCTAACATTCATGCTTCTCATTTCATATAACTCTCTTGACAAAGTAATGGTCACATTGTGTCATCTTTTCACATTAACATCTTTTACACACCTGTAAGTTATGACCACATTCTAGAAATGTTCTTACCTGGTTTTCATTTTTTGTTTGTTTTATGCTCACTGCTCACCAATTTCCCTTGTCCATGCTAGAGGTGTGTGTTCCTTAAAATTTCATTTCTTGCTGTGTGTGCTTATTAATTTATTTATTTACTCTTTAGGTCCACATTTTCAGAAATCATATATATGCAGGTGACTCCCCAGATGCAAATCTCCAATCTAGAACCCTCTCTGGTGAGTTCTACCTCCAACACATTTACTTGGATATCACTTAGTAATCAACAGAAATCACCAAACTAACCACATTACCCTGCCTCAAGTTTTCAAAGTTCCCTATTACTTTTAGTCTAAAAGTTATTAACCCATTAACTCTAAGCCCTGCTTACTTTTCCAGCTTTATTTCTTGTCCCTTCTTTACCTATACTCTTAGCTCACTCATACAAATTATTTTTCATTTCTCCGTCAAACCACACCATGCTATGTCACACCTCTGAGCCTTTATGCATGTTGCTCCCTCTCTCTGTAGTACTCTTTTCTCTTTAACTTCCTTCTCATCTTTAAAGCTCAGTCTATTTCACTTCCTTTGTGAGGCCTCAGACCTACACCTCTCTGCACTGCTCCAGGCCAGGATGATAATGATTTACTATTTGCGCTCTCACTGTGCCTTTTTACCACACAATGGTATGCTGTAATATTGTAATGTTACTGTCATAATTGATTCACATGTTTATTTCACACACATAAACGCATACATTAACTATGCATTGTGAGGGCGGGGGCAATATATTGATCCCTCAGCACCTGAAAAGACCCTACTACATAGTTGGCACTAAGTACATATTTGTTGAATGAATAGCCCAAGAGTCTAGAGTTTTGCCCTTATAAAAGCAACCCTGAACTATGAAAACTTCAGCATTTTAGTTTAACTTCAGACCTTAAGGTAAACTTTTGAAGGAATATGGTCCGCAAACTAAGGTAGGAAGTTCCAGCTGTATGTTGAAAAAGAGAGAAAACTTGAGCAGCATAGTGGGTTTGTTAAAGGCTAAGTTAGAACCAAAGAAACAGCACATAAATCTCGGTTAGATGAGGGCTCCATCAGCATGGAAAGGTTTTTCAATATAAAGGGCACTGGAATTACGATAAGGCTCTGCCGATGGGGCATGATATAGGAGCTGGCAGTAGCATATATGCGTCATTTTAAAGTTGCTGTTCCTCAGCTAATGGCTTCCTATATTGTATGTCTCTATGATAAATTTCTGGAGGCTATGAGTATGAGATGACTCACATCCTAAAGATTAAGCACCATTTCTAATGAAGTGATGACTGATACATCATAAAACAGACGCTGCACAGCAGCCAAACTTCCTTCTCGCAAATGTTTGGAAGGGTCATTTCTTAAAATGTACCCCTTATGCCTAAAGAAAGTTAAACTTTTGGTTCTACTTTTTAAAATCCTATGTTTTCAAAAATGAAATAAAGTTCAAATACAAAACAGCTTTGTGAAGCATATGCTTAATTGTATGAGGCTATGGGCCAAAGTCAAAATAAGGGTCAAAGATCTCAGACTGGAAAAAGTGCAAGTTACCAATCAGCATCTTATTTACACTGACTCTATTAAACATCAAGGTCATTGTTTTCTTGTAGTGTGAGTGAAGCTCCGTGTCTTGATGCTAAGTACAACAGAAAACTCTTAACTGTGCTTCACTTAATCTACTCTCTCTGGATTAATTGATGCTGTGTGTTCCCTCTCTAAAATATGACACAAAGAAACTTGTGACTAGAGGCCTAAGCCGTAGAACAAGTGTTGGCAAATAGGGTCCATGAACAAAACACAGCCCCCTGCCTGTTTTTACAAGTAAATTATTATTGGAACACATCTACAACCATTCATTTGCTTGTCTATGAGTCTTCTTACACTAAAACAGCAGAGCTGAATTGGCTGTGTAAGAGATCTCTGCCACAAAGCCAAAAGTTTTTATTACCTAAGCATTAAGAGAAAGTTTTCAATCCCTGCACTAGAAGATTTCCACTTTATAAAACACAGAGGCAGTTTTGTTGTTCCTAATCCCCAGTATTGGTTGTTTTCGTTATTGTAGGTATTCTAATTTAATTATATATTAAAAAATGATGATATGTGAGTGCGATAACAAAGAAGTTGTACTGATTCTAGAAAAACACAATAAAATTAAGGATCTAAAATATTGGTATTGAATTAGGTAAGAAAATCCTGTAAAAAATATAGGATTCCAGATACCTTGACAATTTTCTACCATTTCCTACTCTGTACTGCAGAAACTGAAGCTAAAAAATGGAACACAGTGCATTACAGGTGTAATTTACACACACACACACAATATGGAACTCTCATCGATAAAGCATAGTCAATGAACCAACTTATGCCTTCCAATGAAGATTTTCAGAGCCAATGTTTTACATCAAAATATGGGTGTTGGACTTCCCTGGTGGCGCAGTGGTTCGGAGTCCGCCTGCCGATGCAGGGGACACGGGTTTGTGCTCCGGTCCGGGAAGATCCCACATGCCGCGGAGCGGCTGGGCCCGTGAGCCATGGCTGCTGGGCCTGCGTGTCTGGAGCCTGTGCTCCGCAGCGGGAGAGGCCACAGCAGTGAGAGGCCCGTGTATCGCAAAAAAAATAAAAAAAATATGGGTGGTATAGGCATTAGGAAAAAAACCAAAAACCCACAGTATCCATTTACTGAGTACTAATGAGATAACAAAATTATTCACTGATACCTGTGTTCAAAAATAGAGGTTAAACAGTTGATTAATCTCAACTGAAGAATGACTTCAAATATGGGTCAAAGCGTATAAAGTTTAATTCCACCCTAAAAGATAACACAAAAATCAGAGCAAAATCAAAACAAATTAAAAAATTATAAATCAAAGGCGACACCTGTAGCAATCCAACCCGAGCTTACAAATTACAGATTTCATTTATTTATTTTTCTTTTTATTGCTGTACTCATCAGAAAATCACTAAATCTTAAGGCTTTCAAAACTTTCTATGATTTATCTTTTCCAATTTCCTATCCTTACAAAAATAAGTATGAATTGATTCTAGAGTATTCAAAGGTTTTCATGGATTTAAACGTTTTGTTAAATACTTAAAGAAAAAATAACTTAGAAAAAGCATTTCTAGATAGTACTTCTTTCCTTTCTAGTTATGAAGAACTTGAATAAAATAATTTATTTACCACCATGTAAAAACTTTGATCCAGCTGAATCAAGACAAGGGAACCCTCTTGCACTGCTGGTGGGAATGTGAATTGGTACAGCCACTATGGAGAACAGTATGGAGGTTCCTTAAAAAACTACAAATAGAGCTACCATAGGACCCAGCAATCCCACTACTGGGCATATACCCTGAGAAAACCATAATTGAAAAAGAGTCATGCACCAAAATGTTCATTGTAGCTCTATTTACAATAGCCAGGAGATGGAAACAACCTAAGTGTCCATCATCGGATGAATGGATAAAGAAGATGTGGCACATATATACAATGGAATATTACTCAGCCATAAAAAGAAACGAAATTGAGCTATTTGTAATGAGGTGGATGGACCTAGAGTCTGTCATACAGAGTGAAGTAAGTCAGAAAGGGAAAGACAAATACCATATGCTAACACATATATATGGAATCTAAGAAAAAAATGTCATGAAGAACCTAGGGGTAAGACAGGAATAAAGACACAGACCTACTAGAGAATGGACTTGAGGATACGGGGAGGGGGAAAGGTAAGCTGTGACAAAGTGAGAGAGTGGCATGGACATGTGTACACTCCCAAACATAAAATAGATAGCTAGTGGGAAGCAGCCGCATAGCACAGGGAGATCAGCTCGGTGCTTTGTGACCACCTAGAGGGGTGGGATACGGAGGGTGGGAGGGAGGGTGATGCAAGAGGGAAGAGATATGGGAACATATGTATATGTATAACTGATTCACTTTGTTATAAAGCAGAAACTAACACACCATTGTAAAGCAATTATACTCCAATAAAGATGTAAATAATAATAATAATGTAATCAATATAGAAGTATTATTACTTTCTCTTAAGTGAAAGAAGAAACTATAATAGGTTGAATAAAGGACATCCTAAGATATCAAGGTCATGATTATGGAAGTGGAGATGTTACTTTATTTGAAAAAAGGGTGTTTGCAGACACAATCAGGATAGACATCTTGAGATGGATAGATTATCCTGGATTATTCAAGTGGACCATAAATGCAATCATATGTCCTCATAAGAGAGAGACAAAGGAAGATAACGCAGACAGAAGAGGAGGATGAAACATGACCATAAAGGCAGAAATTGAAGTGATGGGGCTGTAAGTCAAGGAATGCGGACAGCCACCAGAAGCTGGAAGAGGCAAAGAATGGATTCTCTCCTAGAGGTTTCAGAAGGAATGTGGTTCTGCTGATACCTTGATTTTGAACTTAAGATATTCAGAATGGTGAGAGAATAAATTTCTGTTGTTTTTAACCATCCAGTTTGTGGTAATTTGTTAGAGTAGCCCCAGTAAACTAATACAGAAGGTTTCTGAGTTGCATAGATGAAAGATAATATGAACAATTATAATTAAAGTAATTAAGTATCAAAATAAATTTTAAATCACTTTGCTATGTCATATAAACATCTGCAATATCAAAATATTAAGCCTTTAAAATAAGGTGTAATTTATTGTATAATAAGTATGTGGTTATCAAAATCAGGGTAGAAGAACACAAGTTTGGATGGAGGAAGCTAAATAACCTGTAGGTCTGAGAAGAACCTCTGGGATGAGAGGTCTACCTTAACTTTAAAGGGTATATTCTTGAAGAGCTCTGGGTATGTTTAATAGTATCAATTAAATCATATTGCAATTGTCCTGTGATTAATTCTGGGGTAAAATGTCAAACATGTTGGCTCGTGAATTTTCCCTAAGTATACTTAGGGAAAAGTATAAAATTTGTTAAGCATAGATATTTGCATTGTTTTGATCTAAGTTTATGAGAATGTTAGTCTTATCAAACTGGTACAAATTTAATTAGCAGTTCAGCAAACATCCATAAGTTATGAAATGAATGGCGCTGAATTTGTTTTCTGTGAAATATCTTGAATAACTCTCCCATAGTCCCGATGATTCTAAGATGTACAACAGTGCATAGGCTAAAGAGTTGAAAAACATAGGAAATGCTAGGGCTGATACTGCAGGGATTGGTCCTTATAGAGAGGAGAGGATGGATAGCAAGAAAAACGGTACCTCTGATGTGGTAACTTTGCGCACCTTGTATTTTCATCTTTTCACGGATAGAGGCATTTAATTTTTTCAAGTGATTAAGATTCTGTTACTAAGTTAACTTTCATGTAATATTTTATTAATTATTGTTATTAATTTTTTATGTGGATAGTTTTAGTCTGCTATGGCTGCAATAATAAATAGCACAGACTGGATGGAAAATTATTTTCTCACAATTCTGGAGGCTTGAAGTCAGCAGGACTGGTTTTTTCTGAGGCTTTCCTCCTTTGCAAGTAGATGACTGTCGTCTCCCTATGTCCTTACATGGTCTTCCCTCCATGTGTGTCTCTATCCTAATCTCATTTTCTGTAAGGACACCAGCCATACTGGATTAGGGCTGACCTTAATGACTTTAATTAACCAAATTAAAGTCCATTTGTCCACTTGGTCTGATGTGTAGTTTCAGGCCAGTATCTCCTTATTGATTTTCTGTATGGATAATCTGTCCATTGATGGAAGTGAGGCGTTAAATTCCCCTACTGTTACTGTGTTCTTGACATGGCTGGCTGAGGGGCCCAAGGTGTCCTGGAGCTAATGTTGACACATTGGTGGGTGTGGCCAGAGCCTGGGGGCTTCCTAGGCTTGTGATGGCCCACTGGTGGGTAATGCCTGTCCCACAGCTAGTGCAGGCCCACTGGTGGGAAGAGCTGGCATTTAAGGAATATTTCAAATTTTATTCATTGCAATATATAAACTAATATTTCATCAAAATGACAGCAGAGAATTCAGATCAAATTATACTCTGAATTCACTGTCTACTTTATAACCAATGGGAGTTCCAGT
The DNA here is from genome assembly GCF_963455315.2 of Globicephala melas. Lineage (NCBI taxonomy): Eukaryota > Metazoa > Chordata > Mammalia > Artiodactyla > Delphinidae > Globicephala > Globicephala melas. The sequence continues at coordinate 75,591,306 of NC_083329.1, read as the reverse complement.
TGTGCTTCTCCTAAACTGGATGGTATGGCTAATGACATCTTTCAAGATCTGTTGACTTTCTCATGTGTAAATCAAAGTTTTTAAAAAGAGCAAGTTTTGATAACATTTCTTAAATTGTATAGTATTGATACAATATATTATTAGGTACTATATAAAAAAGGGGTCTGTTACCAAATAATTTTGGAAATTCTGGATTAAACAAGGCTAATATGTTTCTCTCTTGGAACATTTCTGAGAGACTTTGGTTTTCTAAAGTGAATTAAAATCAGGGAATACAATATGGAACATTTATGAAACCTTTTTGATCATAGAAAACTTTGTGGAAGGAGTATCTCAGAACACACATTGGGATAAGGATGAAGAGTCTTTCTATTATTAATACTATATATTGTCTCTCCTTCTGTTAAAGGGAATCTGGTTGGGAGTTTGGGATTTACATATACACACTACTATATTTAAAATAGATAACTAACAAGGACCTACTGTATAGCACAGGGAACTCTACTCAGTATTCTGTAATAACCTAAATGGGAAAAGAATTTGAAAAAGAATAGATGCACGTATATATATAACTGAATCATTTTGCTGTACACCTGAAACTAACACAACACTGTTAATCAACTATACTCCAATATAAAATTAAAATTTTAAAAAAACTTTATGGGTATTCATTTTTTATTTATTTCACTAATTACATGATACCTTTCATTATTAGTATCTATCTTCATGCATCATCATGGTCCAACTGACTTAGGGCCTCAATGTTGGATTTCAGGTTTTCATCTATTTAGAAGTTGTGAAACCATGAGTGTAAATGAAATCTCTGGAACAGGGGAAAGAGTAGAGAGTCTAGGCCCAAACATGGGAGAAGTTTGCCTTGAGCAGGATAGGCAGAGGCTATGGATACCGACAACTAACTATGCAGAGGAGGATTCCAAGGGGCCACCAAGAGCCAGAGTAGGGCTGCTTTACCAAATTCACATCAACACTAAGGGATTTATATAACTATTACTTGGGTATCGGCGCTATTTTTACATGAGGAAACTGGTTTTTACAAAGATTTTATAACTGACCCAAAAGCCAGTCAGCAACTAAAACACACAAGCAGAATTTGAATACAAGGTTTTTGTTTTGTTTTATTTTTACTTCGAATTCTCCACTCGTTTTAGTCTACTATTAACCTAAGATTTCACATGTACTTATAAAACCATGGAGTTGTAGAGGTTCTTATGGCTTTCTCAGTACCCTTCCCTGATCTTTAGAAAATTTTGAAGTAATATTTGTTTTTACCTAGCATGAATGGTAGTGTTTGTCAAAGGGTTTGCCCAAGGTCGTGTAGCTAGTTAGTGGCTAGGTTAACACAGAAGTTTTTTTTTTTTTAACCAAAAGCACATTTCCACACAGTCTACACAGTTTCACACTTTTACACAAAGAAATACTATCTATTTATAAAGTGTTATATTTGCTATGAAGCATTGCAGTTCAAACATACTGTTTATTATTTATGAATTTGTGTGAGTCTAAAGTTATAAAAGGTCTTAGGCTAAGTAGAGTTTTCCCCAATGATTTATCATTGACAAATTATAGAAAACATTACAAAATTTAAAGATACAAGGTAGAAAAACATTTGATAGATGAATGGGTTTTATGGCTGTAAAATATGGATTTTGTCTTCAAGGAAAGATGCATAAGCAGTTTAGAGATCAAAATATAGACTCAAGTCCTTGTTTTCTAGCATGATTCTGACATATTCCTATTTGTGAATAAAGTAAATAGATAACTTCTATAATTGGCAGCTCCACTTTTGACTCAGTATAATTGCTTGAGTGGGACAAATACTACTGCTAGAGGAAAAATCCTTTAGTATTCACTGATCAATCTTAGACTTTATCTACTTCATTATTATTACTGTGCTTAGATTTCAGTTTTAAAGATTAAGAAAGCAATTAATGTTTATTATAACATTATGATTACCAGTAATTTATAAGATTAGAGTAGACCACATAAAGACTGTTAGTAGAAGTATTTGTAAAAACACACTAGAATATCTCATTGGAGATCTAGTTAAGGCAATCCATGAAGTAATTAATATAAACTCACACTTATAGAAAAATAAAGAGATAAGAAAACCTCCTTCAGTTTGACACCTCAAGGCTGAAGCAGTTTCAGTCCTTTTCATCAAAACAGCTTCTTCTGCTTACTAAAGACCACATTAAAAAACATGAGGTTTCACATTTATTCTCTTCCGTCTTCTAAGGTCTTTATCATTATGCATTATGACTTCAATCTCCAGAACCCACAGGATCGTTATAGTAAGAATGAAATAACTGGAATGTCATTTTAGACAAATGTTGCAATTTGCAAGCTCAGTCTAAATAGTTTTTGTGACAGGTAGTTACTTGAAATTCAGATTTAAATTGCTATTCATCCAATGAAACAGTTTAAATCCATAAAATTATAGTTAAACAATATCATTTCAATACTGTCCATCATAAATCATTGTATACTTAAAAGGACTCTAGTAAACAATCAATTTAACAAATATTTCATATTTTGCACAGTTCTAACCATATTGGTGTACCAATCCATGTACAACTATATTCAATAAAAGAAACCTGAAAACAAAAGGTATTTTATGAAATAACCTTCTAAATCAACCTAATGGTAATATCATGAGTAGCGGACTGAAAATCACCACCCCTTAACCCCACACCCCCAATCACAAAGTAGCACTATATGGTGTAGAGCAAGGAGCACTGGGATAGAAATCAGGAAGTTGAGATTTAGGTCTCGAATAAACTTCAATTACTGATGTGAGAAAAGAAAAATCACTTCAGCTTCCCAAATATCAGTGCTCCCATTTGTCAGATGAGGAAGACCAACTACATTTCTCTGATGTCTAATTCCAAAGTCAATTATTTTTAGTGTTGCAAATACAAAATTATTTAGTTAGAAAATACGAATAGTACTTAACTTTATTTCAGGCACTGTTCTAAGCACTTTACAAATATTTCCTGGGCACATTTGTTGTGACACTGCTTTTCCTCAAACAGGTTTCTTTACCAAGACATAAGAGAGATGGTTCACGATCATCTAATTTACTCATCCAAACTGTACAATTCCATGGCTTTTAGTATATTCATAGAACTGTGCACCAACAAACACAATCCATTTTAGAACATTTTCACAGTCCCCAAAAGAAACCCTATACACTTTGACTATCATCCCCACTGTTATTAATTTTATTGATCTTTTCAAAGAACAACGTTTTGTTTTCCTTGATTTTCTTTACTGTTTTCCTGTTTTCAATTTATTTTATTTTTTCTATAACATGATTTCTTTTACTTTATGTTAAATATTTGTTTATTTATTTATTTATTTGGTGGGACCTGGTCTCAGTTGTGGCAGGCGGCCTCCTTAGTTGTGGTACGTGAACTCATAGTTGTGGCATGCATGTGGGATCTAGTTCCCTCACCAGGGATCGAACCCAGGCTCCCTGCATTGGGAGTGCGAAGTCTTATCCACTGTGCCACCAGGGAAGTCCCTCAACTTACTGATATTGCTCTAACTTCAAAAAATTTTTTTCTTCTGCTTGCTTCAGGATTTATTTGATCTTCTTTCTCTAGTTTCCTAAGACGTAAGCTATTAACTTTAGATTATAATAAGTTTTAACATACTTAATGCTATGCATTTCCATCTAAGCACTGTTTTTGCTTAACAAATGTCAAAGCTGTATTTTCATTTTCATTTAGTTCAATATATTTTTATCTTTCTCTTGAGACTTAATCTTTGATCCATGTGTTAGATGTTGTTTATTCCACAATTTTAGAATTTGGCAACTATCTTTGTGTTATTGATTTCTAGTTGAATTTCATTGTACTGTAAGAATGTTTCATGATTTCCATTATTTCATTGGTTAAGGTGTGTTTTATTTATTGAAGTACAGTTGATTTACAATGTTGTGTTAGTTTCAAGTGACAGCAAAGTGGTTCATTTATGTATATAAATATATATATGACATATAATATATATATTCATTTTCAGATTCTTTTCCCAAATAGGTTATTACAAAATATTGAGTATAGGTCCCTGTGTTATATTGTAGTTCCTTGTTATTTATCTATTTTATAACTAGTAGAGTGTATATGTAAATGTTATTCCCAAATTCCTAATTTATCCCTCCCCCCACCTTACCCCTTTGGTAGCCATAAGTTTGTTTTCTATGTCTGTGAGTCAGTTTCCATTTTGTAAATAAGTTCATTTTTTTATCAGTTTTTAGATTCAACATATAAGTGATATCATATGATATTTGTCTTTTTCTGTCTGAATTACTTAGTATGATAATCTCTAGGTCCATCCATGTTGCTGCAAATGGCATTATTTTGTTCTTTTTTATGGCTGAGTAATATTCCATTTTGTGTGTGTGTGTGTGTGTGTGTGTGTGTGTGTGTGTGTGTGTATACACCACATCTTTATCCATTCATCTGTCAATGGACATTTAGGTTGCTTCCATGTCTTGGCTATTGTAAATTGTGCTGCAATGAACATTGGGGTGCATGTATTTTTTCAAATTAGAGTTTTCAGTGGATATATGCCCAGGAGTTGGATTGTAGGATCATATGGTAGCTCTATTTTTAGCTTTTAAGGAACCTCCATACTGTTCTCTATAGTGGCTGCATCAATTTACATTCCTGCCAACAGTGTAGGAGGGTTCACTTTTCTCCACACCCTCTCCAGCATTTATTGTAGATTTTTTTTGATGATGGCCATTCTGACTGGTGTGAGGTGATACCTTGTTTTAGTTTTGATTTGCATTTCTCTAATAATTAGCAATGTTGAACATCTTTTCATGTGCCTTTTGGCCATCTGTATGTCATCTTTGGAGAAATGTCTATTTAGAACTTCTGCCCATTTTTTGATTGTATTGTTTGTTTTTATCATATTGAGCTGTATGAGCTGTTTGTACATTTTGGGGATTAATCCCTTGTCAGTTGCATCATTAACAAATATTTTCTCCCATTATGTGGGTTGTCTTTTTGTCTTGTTTATGGTTTCCTTCCCTGTGAAGAATCTTTGAAGCTTAATTAGGTCCCATTTGTTTATTTTTGTTTTTGTTTTTATTTCCATTACTCTAAGAGGCAGATCCAAAAGGATATTGCTTTTCTATACACTAACAGCAGAAGATCAGAAAGGGAAATTAAGGAAACAATCCAATTTACCATAGCATCAAAAAGAATAATATACCTAGGAATAAACCTACCTAATGAGGCAAAAGACTTGTACTCTGAAAACTATTAAGATGCTGATGAGAGAAATCAAAGATGACACAGGGCTCCCCTGGTGGCACAGTGGTTGAGAGTCCACCTGCCGATGCAGGGGACACGGGCTCATGCCCCGGTCCAGGAAGATCCCACATGCCGCAGAGTGGCTGGGCCCGTGAGCCATGGCCACTGAGCCTGCACGTCCGAAGCCTGTGCTCCGCAACGGGAGAGGCCACAACAGTGAGAGGCCCACCTACTGCAAAAACAAAACAAAACAAAAAACAAAAACAAAGATGACACAAACAGATGGAAAGATATACCATGTTCTTGGATTGAAAGAATCAATACTGTCAAAATGACTATACTATCCAAGGCAATCTACAGATTCAATGCAATCCCTGTCAAACTACCAATGGCACTTTTCACAGAACTGGAACGAAAAATTTCACAATTTGTATGGAAACACAAAAGACCCTGTATAGCCAAAGCAATCTTGAGAAAGAAACATGGAGCTGGAGGAATCAGGCTCCCTGACTTCAGACTATACTACAAAGCATCAATAATCAAAACAGTGTGGTACTGGCACAAAAACAGAAATATAGATCAATGGAACAGGATAGAAAGCCCAGAAATAAACCCATGCACCTATGGTCAATTAATCCAAAACGAAGGAGGCAAGAATATACAATGGAGAAAAGACAGTCCCTTCAATCTGTGGTGCTACTGGACGGCTACATGTAAAAGAATGAAATTAGAACATTCTCTAACACCATACACAAAAATTAACTCAAAATGGATTAAAGACCTAAATGTAAGACCAGATAATATAAAAACTATTAGAGGAAAACACAGGCAGGACACTCTTTGACATAAATTGCAGCAATATCTCTTTGGTTAAGGTGTGTTTTATGACCCAGGATGTTGTGTGTCTATACTGGTGAATGTTCCATGCAAGTGTGAGAAGAATGTATATTCTGCTCTTGTTGGATGGAATATTCTACAAATGTCAATTAAAGTTCATTGACAGTATTTTTCAAGTCCTCTACATATTTACTCTACATATTTACTGCCTGTTTGATCTATTATTACTGATAGAGGATACTGAAGACTCCAATTATAGTAGTTGGAATTATCCATTTCTCCTTTCAGTAATATGAGTTTTTCTCTAATGTATTTTGACATTCTGTTATTACATACATATACATTTGGAATCTAATGACACTGACTCCTTTACTATTATGTAATGCCTCTCTTTAATGCTAATAATCTTTTGTGAAGTCTGATTTGTCTGAAATTAATATAGCCACTCCAGCTTTCCTTCACTTGGTGAGAGTATGGTGTACTCTTACTTTTATTTATCTAAATTTATTTATTTATTTATTTGGCTTCACTGGGTCTTAGCTGCGACATGCGGGATCTTCGTTGCCACGTGCAAGATTGTCATTGCAGCATGCAGGATCTAGTTCCCTGACCAGGGATCGAACCCTGGGCCCCTGCATTGGGAGCGTAGAGTCTTAACCACTGGACCACCAGGGAAGTCCCAGTGTGCCCTTACTTTTAAACTATGTATTTTAAGGTTTTTTTTTTTTTTTGTACACAACATATTGTTGGGCCTTGTTCCCTATCTACTCTGATAACCTCTATCTTTTAATTGCTGTATGTTTATCATTCATATTTAAAGATATCTTTGATATTGTTGGATTGATAGCTACCATATTTTAACTATTTCCTATCCACTGAATTTTTGGGTATCTTTTTTCCCCCTTATATGGGCCTAATTGAGTATTTATATATTTCATTTTTACCTCCTTTCTTTGTGTATCAATTATACTTTAAAATAATCTACTGGTTGGAATCATCATACATGGACTAACACAAGCCCTCCTTCAAATAACACATACTGCTTTCTGTGCAGTGCTGGCCTATTATAGCAGAATATTCCCAATTCCTCCTTCACATCCTTTAGGACATGGCTGTCAATCATTTAACTTATCCATATGCTATAATCACCTGATACATTATTACTTTCATTGCTTTAAACAAAAATATGTATTTTAGATAAATTAAAGATAAGAAAAATATTTTATTTCACCTTCATTTATTCCTTTTTGTTACACTTCTTCTCCTTGTGTAAATCCAAGTCTGTTACCTATATCATTTCCATTCCACTGGAAAAACTTTTAACGTTTATTGAAGGGAGGTCTGCTGATGATGAATCCCCTCAGTTGTTTTTTTTTTTTTTTTTTTTTTTTGCGGTACGCGAGCCTCTCACTGTTGTGGCCTCTCCCGTTGCGGAGCACAGGCTCCAGATGCGCAGGCTCAGCGGCCATGGCTCATGGGCCTAGCCGCTCCGCAGCATGTGGGATCTTCCCGGACCGGGGCACGAACCCGCGTCCCCTGCATCGGCAGGCGGACTCTCAACCACTGCACCACCAGGGAAGTCCCTCCCTCAGTTTTTGTTTGTCTAAGAAAGTCACTACTTCGCTTTCAATTTTTAAGAACAATTTCCCTGTTTTATTTTCTTTTAATACATGTATTTCATCCTATTCTCCTTTTGTCTGTGTTGTTGCTGACAAGATGGTCACTTAATTTCTCATTCTTTTCCCTCTATAGTTAAGCTTTCTCTCTCCCCAGACTTCTTTCAAGATTTTCTTTCCTCTGGTATTACAATCACACCTATATTACAGTTTTTGAAAATATCCTACAGTTCTTGAATGTTCTGTTCTGCTGTTGGTTGTTTTTTTCCCCTGCATTCTCTTTTTCTCTTTGCATGTATGTTTGGGAATTTTTATAGACCTAGCTTGCAGTTCACTGATTCTTTCCTTGGCCCTGCCAAGTCTACTGATGAGCCAGTGGAAAGTATCTTTCATTTTTCTTTAGGTTATTTTTTAAAATTTCTACCATTACCTGTTCATACTTTCTTAGAGTTTCCATCTCTCTGTTTTTATTACCTATCTTATCTTGCATGCTGTAAACTTCAAAAGTACTCCTCTAGTCAGTTTACTTTTCCCCTTATTGCCCTCTCTTCCCTTCCCATGCTACAGGGCTCCTAATCTATTTCCTTGGTGCCCTGTTCTCCCACTGACTATTTTTTTTCCTTCCTTAAGTGACAGAGAGGCTAAAGTGAAAGGAATAGTGGGATAATGTTCTACAAAAGTTTTTTACCCTGGAGAGTAGGCCTTTGTGAAGAAGGATTCAGGTATGCATTATAATAATTACTCTTTCCCTCCCTCTTGCTAGAGCCACAAGTTGAACTTTCTTGAATCTTCACCATGAGAACCTGCTGTGATTCTTGAAGGTAAAATCATGATACCTTGAGACCCCCAGTCTGAGACCCCCAGGAGTCTCTCACTCTCATGCTAGTACACAGTGGCTTCCAGCAATTTATCAACATCACCATTTAAGTGCTCCAACCAATTTACGGCTCCAGTGGCTCCTGCTCCCAGGTAAGCAGATCTCAGCTACATCTCTCTGGGTGCCCCTGTCTCTCCAGATTTGGGGATGGCCATTTGCCCTGCAACCTCATTTCTTTGATAGGTACATGAAAATTCATTGTCCGATTCTTTCCTGTGCAAGGAGTGATGACTTCTAAGAACTTTACATGTTAGAGCTGAAATCAGAAGTAGCACTAATGATTTTTTAAAATAAAGGACCATTAAATGTTAAGGTAATAGGTGTCCTTGATTCTCAGAAAGTTAAGGATAGAGACAGAGAAAGAGAGAGACAGAGAGAGAGGGGAAGAGATATTCTTTAAAGACTAATTCAAAGACTAAGACATTCTGGGCTTAATTATGATTATTTATAGATATTGCTAAGTAAGAGGTAATTAGCTCATAAAGAGTTAATTTATATAATGAATAGGGGTATAGCAACAGAGATCTATAAAGTGTAAGTCAAAGATGACTTGGGCAGACCAGATATTATCATAAAAAGAACCAGTTTTCCATATTCTATGTTGTCGATTTGATGGACACACCATAAGTTGATCCCCAATAATTCCTGCTCCCTGGTGTCCCCCTTCCCAATTTAGTGTAATCTACTCAGTGGAATCTGTGACTTGATTCTAACCTATTATATGACACAGGTGATGGAATATCACTCCTATGATTTTATTTATTCATTTATTTGGCTGTGTTGGGTCTTCATTGCTCTGCACGGGCTTTCCCTAGTTGTGGTTAGCGGGGGCTACGCTTTGTAGCAGTGCGTGGGCTTCTCATTGCAGTGGCTTCTCTTGTTGTGGAGCACGGGCTCTAGGCGCGCAGGCTTCCATAGTTGCAGCATGCAGGCTCAGTAGTTGTGGCACGTGGGCCCTAGAGCATGTGGGCTTCAGTAGTTGCAGCCATGGGCTCAGTAGTTGTGGCTCGCAGGCTCTAGAGCTCAGGCTCAGTAGTTGAGGTGCACAGGCTTAGTTGCTCTGCAGCATGTGGGATCTTCCTGGACCAGGGATCGAACCTGTGTCCTCTGCATTGGCAGGCGGATTTTTAACCACTGTGCCACCAGGGAAATCCCCACTCCCATGAATTTATTACATTATATAAGAATCTGTCTGAGCAGACTGGTGAGAGACTCTCTTGCTCAAATTGAAGAAGCAAGGTGTTATGTTCTGAACTACCTATGTAGAAGGACATGTGGCAGGGAACTACAGGCACAGTGCAGAACTTAAGGGCAGCCCTAAGGCAACAGGCTGCAAAAAGCCAGGGCCCTCCATCCTACAGTGCCAACAAAGTGAGTTCTGCCAGTAATCTGATTAAGCTTGGAAGAGAATTCTTCCCCATTCAAACCTCCAGCTGAGAACACATCCTGGCCATCATCTTGACTGCAGTCTTGTGAGACACTGTGTAGAAGTCCCAGCTAAGCCATGCCCAGACTCCTGACCCATGGAAGCTGTGAGATAGTGTGCATCTTTGTAGACCACTATGTTTGTGATAATCTGTTATATGGCAATACAAACCTAATACAGTTGATACCAATATTTTTGGAATGATTCCTCTGAAAAAATAAAAAAGTAAAGTTTAAGGGGAAAAAGAAGAAGAAGAAAATAATTGACCCAATTAGATCTTTATGTTGAGAGGTTATTGTTTATATGCAATGAAGACCAGACAATTATTGTAATATTGTATATATTAAAATTATAAACAATTAATAAACAGAAACCTCAGTTAAGTAGAATCAGGAGATTAGAAGGGGGAGCTCTCAAGCCTGTGAGGCTAGCAGAGCCCAAAAGGAAGAAGAAAGACTCCTCTTCTTTCCTGGCAAGGACTCAGCAAAAAATCATGGACCCTTTGTTTACTATAGCTCTCCCAACTTTCTCCTCTCCTTGCTGTGGGTAAACTTGCTCATAGCTCACCATGGTTGCAGACCCTGAATCGCAATTGTCTGCTGATCCCAAATAAACCCATCACTGCTGGAGATGTATCAGGCAGTCTATTTACTTCAGGTCAAAGTAATCAATAGTCTACAAAAGGAATAATTTTTTTATGCTATACAAGACTCAGATGCTTTATGGAGTGATTTTTTTTTTTTTTTTTTTTTTTGCGGTACGCGGGCCTCTCACTGTTGTGGCCTCTTCCGCTGCGGAGCACAGGCTTCTGGACGCCCAGGCTCAGCGGCCATGGCTCACGGGCCCAGCTGCTCCGCGGCATGTGGGATCTTCCCGGACCGGGGCGCAAACCCGTGTCCCCTGCATCGGCAGGCGGACTCTCAACCACTGCGCCACCAGGGAAGCCCCCTGGAGTGATTATTATGTCTGACACTGTACAGTGGAAAGAGCACTGCTACAGGCTCTGGATAAATATGAATTATGATAGTTGTTAGTGCTTTTCTCCAAATGTTTCCAGCTTTCTGGATGGCACTTCCTGGCCTCTTTGTGAGTCAGTAATGGGATCATGTGATAAGCTGTGGGCAGTGAGTTGACTTGGTTCATTTTGGACTGGAGCATTTAACTGTTGTTTCAATATTTCCTGCCTCTCTTTTATAAGATGGTAAACTTAGAGACAGTAGTTGCTCCATGAGCCTGGATCCTTGAAAAAATGTGATGAGAAAGCCCCTGCTATCAGCCCATAATGGACATACAGCATGAAAGAGAAATACATTTTTGTTGTTCTAAGTCACTGAAATTTTGGGGTTTATTTTGTGCAGCAATATAACCTACCTGTTTTGACATATAAATGGTTCACCACCTACTTCACAATTTACTAGCTCCATGAACTTCAGCTAGCTACTCGACTTCTCTTATTCTGTTTCTTTAACTACGCAATAGGGGAAACAACAGCACCTAGTTCTTAGGGTTATTAAGACCCCATGAAATAAGAAAAAAAAAATTGAATGGAATGGTGCAGTTGTTGGTACGATGTGGTTGTGTTGCTATTGTCACCGTCATAATCCTTTGATACCCACTTATTGTGTGACTTAGCCTTGCTTCCGACATCTGCTGTCTGGCCAAAACAAGAAGGGAAAGGATTCACAGAACACAGGGTTCAGATCAATATGTCTGAAGTTACCTACAGAGTAGTTCCTAAAAGTACTTTAGCGTATTGTTCCTTTGTGCTCTAGATGCCTGCTTTTGATTGGATTTTATAAGCAGTTTTGAACTGAATGTTGAATTACAAAGAAAGGAATGTGTGTGTGTATGTATTATTTATTTTTATATTATCTACTTAGTTTGGAAAATAATATACATCTATATCTACATACCTATATTTATATATACAAATACATATCTCTATATATTTACTATTGTGTAAAATAAGGACTATATTGTGACAAGGAAGGCAAGCTAAATAGTCAAGAGGGGAAAGAGTTCAAGTACTGTGGCCATTTTGAGGCAAAGACTCACGTGCTGGGTGGCTCTGCATGTTTATATCTTTTAAACTGTTTTATTTTCCTGATGTTACACATAGCACTGGGCACGTGAGATTTGACATTTTATATAATCTCATGTCAGAATTCTCAGCTGTGTTTACTTGCTAGGAAAGCAAAAATATTTTCAGGCAATTTCTTAGCTCCTTATTATAGAGACAAAAGACAGAAGTGACCATGCAAAATAAAAGGAATTGTTAAATCACATAACTTTGTGAGAAACAAACATTAAATTTTTTGACACTCCATCTTAATTTTTAAAAACAATAGAACCCTTCTAATATATCACCAGATATGTTACAAAATGTTGTTTTTACAAAAAATTATCAGAAACGATCTGAAACATGTATCTGTATACAGCTTTTCATTATTTTTGTATCCATTGTTTTATTTTATATGAAACACAATCAGGAGAGATAGGCAAGGCAGTCATTCTTCCCATTTTACAGATGAAATTGATATTTAGAGAAATTAAGTGACTAGCCCAAGGGCCCAGAAAAAGATACCCCTAAGCCCCTTGTTCCCCTCTCTGAGCTTGTGTGTGTGTCGGGGAGGAGGCCCTTGGGGGATGGTAAATCGGGGAACAACCAGCCACTAAAGGCATGGAATTACCTTGGATTCCTTACCCAGTCCTCTATCACCAACCATATCCTGCCACTTTCCAAATTCTGATGTCTTACTTCCCAAATATTTTACCACTTTATCATTTTTAATCTCTCATCTGAGTTCCTGCTACACAGAGAGGTAGTAAAGTGCAAACTCAAGTTTAAGGTCTGATTCTCAATTGACTTTGATTTTGAGGCAGGTTCCAGAATTGTTTAGTGCATATGCCTTGTTGTCAAAAAGACTTGGTTGCAGTTACTAACTAGATGTAAAAATTGACATAGGGCTTCCCCGGTGGTGCAGTGGTTAAGAATCCACCTGCCATTGCAGGGGAGACGGGTTTGAGCCCTGGTCTGGGAAGATCCCACATGCCGCGGAGCAACTATGCCCGTGCGCCACAACTACTGAGCCTGCATGCCTAGAGCCCGTGCTCCACAACAAGAGAAGCCACCGCAATGAGAAGCCCATGCACCGCAACGAACTCCCGCAACTAGAGAAAGCCCATGCACAGCAACGAAGACCCAATGCAGCCAAAATAGATACACAAAATAAATAAATAAGTAAAAATTGAGATGAACTAGTTATTTATCTTTCTAAGTCTTATTTTCTGCTACCTTAAAATGTGGGTAACAGTACATTCAGTAGGGTTGTTTCAAGAATTAAGTGAGATTCTAAGAGGTAGAGTGATTTGTATGGTGCAGATACATAGTAAATGCTTAGCACATGTTATTTAGTTTTATTATTTTGTTATTGATTATGATCACCTCTTTTCTGATCCCCCCCCCCTTGCCTCCAGGTTTACTCTTTAGTATTTACCATCTATTCTTGACTTTTGAGGAAATGCATGAAGACCAACCAAATGAGAAAAGCAAAGGCTATTTATTCAGAGCTTACAATAGCAAGGAAGTCATTCACCATCGCATGCATTTTGGTAGAGACTCAGAGGCAGTCAGCGGACTGGGAAAACTTTAGAGTGGAGAGAAGGGGAAGCTTCAGATATGTCCTGATTGTAGGCTGTTGACCTGGGGAAGCTGTAGAAAGGCTGACTAGAAGTGGGGCTTCCTGTGGTTAGGGGAGCATGTTTGGCTTTGGTTGGTCCTCAATTGGAAACAGGGACACAGATTAGGAAAGCTGTCAGTTATTAATCAAGTCCTGACTACTTTGGGCCAATTTTGCAACAGTTATTATGTTGCTTCCTGGTTTATTACTAGACATAGCAGTCTGACTTCCTATAAGTCTGACCTATAGCAGACGTATAGTTTTCCTGGTCCGTTTATTGTACATAAGGGGTCAGTGTTCTGGGCAGGATGCTGCAGGTTGTGAGTCAGAATTCTGTTTTTGCATATGGTCTGGCCATTGTCCTTTTGTGTGTTTTGTCTCTCATCCTTCCCTCATAGTGATACATCTAAGACACAAATTGTAGAGGGTGACTTCTCTGCTTAAAATCCTTCAATGGCTCCTCGTGTCTCTAGGATAGATTCAAAGGCCCTGAGCAGGGCACTCAAGGTCCCTCAAGGTCTTATTCCTTCCTATATTTTCAGTTTCATCTAAGACCACTTTACAAGGCAATTGAGCTTTTTCTGAAAGCAAGAACAAAAACATTTGCTTCTCCTCTGCACACAACATGCTGCTTGTCAGCTCTGCTCATTGCTGTCTCTACAAGGAACACCCTCCATCTCATGACTTCTCTCTTTTTCTCCCTCCTTTCAGCCTCAGCTCAGCCATCTCCTCTTAAAGCCTTCACCTAAAGTCAACAGGCTCCTGAGCTACCATATGATCGAGGGATCCCACTCCTGGGCATATATTCAGAGAAAACTCTAATTTGAAAATATACATGCACCCCTATGTTCATAGCAGCACTATTCACAATAGCCAAGACATGGAAGCAACCTAAATGTCCATCGACAGAGGAATGGATAAAGTAGATGTGGTATATATATATATATATATATACATACACACACACACACGCACAATGGAATGTTACTCAGCCCTAAAAAAGAATGAAATAATGCCATTTGTAGTAATATGAATGGATCTAGAGATTATCATACTAAGTGAAGTAAGCCAGACAAGAGAAAGACAAATATCATATGATATCGCTTATATATGGAATCTAAAATAGGACAGAAATGAACTTATTTACAAAACAGAAATAGATTCACAGACATAGAAAACAAACCTATGGTTACCAAAGGGGAAAGGAAGAGGAGGGATAAATTAGGAGTTTGGAATTAACATATACACACTACTATATGTATAATAGATAAACAACAAGATCCTGCTGTATAACACAGGGAACTATATTCAATACCTTGTAATAACCTATAAGGGAAAAGAATCTGAAAAAGAATAGATATACATGTATATGTATAACTGAATCACTTTTGCTTTACACCTGAAACTAACACAACATTATAAATCAACTCTACTTCAATTTAAGAAAAAGTCAATAGACTCCTCCTCTGTGATCCTAGAACATGATGTGCAAACTTCTGCCCAGCACTTACTGTATCCTAATGCAATTCCATCTTCATGTTTGTTTCTGTCCCTTTCCAGACAGTGAGCTTCCCAAAGGCAAAGACTGTCTTATTTATCCTCTTCCCTAGACCCTCACCCAGTTCCTGGCATGTGTTTAAGATACTGCACTGAATAAGAGTGAAGGATGAGGACAAATATTTTCATTGTCTCATTGACTTCTGTTTGAGAGGTTTTTTTCCCCCCGGTATCTCATGTCTTATGAAAATGTGACATTAAAAATGAATGCTGGAAAATAAATTCAAGTGGTAGAGTGGAACCAAATATGATTAAGACATTTTCAGCTTGTCCTTTGTGACATTTCAGAAAATGTCTCTATTCTGAGGTTAAGTATTACTTGAGCAGTCTACACGCTGCAGTCGGAAGGCAAAAACTGCTCTTTGCCTGACCATCAGAACCAGATATAGGCGTTTTTTCTGCAACATTTGTGCCCTGGAATGTAAATACTTGCTGTTTTTCTGATTAAGACTTCAATACTGAGAACCTTGACACACTGATCAAAGAGTCCACCTTAAGGCAAAGAGAGAAAGCAAATCTTCTCAAAGAGAAAAGCAAAAAAAAGGACCCCTAGATTAGATGGCGTACTTTTGAAGTGGTTCCTATCTGTGGAAGCCAATGCCTGCCCAGGTGTGAGGCCTCTTCTGGTTGACTGGGCGCAGATTCACCTGGAGCTTTGTCTCATAACCACCTGCCGCTTTCCTCTCTCCCTGACTCTAGGTCATTGCTCTCTCCCAAGTGGGAGCTACAATTATCCTTGAAACCAGTATTTCCATGTGTTTTCTTGCCACTCCAGTCCAACCACCCACAGTTCCTAACGCATACTTCTGATCATGTCCTTTACCTGCTCAAAATGTCACAGTTCCTCACGGTCCAAGCTGTAGGTTTGTGCCCAAGGTCATCTGTCCTGTGTCTGTAAGTTACCTTTTCATGTCTAGTGCACCATATAGCCTTTGAATTACACTCCAGATAAATTAATCTATGTACTTTTTTCAGAACACATTTTGCACTGTCTCGTTCTCATGAAATTCCTCAACTAGAAATTTTCTACGTGTCTATGAAGATTTTGCTGATCTCTTTACCCTAGGGTTTCCCGGGGTGAACGAAAAATATTGCCTGCCATATCAGTAATGGATATTGCAGCCATCAAGCCATCACATTACAGCTGCCCTGATGGTGAGCCCTGAGGGAACTCAGAATGGAAAAGCAAAGGATACTGGCCCCAGATAGCTGAGGTATATATCAAAGGAATGATATCAGTGAACTCAGACTCTTGCGTCTTCCCACATACAGAAAAGTGTTAAATTCCTTAACTTGAGAGATCCAGTTTTCTTTAATTAAGAGTAATCTTTTTATGTTCCAAATACCTGGTCTTTGTTGCAAAAACTCCTCTATATCCTGGCTCCTCCCTCACCTCTTCAGGGCAGTGTCTCAGAGTTATCTGAGATGCTGTGCCCCCAGCTTAAGTTCTCAGTTTTGTCCGCTGAATAAAACATAACTTTCAACTTCTAGGTTGTGCACTTTTTCAGTTGACACCAGGCCCACCTGAAAACGGCAGGAAGAAGCTTATTAAAAATACAGATTCCTGTCCTGGAGGCAGCTTCAGCACTCCTATAAAAAAGTGCTCACAGAAGATGCCCTCTTAAAATGTTTTTGGGAGTTACAGTGCCTGAAGGATCTGCCTTAATGTAGCATCAACATATTATAGACACTAGTTGTACTTGGATTGGGTGATACAAATTAATAGAAACATTTGTATTTTGTATAAACATAATGTTTATACAAACATTATGTAAGAACAGTGTTTGATATCAAATACTATTATTATTATTATTTGGATTGGGTGGGCTTTAAGGAGACAGATGATAGCATCCAAATATAGAGTATTTCATTTCTGGGTGCATGTAGAAGCTGAGATTTTAAGAGGCACTCCAAGTGATTATTCTTTAAACTGAATTTTAAAGGAAATAATCCAACATTTTTCATAACTTTCTTGTGGTTGGCAAAACTTAATTCTTGGGTACTTATTTCCTCCAATGGGTTTTCAATGCCACAAGAGGCTTTGTCTTTTATGCCTTAAATCTCCACAGAGCCTAGCAAGGATGCTTTTTAAAGCAGAAGGGAACTGCCGAATGGTAAACCTTTAGCCTGGAGAGTTTTGAGGTAACATGTTGTTTGATACTGCTACAGAGCAATAATTTGGGGGACTAATAGGATGTTTTAACGACAATGTTACTTCATGTAGAAGATACATTTCTGGCAAGTGTCAAGTCTGCCCATCATTTGTAGCCATAATAGAAAAGGAGAAACAAAGTTGAAAGTATTAGTAGGCATGCCCAACATACAATCTAGCAGAATGTACACTGGAAGAATTTGACTTAGAAGACTCTGTACTTAATTTCTTGACTTTCAGTAAGTGAGGGTGTTGGATATTTGTCTGCAGTTGGTGTATTGATAGGTGCACAAGAATACGCTCAGTTCAAGTGGAAAAGCATGTGTCATCCTGGTACATGAAAGAGAACCAACAAAAACTCAGGAGTGGGTGATAAAAGAAGAAATCAACAGAGAAGAAACAGATTCAAAGTAACAAACATCCCCACATCAGGAATTTACCGACTTGGAGATAAAGCCAAGCTGAATTGTATTTAGAGCTATACGTTATTCATCTATAATTCAAAGCCCTTGCTCTCTTACTGGGGTTTTAAAAAACTTATTTCTTACATTAAGCACCATTATTTAATTAATTTATAGATGAGCTTAATTAATCACTGATCTTCTAATGGAAATCCCTGTTGAATCTGTAGAAAGCAAAGGTAGATCCACGAAGTCTTGGTTAGAGAATGAATAAAAACTACAGGATTTGCTCCACGACAGTGAACATCCAATGAGCCGTATGGATTCACTTGTTGTTGGGTGTTTTTTATTTGAAGGCTCATTGCTTCTTCTTTATCATTAGGTAGCAAATGTACTTCATCTGAATTGAATTCATCAGTTATCTAATTAATAGTTATCTAATATTGTTAACAGTTGAGGGAAACTGGGAACGGGGAGAGGATGACATACTGATGTGCATAATTTGTAATGAACCAATTAAGCCAATCCAGTTTGACAAGCTGGATAAAAAGCTAACAGGTCCAGGGATGTGTTTTATGTTTTTACGCCCTACAGCTATAATGCAAAGTGAAGAAGAATTCTTTCTGCAAATAAACCCTACCCTACATCACCCTAAGTGATGACCATTACATGTTCTACTATTCCATTGAGCAGTCTCATTAGGGTGTTACATTTCATGCATTTGGAGTAAAATAACAGATCCTTTGTTTTACCAAGATGTGGTCTAATACATCATTGCGTGTGACTCCATCATGATGCTTCAGTACATGGATATTATCATGCACCAACAGTGTGGTTTATTAGGAATGTTTAGGACTCTAAATTTGGTCAATCTCTATATAAATAGTGGTGTGAACTGGAAAAAATAAGAAGAAAAATGAGAACTTAAGTTTTAAGTGTGAATCAAATATTTTCTTTACTTTACCAAGTGTAAAGCACAAGTATTGTAAATTGTGACCCTAGTGCTTCCACTTGCCCCCCTCACACACACGGCAGGTGCAGCTGCTTGACTGCAGCACCCTTTTTTTTCTTTTTTTTACCAAAGACTAACATCATTTTACAAATCTTCTCCACCTAGATCTCTAGCAGCCCCTACCCACAAAGTGGGTCTAACCTAGTCTCCATTTTGAATTTACTTATCAGTTTTTATTACATTAGACAGAGCTATCAAAAATTACTCAACTCATATTTCTGTATTTTCTGTCACTTTGTCTTCATCAATACACTAGGTATTGAAGACAGGGATCGAATAACTGTGGAAGTGATGAATACATGAGAACGAACCTTACAGAATTTAGGAAGAGAGAGGGAAAAACAAACCATAAAGGCCTCATTTCTTGAAGACAATCCTAGCTCCCAAACATTTTTCCCCAAATTCCACACATCACACTTTGAGGGGAGGGTGGAGGGTGTCATTCACAAGAGTGAATGACAAGGCGATTACACTGAAGCAGTTTGCACACACTCAAAATTGCAGCAATTGAGTAATATTTGCTAAATTAGAACCAGAAAATGGTTCTTTCTTTTCTTAGCCTCTCATCATGAGACTAAATAGTAAAAAGTACGTCGTGATGTCCATAATTTACATTCAGGTGTTATAATGTTTTCTGCCGCTCTCCATTCGCACCTCGAGCTTTTAAATAAGCCGATAGGAACCCTGGCCACCCAGCTGGCAGAATCCAAACAGCGATGAGATGTCAAGAGTCCTGCTTTATCCATGGCTTATATTCTGAACCATTTTCCCTTGCAAGCTTTGTACTCTTGTTCTTTATTTGCTCTGGTTGCCCTGTCTCCTGACCTCTTGTCTCACCCCTTGTCTCCTGCACCTCAGATACTGATTTTCTGGGGCTGACTGCAGCTCTTCTGCCGGGTCAGAATTTCACGTCACTCTTCCATCTATGCTTGCTTTTGATTTCTGTAGTGAATAATGCAACTGGATTCTACTGACATCCCTTTAACTAGCCAGCATTTCCCGTAATTTGTCATTCATCTCACAGAACGTAATAGTCCTGTTTTTTCTTAACTCAAAGAGTTTTTCTTTTCTTTCCTGTACAAACACACAAACAAACAAAAGACTTCTCAGGTCCTAACTCCTTCCTCTGTGGTGCTTTCATCTGTCAGAGTGAGAGTGGCTCCTGGAAGACGGAATTCCTGCTGGTTCGTGTATCATGTGGGTTCGTTAACTTAAGGGGTACAGCTCCATTGCTCTGTTAGGGTTCACCACAGGGGCACCTGCTTTCTGAGGAAAATTCTCTGGACTTTTTAAAAACTAATACATTTTATTTTATTTTTCCTCGGGCTCTTTTAAAAATCCTTTTCTGCTCCAGTATCCTATTGAGGATGATACATTCTATTTAACTGTCATGTCTCCTTAGGCTTCTCTTTGCTACGACAGTTTCTCAGACTTTCCTTGTTTGTGGTGACCTTGACAGTTTTGAAGAGTAATGGTCAAGTATTTTGTAGAGTGCCCCCCACTAGGGATTTCCTGATGTTTTCTCATGATTAGACTGAGGTTGAGTTTTGAGGAAGAAGACTGCAGATGTAAAGTGTCATTTTCTTCACATCATGTCAAGGGTTCACACTTAACAACATGACTCCTCACTGTTGATGTTAACCTTGATCACCTGGCCACAGCAGTGTTTGCCAGATTTCTCCACCATAAAGATACTCTTCCTCGCCTCCCCCATTCCTATCCTGTACTCATCGGAAGGAAGCCACTGCCAGCCCACACTTAATGAGTAGGGGGTTATGCTCCGCCTCCTTGAGAGCAGGATACCTACATACATATTTGGAATTCTGTAAAGGATATTTGTCTCTTCTATTCATTTATTTGTTTATTCAATCTTTTTTTTTTTTTGCGGTACGCGGGCCTCTCACTGTTGTGACCTCTCCCGTTGCGGAGCACAGGCTCGCGGCACGTGGGATCCTTCCGGACCAGGGCACGAACCCACGTCCCCTGCATCCGCAGGCGGACGCCCAACCACTGCGCCACCAGGGAAGCCCTATTCAATCATTTTTGTTTTAGTTATTTCTGAGATATACATTTTAAAGTAATAACTAGAATTATGACTTATAACATTATACCAGAACATATAAGATTTTTAGAAATTTCATGTAATGTCTGAAACGTTTATATTAACATATTTCCATACAAATAACCAAAAGAAAGTTTAGTATTAGTTGTTTTTTTGTTTTTTTTTTTATACAGCAGGTTCTTATTAGTCATCAATTTTATACATATCAGTGTATACATGTCAATCCCAATCGCCCAATTCAGCACACCACCATCCCCACCTCACCGCGGTTTTCCCGTCCACACGTTTGTTCTCTACATCTGTGTCTCAACTTCTGCCCTGCAAACCAGTTCATCTGTACCATTTTTCTAGGTTCCACATACATGCATTAATATACAATATTTGTTTTTCTGTTTCTGACTTACTTCACTCTGTATGACAGAAGCATGGAAGCAACCTAAATGCCCATTAACAGACGAATGGATAAAGAAGTTGTGGTACATACATACAATGGAATATTACAAATTGAGTCACTTGTTGAGACGTGGATGGATCTAGAGACTGTCAATCATTTTTAAAATATCAGTATGGGCTCATGGATATTTATTCTATACCTTGGGTTACAATCCAATAGAATTTTATGTATTTTGTTCAAATTGTTTCAGCTTTGGTGAGTTTCGTTTTCTAACAAAACATAACTCCTTTGATAGGAATTTCACTTCACATTTTCTTCAAAGATTGGAGGGAGGATAAACTAGGCCAGCACTAGAAGTGTTTGAATTTGAGGTTTTTGGCATAAGTTATAAACAGTGGCCTACTTTGTATAATCCACCCATGCTTTTGGTATTTGTCACTATGAACTATGCAATCAGAATACCATGCTTCAAATATTCCTGATGTCTATGATATTAGAATTCTAATATTCTTGCCTCACTGGAAGGAAAAAAAAAACTTTCTTAGGGTCTTTAATAAACTTTTGTATTCCACGAAGTCTCTGCTATCTACTTATTTACACAGTCATCCTGTGGCTCAGGAAGAGTTAGAGTGAGCAAGGGGCAAGTCACATACTCCACTCAACCTTTCCCAAACAAGAGGATTCATACAATCAATATACGTATTATGATTAGATGCTAAAGAGTAACGTAATCGGAAACCTGCGGATATAGTGTTCATAATAATCAACACATTCCTTTATGAATCACAAAACATTCAAATAGATATTAAATACACCCAGTACAATGCCGGGGGATGTAGTAGACACTTAATAAATATTGACTGAAATAATAATTCATGACGTTTAGAATGTTTTCTTCATTTAAAAAATCTTATTGATTGTGTATTAACTATGCTAATCTCATTTCTGTGTGTTACATTTCTGAGTCCTTTTACCATGTATCAACTACTCCAGGTCCTCTAGGAAGGCACCTAACAATTGTTATTTTTGACGAGATTGCAGCTATGTAAAAAAGTATGTCAGTAAAAAGTCTATAAAGAAACGTACCAGAATAGTTACTTTTCTGTGCTGAGACTACAGATGACTATAACGTTCATTCTTCATTTATATATTCTCACATTTTCTATAATAACCTTCATTACTTTGTTAGTGGTTAAACATGTTTATTTGTTTATTTTTAATGCAAATACTTCTACTGCTGCTGCATATGGTCAGTTAGTGATGTAAACGTTATTCCATATTTTGGTCCCATTGCAATGGAAGCTAAAAAAAATTCTAACTGGGAACTTTAGGTAAGTAACAAAAATGTGTTTTAATCATTAACAAGACTTTATCCCCAACGTATTGGTCTGTTAAAAACAAGTAATACAGGATATTATATCTTAGTCCCTGGTAATCTATGGACATTTGTGGTAAACCTACAGTAAGACTATGGAAATCGTTGAAAAAAAGATCACAGAGCAACTGGGGATTCTTCTGTAATAAAGTATGGCTGCCACGATGAAAGCAAATGCCCCCAGTGTGCTACAGAGACTCTCATTAATTGCGTGAGGAGGGTTTTCCTCCTGGGGGCTCATGTAAGTGAGCATTTTACTCCCAGCACTGTTATTCAGGGATGTGGTCAGGCGCACTTGCCCTTGGAGGAGTCTCCCTTTGATTCTCTTTTTTCTGACTGAATTACAACTCAGAATATCGTGTGGAAGTGGATTTGCAGACTAACCCTCCTGAAACAAGAGCACTTATTACGCTGCAAGGGCACTGTAGTTTTCCTTTGAAGTCTGTTCAAGGGAAAGTTTTTGCTTTCCAACAACATAGGAATGATTCTTCTGGACCACGCTTTGAGTTTATCAATCTGGGGAGGTTACAGCCAGAGCAAAACTACAAAAACTCACATTCAGCAAACACCTAAGACCTTTGCCATGTGGGAACGCTCAGGGGATCGAGGGTAGAGGTGAATGGGCACGAAAAGGAGGGAGAATCAAGGACATGATGAACTTAACTGCCCTAAATGTGTACTTTACTTTTCTTCTTTAATTTGAAAGTTAAAATTATAAAAACATTTATAACCGTCTCAGATGCAAGTCTTTCTGTCACTGGTTATGAGGATGATGAGGTAATGAGGATGATGATAGGGTTTCCTTCAAACACTATGAATCTCTACAATTCTTTGAACCTTTCTATACTCTATGCCTCAGATCACATCATCTAAGGGGTTAAAATGGGGCCAAGCTAGCAATAATCTCTTATTACTTTGAGATTTGCCCGCACCAGCAGTTTCAGCATCTCCAACCTCTGAGCAATATCTGCATTTATTTTTGTGAGTCTCTTAAATCATGTTTCAAGGATGCTTATGAGATGGTCTTATTAAGTTCCAAGTGTAATCCTCAATTGACTCTCCCATTTTGGCTCAGTTCCTGTTTCCACTGTTACCACTACCAACACCACTGCAGATGCTTCACACTCAGGGAGTGTCAAAGCAGCACATTCTCGTTCTCCAGAATCACCAGCAGAAGGATGGAGCTGTGCTGCATGGGAAGAACGCTGCCTCACCAGCAACTGTGCTCACATCTTGTTACAGGGGTCTACACCCCAAAGTCTCCCAAGAGAAACATGCCTCTCAGTTTGGAGTTGCAGCCCCATCCTCACTAGCATTTAGAAAAAAGCCCATGAAGTTTGACACAAAGAGACTTTGGAGGAGGCTGCGTTCTCTGCTTCCACCCCATCCGGTGCTCAAGCCCCTTCCATCAAAATCTCACTCCCTTCTTCAAGGTTAACTCACCATTCCCTAGAGTTCCATCATCAGCTGAGTTGACACAGGCAATGGGTCACATTCTAACTTCTGCTACATTGCAAGATGAGACTTACAACAGAGAGCATTATTTTTGTGTTAACTTTACTAATTATTCACTTCTACGAGCATACCCAATTCCTTACCTCTCTGAGTTTCTATCTTCTCATTTGTCAAACAGGGCAGAAACACTTCCCTAGGAGGGTCATAAAAATGGCGTGATATAACATATATAACATTTAAAGCACTGTTCTACCATTATAAGACCATAATATGCAATGTATTAGTACCGGGTGACTCAGCAAGCTGAGAATCCCCTGGAAGAGCTTGGGGAAAATAAGTTATCTGGTCAAAACAAGGAATCTCTCTCTGCTCTAGAAGTTTTACTGATTTGGTGAAAAATGGACTTAGATAAGAAATAAATACAAACATGGCAGTTGTTTTGAGAAAGGAGAAAGAGATCACCCATAAAGCAAACAGGATCATGTCTATATCAACCTTAAATCTGAAAATTACGGTAATTATCCTCACCAAACTTAAAGGATTCTATGAACTGTGGCATCAGTGCCAGGTCAGTAGGAGTCAAGATGATTTGGGTTTCATGGACTGGAAAGGTGGGAAAATATTACTGGGTTTAGTCAAGGTGAAAGGGATTTACAAACATAAGTCATCCAGAAGGTTTCCATATCTATATGTAGTCTTGGATTTCAGATATTTTCATGACTGCTGAGAAAGGGAAATATTGCCTCAAGTCAATATGTCAACAAAGTAATTGCCTTAAAGCTCAAAAACGGTTGCACACATTATGATACTGTCATTATGTCCTTGCTCCCTCATTAAACGTTTAAGGGAAGGAAGCATATCTTTACCTTTGTTTCTGTCAAAGTGTGAGCTCACAGTCTGGGGCATAGAGAGCCCACAAATAATTTTTTATTTTCGAAATAAAGAAGTTAAAGACTAAATTTGCCTTAGAGAAGTCGTTCGTTTGACAATGTGTATATGACTATGACATGCTTTCACAAGCTACTTCCGATGGCTCCTTAGCAGGGAAATGCTGCCCGCTGCATCTAGGTCTGTTGCCTGCTGAGGAATCTGCTGTATCCAGAACTCTAGGGAGTGCAGAGCTTTGGACCAGAGGGAAGGGCCAACGTTCTGACTGCTGTATGAATGGGGTAGAGTTGCTCCGAGATTTCTCCATTACGAATATTCCGGTGGCCCTGTTTGAACTGTGCTATGGCATATTCCCTACACCTTTCTCCTTCCTGACTTCTGTCCAGTTGCCCTCTTTCAATTCACCAAGATGGCTGTCTCTATATTAAGGTTTTACCTGTTGTTTCTTTTTTAACATGTTTAGTCTAGCATAGCCAGAGACCAATAAACTTGCCCTTTATTCTTAGAACCAATGGCAATTCAGAACCTCATTTACTGAGGGTTTTGTCCTGCCACTTTCTGTTAAATGGAACAAGTGGAAGCACGGGTGAAAGTCGTTCAGACTCTGGCTCTGACACTGCAGTTTCAGAGCTCACAGGCTGCTGGAGAGAACAATCATTAGTTGGGTCAGGCGAGCTCAGGATTTCAATCTGGGGTGTCCCACTGAATTTGAATTAGTTCTTTGGTTGTGAGGAAAAGGGCTCGTAGAGCTGTGTTATTCCATACCAGCAACAGAAATCATAGAGGAGGATGGCTAGCTCCTGTGTGTGTGGGGGGGGATTCTAATGGGAGACTATTGATCGAAGAAATCTTTCAATTCTGAGATAGGTCATATAAAGATCTTCCTCTTTTAAAAAGTCACTAAAGGGTCATATCCAAATCCAGGTTGGAAAGAAGTTTGTAAGTGCCTACTTAGAACAAAAGCAACGCAAACTTTCAACAAATGTTTATTTATGAATGCTTGGTATGTGTCCAGCCTTTTTTTTGGTTTGTGTGTTTGTTTTTACTGAAATTTAATGTGACTGAAAGCCTGAAGTTTGTTTAAGTAGAGACAATATTAGCTGCTGATAATCAAGTGACCTTGAAATATTATCTCACCATTTGGGCATCAGTTTTCTTGGGAATAAAATGGAATAATAATTCTTACTTTATTTGATTGTTAAAAGATACTTTTCCTTTTACCTTGGAGTTTCAGCAAAAGTTGCAAACCTGAGAACAATAGGTGATAGATGAATCCTCTTTTATTCTAAAGAGTAAGCTGAGCAGAAGCCTAGGAGCCTCTCTAGGGTTTATTATGACCTTCAATGCCCCCATCCCAATACGCCTATAAGGAGAGAAGGCTAGAGAATTTGGAAAATATCATGGAAGTAGAGTGTCAGGCGGTGGCAATGCTAAGGCATTCTGTCTCTTCTTTCTATCAAGCATGGAGGGTGTGCTCCCCACGCTGGTTCAAATTAGTAGGGCAAGATCTCAAGAAGATACTCACAGAGATGTCCTGGGTGGAGGTGGTATGGGGCAAGATGAGAATGTTCCGGAAGGCCCTGAAGTTTGCCCTTAGAAGTGAGGTCCATGTGAGGATACAGTGACTCGGGGAGGCCTGCAAAGTGAGAAGAAAAGGATCTCGATGGGGCTGCACTCTCACCATTTGGCAAGAATACATGCATTTCCTGTGGACCCACTGGATGCTATTAAATGAGGAGGAAATTTTAGCCACAAGAGTCAAGTTAGATGTGTGGCTAGAACTGGTGGCAGGGAAGCCTTGAGATATCAGGCAAAGCCCGCTGCCCCTTTTGGGAAACCACAGTGCAGAAGATGCTGGGTGTGTGTGTGTGTGTGTGTGTGTGTGTGTGTGTGGGAAGTGCCACTTGGAGAAACTCACCTGTTCTCTGACACACAGCTTTGGAATGAAGGGTATTGACAGTTGAATGAACCAGTATCAACAACTTTTTGCCAGTTTCTTCTAATTCTCAACCCTCTCCGTCCACTCTACCCTCTATCAAGTTCAGGCCTATATGCACTAGCTGCTAACTCAGAGGACGAGCATCAGGATTGCATGAGGCAGTGGGGAGCGCTCACCTAGTGCACAGTGAGAGCTCACAGAGAAGGCTCTTAGGCACACGATTACAGTGACTCAGGGAAAGAGAAGTATTTGTTTTACGTATGATACGCAATCACACGGGTTTTACTGTTACTACAATAGGTTTATTTCTGAAAAGTTCATCCTGAAATGGATCTCTTTAGAGAATGCACTCCTTACTACTGACTTAAATAATCAAGGTAAAGTCCCATTGCTCTGAAACTGTTTTCCTACAGTTTTAGTAAAGCAAATAAGTTATTAAAATCATCGAATCAGGACTTCCCTAGTGATCCAGTGGTAAAGAATCTGGCTTCCAATGCAGGGGACACAGGTTCGATCCCTGGTTGGGGAACTAAGATCCCACATGCCGCAGAGCAACTAAGCCCATGCGCCACAGTTACAGAGCTCGAGTGCCTCAACAAGAGAGCCTGCGTGCTGCAAACTACAGAGCCTACGCACTCTGGAGCCCATGAGCCAAAACTAGAGAGAAAAAAACCCGCACACCACAACTAGAGAGAAGCCCGTGCACCACAACTAGAGAGAAGCCCGAGTGCCGCAGAGAAACATCCTGCATGCCTCAACGAACATCCCGCGTGTAGCAACTAAGACCTGATGCAGCCCCCAAAATAAAGAAAATAAACAAATTGAAAAAAATAAAATAAAATCATAGAATCAAAGGAAACCAGAGAGGAACAAGTCACAAATAGGATTTTAAACCGTTTAATTTTATTTTTGGTTTTGGTTTATTGGCATTAAAATCTAAAGCAAAAAAGAAAAACAATGCCAAGCTAGGAAACACTGAACAGAAAAATCACTTACCTGCTGTCAAAAATTTCTTCTTAATTCTTCTTGGTTTTTCATACCACCCTTTTCAATATTTTTGCAGTTATATCTTTATGGGATTTTATTTATTTATTTAAATATTATTGGATTTTCTCTATATTATAACTCAGTGAACATGTACTTGGAGCTTGTAACTTGCTTATGCTACACTGAGAGAGTTTAGAGAGAAAGATACACAGGCATCAAGATAACAGTTAGGTCTCTACTGGAAATCATAAAATAAGGGAGTACTTGCAAAGCATGTAGAACTACACGGCACAATAGGTAACATTGTTAATTAAATTCACAGTAGAGCTGATAGTAAGGTTGGTAATGTAACTTTTTGTTATTGTCTTTTAAATACGTTACAATATTAAAAAAAATAAGATATTAGCATACTTTTACATCCTGAGTTATATTTGTTCAGTTTCAGCCCAGGGCTTTGCTTCTGAGGTATTGGCTGCAGAAAACACATAGGTCATATACTCTAAACCTTTGCAGTAATCCCCATAAACGATTTATCTGATCTCTACTACACAGCTTGATTTTACACAGTTCCTGCAGGTCCTTTTCTCAGACATCTAATCATTCTTTCCTAGGGGTATAAAGAGGGAAGGGCAGAAATCATTGACACTGGCTCAAGAAAATGCATCTTTTTTTTTTTTTTTTTTTTAAGCTGGTAGAGGTCTGCTAGAAAGAATTGAATTGTGTGTAGCATTTTTCAATACCAAATGGTCTGGCCCATTTTACTACTGACTGACTACTAAAAATACTTCATTTAAGATTTTATCAGAGATTCTCATTTCCAGTAATGTCAAACTGGGATATTCAGATCAAGCCTTCAGTGAAAATGCTTAAAAACTCTTTAAAAATATCAAATTGCTGACAAGAAAGCAAGGAGCTCCTTGGCTAACATCTAAGAGGAGCTGAAAGAGAAAGAGATAACCAGAGCACCAGGTAAGCACAGCTACTTTAACTCTGAGGTTACTGGTGGATCTCAGGGATCACGAGCCCTTGGCTGCTCAAAGAGAGGCATCAAACAGAGAACACTTCACATGAATCTCAGTAGAGATGAGTTAGATCTACCCCTATACCATCCACCACAGGGAACATCAAGGAAATGGTTGCTTTGTGTCTTAGGTCGGGTTTCCACAGAGGTTAGAGTCAGATCTGAGTACCAGCAGTTTATTGGCAGGTGTAGTGGATGCTATACTACACAGCCTATATCCCTCCTTCGGAAATGACACACTCATTCCACTACACCTGTGAATGTGGGCTGCAGCTGGCTCTAGGGTGAGTCCCTCTTCAGAACTTGCCCTCAGCTGAAGAGAGCGTCTCATGCAAGGTCATCGCCTCCCTGACAGCAGCCCACATTCAGTGACTGGTGTCTTCCATCTTTGTCTCAAAGTGGGAAATCTCTGAAGGCTGTTCTAACTCCAGAGTTCTTTTTGGGGTCATTTGGGGTCCCTGGGGCAACTGCATTAAGGTTCAACTTTTCTCTCTGCCCAATCTTGCTTGATCTGTCTTCACTTATGGTGAAAGTACTCTCTCTCTCTCTCTGTTTTTTTTTTTTTGGCCATGCCGCGTGGCTTGCGGGATTTTAGTTCCCTGACCAGGGTTTGAATCCGTGCCGCCGGCAGTGAAAGCACCACATCCTAACCCCTGAACTGCCAGGGAATTCCCTGAAAGTACACTTGAATAAGCCTCCTTTATATAAAATCTCAGAGCCCCAGAGTTTGTTTCCTGGGAAACCAAACTGGCAGGAAGTTATCCCAGAGCACAGGGATATGAGCCAGGGAAGGGAAGAGGGTCAATATAGGTAGTGTTAAGCTGTGGCTCAACCTGACTGGGGAGCCCTGGGAGGCTGTGCAGAACTTCCTCAGGGAGACAAGGAAACAGGTATTTTCCACCAACTTCCATACATCACTGATTGAGGATTGTTTTTAGAGTTGTCAATTGCCATGTCCTCTGCATCATCTGGAAGATATACCAGCACTTGCCCATGGTCAGAGAAGGAATTTCTTCCTTGCAGTAAGAGGGCAAAATAAATGAGTTACTGAGTGCAAGATGATATTTGCAACACATACACTTGAAAAAGGACTAGTTTTCAAACCATACAAAGAACTCTTAAACACCAATTTTTAAAAAAATGACCAGGCAACACAAAACAAAAATTAAGCAAAATAATTGAGTGGACATTTCACCAAAAGGCAATCAAAATAGTTGTTAACTTACGATTAATAAATATAGATTTTGTTAAAATAAATAAATAAATAAATAAATATAGATTAAAACCACAGCAAGAAACCATAAATATCTCAACAGATCATGTAAAACTGCAAAGTCTAAAACACATCATGCTGTTGAGTATGTGGACCAATGAAACTACCCAACATTGTTGATATTTGGTAAAATTACTTTGGGAAATTATTTGGCATTATCTAATAAAGTCAAATACAGGCACATTCTATGGCATAACAACTCCATCCCTATTTGTTTACACTAGAGAAAATCTCACTTATATGCACCAAGCTGCATATGTAATAAAATTTCCATCATCTTTGTACACTCCAGCTTTTTCCCTAAAAAAAAATCCAACAATCAACAAACCAACAAACTAACCAACCAACCTGGATGAAAATAAACATCATGTTGAACAAAATAATCAAGAAACAAAACAAAATAAATGGTATGAGTCATTCATAGTTCAAAATAGGCAAAACTAATGTATATTGGTTAGCAGTGCATACCTAATTGTTAAAACCACACAAAAAACATATGAAATGATAAAGACCAATGGGGGGATGATGGTCCACCTTAAAGGGCAGTGATGGTGCTGTGGTTTGGCAGGGTGTGGGGTGCTGGTGCTTCGGGAGCAATGGCAGTGTTCTATTTCTTGACCCGGGTGGTGTTTACATGGGTGGTCATTTTGTTTGTTAAACTGCACTAATACATGTTTAATTCACTCTTTCATATTTATACTATATTTCACAATCTATTCTGTTTTAAAAAAATACAATATTATCGATAATGCTGTAATTCTATATTTTATCATAAACAGCACAAAATGGTGTTTTTTCTTGAATATAAGCTTAGCCCTGACTGTCTACAATCTCTTGAGTGGTTTTTAGGGCCACCCCTCTCAACTGCCCTCCCCACAACACACACATTTATTCCACAGGATGCTGTGAGGCAGGGAGGATAACCTAGGAAAGGGTACCCAAGGACAAACTTGGTGCTACATCATTGATGATTTGCCCCAAAGAGAGACAAGTTAGCTATAAATCCTGGTGTGTCCCTCCAACATCAATGTACCCCTTTCACACTAGGGGTTCTGGGTGATCTGACTAATGTTAGCACCTTTCTACCATCATGATTCTCTTCCACATTTGATTCACAGTCATCAAACATATGAGAATGTGGTAGGTAATGGGGATACATAATCAAATAGTAATAATTAAATAACAATAATAATTATTTTTTAAACCCAGCTAATTCTTATTAAGTACTTACTATGGGCTGGGAGTGTTTTAAGTGCTTTAGAGGTACTACCTCTTTTAATCCTTTTAGTGATTCTCTGAAGTGGGAGTAATTATTTTTTCTCATCTTACAGATTAGAAAACTGAGGCACAGAGAAGAAAGTCACTTGCTTGAAGTCACAGAGCATGTAAGTGTCAGAGCTGGATTTCAAACTCGGATGTTTGTTTACACACTTGACTTCTATGTTTTTGGGTAAGAAATGAGTTCTTAAATATCATCTATTTTCTACACCTGTGCCAGTATTATTTCTAATACAGTACGGAAAATGAAGTGACAGATGTACTTTAAATTTTCATCAATGTTGCACATTAAATGTATCTTTAAAATCAATAGTTACTTGAATGATTTGATAGTATGTGTGGAAGAATTAATAATTAAAGGATGAGTTTTGAATTAAGGTGACTAAAATCAAATTCTAGATAACTTCACTGCCAAATGATAGATGACTCTGTAATTCCATAAATAATTCAAGAAATTAACCTTTAATTATATAAAGAAGGATTAAATGTCTGGTTGAATAAGTTAGCTGTCTCCATTCCAGATGAGCCACAGGTTAAAGATTCTATGTTTTTGCTTTTACTCATCTTTATTTTTCAGTAGCATAACACAAATACTCTTTTCCCAGAATCACTTTAAGAGTTGCCAAAACGTTAATTAACGGTCGTTGGGATTTCTTTTCTATTATCATTTTTATAACAAACTTGGCTGCTGGATCTGTGTTTCCTGATTTTAATGAAGCCAGCACTGCTGTACCGCTTCAAACCTTAAGGACAATAATAATAACCTCTATTACTATGGATTTTATATTATATTACTACACATCTATAAACTGAGAATAATAATAATGCTCACCTCAACCTCACAAGGTTGTTAAAAACAATAAATAAACTAGTAAATGACTTGTGCTCATTTCTCAAGGAGACTTGGAAACTCCACCAAGGGTGAATGAACCGGCTCAGAGCAGGAGCTTCTCACATGAGGGGAAGAGGCAGAGAACCAAGTTCTGCGCGACTGAGGAATGTCACTCACGCATAGTGCTTCTGCAGAGTGCTGGGACCAGGAGTTAAAACTCCTTTAAAATTACGTCAGCTGCTCTGCAGGCTTAAAGTTACATCCAGTCGCAATTTTGTGGCTCCTAGCTCACTGGGGGGCCTGAGAACTGATTTACCCTGAAGAGCTATTTGCGGAAAAGTCTTGAAAACAAAATTCCAGTCCTGAAATATATGCCAAAAGAAGAAGCCTTAACCTCTGGAATAAAGCAAGTTTGGGGCTTTTGGCCAATAAAAGTCAAGACATAATTGGCAAGGGCAAGGTTGTCTGAATTGAAAGGACAGACAAAACATTCTACGAATTGCGAACCTACTCAGTTAACATACGTTGTTACTTTTAATCTTTATCTATGTTTTTACAAATGAAGAAACTGAACTTAAGCTTTATACCTAGTGTGAAACATATAGTAAGTGGTTGGTCTGTGACTGAACTTAGTTTTCTCTCTGTCACAGTAAATTACACCCATGCCTCTAATTTCACGATCTCTAACCTCACAGAGGTCCTCAGTGTACCTTGCAATCCTCTTATGATTTTCACATCCATCACCTCCCTTTTCCTAATTGGCTGTCACTGACTAGCTGTGTGACTTCAGGCAAGTCACTTAAACTCTCTGTCTTGGTTTTCTCATCTATAAACCGAGAATAATAATAATACTCACCTCAGAAGGTTTTTAATAGAATTTTTAAAAGCTAATAAAGATATAGCCCTTAGAATAGTGCCTGAAGCATAGCAGGAGCTATGGAAGTTGATGGCTGGGATTCTTATTTCACAGTGAAAACACTCAATCAGAAGAACACTCTTCCTTATGCTCTGTTGTCGGACCACACCTACCGTCTGTATCTTATGCCAATTCTCTTGTAACCGTGATAAAGATCTTTGTTCCTATCCAGAGCCAATCTTTGCACTTTTAAACTGTAATGCATCTCCCACTTAAGGTCATCACTTCAGCTATTCATGCTTTTCTCTCTATGCATCATCAAATTTTCTTTCCCTGCTGGGTCACTGCTATCAACATAAACACACACCGCAATATCTTTCATCTAAAAACAAAGATGCCACAGTCCCTTCAGCCTTTGTCTCACTGCATCTCCTACCCACTCCCATCCCTGAAATAAAACTTCATGAAAGAGTTATGGGGTTAGGGTGTTTTGTTTTTCCAACTCTTCTCCTTTCTGGATTAAACTGCAATTGATTTTCCTCCTTTCTCTCCACTAGACTGCTCTTTTCATGGTCACCATAACACCCACGCTGTAATCCAACAGTCAGTTTTCCTCCATCATCTTACTTGATTTATCAGCATATGATGTGTCTAAACAGTACACCTTACAAAACCCGGCAAGACCCTGCGGGGCCCTCCTGGGTACAAAAGCCTTTCCATGTCCCCGGATTCTGGTTTGTAGGAAAAAGGTTTCAGCCTCCTAGAGCTTCCCTGAGTTCCAAAGGGCAGATTCAAATAGATACTGATTGGGCAAGTGAGGGAATGCAGAAACGGAGGAAAGGCGGTCAAGGAACAACAGTTCAGCTGTAAAGCAGAGCCCTACTTCCTCCTCAAGGGATATAACATAACAATATGATACAAATCTTTGAGTTCTTCTACAGGAACTAAGACGGCCCCCATGCAGGTGGAGGATGGTGACTATATGCTGTCCACAAGCATGTAGACCCCAGACTGATGGGAACCAGAAGTCTGATGACTGAGATTCCAGAAACATCACCCTCTTACCTCACCACCAACCAATGAGAAGAAAGTCATGCATCCTACAGCCCCCACCCCGAAATGTGGCCTTTAAAAACGCTTCCCTGAAAACCATCAGGGAGTTCCGGTCCTTTGAGCGTGACAGGCCCGTTCTCCTTGCAATAAATCCTTTCTATTCCAAACTCCGACATTAGTTTTGTTTGGCCTCACTGTGCATCGGGCACATGAACTTGGGTTTGATAACGTTTATCCTGCCTCAAAGGACTATCTTCACTTGGCTTCTAGAACATCATACTCTCCTGAGTTTTCTTCTATTGGTCTGCCTTTGCAGATTTCTCATCATCTATTCTAAATATTCAAACGTCACCGTGCTCGGTCCTTGGATTTCTGATTGTTTTCCTTTATTGACTCTTTACTCTTCTGGTGGTCTCATCCAGTCTCATTGCTTTAAAATGCATTCTATAAACTGATGGTCCCCAAAACAGAATAGTTCTCAAAATTATTTGCTAAAGAATGACTCTTTGGTGTACTCTCTAATCTGTAAACATTTTTACAATAGAAGCTTATTTTAACCTCATAACAAAGCTATAACCTACATTATAAAAATTTATCTCTAATTCATGTATGAATAATCTACTATAAAGAGTTAAATAAAATCTACTAATCCACTATAAATCTACTGTAAAGTGACTTGTATAAGATTAGTCAGACAGTCCTAAATCCTATCACTCTAAATCCATGTTACTGCATAATTCAATGAAAATATAAATAATGATAACTTTTTACTTTATGAAATTTGTAGAAAATTCCCCCAAACTTTTTGTCTACTGAATGGTGATTAAAAAAGAGTTCTACAAATACTCAGTTTTTTCCTTCCTTTCTTTCCCAGCATTTAAAATTGATTCACTAAAGATTATTGAGTGTTACCATGAATTAACACTGGAGATGGAACAATATGAAATGCATGGGATTTATTCTTAAGAATTTTGCTATCTCTGTTAGACACACTGAAGGTATACGTCTAACACTATTTTTATTCATGATCATGTTCAAAACAACTAGTTGTAAGTTAAGTCTTTATATTTGCAAGATCCTTTGTTTTTAAACCATTGAAAACTATCATTTGAATGCTCTTCCTAGAGATAAAAGATGACCTATTAAATTTTCATAGAAATGCAGGAAAGCAGGCAACGTGAAAAGGAATGAAGCCAAGAAGAACTATTAGGGTCAGGATAAAGAAAGGACTGAGGTGAATCCAGTGAGATTTGAGAGCAGGTGTTAAAGATATAAAAATTTATTGACTCTGAAACAACAATGCAATGCGTCCCTGGTTCTTTCACTATTTATATTTCCATTCTTTTCATATTTCTTGCATGTTTCTCGTCTCCCATTACTCAAGTCTTTCCCAGTTCTGAATGCTCCTTGACTTTGATTATAGGATATTTTCTAGAAATTATATGGTAGACATAGATACTAATAGGAGGTTCCCACTATTTTTAGGCAAAAGCTTGTTGCTCCGTTTTTTGGATACAAATCTTTGACCTTCCTTTAATTGCCTTGATTGTCTCTATCCCTGCCTGCCTTCTCTGTATCCATTGTCTTACAGGCCAGTGCACTGCAGCTGTCTCATTTATATAATTCAGCAAATGTTCAGAGAGACAGAGCTGTGAACACAATTGTTTTGAGCTGTGAATAGAAGCAAGTTACATTGTGTGTTTCTGGGTAATTTCATCTGTGGCTTCCATTCACATACCATCACAAATGTTCTCCTCTCAGAAACAATTTACTTCTTCCCTCTTTTGCCCCTGACTCACTAAAATGTATGAGAGCCATAAACTTAGCAAAAACTTTTATTTCAATTTGCTAATTCTAGTTCTGCAATCTAGCCACCTTTATGTTATGCACACCACCTTTTAATGGCTATCTCTAGAAGTGGACTGAAGAATTTGAAGAGTAGCAGGCAGCAAATTACACAGGAACTGTGTGCTTCTGGAGGTCAGACACTGTATCGTATTCACTCTGGTAACCCAAAGTCCTTAGCAGACTGCTAGAAGATTGCATGAGTAAATATCTGTGAATTACATAACAATATTTTAAAATCCTTATCAAAGTTTGAGCAAAACACACAATGCAGCCTGAGGCCTCTTTTTGATTTTAGTTTGTCTAACCACCTTTCAGATGTCACTTTCACGTTTTCACTTACATAACCTAGCCCTACAACATTTAGCAATAAAAGCTTTCCTCAATATACTATTAGCCAAATTAATGCCATATACGTTGATTAGAATATATAAAGTAGAAACACATCATTTACCTTGTAGAACTGTTAAGAAATATTTAAAGTGCTAATTGGTTCAGTGATAATGACTACCAACTAGCTAGTAACAATAACTTCATCGGTGGTGGTAGTGCTACTTTACTTGCATTATTTCATTTAATCCTCAAGACAGCTCGACGTTGAATATAATGTGAAGGGGGTTTTATAGTGGCTAAAGAACTTGCCAAAGATCACAGCACTATCAAAAAATGCAGTAGAATTCCATCCTAAGGTACATCTCAGCCCAGAGCCTTTCCTCTTCACTCTAAACCGTAATTCTTCAAAAGACAGTACCTTAAGGTCTATGCCCTTGCGGAGCTTCATAGGCTAGACAAAATGCATCCAAATCCTAGGTTGGACAGAGCAATTCAATTCAACAAGTTCTATTTTGAAAATGAGTGTAGGACACAAAATTTCTCTAGGGAGTTTATAGATAATCAGAACTCAATCTCTTTCTATATGAAGGTTAGAAAGAACTTAGACAAGCACAAACAGGGCTCTAGTACAAGACTGATTATGGAAAATTCGATTCAGAATGTTTGCAGTGCTTTGAGGACATCTAAGGAAGGAAAGAGCATATTCTGTAGAGGGTGCAGCTTGATAAGGGAGAGGGGGAGAGAGAGAGAGAGAGAGAGAGAGAACAATGTCCTTGCTAAGGGAGTTGCGGTGTCTTACTAAATGGGCAGGAGTCCGACAGAGATGATAAGAAAGGAAAGAGAAGGCGGCATTCCAGACAGAAGAAGGAGGTTGAAGTGAGGTGCAGAAATGAGTCATTTACAAAGCTCTCAAAGCAGAAATTGGATGGGAGACTGGAGAGGGTTTGGAGCCTAAGTTTTAAAAAGAAAGAACCATATCTGATTAATTAATTTAAAAAAATGTAGCCTAGAGAAGAAACACGTTAAACGCAAACACAATAGCCACATGCTGTTATGTAACCTGCGATAGAGGCCATGAGTAAGATTAGAGGATGCAGGGTGCTGAGAGGAGTAGAGAACGACTTAGAAAGGATGCTGGCTTTCTTGAGGCACACAATGTTGACTATTAAATAGTATTTATTTGATACCAATTTGATTGACATTTATTAACTTTATTCAATGCCAAATGTACTGAAGTTTCACATGCTAGTGTTAATAACAACACAACTGTCTCACAAGGCACATTTAAGAATCTAGAACCAGTAGGCAGTAGGGCTCCTTGAGGGAAGGAGGCGGGGAACCCTGCTCCACATATATGCTGCGGCCACTCAGGGACTGCATAGGTGGTAACTCATTTTGGTGTCTGAGGTTGCTCTTTGATTGACAGAGACTCTTCATACTTCCCCTGAGTCCACTATGCCACCTCCAGAGTATTAATTTAAGCAGAATACAAGAAGCAGGGGTCATAGAGTGCAGGCTTAAAGGAGAAGTGTGCCATTCTTTCAGGAATTTTTGAAGGTGAACTTGTAACTGTAATAGGCATCTTTCAAGCATAATTTATGGAAATATATTGGTTTTGTTTTTTGGTAAATTAAAGCATGTTGTGTTAAAATATTGTTCTCAAAGAACTATGAATCTCTTCAATGAATTCTGTTTTACATCTATTGGCAACACCATACTCATACGGGAACTCTATAAATATTATCCTAATTAGAAAGTGTTTAACGTCTATTCCTATAAGAGACTCAGAAGCCTTTATTAATTCATGATGTGATTCAAGCTAGCTATGAAACGATGGGAATATGAAGATTCATAGTATCATTGACTCCAGGTCTCTTATGTAATATAGACCATAGTAATCTTCCTGTAGTCATGACAACTGAGAAGTCAAGAGATGTGGATTGAATAGCTATTTTGTGTAGAGCACTTTACAAACTACAGTGGGGAAGGGGGAGAAGAACAAGACAAAGGTTCTACCCCAGAGAAATTTACGAAGTAGCATAACATAGGAATGAGCTTCTGTGTTTAAAATATGACCAACCAGTTTTCTCTGAGAGATACGTTAAACTCAAGGGCTTTGGTTGCTTCCATTTTGGGTTGCCAAAGAGCCCAAAGTGATTTGTGCATCTCTTCAACTGTTCCGGTCAAATGTCTTTACCTAATAAAAAATTTTCTTTGTATTTCCTCATTTACTGAGAAGAAAACAACTTAACTCTAATAAGGATTTTTTCCTCAGAGGACTGCATTTTTCTCTTTAATTCTTAATTCATTATAAGCTAGAGAATGTTAATTAGTCCATTTTCTTCTTCTATAAATATTTTCCTTTTTAAAAGTGCAATGTTTGCTCTACTACAGTATTCAGGTTAAAACTGCACACACACACACACACACACACGCACACCCAGTTAACAAAAGTAAACATGACTACTGATTCCCTGATGCACAAGCATGTCTAGTGAGGTGTGCAGACTGCTACTGCAGTGTTCTAGTCTGTTCTGTTTAATCATTGCTAATACTACTCTTTAAACAACTCATGCTTTCCAGGTTCAGTAAAGAAAGTAAAAAAGAAATTAAAAATTTTATTCTGAATCCTTGAAAGAGCATTGGTTCACAATTGTTGCTCATCCAAAATGCTAAATAGCACTGACATAACTTGTGACAGATAACGTGAGATACAGGGTGACGTTAGCAGACTTCTGTTTGTAAGTTCACACCAGGCATCCTTACCATGGTTGGAACTATTTTTCAGGGTTTTGGTGTTATGAATTCTATTAAACTGATACAGAATTAAGCGGCTTAAAGGACTCGTGTGTGTTAACAAAACTTGTAAGATAACAGTATAAGTTGCCAGGAGAAAAAACTTTCAAGCAATGCAACTGATTAACCGTTTGACTCTGAACTATGCTGTTCGTAAATACACCTTTGCAGGATGTCAAATTACCATTCACTGCTAGGTGACATTGAATGTTCCTAACAGCCAGGCTGGGACAGTTACACTAAAGTTCTACATGAAAACCTGTTCATCAAAACTTCTCTCCGTATTCTGGAGATACACTGACAGACCCTCCCTATCAATCTCCATTCATATTTGCTCTGTGT
This sequence comes from Globicephala melas, assembly GCF_963455315.2. Taxonomy (NCBI): domain Eukaryota; kingdom Metazoa; phylum Chordata; class Mammalia; order Artiodactyla; family Delphinidae; genus Globicephala; species Globicephala melas. The sequence goes on along the minus strand of NC_083329.1, from coordinate 75,551,734 downwards.
GTATCACTTCCCTTCACTTACTATAATATTACTTCAAACTGATGAACCATAAATCAGTTTGTAGCGGAGCACTTGTGAACACAGATCACCACTTATCAACTGTGTGACCGTAGCAGCTTCTGTAACTGCTCTTGACCTTAATTTCCTCATCTGTGAAATGAAAATGATGATAATGTATACTCCCAGTGTAGCTATTGAGTGGATTAAAAGATAGAATTCATGTAAATGCTTTGTTTACAAGACTGTATGGCACATGATAAGTGCTTTTACTGGATGATCGTTTTCTTAAGTTTCATTTTGTTAATTCATTTATTATCTTCCTTAATAAACAGTTACCAAGTTATTATCTTAATAGACGCTTACTAAGTGGATTAGGCTGCAGGTTCTATTGAAGGCATTTGAAGAGGTGGTGAGAATAAACAGACTCCAAGTGGTACTCCCTTAACGGAGAACCCACTGTAATGCAGGAAAAAGAGACAAGGACCAATGCGTGCTATAGAAGGAGGCACAAAGCACTATGATAGCTCAGGGAAAACAAATTCCTAAAAATATATTCCCATCATCTTCTTTGACTTGTATGTCAACATTTCTTAAATCTCAGCAAACACATTCACAAAATATGTCCTAAACTGTGTTATCTCTCTATGGAAACATCACCACACATTAAATATTTTCAGGGTATCCTATCCAGAGGCACATGTGTTCATTTGTTCCTTATTACTGATGTTAATTTTGATCATTATGTGAAGGTTCATTTTCTCCACTGAATGGTTACCATTTCTTCATCAGCAATGATCTTCCTTTGGTATTCTCAAATACTGGGCTAAATATCCTTTACTAACTGTGTCAGTTACCTACTGCCATGATAGGTGGCAAATGTGTAAGCAAGAAGGACCCACAATGCAATCTGCAAGCTTCTGCTGAAATCATGCTCGTTAATGCTCCGCTGACTAAAGCAAGTCCCATCGTGGTGCAGAGTCAGTTTGGGAAGGCACTACAATGATATATGACAGAGGGAAGGGATATACGAAGCGTAAAGAATTAGGGCCACTGATGCAATCAATCTACTAACGTAACACTAAAATTAAGTCCCAACTAATGTAGGCGCTAAGGAAAATCTTGACAAATGTTCTAAGAAAAACAAACTAGTGTATTCACACTCTACAAATGTTGCCTATATTACAATATAAAATACACTTAGGGATGGGTGAGTGTTTTATTCCAACTCTTTTTGGTTTGTGGAATCATTTCATCGTTTATCAGGCTTTTAAAGCACTAAATTTCTGGTGTGATATTGACTACAACAATGGAGCAGATACAAATTATTCATTTCAAAATTTATGCTTGTACTCAGAAATGTCCACTGAACCATCGTCTATATGGGGTTCTATATAAACCCCATATATTGACTATATGAGGTTCTGTATAAAACAACAGCAACACTATAGTAGACTGTAATAGATCAACTTCTATAAAACATGACTGTTATCAGTTCTATGACACCACTTTCAGTAGCTGTGACCTTTGGATGCGACAGTAGCTGTGACCTTTAGATGTCTCATGGTAAACTATAAGAAGACAAAATTTATGTAATAACAACTTTAAAGACATTATTATCCTTGTGTAAAGTGCCACATAAAAGACATGCAGCTCATTTCCTCAAAATGTTCTAAAAACTGTTCATTTGGGGTCAAAATTTAAATAGCTTACAGGCATGTCCTTTCCTCAACTTTTTGTCATTGCCTCACCATTTACTGAATAAATTAATAGGAATGACCCAGATCACTAGAACTGGAGCCTTGATTATATCAGTGCCTCACAAATGCTCTGCTCATGTGAAGATTTGATGAGAACTGATGGAAACTGACCGGCTGCCCTTGGGCATTCACTCCCTACATTATTCCCCAAACAAATCTATAACTTTGAGGCTGCTTCCAGCCATTGTTTCTTTTTTTTTTAAACATCTTTATTGGAGTATAATTGCTTTACAGTGGTGTGTAGGTTTCTGCTTTATAACAAAGTGAATCAGCTACACATATACATATATCCCCATATCTCTTCCCTCTTGCGTCTCCCTCCTGCCCTCCCTATCCCACTCCTCTTAGGTGGTCACAAAACACTGAGCTGATCTCCCTGTGCTATGCAGCTGCTTCCCACTAGCTACCCATTTTACACTTGGTAGTGTATATATGTCCATGCCACTCTCTCACTTGGTCCCAGCTTACCCCTCTCCCTCCTCGTGTCCTCAAGTCCATTCTCTAGTAGGTCTGTGTCTTTATTCCCATCTCGCTCCTAGGTTCTTCATGACCTTTTTTTTTTTTTTTCTAGATTCCATATATATGTGTTAGCATATGGTATTTGTTTTTCTCTTTCTTACTTACTTCATTCTGTATGACAGTCTCTAGGTCCATCTACCTCACTACAAATAACTCAATTTCGTTTCTTTTTATGGATGAGTAATATTCCATTGTACGTATGTGCCACATCTTCTTTATCCATTCATCTGTTGATGGACACTTAGGTTGCTTCCATGTCCTGGCTATTGTAAATAGAGCTGCAATGAACATTTTGGTACACGACCCTTTTTGAATTATGGTTTTCTCAGGGTATATGCCCAATAGTGGGATTGCTGGGTCATATGGCAGTTCTATTTTTAGTTTTTTAAGGAACATCCATACTGTTCTCCATAGTGGCTGTATCAAAACAGTGCAAGTGCCTTCCCTTTTCTCCACACCCTCTAGAGCATTTATTGTTTCTAGATTTTTTGATGATGGCCATTCTGACTGGTGTGAGATGATATCTCATTGTAGTTTTGATTTGCATTTCTCTAATGATTAATGATGTTGAGCATTCTTTCATGTGTTTGTCGGCAATTTGTATATCTTCTTTGGAGAAATGTCTACTTAGGTCTTCTGCCCATTTTTGGATTGGGTTGTTTTTTTTTATGATATTGAGCTGCATGAGCTGCTTGTAAATTTTGGAGATTAATCCTTTGTCAGTTGCTTCATTTGCAAATATTTTCTCCCATTCTGAAGGTTGTCTTTTGGTCTTGTTTATGGTTTCCTTTGCTGTGCAAAAGCTTTGAAGTTTCATTAGGTCCCATTTGTTTATTTTTGTTTTTATTTCCATTTCTCTGGGAGGTAGGTCAAAAAGGATCTTGTTTTGATTTATGTCATAGAGTGTTCTGCCTATGTTTTCCTCTAAGAGTTTTATAGTGTCTGGCCTTACATTTAGGTCTTTAATTCATTTTGAGTTTATTTTTGTATATGGTGTTAGGGAGTGTTCTAATTTCATTCTTTTACATGTAGCTGTCCAGTTTTCCCAGCACCACTTATTAAAAGAAAAGGCTGTCTTTTCTCCATTGTATATTCTGGCCTCCTTTATCAAAAATAAGGTGACCACATGTGCATGGGTTTGTCTCTGGGCTTTCTATCTTGTTCCATTGATCTATATTTCTGTTTTTGTGCCAGTACCATACTTTCTTGATGACTGTAGCTTTGTAGTATAGTCTGAAGTCTGGGAGCTTGATTCCTCCAGCTCCGTTTTTCTTTCTTAAGATTGCTTTGGCTCTTCGGGGTCTTTTGTGTTTCCATCCAAATTGTGAATTTTTTTGTTCTAGTTCTGTGAAAAATGCCATTGGTAGTTTGATAGGGATTGCATTGAATCTGTAGATTGCTTTGGGTAGTATAGTCATTTTCACAATGTTGATTCTTCCAATTCAAGAACATGGTATATCTCTCCAGACAAAGACCTGTATGCAGAAAACTATAAGACACTGACGAAAGAAATTAATGATGATACAAACAGATGGAGAGATATACCAGCCATTGTTTCTTTACCTTGAGGGTTTATCCCCTCAAGGGCATAATCTCACCAGAGTAATTAAATGAATGAGTGATAGTAATTAAGGTTGACAATGGGAATGCTGAGGGGTCAGGCTCTCTCCAATGGGGTTCATTCCCTTTCCTCCGTTTCAATTGGCTCTTGGGCAAGATAGGGGTATGAGATTAAGAGATACAAATAACTATGTACAAAATAAATAGGCAGCAAGTATATATTGTACAGCACAGGGAACTAGAGCCATTATTTTGTAATAACTTTAAATGGAGTATAATCTATAAAAATATTGAATCACTATGTTGTACACCTGAAACTAATATTGTAAATCAACTATACTTCAATAAAAATAAATTTAAAAAATAAATGGTCTTTTCTTCAGTATATAATACCAAATAGAATATCTGTACTCTCATGCCCCTGAAGATCATAAGCTCAAAGGCCAATATAATTACAATACTAAAGAGAGACAATGCCTGTATCAGTCAGAATGGGAAAGATTTTTCTGTGATAACAAAAAGTGCAAAAATCTCAGTCATGTGGAAACAATAGATACTGTTGGCCACTCATGTTACATGACAAGCCTGTGTTTGGGGGGAGGGGTCTCTGCTCCTCTCACTCACAGACCTAGGCTGATGAACACATCTTCTATCTGCACCATTTGAAACACAGGGCATCTGGGTCACCAAAGAAGAGTAAAGGAGGACTGGAAAATGAAGTACTGGCAGTCATCCTGAAACAGACACATGTACCTTCCACTCATTTCATTGCCCAGCACAAAACATATGGCTGTGTCTACCTTTAAGGGTGTGGGAGAAATGTGAATTTCTGGACATCTGGAAAAAGATGGGAGCCAAGTGTGGAAAAACATTGCTAATGTATGTCATGAACTCACTCAAAGAGTTTTAGAACTGACAGACCAAACTTTTAAAATAAGTAAGCCAAATATACACAAAGAAGAGAAGAAAAAACTTAGTATTATGAAACAAAAAAATCATAAAAAAAGAACTGTGTGAAAACATCAGATCTGAGAAACTTACTGATTGAAATAAAGAATGCCTTAAATGAGGTAAATAGATATGTAATTACTGTGTTAGAAGACCAGATCAAGGAGCTCTTCTAAAAACTTGCATGGAAGGAATATATAGACCAAAATAAATGAGGCCTCGCTAAGGACTTGCCTTATTAGGAGGAAGATAAAGATATGGATAACTCTAAGAAATCAATAAACACACTTATGGGTTTTAAGTTATAAGCTACTACTATAAAAACTAAAATATAATATGCAACTTTTAAACCAGCAGCATATAAGTTGATTTATCTGACAGAAAACAGAAATGAAGAAATATATAATAAAGTCAATATTATTAAATGAAAATGTGAATGGCATAACTAAATCTTAGTGTAACAATAAATATAATAATTGTTAGCAAGTTAAACTCACCAGTTAAAACACAGAGATGCTTAGGAAATTTAAAAAATATGAGAACCAACAGAGACACACAAAGGGGCAAAAAGACATACAGGTTGAAGCAAGAACAAAACTGGAATATTGGTGACAAGAAGTTCTGATGAAATGGCATGAAGATGGACTTCGAGACACAGATGTAGAGAACATCTGGATATCAAGGGGGGAAGGGGGGTGGGATGAATGGGGAGATAGGGAATGACATACGTACACTACTATGTATAAAACAGATGACTAGTGAGAACCTACTGTATAGCACAGGGAACTCTACTCAGTGCTCTGTGGTGACCTAAAAGGGAAGGAAATCTAAAAAAAGGGGATATATGTATATGTATAACTGATTCACTTTGCTGTACAGCAGAAACTAACACAACATTGTAAAGCAACTATACTCCAATAAAAATTTGAAAAAAAAGATGGACTTCAAACAGCCACAGAGTATGAGGAGATTTGTACCTTATATTAATGTTCCCCCAAATGTTTCAAATGTAGAGGTGTCTCTCAATTGTCAAGGTTGACCAAATGCCATATTGTGTGATGCCTGTTAAGGCTCCTTCCCCTGTGCTTATTTACAGGCTCAAGAACAAGGTGCCTTTGGTGAGAGACAGAGAAATTATCTACTATAAACTTAACTCCATGGACTTTCCCTCACCAAAGGTGAACTGGTTACCATCATTACTGATTCCCAGTCTTCAAAGAACAGATAAATGCTGAGACCACACTCAGTGGTGACCATTCCACCACTTGAGGGATCAAGGGGAAAACAGTTTTCCTATACAAAGGGGAGAATGTGTTTCACCACTTCAAGGTTTGCTTATTCTAGACATGGAATTGCTTACCTTGCTGACAGTAAATCTGCCAGTATCACCATCCACAGAATAACTGAATGACTTATTCACCATCACAGTGTCTCACACAACAGTTCTGCCTAAGGAACTTATTTTATGAAGAAATAAATGAGACAACTGGCTAAAAATCATGGGATTCACTGATCTTATCCTGTCCCTATTAACCAGAAACAGCTGAGCTAATTGAATATTTAGTTTTTTCAAGGTTGTGGTGCTATCCTACAAGATACAATATATGCTTTTAACAAACAACTTACTATTTCTTTTGAGTAACAGTAAGCTGCAAGTGAAGAGCACACACTGAAGGACTTTCCTGGTGGTCCAGTGGTAAAGAATCTGCCTTACAATGCAGGGAACACGGGTCCAATCCCTGGCCAGGGAACTAAGATGCCACATGCCACGGGGCAACTAGGCCCGCGCGCCACAACTGCTGAGCTCGTGTGCCCTGGAGCCTGTGCACCACAACTAGAGAATAGAACACCCGCACGCCGCAACTAGAGAGAAGCCCGTGCACTACAACGAAGAGTCCGCGTGCTGCAACAAAAGATCCGGCATGCCTCAACGAAGATTCTGCGTGCTGCAGCTAGGACCCGACACAGCCAAAAATAAATGAAAAAAAAAAAAAAAAGCACACACTGAACTCATGAGTTCTTGTTAAAAGCATATGCTGAGCTCATGGGTCCAGAAACCAAAGGTTAGATGTAGAAGTGACATGTCTCTCTATTATATCTTGACCACCTCATAACATTTTTTTGCTTTTTATCCTATAAATTTGGGCTCAGTTCCAAGAAAAAAAAAATGCTTCCACTGGGGGATATACAATACTTGCATTGGATTGGCGATTGAGACTGCTACCTGGCCATTTTGACTCCTTATGCCACTGAACCAATAGGTACAGAAAGTGATTACTGTATTGACAGGGACTATTAGCTCTGATTATCAAGGGGAAATTGCCACTATACAATGGGCACTGTGAAAAGAATGAGGTTATCATCTAGAATTCTTCCTGATATTTCTATATCCAGTGATAAAATTTTTTAAAAAATAAATTTATTTATTTATTTTTGGCAGCGTTGGGTCTTTGTTGCTGCGTGCGGGCTTTCTCTAGTTGTGGCGAGCAGGGGCTCCTCTTCGTTGCGGTGTGTGGGCTTCTCATTGCGGTGGCTTCTCTTGTTGCGGAGCGCCGGCTCTAGGCATGCGGGCTTCAGTAGTTGTGGCATGCAGGCTTCAGTAGTTCTGGCTCGTGGGCTCTAGAGTGCAGGCTCAGTAGTTGTGGTGCACGGCTTTGTTGCTCTGCGGCATGTGGGACCTTCCCGGACCAGGGACTGAACCCATGTCCCCTGTATTGGCAGGCGGATTCTTAACCACTGTGCCACCAGGGAAGCCCTTGTGGCAAAATTTAATAGAAGCCCAGCAACCCCGTAGCAGGACCACTATAGACTCAGACTCTTCAAGAATAAAAAACCTGGGTCACTCCACACAGTAAAGATCTTTAACCAACTGAGATGCAGGCTAAAGTCAAGGGAACATGGACTTGGTAGTGGAGGCGTGAGGTTATGAATACCAATTATCTTCTCTTTACCAGTAGCAGAAACAAGAACTATAGTAACTACTTAGATTTCTTTCCTTTCTTTTATTAAAAATATACTTTCATTTATTTGTAAGTTTCTGAACATCTACTGTATGACTGACAATGTTTCAGGTACTAGAGTGACAGCACACAGCAGAGCAAAAGCTCCCCTCATGACACTTAATTCCAGTGAGGCTGACAAACTACAACTGACCAAACAAATGGGTACAAAATTTACTGTCAGGTAGTGATGCATGCCAGGAAGAAACCGTTTTTACTGATTTGTGTTTCTCTGTTTAATTGCTCTTTGTTTTATTAATTAGAAAACACTGAGGCTTTTAAGGAGCTGCTGTGATTCACCAGGAAGCATAAGTGAATGGATATCTGCGTACACACGTACACACACACACACACACACACACACACACACACACACGACACTTTAATTAGGAAGATATATCATCTCTAAAATACGGAGCTTTGTTAATGTGGCATTTTAAATCTCTCTTTTCACCATTAGTAATGAAATGAGTTCGAAGGGCTGAAGTACACACTGCACTAAACCAGTGGATTTTTAAACTCCAATACATCTCATTGGACTTTTACAGTTTAACTTCTAATTTGAACTATTTTCCAACCCTTGTCATCAGGTACATGTCATTCATTGGTCTCTTTTTGCTTTTAGTCTCTAACTTTTCCTAGACATCAGGGATAATTTGATGAGGTGTTATGGTACCTTAAGAATACCAGGTTGAATGCATATCTATTGCTTTTTCTTCCAGGAAACTTTTCAAAAGCAAAGCTTAAAGAACACATAGGCAGGCTTCCCTGGTGGCACAGTGGTTGGGAGTCCGCCTGCCGATGCAGGGGACACGGGTTCGTGCCCCGGTCTGGGAAGATCCCACATGCCGCGGAGCGGCTGGGCCCGTGAGCCATGGCCGCTGAGCCTGTGCGTCCGGAGCCTGTGCTCCACAGCGGGAGAGGCCACAACAGTGAGAGGCCCGCGTACCGCAAAAAAAAAAAAAAAAAAGAACACATAGGCAAGGTAAAATTTCCAGCACATGTTTCCTTAAACCTCTTCTTTACAAGAGGTGTAATTTGTTTTGTTTTTTTTTTTTGAAGAGGTGTAAGTTTGTTGAGCAGTTTAGTAGTTTTTTTTTGGCAAACAAGCATAGACTGAGGAACTTTTGTTAAATCTACTTTTGTTGTTTATTCTCATTAATTTTTAAACTCAAGGTTTTTGCTATACACTTACAGAGGAGTAAATAGTTGAAGAATGATCTCTGAATCCGGCAGTGCATGTAGAAATGTTTATTAATCTTTTAAATAATTTTTTCTCTCATTTCTTTTCTTTTCTTTCCTTTTTTTGGGTCAAATTTCAACCCACACTTTCTAAAGAAGAAAGTAACAATGGGGAAACAACTGTCATTTCCAACTATCTATGGAGAAGCAACGATTTTCCATAGCACATGAACTTTTCACAACAGGCTTCAAGTATTTTGACTAAGAATTGAGTTTTCAATCATTACTCAGAAACATGATGAAGAGCAAGTACATCTCAACTATGCATTTACAGTTGACAAAGCACAAGTGAGGATAAAATCATCCAGTACTTCCCAGGCACTAGAGGGTGCTGTAAAATGCAGCAGAGGTGACTCTGGGCTTTATCACAGCTACTGTCCTCTTATTTATCCCTGTGTCCTTCTCATGCCTTTTTAAAAAAATATTCAGGATAATTTCATTTTACATTTCATGTCCATGTTCCTATACTGATCATTTTGGTGTAGATAAGAGGCAGTGTAGGGTCTGGAGGAGAATTTCAGTTTTGTTACGACTTAGATTTGGCAGTCAGCAGTATTAGCCTTCAGCAAAATTAGGAGAACAGTAATTTTGTGTTGTCCCAATTTATTCCATATTTCCCTCCTTCTTTCTCTTTTCGCCCCTTCCATTCATCAGTGGACCCTTGCTATTTTCCTGTGCCCTTTGTCTTTGTCCGACTATCCAGAATCTTATTGAAGTATCCATACTCAGGTTTCTTTGCTTCAAAATTACTCCATATTCCACCTTATCACTTCATCAAAAGAAGGATAATTCAACACATTATTGACAGAAAACGGTATGACTAAATTACATGCCATTAAAGTGTGAAAGACTTTTTGTTAGATTTGCAATAATAATCTTTCAGGAGCACCTATAATTTAGCTATTGAGCTATTGCACAGAATATCCCAAAATGCAAGCAAATTACTTTGAGGCACAAGGACATTTCTATAACATTTCCATACACCTTAAATCAGAAATACTGGCAGTGGACTCTTTCATCTATAAGTAAATTCAATCTATTTCAGAAGCATAGAAGGATCATATTTACTGGACACTCACTAGAGACCAAAAATATACGTACATTATTTCTTTGAATTTTTCAAATGACAGAGTAGGTAGGAATCTCAATCTATATGCTTGGGTATGTGCAAGAAATAGGAATTTCATCCTTTTAAAAGTTCACCTTATCTCAGATTTTCAGCCTTCATCTTTCATTGATGAGCCTGTACTGTCAGGAAATTCAATCTCAGTCACTCCACTCAATTCCTCAATATTTGGTTTTCACTGAGGTCATGAGCTGTAACACTGGACACTGGAGAGGACCCTGATGTGGCCTGAGGATGCCTAGTCCCACCATGCCTTGAATTTCCCCAATGTCTTGAGGTTCTCTGCTTCTAGGCCACCATTGCGGAAGAGAAATCTTTGGTGGGACTGACAACATCTGTACTAGGTTGCAGTCTCCCTAAGTGCACTACACAGGGATTCTTGCTTAGGGGTTGCCATGTTACCACTACCTGGGATCGGGATGGAGAAGAAGATGCCCAGAAATAAGGCGGATGGACTATGTGCTAGGCCATAAAAAAGTCTTACTGATTGAAATTGAAGTCTGAATGGAGAATATTTTCTGACAACCACTGAATCAAATAAAATATCAATAACAATAAAATATACATCAAAATAACAAATATTTCTGAACAAATTTGTATATAATCCATGAATTAAAGACAAAATACAACACGGAAAATTATAAAATAATTTGAACTAAATAACAGTGAAAATAAAACATATCAAAATTTTGAGGATGCAGCAAAAGCAGCACTTCAGAGAAATTTATAACACAAATTTATATTTAAAAAGAAGAGAAACCCAAAATCAATGACATAAGGTTATATTTTAAGCAGCTAGAGAAAAAACAACAAAATAAATACAAAGTATTTGAAGGGACCTCCTTGGTGGTCCAGTGGTTAGGACTCCACGCTTCCCTTACAGGGGAGGCAAGTTCGATTCCTGGTCGGGGAACTAAGATCCCACGTGCTGTGCAGTGTGGCCAAAAAATAAAAATAATAAAAATTTTTAAAAAAGTAAAAAGCACCTTAAAAGAACCCAATTAGTGATATAACAAAGTAATCTGAAGAAAGATAATGTAAAGATAAGAGCAGAAATCCACAAAATAAGGAAAGGAGAATAATAAAGAAAATTTAAGCAAAAAGCTGATTCTTTTAAAAGAGCAGCACAATGTATAAATCCCTAGATGCACTGATCAAGAAAGGAAAAGAGCACAGATCACTACATGAGGAGTAAGAGAGTTATCACCAAAGACCCTTCAGGAATAGGGTGATAAAGAATATTATGAAAAATGTTATGCCAACACTTTTCAAACTTTGGTGAAACAACCAAATTGCCTGAAAAACCCAGCTTACCAACATTAACATGAGATGAAACAAATTCGAAGAGCCCTATATCTATTAAAGAGAGTGAATCTGTTACTTCAAACCTCCCCATAAAGAAAATGTTATGCTCCAGTGATATCAGTAGTACATTCTGTCAGTCAAGAAAAACAACAAAAACAACACCAATCACGTACAGACTCTTTCAAAAAATAAAGGAGAAAGGAACACTGCTGAACTCATTTTAAGAAGCCAACATATCCTGATATTGAAACTTGACAAAATAATAAAGACTGCTGCTCACAGAAATGTAGACTCTCATGGAGTTCTAGGAAATTTCGTGAGTGATGATGTAACAGGGAAGAACAAATCTGACTCCATATTAGATCTGTTTCTTTTACTTTAACCTTTATATCTTATTGCTTTTTCTACAAGTTAAAAATGTTGCCTATAGCTTGAAATATACAGGAGAACCCATTCTCAAGGCTCTGACCTTTACAGGTGTAACACTTTTCCATTCATAGAGAGATTAAAAAGTTTCAGAACAGAGAATAACATTTGTCTTGTTGGAGGTACAGAGAAACATCATGACCTGACCTACATGGACAGCTGCAAGAGCAAAGGATTCTGACACCAGGAAGTGTGCAACAACTAACCAGTCGCTATTCCTTGACCCAACAACTCATCTCCTGACTTACTGGCCTGTGCAGCAAGCAGGACAAACTTGGACATCTGGAAGTGTTAACAATGAAATTATTCTTCATCAGTGATTGGGGGGCGGGGGGCGGATGGCTGCGGGAAGCAGGGAGCGCAGGTGTACACATCTGGTAAATCACATTAAATGGCACATTTTAAATAGCTACGGCTCTTCATGTAATTATACCTCAAGAAAGTTGAAAATTTTAATTTAAAAAAAGAGTGCTAAGGAATTAAAGGGGCACAGTTGGGCTGGAAATGGAAAGCATTAGGTTTTCGCAACTGAAACAGAAACAGCAATGAAACTGACTGTGTAGGGGTCAGCTGACACATTGTTGTTGGTTCTCCGTTCTCCAATCATCTGTGGTTCTCTAGGTGTTATTATCAGTGCTATCTATATCCAGGTTGCTGCATGCATGCACCAGAAATCATCTTAGATTGCCTCCTCAGTGGAATGTTATCGGCAACCTACCGATTGTTCTGTGGAGCAGACATTCCTTCTGAGTCGGATTACAAGGTGATCAGAGTCAATCAGATGTCTCTCACAAGGGTTCTTTAGTTATTACTTTCTGAACACCACATGCACCTGTAGACACCAGAGTGGGAATCAGAACACCACAGACTGCATGCCTGAATAAAGAAGTAAGAAGTAGGAACTGATGTTCTGCAGAGATAATTGCTTAGCCTTTCAATTTAGAGCTTTATTCACCTGGGAAAAAGATCTAGATACTCCCTAAGGGGCCCCTTTTCAAGGAAGACATTTATGTGTAAAATTCTGAATCTAAAATGCTAGGAAGGTTCATGACCCTCACTCAAATGTTCACTGAGTAATCCCTTAAACCAGGGCTCCAGAGTACTTGTAATTACAATCACTCAACTTCTTAGAACACCTTCATCCAATAGTCTTCTAGCAAGTTGGCTCTTCCTCATCTTAGTCACAAGGATAACTTTATTGGCAGGTCTCTGCAAGAGTGCACATAAAACTTATTGAGCTGTACTCTTAAAATCTGTGCACACTGTTGTATGAGAATTTCACATCGATTTAAGAAAAATGCAAAAATTTTCCAAATAATCTTAGTGGTTTGAGAGATTTTTGTATTTTTCTTTTTCAAATGAAGTGTTTATATGCACAATCCATATTTTGATCTCAAAGTCAACAATTCCTTTAGATTTTGTCTTGTTACATCTTTGTTGAAAGCAATAGGGAATAATATAATATCGTTATATCAGATTTGACAGTCCAGGTATGTTGTAAAGTAAGGGAAGAAATAATAATACTACTACACTTGCAAAGAGAGTAATACTATGGGGGACCTGTTGTTGCTCTGACAAAGCCACTTGGTGCTGTCTCCAGAAACCCTAGTGTGTTTCTCAGAATCATTTGTCCAGAAATGCAGTTGTTTCAGGGTCCTCAAAAGAGCTCAAGCCCTTAAGAACTGCCCCTTGCTAATAAAACCCACTAGAGGAGGATATATAAATCAATGTTTCCTCTCTTAATAGACCTGGGAAAGCTTCACAATAATAAAGTTACTTATGAGCATGATATCAAAAAGAAATGAAAGTAGGTCATATTGAGGGCTGTTTTATTCTGTGAGACAGCTAATGAAAATAAGTGATTGTGTTCATGCCTTGTAGTTACCCTGTCTTTTGAGCCATTTATATTAACTGTGACAAATTCTTACACATTTTATATTATGTACAACAAAGATTACTTCAACTATTTTGTAGGATTATAATTTGTTGATCTAAGCTTCATTTTGTGCTAATGTAAGCAACACACAAACTACTGTTTGAATGTAGTCACAGTTTGTTCACTTCATGGAACAACTCAGGCAAGCACATTGTTTGGTAAAACCTGGAACACCAAATTGAGCACGAGAAAAGCAGAAACAGGGGCCCGTCAATTGGTGCTTCAGAAAGGTCAATGGAAAATACATTTAAACCTTGAAATTGGTCATTTCTCTAGAAGGCAGAAAATGCCCAGGATTTTATTTTCATAGAAAAGGGAAATTTGATGGTTATAGATGTCTAGTACCTGAGGGGAACAATTAAAGGTTCTTGTGCTTTATAGCAATTATGTTGCTTGAAGCAAGGCCTGTGGCCTGACTGCCATGGGAGGCTACAAAAGTGAAGCCAGTTATTTTTAGCTTTCTTACTTCGGAGATTTCTTACATTTTTCTCCTAATATTATCTCTTGAAGGCCAAAGAGATAATATTTGATATACTTAATAAATGTATCTATTTATTTAACAGATTATGTGTCATAAATGTATCTTTAAACTTGAGCTTCTCTCATGAGAAATGGACCATTTTTTTTCCACTTCGAGAATGGAAAGACTCAGCATTACTGCTGCAGAGTTATGGATTGACTTTTAGGTGAAGTTTTGATTGTGGAGTTTACTACTAAGTGTATCCATGAGTTGGAGCCAATGTAGCCCATTTTATCATTTGGGGAAGAAAACAGAATTCTACTAAGGGACCATCTGATAAAAAGAAATCACATTTCTCGGGAACGTTTGTTGTTCGCCTCTGAGTTGAATTTTGTGCCTGAGGTGACAGGCTGTGAGCAGGGGCAGCATCTCCCCTTTTTAGCCAATAGCATAATTGTTATGCAGCCTCAGTAAAATCACATCCCTGCTTGTAGTTTACATTAATCAATGTAAATATATGATTGACCAACTCATATTGTTCAATAGGATCATTGTCAAATGCTATATATACACACAATTTGTTTTCTTCAGTAACTACAAAGATGGAAAAAAATGTTTAATTTTTCAGGTTTATTGAGATACAACTGACATGTCACATCAGTTTAATTTTAAATATATAGATTGAAACCCAAAGTTTTAATTACTTACCAAATGGTGTGCGTGTGTGTGCGCGCGTGTGAGCGCACGCATGTATAGGCACAAGCACATGGAATACGGGGGAGGGGGGTTAATCAATGAGAGAATGGAGCTGGCATGTGTTCCTCACATCAAGAGGAAAAGAAGAAATCACCTGTTTAAATTGAAAAGATGTAGGCCAAAAAGTAAATTGGAGCCTGTGGGTTTTGGGAATTTCCTTTGAAAGAATTTTTTTCTAATACCTTGTCATCAAAACTGATTTGGAGCAATTAAAACAGAAAGCAAGTATGTGTAATCTTCTTGTCTATCAATTCAAAACACAGGAAATTTTAGATAATTTAATAAACAGAAAAGGGTATGATAAAAGGAACCCAATTAAGAGAATGAACACTCTCAACTATCAGCAAGTAATACTGAGATAACTGAATAATTCTAGAGAGAATGAATGGCAAATTTTAAATAGCAAATCATTTAATGGCACTGCAGAAGGATTGGAAAATGAAAAGAAATTAAGATGAGAGTTATTTGAATGTTTACAAAACTATAAAGTTAATTCTGGGAAAGAGAATCCACAAGAATATAAAAATACAGACATTCTGCTTCAGTAAATATGAACAGCAAACACAGCAGATAACTGAGGGTGGGTTTATTCTGATCATTAAGGCCACTCCCCATTTATCTCCAACTAATATGCTGATTTCCATTTTGTTCTGCTTTGCTTCTTTGAGCACCCAGTACTGATTTTTCATTTTGTTCCCTTCGCCAAACATATGTCAAACAATTCACCTTGTGTTCCCTGTGATTTTTGTCTACTTTCTAACTTTTTTCCTATTTTCATTTCACTTGTCAAATTCCACATACTCATGGTATCATCTACCTTATATTTCCATGTATTTTCTCATGCATTTCAGCTCTTCCTTCGATATGTACATGTTTAATGAGAGCTGATTATGTATAGGACATAATTAATTCATTTTACATTTGTTTTTCCTAAGTTTAAGTATCAAAATATTTCCTAAAATTCTCCAGATATTCTCTTCTTTGTTGCCTTTTTTGTTAAAAAAATTAAAATTTCTCATTTGCACATTCAATGATTAAATTCCTTTTTAAAGAAAGCCCTTTGAGGGTTTTCAATATAACACCATGGATTTGTTCACAACTAACCCAAGAAAAATAGATCTTTGATATACATCATAGAGGGATTAGAAAGCACATTGGGACACGATGCCCCAATCTAATCAAGAATTGCAATTACAGTGTGATCTGTGTATCTCTGCATGCCCGTAACTCATCGTTCTTATTCCCATAAGATCAGAGCAATTCTGATTGCTTTCAATTCATTGCTCTGACACACTCGATTAGCACATAAATAATTTTGTTCTGTTTATCAACTTGAATCTTTGTTCTTCATCATTAAAGTTCCATATTTAATTATAGACTAGTTATTAAAAGAAAGCCAAGAATGCCAAATTCTCCATAGACTTTTAATGAAATAGCCTATTAAAATGATTTCAAACTAAAGTGATTCCACTGGACAGCTGAAATTCAATACGCAATCCACAATTCTAATCATAAACATCAAAATAGAGTTGCTCAACTTTTCTCTATTGGTTCTTTGTAAATATCCTCATCTTCATATTGGCAAATTAAATGAATGTACTTCATTAATCTCATTCCAGTTGGGTAACTGAAATGTAATTTTAGTGCTTATTCTCATTCATTATGAACTTGCACGCAAAGACAGATTATGTTACTTCAGTATTTTCTCCCTTCCTATCTTGCTTTATTCCATGATTGCCTTGTCTCCTTAAAGTACTAAAACTTTAATCTAAGGCCAGAATATATTTCCACCAGGTGCCCAAGTGATCCTTTGGTTCTCTAATAATACTTTCTTTCTTGACCATGGGATTGACTTTTGCCTTTCTCCCTAAGAAGGTATCATGTCTTCCCATTGCACAGTATATAGGATCCTAGATTTTCTAATATATATCCTAGATCTTCCTCATATCAACTCATCAAGATACTGTGGTTCCTCTAATTGTCATTTCATCTTTGATTTATATTCACTATTACTTCTTCTGATTAAATTTGTTCTACTCCTTACAGTGGTGTCTTTTGGTAGTTTTTACCTGAAATCCAAAGATATAACAGTTTTGTGTGGGGGGGGTGGGGGGGGTGGGAGGGTGGGTTTAGTCTTCAATTAAATGTGTTAAAGTAATTCCCCTAAGTGTTTTAGAAATTCCTTTAAGTGGATTACCTGGAACAAGTCACCATTTTATTGAGGTCATTTTATTTAATGGTTAGATTTTCTAACCTCAGTGCTACCACACTAAAGGAAAGTTTGTTCATTTTCTATCACAATTATATACCACTGAGGTTAGAAAATCTAATCCTACTATATCATGTAGGATAATAAACGTTATACAGGAACGAAATGTTATAAATTCTTCCACTTTGGGCATTTTTAAATTGATGCAATTATTGAGATGATGAGCATTGGCTGAGGTTGAAATCTACAAACCAATTAGGGTATAGTATCAATAGAATCATTGTCTTTTGTGCTCTTGGATTAGAATAGTGATCTGAACTTTCTGTGTATTTATGATGAAAATTATATATATTTCACATTTTTTATTGGGGCTCTTCCTTAAGTCCTGTGGGCAATAGTGATATCTTGACATTTTGATGAAAAGAATTATATTGTAAACATAGTTGATCTCTACATTTCAATCACCTTTACAGTCATGATATTGCCAATAATACTATTAAAGTGTGTGTAAGACAGAGTGTGTGTGTATGTAGGAGTGACTTGCTCTTTTAGCTTTGTGTCATCATACAGCTGTAATCATACAGACAGTTTAAAAGTTGTCAAATGTACTGCTTTTAAGAATTGCTTGATGCAACATCCTTCCCCCGCAAGCCAAACTTTTTTTTTTTAATTATTATTATTTTTAAATTTTATTTATTTTTGCCTGCATTGGGTCTTTGTTGTTGCATGTGGGCTTTCTCTAGTTGCAGTGAGCAGGCTTCTCGTTTGTGGTGGCTTCTCTTGTTGCGGAGCACGGGCTCTAGGCACGTGGCCTTCAGTAGTTGTGGCTCACGGGCTCTAGAGCACGGACTCAGTAGTTGTGGCGCACGGGCTCTGCAGTGTGTGGGATCTTCCCCGACCAGGGATCGACCCCGTGTCCCCTGCATTGGCAGGCAGATTCTAAACCATCGCGCGCCACCAGGGAAGTCCCCCAAACTGGTTTTTAAAAATCTTTTAAAAATGTTAGGACTTGGAAAACAACAGTGTTCCAAACAGAAAATAGTAGTAATTGATAAAGAGTATAACGGAACTTTTAGAAAGAAACATAACCATTAGAAGAGATTGGGTTTATAGTATGTTTTTAGCTGAATCTGTGTCTCTAACACAGATGTGAACATAGGTCTTGGACTAAAAGCCATGGACTGATTGACAGCTTTCTTTCCTTCAAACTGCAAATGTGTCAGGGACTTATTATGTACTTATATTTTAGTGGAGTGACACACCATAACTAAATCAGCACACATATGAATAAACCTGTTTTTCAGTTAAAAAGTGATGGCGGTTTTTCTCAGTGGTTAAGTCTGTGGCTGGCATTTAGTAGGTTCTCCATGTCTGTTTATTGAATGAATGGACCTAGTGTGTTTTGTGGTAAATCGAATACCAAGCTATGTACATGTGAAATTCACCCTCTTTTTCTTATAGTGTGAATAAGAAATTTACATTTACCCTGATTGTTAATGATCTTGACAACATAAAATGAAACTAACAGGAAGAAAATTCTGTATAAACAACTTATATTTAAATTGGGTCAACAAAACAGAATTTATTGTTGTACTTTAAGAAGTTTTTAGAGCCTCAAGACAACACTGCCGCTACAAAGTGGACTGTAGCTTTAATATAATATATTGCTAGCATCAAAAACAGTGTATCATTAGCTACCTAGCTTTTTTAAAAATGCTTTTTATACTTAAATATACAATAAAGTGACAGTATTTTGCATCCAAATAGTAGATATCTAATTCATTTTTAAGTTAACAAAAATAAACTAAAATATGCAAAAAAGAAATATTCATTACTCTGCAACCAAATGGAAGATTATAAGAGACTAATTGTTCCTTGCTATCTATCTTTGTTGGTTTTGATAGCCGTCTTTATTCATGTTATTGAATACATTACTGGTAAGAAGTATATAATTCATTAAAATACATGATTAAAAACTTCCTTGTATTTCTATCTGTAATGCAACTTCTAGCCCCTTTTTAATTGTTTATAAAATTTCAAGTAAAAAAAAAAAAAAAAACGTTCCAAGAAGCTTTTTAATTTCAAGTCACGGATAACATGAATTCTCAGTGTAAATATTAGTCGTTTAATGACAAGCCAAACAGGAATGCTCAACCAGATCACAGTCATCACACAGTGTCTCTCACTGTCTCTGTAAAAGCTTTTAAAAAATGAAAAATTATTCATTGGAGAAGATTTTCAGAGGCTGTACATTTGAGAAAGAATATTTAGATATTGGGATGCATGGATGACCTTTTAGGCAGTTATTTTTCAAGAACTAGTTAACCATGAACTTTGAGCACTCTAACTTCAAAGCTCCAATTCAGTTTAGAGCTGTTTTTAGTAGGTATAAGGATAAAAATTCTTTCAAATTTAAATAATTATCCTAAAACTCTTCAAAGATACCAAGGTTAGGCTCTACTGAGTTTTATATTCATTTGATTATTTGGCCAAATAATTTCAAATTTAGTAAAAAATACTTTTAATTCCGTAGATGATACATTTCCAAATTGCTGGTAACCATGCTAATGCTGGTTGCTTCAACCATACACAGTTAAGACGTAAGCCTCCTAAAATGTAAGCGGTGGGAAATCAAAGTACACAGCAATGTATTGAAGGTCAAGTATAGTATATATTTTATACTTGGTATACTTTAAAATTCTTAAGAGATGGATTTCTATAAAATAAGTAATAAATCATTTGCAGAAAACTATGTGATGTCCAAGGAAACCTACTAATAAAAAGTGAAGCCTTCAGGTTAGTGAAGAATCCTTTTATCAAATGAATAAATCTCTTCCACTACATCTCTTCTGTAAAACTAATATTTTCTACATGATGAATTTTTAAAGATGGAGATATGTATCTTAAAAAGCAGAACTGAGTGATGCAATGATCTGTACCATGTTCACAGGCATTGTAGCAAAATCCTCATCAGTAAACTTCTATGAGCCTGACAGAGGCAGCTAAAAATTTATACAAAAGTTAAGAGTCAGGACACTGCTACCCTATTGCTGCTCTTAGGGAATAAGACAGGCCTCCAAGATTTTCTTCCCTTTCCTTTCTGATATTAAATAGAAACAATGATATGTGGGAGAGTGAATAATGCATCCCAGACCCCTCTAATGGGAAACAAAAATTAAATTTAACATTAGAAAAAAGTACATTTTGGATTACATGTTTGCTGCACTGCATAGTTACAATTTATTTAAATTTAGACTACTTACTACAGTCTCCTGATTCTAAAGCAGATTTGCAAGCAGTTTTCAAACACCATTACTTGTGCAAATATTTTAAAAATCCAAAATATTTACTACAGTGGGCTTGGTGTTTGCTCTCTTTAAGTCAGTTTACCAGTCATCTCTATCCCTTTGCATCTATTTTTATTTTTACCTTGAAAGATTTATTTGAAAACAATAAGAGACTACAAAATTTTAAAACTTATGCTTAAGACTTAAAATATTATCATTATATAAAGCTGGGGAATTCTATATATGCTACGTAGAAATTCAATAAATATTTATTGAATTGGAAGTAATGTGAGGTGAACTTTGGTTCAAGATTTTGGGAAACATAAATAAGAAAAGTAGAAAAAAAGTTTAATCAGCTCACAACTTCCTCAATCTTGATTATGATGGGACAAATCAGACAAGCAAAAATGGACCATACGATCCTCTGACATGTACCTTAATGTCTGTGTAAAATGAAAATATTTGATGAAGTTACTTCCATTGTTAAAAGTTTGTCACTCATCTCTTCTTTATTCCTAATATAAAGATTCAATTTGAAAAATGAGAATTTAAAAAAATATGATATAACTTTTGTGTTCTATTAAAAATAATAAAGATTTTATCTCAAGATAAAACTAGGTAAAGATTGTACAAAAATCATAAAAACTAACAAGTGGAAACATAATCATTAAAGAGATATATATACTTAAATGCTTGGACAAAAATGAAAATGGTTTCAAATACCAACTACCTAGCATATCAACTATTCCTTTATAATTACTAAGCATGAAAAAATCTGTAGTAGATTGCGTTAAAAATACAGTTCTGAGTTCTGTTTTCACATTTCCTCAAATGGATGGCAGTCACTGCAGCCAAATATGTATTTGCTTAAGAAGCTTAACGTGCAGAGAGAAACTAGCTCCTTTCCAAATTTTCAGCTTTGATTTATCCACAATAGTAACCAAGAGAAGGAAAATCAACACTTCATGTATGTTAGTCTCAACAATATGTGAGATAAGCAAACATATCAAAATTGTAAGTCCCATAAATTTGGACTTTACTAATTAAGAACTTATAATCTCTAAAACAGGGCTATTAGAGCAATTTATATACTATCTGAAGAAGGGAAATATAACAACAAATATAAACCACATATTAAGAGAGTGTATCCTATAACAGAACACATTATTTTCAAGTACTTTAGAAGACTTTTTATTATTACAGTATAAGCAAGTACTAATACTCATTAGATCCATAATTTGATATTTTAATTTTAAACTAAGCATATGTATATTTAATAATCACAGAGGTAGTAAGCTTAGTTCAAGATATTCTATTTACATGAAACTATGTAGATATTACATAATAAAGTAAAAGAAAAGCCCTATTTCTTTTCATAAAGTAGATTGGAAAAAGGACATGATTAAGAAAAAAACCTGAATAATGCAGATTACTTTAAAAAATGTGCTGGTGCCCACTGCTCTCCCCTGCCAATTGAGTGTTAAAGGAAAATGCTCTAGATCTTATCTGTACAGATTTCCATCTTTGAGCCAAGATCTCTTCCAGGCAACAAAAGGAAGTGAAGAAAGCAAATATTATCTCAAGAAAATTAGATAAAGCCTAGAACTGATGAATAAGAAAGATCAAAGAAAATACAAGACACATCTTCCAATAATAAAGCATTAGCCAAGTTAAAGAGATAATGAAAAGTTTGGAACATTACTCGGAGTTTGTAAGAGTTAAATCCATACTTCCTAAAATAAAATTCTGTGGTTCTAAGAACACATACAATCTAAGGTCTCCCCAGTGTACTCTCAAGAGATGAATCAGCATCCTCCACACAAAATTCAGACTTCTTTAAGGATGATGATAATCAATTCATCTCCTATTCACCTTGTGAATATATTTAATTCTTTACTTAGTTTTCTTGTCCCATTGAAAGAAGCATTCCTTCTCTCAACAGGCTTCAAATTATTCTACGTTTTATCTGGCTCTGATTCTTTCTGCCACATGGAAAATAATTACTAGCTTTCTTTATTCAATTATGCTAGCATTTTTATGTATTTGGCCAAAAATAAAAAGTTAATGAGACTTCAGGTCAAATTCAAAATTAGGAAAGTAAGAGTTTGAATATTATACTTCAAATAGCCCAGAAAAGGAATAATATTGATCAAAATATATTTGAATTTTATTGAATTTTTGACTTGCCAAAAAATATAAAATAAAAACCTCTATAATAAATGTACTAAATAATTTTATACTTTGAATATTTTATCTATACTTTTATTAGTTATAACGTATCAGTCAACTATGGTTCAATAGCATGTAGACTGGAGTTAGTTTTAATACTGTGAATGGAATCAGCTGCTGAATATAAAACAAATGTGTTACTCGAAGGACTCGCCTTTTATAGTCTATCAAGGAAATAGTCTTTAATGCCACCTTCAACAGGACCATTAAAAATTAAGAATGATAATTTTCCATTAGGCCAAGAAACATGGATATTTTCTAGAAAATAAGTTACTAGATACTGAGGTTGCTGAAGTGTTATTAACAGCATTTCTCAGCAAGCATTGCTACTGAGATGTTTTATGCAAGAAAACACTTCTTAGCAGTTAACCATTTTTGTACTTGCCCATACTGCCTACTCTTTATTCTACAGAATCCTATGCGAGTGGGAGTATCGAGGAAAGAGATAATTTGAAAGTATTGTAAGTGGTAAAAAGGAAAGAAATTCATTTGGAATTGGTTCAGCTTAGCACTAATCAGGCTGCATGGGGTGCTTCCTCAGTGATAGAAAAGATTGCCCAGGGAACAAAACCTCATCAAATGCTGGTAAGTGAAAAGCATTTCCATGCTAAAAAGCTGCCACTGAAATATTTACTGGTCAAGGGAAGCATCTAGTATTACATTCAAGCAAGAAATCAGTTTTCTTATTGTAGAAAACAAGCATTAAATTGCCTAGTACTCTATGGTTAGTTGAACATCTAGAATTAGTTTTGTGTAAGTTGATCAGACATCATTTGTTTCTCCAGGTGAATTAAGTAAAATACTAGAAAATGCCTGATAGTACCAATGACTGACAGCATATTTGGGTAGCAGAAAGGTATATCTATAGCTATACCTAAAAACAGATACGTTCCTAGTTAGATATACTATACATCTAGAAGAGTCATTACTGAGTTTTAGGCATGCTTTCTCTAAGAAAATAAAGGAGGAAAGGAAAAAACAGCAATGACAGCCCATTTCTTTAGATTCTTTCTTGCAATGCACATATGTCTTAGTCTCAATTCAGAGTTGCTTCAAGACCCTTCTCTGAGGGTATCCCTCCAGATTACCTCCTATGGATGCCAAACAGTTCTTTGACTAAGACAGGGCTGAGGTACAGCTCCACCTTCAGGAATTAGAAGAGCTGAATCTGTGTGAATTTTGTGGGGTTCAAAAAGGAAAACAGAAAGAGAGAGGGAGGTCCTGAGGAACTATTGTCTTCAGTTTTGCAAACCAGGATTTCCAAAAAGTTAGGCTTGGTTTGACTTTGGATTTCCTTTAAGAAAATTTTATTCCTGGTCATTTGCGGACAATAAATATTCTTCCCTTGGCTTTGGCCTGAATTCATCTAATAAAGACAGACGTGGGAGGTGACATCACAAAGATAGATCATTTCTGACTTCACTCCCCCTTACAAGAACAACCAACAACCGTTCAAGAGCAACACACCACTGAGAATCACAGAACACAGGAATGAACTGAACCACGCTTTGCACCTCAGAGACCAAGGCAGACTTAGAAGGGGAGGGGGGGAGCTACACATTAACCTCCTTCCTCCTCCCCCAGGCCAGTGCAGCAGCACATGGACATGTCTCTCCTGAGCCTCTGGCTCCTCCAGTGAAAAAGAGAACCCAGCGGGGACAACCAACTCACCAACAGGATTGTGGGTTGCTTTGTGGGAGCCCCTATTCTGATTCTCACTCTGGGGATTTCAGGGGAATCTGTGTGGTTCAATCACCGCGAAGCTGACTGTGATGGAGAAAGCGGGAGGGGCTTGCAACAACCAGCATCTGGATCTTGGCAGATGGAGTTCCTACCTGCAGTGCCCAAGTAGTAGTCCCAGTCAGCAGCTCTGCTCACCTGCAGAACCAAGTCGGGGGTGGACTCTGACCAGGGAATTCAGCGGGGTACAGATCTGTCTGATTCGGATGCTCAGATGAGGAATTTTGCTGACCCTAGAGCCTGGTTTGCCCACACCTAAGCAAGGTGCTGAGTCACAGCCCCACCTACTGTGAAGAGCACCTTCCAGCCCCATCTGACCAGAAGGGCTGGCAGCAACTCCTGGAAGCTGTGTGGCCTAGCTGTGTTCCTTCTGAGAGGCAGGCTGGCAGAACAAAGCCAGTGCTGGGTGTGGAGGCTTCCCTATGTTTCCCCATAGGCAGGGGGATTAATTTATAGTCAAGGCTGAGAGTAGCTCCCAGCCCCTCCCAACCACAGAACCAGTTTGGGTAAACTGAGAGTAGCCTGGAGTGGCCCCTCCCCTTCCTGTCCAGGTAAGGCAGCAGGGACATAGCGGCATCCACAGTGACCCCCAGCCCCACCTGACCAGAAGGGCTGGCAAAAACACCTGAACGGTGTGTGGCCCAGCAGAACTAGAGCTGAGTGAAGGACAGACAGAGCCAGTAGTTTCCAGGATAAAGCCAGTGCCCTCTTCGGCCAGAGAATTTGGGGTATGGGTCAGCCTGAGTTAAGACAACAAAGAGCTTTATGGGTTTTCGAGCTGCTTCTCCTGCTTCTCCTGGGCAGAGAACCTAATTCATAGTCCTGCTCATTGCTCAATATAGCCTTCAGCTGGTTGGAGCATATGGGAAGCAGCAAAGCCCATTCAACTGCCCTACATACAATAGCACTTGAACAGAGAGCACAGCATATGGTTTCCTCCGTCTACAAAGCAAAATCAGTGGCTCATCTGACCAGGGAATTCAGTGCACATTCTTGCCTGATTTGGGTCCCTAAACAATGAGTTGTATAGGTCCTGGGTCTTGTCTTGCTGCCCTGTTAGGGCAGGAAAGCCAGTTCATAGTCCCATCTACAACGGAATGTAATACCCAGTCCCAAACATCTAGTAAGCCTGACCAGAGGAATCAGGCAACAGTGAAGCCCATTCTACAGCCTTACTTGGATAGGGAACCAAGCCAGAAGTTCCATCCAACAGTTCTCAGCCAGTGGCCCCCCATCCCCAAACTCAGAGCTTGAACCCCAAAATAGACCAAAATAAATAAAAAATAGAGCTTGAACCCTAAAACAGACAATTATAGCAGCCTCCACTGCCCAAGGACATTACCCACAGACATGCCCAGAAACCCAAACTGAGCTGACTAGTGAAGATCTGTGTCTTCCAAAGAAAACCTGTAAAGACTGGAAAAGGAACCTAATTACTTAAATACAGAGATACCAATGTAAGGACTTAAAGAGCACAAAAAGCCAGGTAAATGTGACACCACCAAAGGAAACTAATAAAGCTCTCATAACTGGTCTTAAAGAAATGGAGATCTATAAAGTGTTAGACAAAAACAGCCCACAAAGAAACAGAAATCCTAGACGTGAAAAATATGATAACTGAACTGAAGAATTCAACACTTTCAAAAGCATAGTGAACTTTTCAGAAGAAAGAATCGGTGACCTGGAGGATAGAATGTTAGAAATTATCCAGTCAGAGAGGTAAAATGATAAAAGAATGAAAAAGAATGAAGAAAGCCTATGAGACTTACATGGCACAATACTATGCCCTAGACACCACGATAGGTGCCTTGCATACACTTAATATTGTTAACAAAAATTTTAGTTAAGTATTCATATTCCATTTTAAACATTAAATTCTAAGCAGTAAAATCATTATTGACTTATTCATGCATGCATTTCACCAATGTTTATTAAAGCTATATTTTCGGTAGACAAAGGATTTAACAGGAAACAAATTCTTGCCTTCATGGGGTTTACACTTTTTGTTTTGGTTGCGAGATGGGAATGATTCATAGTTAAATACATAAAATAATTACAAATTATAATAAAAGGTACAGAGGAAATAAAAAGATGCTCAAATAAATGAAAATGGTAGTAACTTCTCTACCTGGAATGGTGACATTTAAAAGAACTAGTACATTGATAAGTAAAAGACGAGTTGATGCGAACTTTGCAGGAACGGGCATTCTAGGCAATGTTAATAGCATGAACAAAAATCCTGAACTAAACGAAGTGTGGCATATTCAAGCAACAGAAAGAAACCCAAAGTGGGTGAGGGACTAGTGAGATAGTTGAGTATGAGATCAAAATGTATTTCAATCTACTGGAGGGCTTTAATTAGTGAAATGTCCTGGTCTTACTTAGTTTTTTCAGAACAGCAATCTTGCTGTTGGGTGAAAAAGGGCATGACCGAATCATGGGAGTTATGGGACTTAGTAGTAAGAAGAGGCCTGGGAACAGTCCCCGAAGGGTGACATTATTTAGCAGTTGGGTGGAAGACAGAACAAAGAAGAATCAGGAAGAATAGGAAAGGGAAGTGATACTATGGCAAAAAAGACAAGAATATATCAAGAAAGAATATCACGTTATCTCTGTAGCACTATGCTGAGGTCACATAATCTGAAGACCAAAAACGATTACATCATGAAAAGCACTGATTGCAAGGAAAAGTTTCCCAAGAGTTGGGGTGTTGAGGAGGGAAGGCATCACCCACTATCAGTAGGTGGAGGTCCTCTCTACCAGCCCTGTAGGATGCAATCTGGTTCCCAAACACCTTTTTACCTCTTGTTTTCTTGGACTACTCCTGATCCTAGCTGTGTGGTGTTAGGTTCTCTGGGAGGTAGAAGCTGAGATGGAGTTAGGATTGCAAAAGGTGTACTGGAGAGTCAGAGCTCCACCCTACAGTCCTAAACTAAAGAGATTATTTTACTGAGGAAACCAGAATCAATAATAAGAGAAGAGAACTAGGTCAGTTTTCCACCTTTGGCATAATCAAAGTTTTAGTTCTTCACTAGTGACTCATCGCCATTAGCTAACAAATACCGTAATGTTTACATAGCTGTATATATATACACACATACACATATATTTACATTTGGTCCCACTTATACAGTTGATCCTTGAACAACACAGGGATTGATCTGCCTATAATTTATAGTTGGCCTTCCTTAACTGGAGTTCCTTCATACCCACAGACTCTCGCAGTTCAAACTTGTGTTGTTCAAGGGTCAACTGGACCTCCTTTCCTCCTCATTTCTCTCCACCTCCCTTTGGGAAAGTGCCTTTACATGTGTAACATTCTCCTGATTTTCCTGCTGCCGTCTTGAGTCTCCGTATTCTCCTTGGCTGGTTCTTCCTCCCCTTCCATCTTTCTAAACTTGATCTGTCCAGTACGGCAGCACATATAACTAATTAGATTTAAACTAATTAAAATAAACATAATTAAAATTAAATTCCCTCAGCCACACATGAGTCATTTCAATCACTTAATAACCACAGGTGGTAATAGCTACTCTATTATTCATTTCTGTTATCACACAAAGTTCTACTGGATAGCCCAGAATATAACCTACTCAAAAACTTCACTTTTGTGTCTAGTAAGTTTCCCACACCTAATACATCAAAATCAGAATTACGTTTACCCGCTTCCCCCTGATTCTCAACTCTCAGTCTCTGTCTCAATAAATGGCACCAACAGTAACCCAGTTACTCTTGCCAAAAATATACATGTTATTTGGCTTCAACTTTCCTGCTTACCACCTGATACTAAATTTCTCAGTCAGTCCTGTGAGCTTACCTCAAAAAGGTATCCAACGATCAACTGCATCTCACTGCCTTCATGGCCAAATTCTAGACTAATCTACCAACATTCTCATCTACCAAAATGTTAATTTGTATTCATCCTCTGCTCTTCCCTTCTACGTTCAATATTACACAGAGCAGCACAGTGATCTTTTAAAATGTAAATCAGACGACATCACTGCTTTTTCAAAACCCTCAGTGGCTTTGCCAGCACATTTGGAATACAATTCAAACTCTGTGCATAGCTTATAAATCCTGCTTAAAATTATCCCTTCCTAAGTCTCAGACATCTTATGCTACATTCACCATTCCTCCCCACCATCCCTTCTGTCTAGCCCTATTGGTTTTCCTTTTGCTTTCTCTAATTCAGGGCCTTTACATTGAGTGTTCTCACTATCTGCACTCTTTTCCCCAAGATTTAGTTTCTTTTACTTCAGTTAGGTCTCTGTTTAAATATTGTTCCCTCAAGGTGGGGAGGAGTGGTTTCCATAAAGACACTATATAAAGTAGTCTTTCCTCCATACTGGTAGGTTACTTCTTATTGATTTACCTGCTTTATTGTTTCCTCTGGGCACTAATCACTGTCTTAAGTTATATTTCATTATTTACTGTCTATCTCTCCTACTAGAATGTCAACTTGGTGAAAGCTGGATCATTTTCTCATTCACAGTGTTAGCGTATCGTGTGCGGCAATAAGTATTTGTGAAGTGAATGACATAAATGAATGACAGCATTATCAAGGGATTTCAGAGCTAAAATAAAAAAAGGAAAATAGTCCAAGAGGGCTGGCATCTTTGGGATTTTGTTAGACCAGTGATAGGAATGAAAGGAGGCTTTATTCTGATTAACACTACAAAACATGAAATCCAGTTTCTGTCCTGTTTGCCCGGTGTAGCTTTATGTTTCTTATTCTAAGATGAAGGTGCCCGTGCTCTGGGCTCAAGGCTGTGTAAAAAGTGTTGTTTTAAATAAAAGCACTAGGATGTGAACAGTTGTTATAACTGACAGTTAGTGAATGTTATGTTTCTCACTGGTACCATTACACAAGAAATAAAAGTATATCTATGTTTGATGACTTCAAGCAGTACCTGACTGGTTTACCCATGAACAATAGCCTATATCGATCTCTCAGTGGATAGCAGAAATTCTAAGAAGTGGAGAACTGCTGAAGTTACAGGGTACTATTTCAAAAAGAATTTTATTCTTTAGTGATAATTATGAAGATAATGATGATAATGTCTATACATAATTTTAAACATATATTATGAGTTATAGAATACAGTACTTTGTGTTGTGGGCACTTAATAGTCAAGTTAGTTATTTAAAATGGTACAAATAATAAAAAAAATCACATAATTAGATGGACTTCCACAGTGTATCATCCACAGGAAGGTAAATTATATCCATTCATTTCATCTATCTTTTATTAGCTGATAAGAAGGAAATGGAGAAGGGAAATGAATTTTTTATGCATAAACAATAACTAACAATTCAGATGAAGAAAGTGAGATTTAGACTTTCATTTATAGTTTCTCCTTCTCTCCTTCGATTTTTCTCAATTTCAGAATTCTAGAATAGCTCACTTTCCTGAAATTACATTACTATGAAAGAAAACAGGTTTTAGTGACCATTCATATTCACGTGGCACATTCAATAGATAAAGATGTTTACTTTAACTATGAAAGTCCATCCCACAACGAAACAAAATAAAATATGAAGAGAGTCTAGAGATCCTATAATGTCAATTTTTTGTATTTAAGTTTGGAAAATGCTTTTGTATTTATTGTCTGGAACCCTCATTACTACTTGTTCAACTATGAACTTTTACTCCATATGAAAACCGTCATTTGTTTAGTTTAGAACTGATTAAATATAAGGCTTTGATGCTCTACCTCATGATACAACTTGAGGAAACAATCCATTTAATTTTTTTCTGAGAAAATAGATTCGAAAATGCAGGGCCAGAAACATTTTAGCTTTGAAATTTAAGATTGGAAAATTAGGATGTTTGTTTTTCTTCCTAAAGGCAATGGTTTAGAGCGTCGATATGCTAACAGATGACTCACTGCTGTGGCCACTGGTTCTCAATTTTCCTCCCCAGAATTACATGTCTTTAATTGTACTAGGAGTTTTATGACTCCCACTGTTTGTTTTTAGCTATATTCTGCTTGGAATAAAGAGTTATTAGGGTCCAAAATAGGAATTCTGAGTAGAAAATGCTCGTAGGGCCCAACTGTCTATGGTTTACATACTAGCTATGTGTGGTAGCAATTAGCACTTTACCTGCTTATCCCTTTTATTTCAGCTTCAAAAATTTAGTTATAATGTACCTAAGATGTACAGAAAGGAAGCACCATGAGAATCACATAGCATACTAGAACTCTATTGTAAAGGTGTTTTTCCTCCTTAATCCTACACGAAATGCATCAAAAGGTTTATAATTTTTATACAAATGAACAGCAGGGTGCGTTGGGTAGAGCTCTAAAGGCAAGTCAGGAACCCTCAAGTTCAGTTCCATTCCTGCTTCTGAAAGGCTGTGCATCAAGGTAACAGGTTAAGCCTCTCTTGCCATAAACTTTCACATGAAAAGAATGAACGGGATGACAAGGTTTCTTCTAAGTTTGCTCTGATTTTTGGAGTTTAGTGTGTAAACTTTTCTGAGCCTGAGGCCATGTCTGCGTTATCAGGAACATGTATGGTAGAAAGAAGAAAATCAAATAGATTTTCCTGATAAAATGAAATTTCATCCCAGTCAATTTGGCCAACAATCTTCAGCCAGTACATCCTCCAAAGTTAGAAGTTAATCTGCAAAAATTGATAAGATGCTGTAACTTCATGACCTGTAAGAAGTGGGCCAGGCTTCTAACTAATTTAGCAAACTTATTTAGGCATCCCTTTCAAAACTACGTAAATCTCCATTCTTCAAGTGCTTTTTAAAATAGCTCCTTCGAACCCTGGCAGTCCAGTGGTTAGGACCCTGTGCACTTTCACTGCTGAAGGCCCGGGTTCAATCCCGGGTTCAAGTCCAGTGGTTAGGACCCTGTGCAGCGTGGGTGAGGTGTGGAGGGAAAGCGCCTTAATCTACCTGCTGGCTCATTCATTAATAAGTTAAGTATATACCTGTGTAACGTATTTCAAGGAGTCTAAATGTTGCTCCCTAAACACATCAGCATAGCTCAGATGCCAGGCCACTGGTGTGATTCCCTCAGGGTATGGATTTGCTCTGTCTCATTCAAAGCTGCTTCCTTAGTGTGGGGAACTTGTCCTGGGAGCTTGATGTGGCAGCATTTAATTTGAAAATGGCATTAGTCTTGATTCTGTTATCCAGTATTGCTGGAGAAGTACTGAGGTACAGAACTGAAGCAAATTCCTCCCACATAAGGCGAAGGAGTTAGCTTAGTCTTACGACAATTCATACCCCTGCAGTGCTCAGCCATCTGTGAAAAGCATTCTTTAACTCGGTTATGAAGTGTACATTTATTATCTGATTCCCCACTACTGACTCGCATAACTTGATTGCATGCCAGTGATTCAAGGACTCTGTAGTAGTAATATGGAGAAGAGATGTTTTGCTTTTAATTTTGGACTCTTCACATTGGTTTCTGCTATATAGAATCAGAGCTGGCAGCCCGTTTCATGAAGTGAAGTGCACCAGGCCATGCTGGAATACAACATCTCATTAGAAACATGTGTTACCCTGGTTTCCTTAAGGCTTGATTTGAATTGCCATATGGTCATTGTGACAGACTGAGTGATCATTGAATACTGATGGGTTCTTGACTACAGAATCTACCATGCCACTGCCAATTGAGTGTCATTCTTTTTTTTTAATTAATTAATTTAATTAATTTATTTTTGGTTGCGTTGGGTCTTCGTTGCTGTGGGTGGGCTTTCTCTAGTTGCGTCGGGTGGGGGCTACTCTTCATTGCAGTGCGCTGGCTTCTCATTGCGGTGGCTTCTCTTGTTGCAGAGCATGGGCTCTAGGCACGCAGGCTTCAGTAGTTGTGGCACACGGGCTCAGTAGTTGTGGCTCACGGACTCTGTTGCTCCGAGGCATGTGGGATCTTCCTGGACCAGGGCTCAAACCCGTGTCCCCTGCACTGGCAGGCAGGTTCTTAACCACTGGGCCACCAGGGAAGTCCCTGAGTGTCATTTTAATGACACAACGTTCAAATGTATTTCCAGGCCAATCAATTTTGCCTCTTCATCTATAATCACATGGTTGTTTAAAATGTCAAGTATATAGTTGAAGCTTCCTATCTTATCTGTCTTATTTCTGCATACCACCCAATGTTGATTCATCATCCAAGCAAAAATGCTTGCAGTATCCTAATGACAAGTTTTCTCTTTTTCCTTTACACCTGTTATTAGAGGTATGAAGTATAGCTTAGATTGTCATCCCTAGTAACTAGCTCGATGCCTGGCACAAACTGTGTACTAGATAAGTGTGAACTATGTTGAATTTATTTCTCTTTTCTATACCAATTGTTTTCATTTCCTCACTTCAAAATATACTTCAAATCAGACTTCTCTGTTTATCCTCTCCCCATTCTCACATCTCTTTTCCTAGGTACTATCTGTATGGGCTGCAACTTTGGAAATGTTTTATTATTTTTTACTTGTTTCTGTATTTCCAAATGCATTGCAAAGCTTTGCACATTGTACAATGGTCATTATTGTATAGTGCACATGGCATAATGGTCATTCAATGTACTCTCTGATTGCGTGATATGCCAATGAATTAATATAACCTAAGCCCAAAAGGATATCAAGCTAATGTTGGGGGTTTTATATCGTCTAACTAGAAAATGGAGTGACTTTTATTTTCTAAAGTCCATCTCCATTTCCTTTCTGATCAATTTTCAATCCATATGATACTCCCAATTCCCAGGTACTATTTTCTGAGGTTATGGACTTAGAGAAAATCATGCCTTTCTGAACAGTTAATTTAATATGCCTAAAGCAGCACGATTAACTGTGGAATAAATTGCTTTGTATTTAATTGTTTAATGGGCTTAGGGTTTTAATGCAGATGAGTTGTGCTAGCAAGCAAACTTGAGGGAGAGTGCATGTCAGGCTTTTTTATTTGCTGGTTTCTACTCATTCCTCAGGATAGGGCATTTTCCTGTAATCATTACTGCAGGCTCAAAGCAGATCGGCATTCCATAGTTTACTCATTTCAAATTGCCAATTTATTATTAAGTTTGAAAACGTGCTCTGTGTTACTTTAAAAGTGAATCAGAATCTTTGATGTGCCAATATTTTTATGCTTTTGAAGTTGCTAGAAACTTGATAACATGCCATCTTCTGTAACTCTTAGCAGTCTGTATTTCTAGAGTACAGTGTGATATTGGCAAACACAGCCATTTAACATTCTAACACTTTGTAGCTGACTGAAAGAAGAGGATCAGGTTTTGCAAGGAAGAACCCAGAAAACACATCACACATCAGAGGATAAACAAGGGCTAGCTGAAAGCATTCCACTAATTTTTAATGAAAAAGTTAGAAGCAAAACTACTGAACTGATCTTTCAAAGCAGATTTCTAAGTTAGAAGGCGCAAAGGATTAACACTGTGTGAAATATGAGAGTTCTTTTGTATGAATACAAGAGTTCAGAGCTCAAAATCCACTAATATGAATTTTGCAGAGAAAAATTTATTTGGGGAGATCTTTTATACTGTCAATTGTGTTCCTTTCTAGCATGTACATACATGCTGTTGGATGACCCCACAGACAATGAAAAAGTCTCCTTCTCCCAGACAAGCTATAGAAATGAGCACCAGCTAGGGGTGATATGAGGGTTCTAGCTCTGCTTATAATCCAGGTAATAATTCTACATCTGCCAGTTTGCTAATATATGCATAGAAATCAAATCTTTAGACGAAAAGCCATAGCCGAAATGTTTTCTAATCCAAGAAATCAATAGCATTTTAAAAACCAGAGATAGAGAGACATAGAGAGAGGGAGAGACTGCTGTAAGGTAGTGAGATGGTACTTACACTCTTCCAAAGAGCCTGGCAGTTATGAACGCTTCCTATTCCTGCTTCACTTGTGAGAGACTATGTCCCTTTATCTTTGTTAATTTCCCTTGAATTTCCTTTGTATATTTTCTGACGCCTGTAGGAATTAACGCAGAAATGTTATCCACAATAAAACTAGCAAATAAAAATCGTTGATATACAATAGCTATAACTATGTAGACAAAAATATAGCTGTTCACTTTTGCAATGATTAAGTTAAAATCTCCTCTCAAGTTTTTACCCAGAGAAAAAATAAGGGATGACCTGCCTAGTTTTTCAAATTTATGGCATGAACAACAAATTGATTTATTTTTGCATAATTAATAGATTATTTTGGCATCACATAAACTGAATATTAAATAAAATGTAACATTTGGGCATTGCTGTGAACATAACACTGAATTCGGTATCTCCCTGTTGGACTCAACGTATAAACAGCAACAGCAATATTCTAATTCCTATTAGATTCTTATTATTCCTCTTATTATTATTATAAAGAAATTAACAATGGTATAAGAACGCTAAGTATCAGGAATATATCACCACATTGCTCTCTTGAGTGATA
The DNA here is from genome assembly GCF_963455315.2 of Globicephala melas. Taxonomy (NCBI): domain Eukaryota; kingdom Metazoa; phylum Chordata; class Mammalia; order Artiodactyla; family Delphinidae; genus Globicephala; species Globicephala melas. Next base: position 75,516,828 of record NC_083329.1, on the reverse strand, counting down.
TAAAAAGTCCTTGCATTGATTGTGAGAAGCCTAGAGGCCTGCAGTACCTTAATATCAAAGTTTTGAGAGAAGTAAGAAAGTTTTGTTATTAGATCCTTAATTAGATGATTTCAGACACGTGAGAATTAAAAGAATGTGTCAAGCTTAAAATTTAAGCTTTGTCTATTTAGCAGAGAAAAAAAAAAACCCTTCAAAAATATTCAATACAGATCAATTCATTGATTAACTTATAATGTTTCTTGAGTTCCATTTTTTATTTATCTAATGGGTGGGAATCACTGCAATCTCGAGATGCCTTATTATGATTGTAGCAGCTGAGCATCTCTGGGTCCACTATGATATTTTTCTTATTATTTTCAAACAGCCTGCCAGAAAAGAATAAAGAGAACCCAGTGAAATGCCTGGCAGATGGAAACACAGATGCAAAGCCAAGTCACAAAGGAGTCAAGATTTTAGTGGAGATGAATTGGGTTGTGCTCCTGGGGACAGAGATTAAACCACACAACCATAGCACTGAGTGCCCAGACAAAGGAATCAGATTAATTTCAGGTTCACAGAGATGGAGGCAAAAACCAGAATCTGCCAGATAGACAGGCAAAAAATCAATAAAGAAATCAGATGTAAATTTAATATGCTAAATGCTCAAAATACTGAACTATGAAATTTAAATTTGCTTCCATTAGAATACATAAAAAATATTCTGGTAACATTGTTCTCAAAGGAAAGTAAATGTTCAAAATATATTTGTTCAAATAAATTTTTTCCAATCATTCTCTACTAAAGCAATTGTGAAATGTCTTCCCTATTTATTTATTCAATAATTTATAGGGGAAATGACAAGAATTATAATATCAGTATCCCTACCAAGGCTCTTTCAATCTCAAATTGAAACAAGTATTGATTTTTATCATTTAATAGTAACTGAACAATTTCTTTTCATGTGAAAAAACTTCCTTAAATTCTATTTTCTATGTTTTTCAGAAAATAATTCCAGAAGTAAAACTCTCTTGAGGTATTTAATTCACGACTAGATGCATCATCTCTTGGCATTTCAACACAATGAAGTATATACTTAGTAGTACGTGTTGGTCCTACAATTTTTGAGAACCTATTTTAAACCATGAACAAAAAGTGGAGCCCTACAATGTTTTCATTTAGTTACATATGTGAAGCATTTAATGATCTCAAGCTAGAGGTGAAGAAAACTCTGGTTTCCTTAGAATAGTTTAAAATTCAATGTTAGTTATAAGTACAATATGAATAAATACAATTTCTGAATAAACATACTCATTCCAGATGCCTATCTCAGTACCTGCTATGATGTGATAGGTACCTACTCATGGTATGTGCTCAAAAAGTGCTTATTAAAAGTGAAATATCTCCTAGAAGGAAGGCAAAGATGGGAGAGATGGCAATTTAAATACTATGTACAGAGATGCATGGTTTGTGGGCATCTTGGTTAAAATGTCCAACTGGTAAAGCATTTCAGACAACTATCTGAAACTAGTAGTCGCTTTGTCAGCTCAAAAGAAAACAATACCCTATCTGTAGTTATGGAACTTTATGCTCATACATGTAGTTGATATGAAACCTAAATGTTCTGCCCACCCTGTTGGTATGAAGTTATTTTAAGCATATTGTGAACAAGAGAAAAAAATCATGCTTAGTTAGCAAAATTGCTTAGTATGTTAATTTGCTCGAAATTTGATGTTTGGTTTTATGCACTTTGTTGCTATTAAGATCCTTCTATTTTTATATAGATTTCAATAATTCAGTAATTTTAGAAGCATTGTTTTAGAAATAATAGTTGTCACAGTAAACATCCTGTTTTTCTACGTGCATTGTACAAATTTTTCATTCATTATACTCCTTGTGGTTGGTTGTATCTAATGCTAACTGTATTGTTTTGTTACATCAAACAAACACCTTTTGTGGGCCAGGAAAAAAAAATCACTTTCTCTGTTAAGTGAGTGTATGTGTGTGTGTGTGTGTGTGTGTGTGTGTGTGTGTGTGTGTAAAAGACAATTATCTAATTGTACATACAATTATCTGATAAGAATAATTAAAAGTTTATATACATGTATTATACTAAGTAATAGGGATGGCTTCCCAGGGACTTTTATTTAGTACTTATTTCTTTAACAAATTCTTACTGTAAATTCCCAGTTGCTGCCTTGCTAAAATATACTACTCAACTTATTAGAGGGGAAAAAATCATTGTTTATTCTTTGGCTGTGAGGTTATAATTGCTTCTTTTTCCAGGACTTAGAAGAACTTCTAGCTGGGCTAAATTGCTCTGAATAAACATCTTACATTGACTAAGGGATAAACAATTCTCTAAAATGTCTTAAATGCTATGAAACCACTTCAAGGGTCACATAGCATGTTGCACATGATACATGTACATCTCTTCTTCATTGATCTTTACTGAGATATAAACGGACCCCAGATGGAGAACAAAAGTGCCTCCTTCACACATCCCTCTCCCATGGATCAAACCAAATCTCTCTCGCTGCCATGTTTTCAGGATTGGATGATTCACTTCTCTGTAATTTTATATAAAATAGAATTAAGCATGGAAAAAAGGGAATAAAAATATAGAAAGAGATTCTGTGAGAAACAATACAAAATTGAAGTAAGTAATGTGGGAACCATAAGAGCTGTAGCAAACCAACACAAATATATATTGATCCTATCAATGTAGACTGTTTTCAATTGTTTTGCAATACTTTTTTAAAAGTCTTTATCACATACAGCCATTCATGAAGTATTTTTAGGAGGAAGAGGCAGAAAGGAGAAGGGGTGTGGAAAAAGGTTCTCTTGTCTGTTCCACCAGCACACCTTCAGAAGGATGGTGATTTTCCCCCCACATTCATTTAAATAATATGTTTGAAGCTGAAAGTGTTATCACAGGACAGACATTTGCCTTTGCATCTCCCACACAAATCTTGACAGTGGGGCCCTTTGGGGTCAACATGGTGAAGTTTCACTGGGCAGGAGCATCTAGTCTGTTTACAATTTTCACACATAATATCCTCCACTCAGTAAGGGTGGAAAGCATTACCTAGTGTTTCCAAATCATCAGTGTACAAAGTAACTCTAGTTCATGCCTTATGTTAGCCTGCTTTAAAAACTTTATTATTAGACAGCACAACTTGTCAAATCAAATCAAACTTACAGGAATCGTACCACTTAAAATTTTAGCATCAGTACAAAGGATACATGCAACTGTAAGAAACAGAAACATGAGATCTGAGTCTAACAGTGCTGGTCTTCTTCCTTCTCCCACTACCACTTGCTTTATTTAAAAATTAACATGTGAGAGCCTAATAGATTTATCAGGGCGTCGCTTGCACAAAGTGAACCCCTTTGGTTGGATCATCTCCTTCTAATATTCCATTAATGTACATTGACTAGGTACGTTCTGCTAAAAGCATTCCATAGATAAGGACTGTCTGACGACCACACACCATTAGTGGGCTGTCATGCACATCTTTGCAAGTGATTGACCACCTCATCTCTTTCTTTCTTTCCCAGGCATCCCTTATAAAGATGAAATAGGGCTTCCCTGGTGGCGCAGTGGTTAAGAATCCACCTGCCAATGCAGGGGACATGGGTTCAAGCCCTGGTCCGGGAAGATCCCACATGCCGCAGAGCCACTAAGCCTGTGCGCCACAACTACTGAGTTTGCACTCTAGAGCCCGCGAGCCACAACTACTGAAGCCCATGCGCCTAGAACGCGTGCTCCGCAACAAGAGAAGCCACCGCAATGAGAAGCCTGTGCGAGTAGCCCCTGCTCGCCTCACAACAACAAAGACCCAAAGTAGCCAATAAATAAATAAATAAAATGAAATAAATAAACTTATTTAAAAAAAAGATGAAATAGACTGTAGGCCTTCTGCTAACCTTTTTCTTTCCAACACTAAAATATCTCTTTCTCCTTACAAGTTTGAAGTTTCCAACTTTTTCTTGCTGTAAAATAACTATACAGACATAACAATTTTGGAAATCACAGAAAATACTGAAAAATAAAAACTGATAAAGAATTCAAAGTTCTATATCTGGGGATAACTGGTAATATATGCCCTCTAAAACTTGTGTGTGTGTGTAAATTTGCTTTTTACTTACTATTATATCATAAGCATTTTCTAACACATCAAATTTCCATTTCATGGTGTTACAATGTACAGATAGTCTTTCATCTACCACCATTTTCTCTGTCAAAATTTAGTTGGTTTCCAATATAACTTGTTTATGGAACATTTTGATATAACACTTTAATGAAGATTTTCAATCATATGTCTTTAGGGACATCTGATTTTTTTTATTTAATAAATTCCTCTATGAAATATATACAGTGAATGGGTTTTAATTAAATATTATAGAATGTTCATGTAAATTTACACCACCACAATATGGGGGTGCCATTTCACTATGGCCATTTTAAAATTGTATATTTTTGGAAAATATCTGAACAGTATTAATATACTATTTTCCATTTACTTAATTAGCAGTATGGTAAAATATTTTAAATATACAAATATATATATTTTTTAAATATATATTTTTAATCTTCTGTTTATAGAGTGTGGATGATTATTTCACTCATGGACTTTCCTAAATGTTCCCTAAAGATGCTTCAACATTTTTGTACTAATTTGAAGAAACACCTAATATTTAAGAATAAAATTAAAATTGCAAAATTGTAAATTAAATAAAATATATAATATTGCATCCCTTAAATCAGTGCATTTTATAACAAAACTGCATGTTTATACATAAATTCATATAATTTAATTTAATGCATGTATATATCATAAAGTAATATATTTATGTAATAGTTATGGATATATATTTTATGTTTTATAGCTTATATGATTATATTTTAATGTTATATTAAATATATAGTATATTATGTATATATTGGTAGATTTACAGTATATATTTCATAGTTTATGAGTATTATTAATTTTATATGATATACACTACATAAAATATATTACTTTGAAAAATTTTGCAAATATTTGTCAGCTTCTTCAGTTGCTGTTTAATTGATTCGTGGTTTTATTTGTATACCACATTTTCAATTTTTATATATTTAAACATATCATTTTATACTTCCATTGAATTTATTCATTAAAATCATTCCAACTCAAATAGCTTATAAACATTATAACTTTCTTTGAGTTATATCATTGATTCAGTTTTCATAATGCTACTGCTTCTTTGGAAATAATTTTACTGATGTTAGCTAGAGAATATTGTCCCCAAATCATTATAATATAATCATTAATCAAGTTGCTATTACAGCACTATTTATAAGAGGTTGACCCTCACTATTATAAAATCTTCTCTTATTATATACTTGTGTTTGTTCCTGGGATTTTTTCTTATTCCATTTCACTATCTGTGCTGCAGCTCTGCAGTATGGATGGTTGTTCCTTAATAAAATAGTTAATATCTAGTATTAAAAATTGTGATTACTGGGCTTCCCTGGTGGCGCAGTGGTTGGGAGTCCGCCTGCCAATGCAGGGGATGCAGGTTCGTGCCCAGGTCCGGGAGGACACCACGTGCCGCGGAGCGGCTGGGCCCGTGAGCCATGGCCCCTGGGGCTGTGCGTCCGGAGCCTGTGCTCCGCGACGGGAGAGGCCACAGCAGTAAAAGGCCTGCGTACCGCAAAAAAAAAAAAAAAAAAAAAAAAAAAAATTGTGATTACTTTTTTAAAAATTTCCTAAGATATTTATAACTTTTTGTTTCTCAAGAAATTTAAAATGAATTTCTATTCTAAATCGGTCATTTTTCCCCTACTCCCACGACCATTAAAATTTTGTTTGAACTTCCATTAAATTTCTGAATTGGAGGTGAAAAATTACAAATAGAAAACAATATCTATTGACTCTAATTGAATTCTGATCTCGTACGTAAATTTGAAATCATAAGTTGTTTTCCCAAAGCAAGTTAAGAGCCTTCTTCTAACTCTCATTTGTAAACTAGGGGAAAGGAAGGAGTTAGGACTAATTTTTTATAAAGGTCTGCATTCTAGATCCAAACTCCTCTCCTTCCGGTATGAGAGGAGGAATGAACAAGCAAGAGTCTCTTAAGAGATTTCCAGGTTGATAGCGTGCATGTGTGTGTGTGTGTGTATGTGTGTATGTGTGTGTGTGAGAGAGAGAGAGAGAGAGAGGCAGGGACAGAGACAGAGAGACAGAGAAAGGAAGGGAGATAGACATTCGGGAGGAAATATTTAGCTTTAGCTGATGTGGTGGGTATGCTTTTTTACATATGATTATATCAAAAAGGGTACTGGATTCCAAAAGAGACCCTTGCGTTGGGTCTCTTTTTCAGGTAGAGACCCAACGCAAGGATGAAAAGGTCATATACATGACTGTGTCTTTCTCAAGGGAACAGTGGAAGCATCACTTTGTTCCCCTTCACGCCAACCAACATCCCGTTTTGCTGAACAGTCATGAGTTCTTGAAACATGTTTCCATCCCCAGAACCTCTGTTACTTGTCCTCAGAGTGTGCCCATCTCCCCAAAGCCTATAAAAATCCTCCCCTGCTTAATTGTTGCAAAGCAGTTTCTTTTAGAGCCTCTCTTCTCTATCCACGGGTTAATGAAGATAAACCTTCCTTTCCCTCAGGTTTCCTTGTTTGAAACAACTCTTCATATATTTTTGTATCTTAATTATTTCATAATAAAAAAATATAACTTTTAAACTAAAAGAGTCCATTAACAGTTCCTTCAGGTGCAGAGCACAGTTCTTTTTTTCTTTTTGGTGGAGGGTGGTGTTAATCAGGAATAGATTATAATTCTCTCCTCCTTGCTTGCCCTCACATTTTCCAGAAGCTCTTCCTCTTCTCTTGTCCAGATATCCATCTTGTTTCCCCCCACAGCAAACCATCACAACCTTCTCCAGATTTGATTTCAAGCCCTGGAAAGCTCCTGATTTATGACCATGATCTGAAGGCTGAGATACTCTCCCGTTAGGCTTGGACTTAGATGCTGTGGAAGGCTACAAGTTCAGATCTCTTTCCTAAGGAGGTAGATTCCTCTTTAAGTTTTCCTATTCACCCGGACCAGACATTTGCTGTGGTGTATAGGGCAGAAGAGTAATGCAGAAGAGACACTGGGAAACCAATTTCTTCAGTCTGGCACTGTAGGAGTGGGGAAAATGTGTAATCCTTAATGATCTAAGTGTCTGCAATAGAATGTTACTGACTGTACCAGCATGCAAGTGAGAAACTGCATTAATGCCCATGCACTGTCCACCCTGTCACTAGATTTAGTTCTAAAACCATTTTCTACAGGGCTGTTACTGTATTTTATTGCTGAATACTTTCAGCTCTGGATGAAACATACTGAAGTGTGAAATGGTCAATTATAACTGGATAAACAAAATCGCTTGGATAAAATATTGTTAAACTGTGTGGCTTGCTGTGTTCATTTCTAAACTGTGTTTAGTGTTCATTTCTCTTTATCTCAGGACAGGGTGTATAGGGAGTGGATGATTCGGCACTTTAGGAAGATAATTCTGTGAACAAATGCACAGTTACCAAGACCAAGAGACCACGTAAGTCAATTTCATGCTGAGTTGTTTAAACCATTTTCACATCAAGCATTGCATAACTTCCCTACTTTGCAAATACCTTCCAAAGTTTGAATATCTGTGAGGTACACTGTGCATGATTTATTCCCCCTGTAACTTTGGGGAATTAATTTAATCTGTGGAAATACTCTCAAATATTGATACTGATAAAAATAGAATCAGGAGAGAATATGAAGAATATAATTTTAAATGTCTTTCAATACTAGCCTTGAACCTTGAAATACACATCACAAGTTGATGCACACCCTGTGTTTGCTGAAATATCACTTATGAAACCTATGGTTCCTGCATTGACTGAGGGCTTCATTAGGTATCTTTTTTGAGATTCTCTAGCTGACAGCAGTATTAAGCACTTTTCTAATATTGTATTAGAAATACTTCTGGAGTATTTATTCCTTTTAGGTCACAGCAGATATGCATTTCTAGGTGTAGGCTGGTATTTTGGGGATAATGGTTCTGCGATTAGAATTTTATCTGGGGCTAATTTTACCCAAGATTGGGAAGCAAATGAACTTTCTCCTTCTAAGTCTCCTATCCATTCCTCAAGTGTTATTCTGTCATACTTCAGGTACCCTCAGTTAGTTATCTTTGTGGAGTTGTGTGGAGTTCAATGCGCAGAAAATCTAAGAATATAAAAACTTGATGTAGGGACTTCCCTAGTGGCACAGTGGTTAAGAATCTGCCTGCCAATGCAGGGGACACGGGTTCGATCCCTGGTGCGGGAAGATCCCACATGCCACATAGCAACTAAGCCTGTGCACCACAACTACTGAGCCTGTGCTCTAGAGCCCATGAGCCACAACTACCGAGCCCACGTGCCACAACTACTGAAGCCCGTGCACCTAGAGCTCACGCTCTGCATCAAGAGCAACCACTGCAATAAGAAGCCAGCGCACCGCAACAAAGAGTAGCTCCCACTCGCCGCAACTAGAGAAAGCCCGTGCGCAGCAACAAAGACCCAATGCTACCAAGATAAATAAGTAAATAAATAAATAAATTTATTAAAAAAAGAAACTTGACGTGAACCATGACTATCATTTCTTTGATGTTTCAAAAGAGATTAGTGAGCAAGCAGCAACAGCAAAGAGAAATTCCCTTTCCAATTTGTTGTCTGGTATGCCTAACCTCCAAAGACCCAGATCTATGACCATGGTTGGAAGAGATACAGTGAAGACTGTTGTGGTACCTAGGTAAAGATAAGAAACAGAGGAAGGAAGAAAGAGGAGGGGAAAGGAAGAGAGAAAGAGAGTGCCACAGAGAGAGACAGAAGCAGAGACCAAGACAGAATGATAAGAAAGAGTGATAGAGAGAGTAACTAGAGTTGGAGCTGCTTGAAGAGATGAAGCAGAAAAGATGTTAGTCAACAGTCATACTCATGGCCTTTAGCTCACTGCCCATCACTTAGAATCAAATTAACATCCTCTTGAGATGAAGCCTGGAGTAGGATGAGAAAAACCCTACATATCCTTGCTTTTTCTTAGCTGTCAAGAAAGCCCTGCTGATGATTAATCAGATGCTAAGATGATAAGAAGTTAGTCTCAGGGGCTCTGTGTTTAAATATAGTGACTGTTGCCTTAGAAATGGAAAAACAGAGTTACCATATGACCTGGCAATCTGACTCCTGGGCATATAACTGAAGAAAACTATAATTCAGAAAGATACATGTACCCCAATGTTCATAGCAGCACTATTTACAATAGCCAAGACATGGAAGCAACCTAAATGTCCATCAGCAGAGGAATGGATAAAGAAGATGTAGTACATATATACAATGGAATACTACTCAGCCATAAAAAAGAATGAAATAATGCCATTTGCAGCAACATGGATGGACCTAGAGATTATCATCCTAAGTGAAGTAAATCAGATAGAGAAAGACATATATCGTATCACTTATATGTGGAATCTAAAAAATGATACAAATGAACTTATTTACAAAACAGAAACAGACCCACAGACATAGAAAACAAACTTATGGTTACCGAAGGGGAAGCGGGGGGGAGGGATAAAATAGGATAACCAACAAGGACCTACTGTATAGCACAGGGAACTATACCCTATACTCCATATCTTATAATAGCCTATAATGGAAAAGAATCAAAGAATATAGAAAGTATATATATATATATATATATATATATATATGTATATGCATGTAAACTGAATCACATTGCTGTACACCTGAAACTAACACAACATGGTAAATCAACTATATTTCAATAAAATTTTTAAAAAATAAATATGGTTACTGTTAAGTACACTAAAAAACTTTGATGAAATAGCCTAATATTGGCGAAAATATTTCATGTTTTTGAAAAACAAATTACGTTAGGTTAAAAATAAAATCTAGTTTTGAAGTTTTATGTCATTATTCACCTGGGATCATTTCTAATATTCAGCCAGCAGCCAGTATATTCTAATTCCATTAACTTGTCACCAAGAAATAACTTGCAGAATTATTTCTGCAAATATTGTGGGAAATTATGTGCCTGCACGTGTGTACTGTATGTGTGCATGTAAGCAAATAGGATTTGGAAAAGAGAAAAAGAACATTCTGTCACTTTCTTTTTATGCATTTGTTTACCCAGGGATAAAGAAAATATGGAAGACTGACTTCCTTGAAAGTCTGAAACTGTCTCCCTGGAAATTATCTTTGCATTTTAAATAGTTGCTTATGCATTGGTGACATAACTATTCCTCAGTCCAGAAAAAATATCAAATATGTTGAAATATAAAAAGACAAAAACTTGTTTTACAAAAGTTAGAAAATTTTATTTAAGAACTTAATTTTTAAGAGTTAAATCAGTAATTTTTAAAAAAGTAAAGTAAATCGTTAATTGCAGCGTGTCTTTCCTTTTTCCGCCTCCCTGTTTCTGGAAATAAGCGTACTACTTACTATTCTTCAATTATAAGCAAATTTGTTATATTTAATAAACTATAAAACTTGAATTTTAACAACTCTATGTTGAACACAAAGATACTAATTTTGTCCAACAATAAAGTTAATTTTGCATTGATTCAAGACAGTCTGGTGTAACAATTTTATGGAAATCTTAAAATTGAAAAATTGTATTGTCAAACTCCACGGGGGTTCTAGTTCAGCAAAAAGATATTTTCCTGACAGATAAATGAACCACTTTGGATAATATACATCTCTGAACCAATTAGTTTGACCAAGGGATTGGAAATTTTAATGAATGTCCAGCTCTGAATCTATGGGTAGAAATATTAAACTCATATGCCACGGGACAAAGCATGGGAAGGAAGGTTTAATCAAAGAAACACATGTGTGTTATTATCAGAATAAGGTACAATGTATAATAGATAGCAAATACAGCAAATATTCTAACAAATGCATTAATAAAATCTTTTTCCTTCCTTATCTGTTTGCCCTTGCTTAAAATCAGCAAAAAAACAAAAACAAAAACAACAAATGAACAAACAAAAACAAACAAAAACAAAAACCACACACACACATACACACACACACACAAACCCTCACATTTCTTTATTTGCTGGGGTGTGAGGGTGAGGAAAGCTTTCCAAAAAAATCACAGCAACACGTGTCTAAACCTCGCTCTGAGATACAGTACCAAATATATAAGCAATCAGTGGAAAGCCAGAACATCTGAAGAGTGACCAAAAATGAATGAACGTCCAAACCTTCTTTTGACATTTCTATTACATTAGCTGCCTTTAATTTTACTCTTCCTCAGTGTGAGATGATAAATATTTATGTCAACAAGTTGCCATGTATTTCTACCTCTAAAGACGTGTCATTCATCAATCTACTGCTTATGCTCCAACTGAAGAGAGATCTGCACACTAAGAAGAAGATAATTTATCATAAAAGTAAAGAATGGAGATAGTTCAAAGTAAGACTTGAGGTCCAACGACTAAGGACTGTGTTCATTAAATGTCTTTGAATAGCTTTTGTTGACCAAAGGCTAGTGTTCCAACAGTTTTAATATTGAGGACAGTTAATTGGCAAAATAGTTGGGGATACATATCTGAGTACCCTGAGCAAAAATATAAACTTTGTTTCCTCAGAGAAAGGTTAAGAGTAGTTAACTTAGGTAAATTATTTTTTAATTTATCATTCTTTCTTTTTCAATCATTCAGTGCCTTTCCATCTGATTTTTGCAAGAGTTTTCTAATTTTTATTGTCCTTTTAATTACAATTGACATGTGTCCTCTGCTTTTATGTTCTGGCTCCCAGCTAGGTGATAAGTGAATAGAGCTATCCATATGAATAATATCCAGAACAAGAATCCAGAAGAAGTTGATGAAATGAAATGGAAATAGTAGAGCAGAGATAAATGAAATCAAGAATAAGAAGACAACAGAAATAATCAATAAACCCAAGGCTGATTCCTTATAAAGAATAACAAAACAGTGAAACTCCAAGCATGTCTGAATTTACGCGTAAGTGAGCAGATGCAATTAACATGTTCTATGAACAAATGGGGATCTAACTACAGTACAGAAGATGCTGACGTAAGACAAGATTGGAAACATTCATTCCAGTAAATTTTACAAGTTACTTAAATTGTGTACATTTCTAAACAACATAAATGGCCAATATTGACTCCCCTCATACCACTCCACCCCACCAACTATCTGGTTTGAATGAGACTGATGGATTTCCAAGGATATGGAAACTTCAGTGCTAAAACTGGGAAAGTTAAGGGGAAACCTAGGATGAATTGTGCATCCTAAGTCAGAAGGAGAAGGATAATTGTATATATCACTACCTGTTTAAGTAAATGAGTAGTCTAAAAATTCACACTTCACCAAAAGTACCAGGCCTATAAGGATAGATACAGAAATAGCTGAATTTTACCAGACCTTTAAGGAACAGTTAGTCCTAATTTGACTTTTTTTTTCTTCTTTTTTTTGCTGTGCCGCATAGCATGTGGGATCTTAGCTCCCCGACCAGGGATTGAACCTGAGCCCCCTACATTGGAAGTGCTGAGTCTTAACCACTGGACCACCAGGGAAGTCCCCTGATATAATTTTTTAAGAGACAGGAAAATAGGGAGTTCTGCCTAACTCATTTTTTAAGTATATAGTTTAACATATATAACGAACCTGGAAAATGACAGTATAAGAAATCACTAGACAAATTTCACTTTGAACAAAAATGCAGAAGTCCTAATGACATATTAGCTTGCTGAAAACACACTGTATGTAAAATATATGTATAACCATGCAAGATGAATTCCAAGTTTGCAAAAGTTACATCAGGCATTATATCAATATTATTTGGTACAGAAATAGATTAACTGAAAGAAATAATTAAAAGATGAGAGAATAATAAAAATAATTTATATCTTATCAGATTAGCCAGTATATAAAAGTCTGACAATAACAAGCTTCAGCCAGGATGTTGAAAAGAGCTACTGTAACTTGCTGGTACAAAAATAAATTGGTAAAACTTCTTAGACTCAATTTTATAATACCTTCCTTTGATTCAGGAACTCCATTTCTATGCAAAACCAAGGAGATATGCTTAAGAATGTTCAAAATAAAACTATTTGTAATAGCAATATTTGAAAAAAGTCTGAAAATACATTAATAGGAGATAGATAAAATGTGACATAATGATACAAGAGACTATGTGATAATTAATATGAATGAACTAGATGTACGTGTATAAACAGGAATAAACCTCTGGAATAACTGAAGTGATTAAAAAAACTGCTGAGTGATTCAAACTGTAGAATGACATTAATATTAAGGGTAACAGTAGGCACACCTGTTCTAAGATTTCATGGAGGCATACATATGCAGTCTTGTACAAAAGCATGGTTAGAAAGGATCTATACTAATGTCGGGATATTGATTACATTTGAGAGAATGAAGGGCTGGGTGGGTATGAGCAAAATTGGCTTTGACTGTTTGAAATGTTTTACCTCTTAAATGACACCTGAAGCAAATGAAGCAAAATGTTACTAATATATTTTAATTCTGGGTTTGGGTCACTGATGAACATCACCTTATTCTATGGATTTTGTGATTATCAAAAGTAGTTCATAATAAAAAGTATTAAAAAGACACAAAGTAGTCTAAAACCTACATAGTAACTTATATGCACCTTTGAAATGCAATAAATTGTATTGCCATCACTAAGTGTATTATAGCTAAAGGATTCAGGAAATAATTCCCTACTGACTCCCAAACTCCTACATTTTTTCCTGGCCTCCATTAAAATATCATATCCAGCTGCTTCCTGAACACCTAAACTTTAACAACTCCACAAATATTTTTCCTCCTCCAAAGAATATCACTGTTCAGTCATCCTACGTGTCTTTCTCAGTCCGTTTGGTTCCTCAGCGTTATTCTTCTCATCCTCCCAAATACCCAAATCCTTGTGAACTACTTAATTTCTCTTCATAAAATATCTCCAGTACCTAGTACTTTGTCTCCATCCTTACTGCCAACAAATTAGGCACTACACATTTTACATATGAATGTTTATTTTATATATATATTCCAATTTACCTTTTAAAGGTAAAATTATCATTGTTATAAAAATAACAAGTATTCACTATATATTTTAAAATTAAGCTATATAAGAAGGTGCAAAGAAGAAAGCAAACCCCTCCTCCCCAATCCTCAAAATTCTCCTTGCATTAGTTTCTACTGTACAGCAAAATGAATCAGCCACACACATACATACATCCCCTCCCTTTTGGATTTCCCTCCCATTTAGGTCACCACAGTGCACTGCACCACAGTGCAGTTCCCTGTGCTATACAGTATGTTCTCATTAGTCGTCTATTTGATACATAGTATCAATAAAGCAACTATACTCCAATAAAAATTAATTTAAAAAGTAAAATAAAAGAAAATGTAAAAGAAAATTCTCCTTGCAGAAACCTTTTAACTTTTATTTGACATAATTATTAATATATTTCTAAATATATATATACACATATAGAGAGAGCGCTATCTATCATCTATCCATCTATTATGATAGATAGTAGGACCATATTACTATAACACAATTTTAGTAATGTATGGATACCTTTTACTCAATTTGAACAAAAAAAAATGACCTATAGCCAAAATCTGGGAGTTTTTAAATTTCAGAAAAAAATCGTCAAAAGAGATTATTATTCCAACAACTATATTTTTGGAACTATTAATGAGGAAATTATGAAATCACTAAGAATATGAACTCCTTAGGTGTTTTTAACTGCAACTTTAAACAACATCTATTAACTCCCGTTTTCTCATTCGCCCATATCTCTATGTTATTACATACGTAGTTGGTTTAAAATTTTTAGGGTTTATAATATGCATTCTTTGTTTTGTAATATAATTTTATCACTTTTAAAGTTTATATTAAATTTTTTAACATCTTTATTGGAGTATAATTGCTTTACAATGGTGTGTTAGTTTCTGCTGTATAACAAAGTGAATCAGCTATATGTATACATATATCCCCATATCTCTTCCCTCTTGCATCTCCCTCCCACTCTCCCTGTCCCACCCCTCTAGGTGGTCACAAAGCACCGAGCTGATCTCCCTGTGCTATGTGGCTGCTTCCCAGTAGCTATCTATTTTACATTTGGTAGTATTTATAAGTCCATGCCACTCTCTCACTTCGTCCCAGCTTACCCTTCCTATATTTAAATTGATTCTATGTTTACCGCAAATTAGCATTCTCCACTTCTGAGTTTTTTTACTTGGTGTTATTGCTTTTTGGATGGCATTCACTGTTTAGAAGTGTTTTCTTCTTTGAGTTTGTTCTTATCTGTATGATATTTTCCAAATTATATTCTTTAAAATGCCAGTAATTTGTCTTTTAATTTAAAGCTAAATAACTTTTAAAATATATCTCATGTGCTGTGTGAATACAATATTCCTTTAAATAATTAAAACATTAGAGAGATTTTTGATGTCTCCTTTTGAACATTAAATATAACCATTATCCCCTCTTCCTTTATTTATAATCAGTCTGTATGATACATTTATTACATATACTTCACTTTTATACTATTGTGTATATTCTTTAAGTTTATAGAATTATATACATAGTACTGGTTTCTGATTATGTTTGTGTGTCTTTTAATTTTATTTAATTTTATTTTTTTTTTTGCGGTACGCGGGCCTCTCACTGTTGTGACCTCTCCCGTTGCGGAGCACAGGCTCCGGACGCGCAGGCTCAGCGGCCATGGCTCATGGGCCTAGCCTCTCCACGGCATGTGGGATCTTCCTGGACCGGGACACGAACCCATGTCCCCTGCATTGGCAGGCGGACTCTCAACCACTGTGCCACCAGGGAAGCCCTGTGTGTCTTTTTAAACTTTACATGCATGTGATCTCACTATATCTATCCCTCTAATGATTTTTTTTTAATCATTAACTTGTGTTTTGAGCTCAATCTATGACTGATGCCATATATATCATATATGTTGAACCATATAACACTGGTTCCATACCTGTAATGGTTATCTGGGCTGTTTATTCTGTTTCTCTATTATAAACAATGTTACAATAAACATAGTTCAATGTATAACTTAAGCTTCTCTGTGAGCCTTTCTTTATAAGTTAATATAGTACTGCTGAATCACAGGAACTACCCATTTTAACTTGTACTACATATTGTCAAATAGCCTGCAACTTAGTTTTACTGTTTTCCTACCCAAATACAAAACTCTGTGAAGCTTCTTCCTCACAATCTTGAAACACTTGAGGTTAGCAGACATTAAAATTTTTGCCAAACTAATTTATAAAGATTTTTCTTTAAACCATAATATTGATCACTTACATTTTAATACTTTTCTAACCTATCTGTTCTACTCTCTTCTCCGTAAATATACTATGTATATATTTGACCTCCTTTGTCTTGTATATTTTCTTCTAATCACTTTTTAATCTTTTTTTTTTCCATTGTGTCTGTGTAGCTTCCTGAAGCCTGTCTACCATTACCAGATTAACAGTGTTCTTTTTACTTTGTTGCTTTAAATATGTTTGATCTCTGCAATGTTTTTATTTTGCCTTTCAGTGTTATCCTGAGCTTTCCCAAGATTTAAAAAAATCTCCTTGGATTGCTTTATAATTTCTTCTCTAAAGCCTTATATTTCTTCCTTCAACCTTTTTTCTTTCTGTTTTTAAAAAGATTCAGTTTGTTGTTTGCACAAGTTTTGAAATTATGGAGAACTATTTGTTGAGACCATTCCCTCCACTTTGATTGAATTATGTATAGTTTCTCCACTGGTTCCTTTCTTAGTAACATTAATCTTGGAACAGGATAGGTCTTTCTAAATTCTGGACTGCGGAGTAGGCGGGGAGTAACCTGAGGCAGGCTCCAGCCCTGAATCTAATTACCCATCCCCACCCCTGCTGAAATCTCTCTCTTAATTGATGTTCTTTGACCGCCAGTCATACTTTCTTTCACATTTGAACTTCCAGGGTAGTTCCCAGAATTCCCTAAGTATGGCAATTTTTGCTTTATTATCCATCCTTTAATCTGCCTCTTTAGATTGTAGAAGATTATTTTTTTAATGTTGCAATATGATTATTAAATGCTCCTTAGACTTTACTGTTGAACAGACTGTACCTCACATCTTCCAGAGCCTGTGGGTGTTCCTCTTTTAAAAATCAAAGGGATGTTGACAGGGTTTTAAGAACTATCTCTTTCTTCTTAGGCAAATCTGCTTTTGTCTAGAGTCTGAGGTCTATGGTGAGTCTCAGCCTCTTGCTTCATTTTGGTTCAGAGATGACAGCTTTTGGGGGAAATGCTTCATAGTTGATGGTTTCAAGTTGTGTCTTCAGCTTTGTTTCATTGAAGATGGAATTAGCCTCTATTTTTCATTAGTTTTGCTGTTTTCCATGGCTTTTAAGGAAGAGAAGGCTCAAAATAAATTTATAAATGTAATAAATAAAGGAATTTCTTTAAATTAAATAAATAAATTTCTTGTGGGGAATATGCAAATCATTATCTCCAAAAGATATGATAATAAATGTTATAAAATAAGTCCATTTGTTATAAATCCCAGAACCACAAAGAACAGTGGAGAAAAAACTTTCAGTGGTCGGTTGTAGTTTGTCATCAAAATTCTGGATTTAGATGTGCCCCTCAGGTAAACTGGCCAAAACCTGGAAGGCTCTGGGCAAACAGAAGCACTTGGTATCAAGAGATGGTGAGAAAAGGGATATGGTTACAAGAAAAGGAACCAATAAGTACATGTAGGTGATGTCATAATCATGTTTCATCCAGCCCAGCTATGGTTTTAGGTGTATTTTTTACCCTGGTATATATGTGCTATATGAACTTATGTAAGTTGACAATTTGTTGTTTTTATTATTTGTGAGTAATCCAGAAGGTCAAGGACCATAGTAACTTGTAATGTTCCTGAGTCAAGATTTAAATCAAAGTGACTGGGCATTGGATTGAGACATTTAGAGAGTGACTTAAGAAAAATCCAGATAGACATCCAGCATTCTCACTTTAGGATTGCCACCATTTTCCTTCGTTATCTTGTAAGTGTTAATTCTTCTGAAATGGAGACAGTAGTCAAGAAAAAGAAAAAAAATTAAGAAAGGAGTGACTCTTAACTAGGACAAAGGAGCACTGGATAAGTTGAAAATAGCAGTGGTGATTCAGATCTGTTTGGTGTATTAAACCAATGTATGCTACAGAATGAAAGAACAAAATTGCTTTTTAAATCCAAACAACTATGATCAGAGCAAAGTTTGCGGAAAGTTAAATAACATATTTGCTTTTGGTATTAGGCTACATGCAGAAAACAGAAGACTATTGACAGAAATGTAACTGCACACAAGTGACTAATATAGAGAAAGTCCTTTGGAGATATTCTGGGACAAAGGTCCAAATTACATCTACTTCTATGTCAAACTATGTTATGTGGGATGTCTTTGTTCTTAATGAATCCATTTGTGACGACAAATACAAGAATGATACCAAATTTGTAGGTAGACAATAGTTATTGTCTTATCTTGAGCTGGAATGAAAATAGCTTCAGTCAAAAGAATGGTAGTAATATTGACTCTTAGAGTGTTTGGTTCAGTGGAAGGGGATAGAATATGACTTCTGAAAATCAGAAGTTCACTCTACTCTTCTCCACTAAATTGAAATGTACACCCTGTGATAAAGCAGAAACTAATACACCATTGTAAAGCAATTATACTCCAATAAAGATGTTAAAAAAAATGAAAGAAAACAAACAAAAAGACTGATTAAAAAAAAAAAGAAATGTACACCCTGAACGCTGTTCTCAATGCAAAATTATATCCTGGGGGAACAAGCTAATGCTATGAAAAGGGGGATGACGCATTATGAACTGAAATACCCAGAAGTCACTACAATCTTATTTATTCCCTCCACTTGTTTCACAGAAAATAAGCCGAGCAACTCCCCCTATGGAAGCTTAAATTCAGTGATGATTAAGTCACATGAACTAGAAAAGTAAATCAAATCCTTTTCCAGTCAGAGCAAAACCATCCTCAGTTAAAAGAAAAATCACCTACTAAATTAATAGTGAGATAAGTTACGCCCAATGCAAAACCCTAAATTATTTGCAAGTATGACAACTTCTAAATATGAAATTAAGAGCTAATAAATTCCTAAGTGATATGGTTTTGCTCTAACTTAACTTTTGTTATTTACTTTTTAATTAACATGATTCCTTGTTGATTTCCTTTTTCTTAAAAAAAAAGGTTACATTACAAACTCTTTTATTCTAGTTCTCAACATATGGAAAGTTTTAATCTATTGCAATAACAGTTTAAAGAAAATGTTTCACTTTTAAAAACTTATTTATTGTTCTGGTCTCTCAGACTCTCTTACTCCTTGAAATGTAATCACTGGTATTTGCTTTCTTTTTCCTAGGGACTTCCCTGGGGGTCAGCGGCAAAGAATCCGCCTTACAATGCAGGGGACGCGGGTTCGATCCCACATGCCGCGAGGCAACTAAAAGACCCTGCGTGCGGCAAACCACAGAGCCCACGCGCTCTGGAACCTTCGCACCACAACAACAGAGGCCACATTCCTTGGAGCCCATGCGCCACAACTAGAGAAGAGAAAACCTGCATGCCACAACTAGATAGAAACCCGTGCGCTGCAACAAAATATCCCACATGCCTCAACAAAGATCCTGTGTGCCTCAACTAAGACCCAATGCAGCCAAACATAAATTAACTAACTAAATAAATCTTTTTTAAAAAAAAATATATTTTATAATTAATTGTTCAAGGAGGTTGGTCAGTGTAAATGCCTATTAGGCCAGCTGGGTTTACCAGCTGGAAAATCCCTAAGTTAGGATTCTACTCTCCCACAGAGACTGAGAAGTAGAGGTACCATCCTTCCTAATTATTATATTCCAAAGAAATGGCTTTCACATCCTAGAGTAAGACACTCTTGAGTTGCAGGAGATACAACTCAAAGAGACAGAGGAAGGATTCATAATTGTAAGCCCTTTATAGAAAATGTTCTAAGAAATGGTGAATAAGCTATAAATTCAAGGACAGTATGACATATTTTACTGTGAACAAATATGAGTTTAAAAAATTGAGTCTCTGACTTATTAAAATCCTGCCCACAATAAAAACTACATCTCAAGGGTAATACTAATATGTTTATAAAAACAACATCTCTCACTTATTCATGACCAGAATTACTTGCTTTTTAGCCTCTGTTTGACTAACCTATGTGTTTCTGCTTGTGTCAATGGATTTGACCTGCCTGCAGGTCTCACTTGTAATAATCCTGCTGCAGGTGACAGGGTGACAGAGTGGAGAATTCACACATTTATCATTCCGTGTGCTTCCCCTGACACTTGCAATGACTCCTGACAATTCCAATGTTAGAAAACAATCACAGTGAGAAACTATGTGGGGAAAATGACTTAGGTGCAATTCCAAGGAGACAGAGCAACTTGAGACGATGCATTGAAAGAAGATCAGAGCAAAGCAGTGAGGTTGAGGGAGAAGCTTTGTGGAAGTGATCCCCATTACAAGCACACAGGGCTTGTCAGCAACCACAGTTTAAGCAACAGACAGAAGACTGGCTTGGAATAATAAAATTTCTTATATCTTTGAAAATTGTAAAGAATTACAAATATCACAGAGGGTGAGAAGGACTCTCTGAAATAATTAGGCGATCATTGCTACATTAATACAACCAACACAGTTCTCTTTTATAGACGAGCTGGTTTACTAAGAAGCTATAGATAGGACTGACTCTTCATATTACTATGCATGGATAAACACTATACCTCCATAAGCCTTAATTTTATCATCAACAATATGGTGATATATACTTTAAAAATTTAATGAAATAGCAGAGTAGAGGAGTTTGCAAGTCATACAACTCCCAAGCAAGAGAGCTTTCTCTTGAGTTCTTGACTTTTATAATGCAAATGAAGTTAAATGACAAAGTTGTACTTTTATTTTTGGAAGCAGCTCTGTAATGCACAGATTACACTCTGCTCTGTTATACACACACACACACAGACATACACATATTCACATGTATATATCATGTATTCATGGATTTTATATTTGTAGAAATCATTACACTTTTAATTACAGGCATCCATCAACATCTCTGAAGGAAAATTTACCATTCTGAAAAAAATGTAATAGCCTTCTACCTAATGAAATTTATGAAAATCAGAGATTCAAAACACCAAAGACACTCTAAGCAAGAATCAGCAGAAACAACAGAAGATACCAAAGCACTTCACTTATTGGAATTTTGAGATACTGTTTGTTTTAATGACATAATTGAAGTTATGAGAATCAGATGAGAAAAATGAGTCATTTTTACAGAAAATGACTAAGAATTTTCCAATTGATTTAAAAAGGGGGAAAAAAAAAACAAAAAAAGGGAAAGAAACAAACAAATAAAATCCAAAACAAGACAAGTATAAAGAAACCTGCATGTAGCAAC
The DNA here is from genome assembly GCF_963455315.2 of Globicephala melas. Lineage (NCBI taxonomy): Eukaryota > Metazoa > Chordata > Mammalia > Artiodactyla > Delphinidae > Globicephala > Globicephala melas. The sequence goes on along the minus strand of NC_083329.1, from coordinate 75,495,296 downwards.
ATCTTGGGTGAAATAACAGAACACCAATCTATAGATTTTGAGAGAAGTCTTAGAAACCATTAAAAATATTTTAAAAGGTATTTAATCCTGAAGAGAGACTAACTATAAATATAAAAAATATATAGTGAACCTGTATAACTTTATTGAAACATACTGACAAAGACTCTCTCCTTGAACAATTATAGTCATTCTTTTAACAAGAGTGAACCTACACAGACACATCGTAATCACTCAAAGTCTATAGTCTCCCTTAAGGTTCCTCTTGATGCTTTACCTTCTATGGACTTGGACAAAAGTATAATGACATATATCCACCATTATAATAGCAGGGAGAGTATTGCCAGACCTAAAAATCCTGTGTTCTGTCTATTAATCTCCTTCTGCCCCCTGCAAGCCCTGATCTTATTATCTTCATAGTTTTGCCATTTCCAGAATGTCATATAGTTGGAATCATACAGTATGTAGCCTTTTCAGATTGGTTTCTTTCACTTTTTAATATGCACTGGAGATTCCTCCATGTCTTCTCATGGCTTGATAGCTCATCTCTTTTTAGTGCTGAAAGATATTGTCTGACATTGTCTTAGTGTTCCACAGTTTATTTATCCATTCATATTTTTGAAGGACATCTGATTGATTCCAAGTTTTATAAATTATGAATAAAGCTGCTATAAACATCCATTTGTAGACTTTATGAGGGCATAAGTTTTCAATTCCTTTGGGTAAATACCAAGGAGTGTGATTGCTATGTCATATGGTAAGGAAATATTTTGTAAGAAACTTCCAAACTGTTTTCCAATGTGGCTGTACCATTTTGCATCCCCACCAGCAATGTGTGAGAGTTCCTGTTGCTCTGCATCCTTGTCAGCATTTGTTGTTGTCAGTGTTGCAGATTTTGGCCATTCTAATAGGTATCTAGTGGTATCCTACTGTTGTTTTAATTTGCATTTCCCTGATATGAAGCATGTTTTCATATCCTTATTTGCCATCATATATCTACTTTGGTGATGTGTCTGTTAGGATCTTTGGCTTATTTTTTAATTGAGTTGTTTTCTGATTGTGAGTTTTCAGACTTCTTTGTATATTTTGAATGACAGTCCAAATGGTTCTTTACCAGATGTATCTGTCACAAATATTTTCTCCCATTCTGTGGCTTATCTTCTCATTCTCTTGATGCTGTCTTTCACAAAGCAGACATTTTAAATTTAATGAAGTCCAGCTTATCAATTTTTTCCTTCATGAATTGTGCCTTTGTTGTTATACCTAAAATTCATTACCACACCCAAAGTCATCTAGGTTTCTCCTATGTTATAATTCAGAAGTTATATAATTTTGCATTTTTACATTTAGGTCTGTGATCCATTTTGAGTTAGTTTTTGTGAAAGATAAAGTGTCCAGATTCATTACTTCGCATGATTATTTTACACCATTTGTTGAAAAGACTATCTTTTCACCATTGTACTGCCTTTGCTCCTTTGTCAAAGATCAACTGACTATATTTACGGGGGTCTATTTCTGGGCTCTCTATTATATTCTTTTGACCTATTTTTCTATTCTTTTGCCAATACCACACTAGCTTGATTACTGTGGCTTTATAGTAAGCCTTGAAGTCAGTGAGTGTCAGTCCTCCAATTTTGTTCTTTTCCTTCAATATCGTATTGGCTATTTTGAGTCTTTTCTAGAATCTTTCTTTATCAAAGGAAGTAGTCTTAGGATTTTATAGAGAGCTAACTCTTATGGAAGAGAAGAACTCAAGGATAACTGAGCCTTTTGCGGTTTAGTTTTCTGCAGTCTTACCACAGACGCTGGTCAAATAATAGCAGAAAAATTCTAGCATCTTTAATATGCAGTTCCTGGATATGAAGAGCATTATATTGATAATGATTAAATAAATACTTATTCGTAGTACAATTTGTCTACAGACTTGAAAAGCTCCCTTTTTGTGGGGTTACCAAATATAAGTTTGGTGCCTGTAGCATTTATATATGTTCTAGTTATCATGTAATAGTTTCAAATGAGCAAACAAATACTAGTATTCAATTACTGGAAAATTAGAATAATATTATCCTGATTCTTTGATTGTTAGCTATATTAACTTTGGAAATTGCAGAAGTGTGCTAAACCACCTATTTTATGTATGACAAGGATGCCTTAGGAGTAGTTAGCACAAAATTTTGCATAGCAGAGGTTAATACCTTGGTACCTGAGATGGAGACAACAGGGTAGATATGCTTGATAGTATTTAATGCCCAGATTATTTGATAATTCCTGTGTTCCTTTCTCTTTCTAGTGGTAACTCCACTGGCCTGAAGACCATGCAAAAGTTTGATCTAAGGTAAAGGCCCTCCTCAAGAAATGCTACCATCTCCCTTCATTTCATCTAGACCAAAAACCAAAGTCAGATCTCAGCATGATCCAATAGCAGAAGTACTATTCCTGTTACAAAAGAAAAAAATATTCACCAAAATAACTGCAGGATTTAGCTGATAAGTAGGGAACTGAGATCCTAGGAATAAATCTGGTGTGTGCTGGTTCAGGGTTAGAGATGAAATATAACACTTGATAAGGGTATTTATTGAAATGGGGTGGTCTTTCATGACACAGAAATTCACTCCTAAACAAGGAAACCTGGAGTTGTTAGTGACACAGTGCCAGAATGGTTTCTTAAAGCTTGGGAAGAAGATAGCCTACAGTAAGTGAGATGGCATTTCTGGAAGTGCCATAGCAGAGTACTGAGGAAGAGGTGGAAATGCTCAGAGACTGAGGCATGTGAGAATAGACTGATTATGTGAGATCAGAGAACCAACCCTGTAGTTACTTATTTTCCCCAGAGACCCGGATGATGCTCACTCCATAAAGCATTAAGGAACACCTTAGTGGGAGGGCACAGTCATATTGAGAATCTCAGAGGTAACTATACTCGACAGGCTGGGCTGTTGATAGGGGAGTTTTTGATGAAACTGGGCTTCCGAAGGTCAATGGGAATGAGAGAATTCCAGGATAGCGGCAAATAACAGAAGAAGAGTAGGTACCTTTACTGTACTCAGAAACAAGACCAGGATGGAAACCAAGGGCTCCTGAGGTACAGGCTTACTACACCGCTTTGGATTTTGGAGGATTACATGTAATGCTTAGGAATACTGCTTTAGTAAGCTTTGGCCAAAGAATGCTCTTCAGCAGGTTCAGCTTAAAGAAAACCATCCCTGCCACTAGGACCGTGTGAATGTGCAGATTCCACGGCGCTAGAGCTATCAGGGATAGGTAAGGATGCTGTGTGGACTCTCTAGTAAGCCACGGTAGGAGAGCCACAGTGTGGACCTAGGGTCTGAATCAAGGCCATGCCATCTACAGCACAGCTCCTTAAGAAGCAACTCCAAGCTTTGGGGGCATCAAACACAGCAATTTCTGATCATGGACCGTCAAATGATTACGCAACTAGAACTGCTCATCTTGAGCATGGTAGAATCAGATCAACAAATTTGCGACTTTGGGTAGGCACAGCAACAATCCATCATATGATGGAAATGGTAGATTTGGAATTGGTTCCAATAGGCTTTAAAGGCACTAATGAGAACACAAACAGGCAGCCCTTGCCCCTCTGTCACCTATCCCATTGCACAGACATCTCTTCCCTAGGTCACATCTAAGTCCTTTCGCAGGATTACAACCAGATGATGATGGAGTAAACCTAGTTTGCAGAAAGATAAGTTCTATAGATTGGTGTGAGCAGAACACGGTTGTTCCTATAAAATAGCCCAACTCAGAGGTGTCCCTTAAAGAAGGAAGTAAAGAGAAATGCCCCTACAGTGGGCAGAGATTTGAAATGGACACATGGTCTTTACATGGTGTAAAGGGAGAAATGGCTTGAGGAAAAGAAATAAATATACTGACTCTTGGGCAAGGGCAAATTGCTTTGGCTCAGTTGACCAGGGTCTCAAAGAGCAAGACTGTAAGATTGGGGACAAAGAAGACTAGGGGGAGAGACATGTACATAGGAGCCATGGGAGTGGGCACAAAGCGTGTGGATCTTCATGCTTCCCATCGATGTCCACCAGAAAGTGTCCTCCACAGTGGAGCCACTGAAAAACCACGTGGATAGAATGACTTGAGCATGGAAGGTCATCCAGGCTCTATCTTCAGCCAGCTCCATGCTTCGGTATTGTGCCCATAAATGGTGTAACTATGGGGCAGAGTTGGAGTCTATGGATGGCAAGCAGGCTAAGGAACATAAGTGCTGAGAGCTGGAAAAGAAACTTAGAATGGCTGGTAGAACACGGAGATCATGGCTATCAATTACATTTTTAGAATTTACTATCCTTCCTATTACAAGCCATTTTTCAGGAACTATAAGCAGCCATTAATAGGAAGACTTTTGGAGAGAAAGTGAGTGGACTTAGCATGGGTCATGAATGGACCTGAGCAATACAAAGTGTGGGCTGTAGCAAATGCTACAGGTGCTTGGCCTCTGGCCCCTCAGCACACATCTTCAAAGCTGAACGCTTGACTGAAAACAGCTTCATGCAAATCTGACTGAAGATGTTTTTTTCTGGCTTTCAGGAACAAACTGCGCTTGAGCACAGGGTAAACTGTAAGTGCCAGAGATTTCATTCTGGAAATGGGTCTCAACTGAAAAGAGACGGTGAGCTGGTACATTAAAACTCCAGTTTCTTCATCACTTAGTAAGGATCACTCCAAGGCATGAGGTTTCTCTTTCCCTAAAATATATATGTTTTTCAATGACCCAAGCTGGAAGTAAAATCTTCAAAACTCAGTTTACATGCTTCAAAATGTATGTGTATATTTTGTTCAAAGTTCAAAAGGTGGCAATAACAATATGACCCTATGGAACATTCACTGAGTTGAGATATCTCCAGTATTTTAAAAAATTTTATTAGATTTGACCTTATTGAACAGATTAGGGTCCTTTGTACTAGTTATCAATCATACATAACCTCACAGATTCCCTGTTGGTATGTAGCTCTACGCACACAGCTTCAGGAAGATCAAAAGCAATGGCTAGTCTTAGGGATTATTAAGAGGTATGTGAATTTTAAATATTTTAAATTATATATAACTTGAAAAAAATGAATAATAAAAAGAGAAATCCAGGTTCACCTATATAAGAATTTTACAATAAGAAGTTTTAATTTCTTCTCTCTGTAGGAGAAGAGTTCAAGTTTTGAAGTGACTGATTGTTATTGCCATTATATTTTGTATCACTGGCTATATTTACTCATGGTACCAAAATGAAGGACAGTAAACAAAACAAATTAAGGTTAAAATGACATCTTGATTTCTGATGTCAAGTTTGAACACATGTTATAAACCAAATCATGTTAACCTATAGATGATATTTTCATACATGTTTAAAGTTGTCCTAAATTAGTGACACCTGAGAATGTTGTTTTTTTCCAATTACAAATGGGTTCTCCTTCAAGTTGAATTCATATGCTTGGTTTTCTGATTCTTTTACTTCTTTATTAGAGATGATGACTGAAAAATGCTAAAAAAATTTCAAACAAAAATGCCAGGTATTTCTTTGAAAATCAGATAATTGTATGCATTTTTAGGAAATAATTTACATATAATAAAATGTACCCATTTTCAGTGTATACACAAATATATACATTCATGTAAACACCATAAAAAAAAAGACAGAATATTTCCATCACTTCAAAAAGTTTTTTCTGGCCACCTTGAAGTCAATTCCTGTAATTTCCCAGGTGTACGCAACCAAAAATTTGCTTTCTGCCATTATAAATTGTGCCTCCTCTAGAATTTCATACAAAGTATCTACGGTAGGTTGCATTTTATGTCTGAAATCTTTCACTCAGCATAATTTTTTAAAGATTCATGTTGTTGTTGGTATAAGTAGTTTATTCATTTTCATTGCTGAATAGTACTGCAACACCATAATTTACTTTAGCCATTTGTCTTCCAATGGAAGTCTGAATTGTTTCTAATTTTTTGTTACTGTGAATAAAACTGCTATGAACAATTGGATTTACATCTTGATGTATACATATGGAGTAAATACCTATAAGTAGAATTACTAGGACATAGGGTAAGTGTATGTATACATTTAAATTAATTAATTTTTTTCCAAAGGGATTATATTATTTTATATTCCCATCCTCAAACTATGAGGTATTCATAATTTATTTCTTTTTTTTCAAGTTTTCTAATTAGATATTTTATTTTCACTAGTAACAAAAATGTGTGTGCTAATTATTTCCTTCATATATTTCTAATGGAATTATTTTAAAACTTTCACATAAATGCAACATTAAATTTCATTTTCAGATTTCAAAGATGTATTTACACAAAATAGGACTACTAATTCTCTCCCAAAGTTTGAGAACTATCTTGAATCAGAACCCTCCTACACTGTTGGTGGGTATGTAAATTGGTATAGCCACTATGGAGAACAGTAAAAAACTAAAAATAGAGCTACCAAATTATCCAGCAATCCCACTCCTGGGCATATATCCAGAGAAAAACATGGCTCAAAAGGATACATGCATCCCAATTGTCATTGCAGCACTGTTTACAATAGCCAAGACATGGAAGCAACCTAAATGTCCATTGACAGATGAATGGATAAAGAAGATGTGGTGTGTGTATACATATATAATGGAATACTCAGCCATAAAAAAGAATGAAATAATGTCATCTGCAGCAACATGGATGGATCTAGAGATTGTCATACTACGTGAAGTAAGTCAGACAGAGAAAGACAAATATTATATGGATCAACTACTCTCAACTATCTTAAGCTATCCTGTAGTTGTTCTGCTAAAAGTGAAGTCATTCAATGTGTCCATACACTTTCCCAATTTTTACCAAACGTAATAAAATATAAATACTCAAAAATAATTGATGAATGAGTACATATAACATACAAGATTGAAAGGATTCCAACAAACTATGGTTCAAAATCTACCTACACAATATATGAGGTATGAGAACCTGGATAAAAGAATTCTGAAATTTTGAGATATTAACACACTACATTCCAGAAGAGTTTTTGTGAGTACTACATGAGTTATAGTGCAGGCATGAGGAAAACCTTATCTATCTTTTAAAAAATTTTCATTAGTTTTTTACAAAATATTTAAAGTTTTAATTTGGGGGAGGATGAGCAGTTAATAGTTTTGTTAAACGATGTCTGTTTTACTTTCAGTAGAACCCTTTTTTTTAATTGTCTTTTTTTAATTGCAAGTTTAATTAATTCACTGTTTTTTTCTTTGGCTGCACCGCATGGCTTGCAGGATCTCAGTTCCCTGCCCAGGGATCAAACCCAGGCCATGGCAGTGCAAGCCTGGAATCCTAACCACTAGGCCACCAGGGCACTTCCCTTGAGTAGAATTCTAAGAGACTTCAGAATGGAAAGCTAAGAAATACTGCTTCTATGACTGGGCATTCTCATTCTGCATTTGAAGAAACAGACACCCTGTATCGGCAGAAACAGTTACCTTGGAATTACAGGAAAGAATCTATGAATGTCGGCAAGCATAACTCGATGCTTATTTGTGGTATGAAATTCATACAAGAAGTTTTAGCGAGACAAGGAAATACCTAGTATACATGATTTTAATGCTCTCTCCTCTTTAGTATCTGATGGCCTGTGAATTGCATTAGAGTCCAGATAAGTTTAGAACCAGATAAATATTTGATCTTAAAGCCCACAGTGCTCAGCCATAATTTACTTCTTTGAAGTCTTTTAATAATCCTTCCTCCATGTAGGAGCAGCTTAACCACGTGTGTGTGTGTGTGTGTGTGTGTGTGTGTGTGTGTGTGTGTGCAATTCAGGAAGACCCTCAATCTGCTATGAGTATAATCCTGCCTCCCCCACTCTCATGAATCCCTTCACAATCCTCATTTTCTATGGTTAAACTTCATCTCTTACAAGCTCTCACAACGTAACCCTATAAGGTAATCCTGTAGGAAACAATAAACTAATATTGGTAGATTTTCCAAATTTCAAGCTTATTTAGAAATATATATTCATTTTTTAATTTCATTTTTATAAATTTTTGTCCATTATTAGGTCAAGATGAATATTTGCATATTCTTCCTGTAGTTTTCCAGGTCTTGGTTTCTGAACTTGGGAATAATTCCTCAAAAAAACCACAGTGATAGAGATACTCTGTCCTAAAGCGATAATTCAAAGGCAACTTTTGCATTTTCAAAGTGACAGATTTTGCAGCCTCTACCATAGTTATTATGTTTTAACAATTTTGAGGCTAAGTGTCAATCAAGTCCCCTCATTTCTCCAAAGATCTGGCAAGAAGAATGACTTCAATAAGCAGAGTCTAGGAATAAGATCTTATCCCCCAAATATACCACTGGAAAATCAACTTCTTTTCCCATCCCACATCAGTGAGAAAAGTGAGGCTCAGAGAGTTTAAATTATTTACCAAAGGTCACAAGAGTGGTGGAGATGGGATTCAAAACCAGGTCACTCTTACTCCAGGGCCATACTGCCTTATAAAAGGTCGCTGAATGTAACTTCCCCTTAGCAACTTAAACTGTGTGCAGCAAAAAGTTCTACAGTCTCTGTGTGCCAGTGGAACTATAGGTTTTTCATGTCTTCCAGATAAGTCAACTCAGTCCAATCATGTGCAATTCAATTTTCATTTATTGATCTCTTTGATCGGTTTGAGGTGCTAAGTGTTGGTTATATAAAGATGAGCTAGAGAAAAAGAAAAGTGTTTTGGACTGAGAGTAGAGGGATTATTTTATTCTTTCCCCTGGCTCAGAGAGCATATCTCTTGCATGTGACAGTTTTCTTGTAACCTGGTATAGCACTTTGAAATTTAGTAAAGCAGAAGTGACAGCCCTGTGACTCACAAACTCCACTGAGATTGCTCTGGTATGACAAACTTGTCTCAGCTGTCTGTATATAAATTAGGAATTCCTAAAGCTTTCAATATGAAAGTTGCTATGAACTGCTCAAACAGAACCATTGAAACGCTAATTAGGAAGCATTCTTTTTCCAAACTTTAAATGACTTTGGGGAAAGTAAACCCATTTACTCTATTAAAGCTTTTACTGGGAAGGTTTGTCTGTTCTCCTTGTGAGAGGAGAACCGGCATTTTTGTAAACAACTGTAGGACATGACATATATATTTCAGAAGTCACTTTAAATCTTAGGATCTGACAGATAAAATTTTATACTGCATATATATTTATTTATTGTCATATAGTTGACTTAAAATATTATATTTTTATGGAAAACCATAAATACAAATAGACAATGCAGAATTTAAAGACTTTGGATGCTGGGAGATAAAGGGGAAGGAAGAAACCTATCAAATAATTATTTCAATTATCTTCCATCTGGTAGTCTCAACCTCCCCCAAGATAGAAAATACTTATCCTTTTGGGAAAAGAAATAAATTTAATCTTCCTAAGGGCACACTCAGTTGTTACTATGCTTTTAATTCTTGGTTTCTTTTCCCCCCCAGTATGGAATGTTTCTTTTTATTTTGTGAACTGAGGTGTGAGTGAGTAAGCGTGTGTGCATGCGTGCATGCATGCATAGCAAGGAGCAAATTCTAAAGAATCTCAGGGAGAATTTTTTTTTTAATTATGGCTTGTTCCCAGGGAGTCAAGCAATTACCCAATTTTGAGTGTAGCAGCAGAATGGCTGTCTTCTCTCAAACCTACATCTCCTACTCTATTCATGATCTTGTAATGGAATAAGTAAACAATCGCAAAAGGTGAAGGCATAGGAGTCATTTAAAATTTTTGATCATAAATTCTCCAAACTCCTTCTCAGTCTAGTTGACCAGCTAAAGGTCCATTTAGTCTTAATAATAATAATGTCTCCAAGTATCAAATATTTTCATTCCCATTGATATTATATGATATACAATCTGCACATCATTTTTACCATATATTTTTATCATATTGCACATATTTCATATATAAATGTATATAAATGTGTATATATATATTTATATATATATAAATACCTATTTAATACATATAATATTATATATAAGGCATTTTCCTGTTGCTATCTGGATCCTTGCTATATTAGTATATGAAACAAAAAGGAAAGAAGGAAAAATAATCTGCATAATAAGTATCTTATAATTTAACATGTTCACTGTTATAAACTGCTGTGTATACAAAGGTATGTAGCTAATGCTATTTTTTTTTTATACATATGCATGAACACAAACACAACATTACAGCCTTATCATGTGCCCTAGAAAATGATGACAAGGTTTGTTTTTCTGTGACATGGAGAGAGAAATTTAAAGAAAATAGTATTAAGAAAGAATCAATTTTATATACATAATATATATATCTACTTAAGAACAATTTGTTTCTTGTTAAATATACTGAATCAAATGCTGTTTTTAATTTAAACATATAATACAAAAGATAACTCAATCGTAATAGTGGAAACAATGAGATATTTGGAAGCAAGTTTAAGATGTTTCTGTTTAGACCTAAATTTAAAAAACTAAACCCTTTTTTGGGATGAGTTGGAGTCTCTTTATACAAATAATATGAGATAAATAATTTGACCATCTCTGGGTTTATGTGTTTTCGTTTTGCTCCCTTTGTTGGTGTTTTCTTTTGTTATTTTGTTTTAACCTTACATATGGTTGAGAATTTGGAATTTCTAAGTATATGCTTCTGCTTATGCCAACTTGAGATCTGAAAATATTCCAAAGTAAAATATGTCTGTAAAGAATTTTGAATTGGGGACTTCCCTGGTGGCACAGTGCTTAAGAATCCACCCGCCAATGCAGGGGACACATGTTCGATCCCTGGTCCGGGAAGATCCCACATGCCATGGAGCAACGGGGCCCGTGTGCCACAACTACTCAGCCTGCGCTCTAGAGCCTGCGCGCCTAGAGCCAGTGCTCCGTAACAGGAGAAGCCACCACAGTGAGAGGCCTGCACACGACAATGAAGAGTAGCCCCCACTCAGAGTAGCCCCGCTCGCCGCAACTAGAGACAGCCCCTGTGCAGCAACGAAGACCCAACGCAGCCAAAAATTAATAAACAAATTAATTGATTAACTAAATAAAAATAATTTTGAATTTGATGATTCTCTCTGGTTGGTGTTAAATTCATCCTTAAGTAAATAAAATATAAATAAATAAATATAAAAAATAAAATATAAATAATAGGGATATATTATACAGAAAATAACCGGCATGTGAGAATACTTTTAGTAATTATTATATACAACTAAACTGTTTTTCACTATAAAATATCATTTGAAATAGACATTATTATACTTATATAATAATATAATATATATTTGTTATAAATTTATATTTATTATGTTATATAATAAATGTTAAATTTATTATATTTCACTAATTACCATTGGCATACATGATAAAGAGGAAAAGTTCTCTTTTTTCAATTTTATTTATTTTTTTATACAGCATGTTCTTATTAGTCATCAGTTTTATACACATCAGTGTATACATGTCAATCCCAATCTCCCAATTCACCACACCACCATCCCCCACCCCGCAGCCGCTTTCCCCCCTTGATATCCTTACGTTTGTTCTCTACATCTGTGTCTCTTTTTCTGCCCTGCAAACCCATTCTCCTGTACGATCTCTCTAGGTTCCACATATATGCGTTAATATACGATACTTGTTTTTTTCTTGCTGACTTACTTCACTCTGTATGACAGTCTCTAGATCCATCCACGTCTCAACAAATGACCCAATTTTGTTCCTTTTTGTGGCTGAGTAATATTCCATTGTATATATGTACAACATCTTCTGTATCCATTCCTCTGTCAATGGGCATTTAAGTTGCTTCCATGACCTGGCTATCGTAAATGGTGCTGCAGCGAACATTGCGGTGCATGTGTCTTTCTGAATTATGGTTTTCTCTGGGTATATGCCCAGCAGTGGGATTGCTGGATCATATGGTAATTCTATTTTTAGTTTTTTAAGGAACCTCCATACTGTTCTCCATAATGGCTGTATCAATTTACATTCCCACCAACAGTGCAAGAGGGTTCCCTTTTCTCCACACCCTCAGCATTTGTTCTTTGTAGATTTTCTGATGATGCCCATTCTAACTGGTGTGAGGTGATACCTCATTTTACTTTTGATTTACATTTCTCTAATAATTAGTGATGTTTAGTATATTTTCATGTGTTTCTTGGCCATCTGTAAGTCTTCTTTGGAGAAATGTCTATTTAGGTCTTCTGCCCATTTTTGGATTGGGTTGTTTTTTTAATATTGAGCTGCATGAGCTGTTTATATGTTTTGGAGATTAATCCTTTGTCCACTGATTCATTTGCAAATATTTTCTCCTATTCTGAGGGTTGTCTTTTTGTCTTGTTTACGGTTTCCTTTGCTGTGCAAAAGCTTTGAAGTTTCATTAGGTCCCATTTGTTTATTTTTGTTTTTATTTCCATTACTCTAAGAGGTGGATCAAAAAATATCTTGCTGTGATTTATGTCAAAGACTGTTCCTCCTATGTCTTCCTCTAACAGTTTTACAGTGTCCAAACTTACATTTAGGACTCAAATCCATTTTTGTTTATGGTGTTAGGGACTGTTCTAATTTCATTCTTTTACATGTAGCTGGTCCAGTTTTCCCAGCACCACTTATTGAAGAGACTGTCTTTTCTCCATTGTACGTCCTTGCCTCCTTTGTCACAGATTAGCTGACCATAGATGCCTGGGTTTATCTCTGGGCTTTCTATCTTGTTCCATTGATTTATATTTCTGTTTTTGTGCCAGTACCATATTGTGTTGATTACTGTAGTTTTAGAGTATAGTCTGAAGTCAGGGGGTCTGATTCCTCCAGCTCCGCTTTCTTCCCCTCAATACTGCTTTGGCTATTCAGGGTCTTTTGTGTCACCATACAAATTTTAAGATTTTTTGTTCTAGTTCTGTAAAGAATTCCATTGGTAGTTTGATAGGGATTGCACTGAATCTGTAGATTGCTTTGGGTAGTATAGTCATTTTCACAATATTGATTCTTCCAATCCAAGAACATGGTATATCTCTCCATCTGTCAGTATCATCTTTAATTTCGTTCATCAGTGTCTTATAGTTTTCTGCATACAGGTCTTTTGTCTCCCTAGGTAGGTTTATTCCTAGGTATTTTATACTTTTTGTTGCAAAGGTAAATGGGAGTGTTTCCTTAATTTCTTTTTCAGATTTTTCATCATCAGTGTATAGGAATGCAGGAGATTTCTGGGTATTAATTTTGTATCCTGCAACTTTACCAAATTCATTGATTAGCTCTAGTAGTTTTCTGGTGGCATCTTTAGGATTCTCTATGTATTGTATCATGTCATCTGCAAACAGTGACAGTTTTACTTCTTCTTTTCCAATTTGGATTCTTTTTATTTCTTTTTCTTCTCTGATTGCCATGGCTAGGACTTCCAAAACTATGTTGAATAATAGTGGTGAGAGTGGACATCCTTGTATTGTTCCTGATCTTAGAGGAAATGCTTTCAGGTTTTCACCATTGAGAATGATGTTTGCTGTGGGTTTGTCGTATATGGCTTTTATTATGTTGAGGTAGGTTCCCTTTATGCCCACTTTCTGGTGAGTTTTTATTACAAATGGGTGTTGAATTTTGTCAAAAGCTTTTTCTGCATCTATTGAGATGAGCATATGGTCTTTCTTCTTCAATTTGTTAATATGGTCTATCACATTGATTTGAGTATATTGAAGAATCTGTGCATCCCTGGGTTAAATCCCACTTGATCATGGTGTATGATCCTTTTAACGTGCTGTTGGATTCTCTTTGCTAGTATTTGGTTGGGGATATTTGCATCTATGTTCATCAGTGATATTGCTCTGTAGTTTTCCTTTTTTGTGACATCTCTGTCTCGTTTTGGTATCAGGGTGATGGTGGCCTCATAGAAAGAGTTTGGGAGTGTTCCTCTGCTATTTTTTGGAAGAGTTTGAGAAGGATGGGTGTTAGCTCTTTTCTAAATGTTTGATAGAATTCACCTGTGAAGCCATCTGGTCCTAGACTTTTGTTTGTTGGAAGATTTTTAATCACAGTTTCAATTTCATTACTTGTGACTGGTCTGTTCATATTTTCTATTTCTTCCTGATTCAGTCTTGGGAGATTGTACCTTTGTAAGAATTTGTCCATTTCTTCCAGGTTGTCCATTTTATTGGCATAGAGTTGCTTGTAGTAGTCTCTTAAGATGCTTTGTATTTCTGTGGTGTCTGTTGTAACTTCTCCTTTTTCATTTCTAATTTTATTGATTTGAGTCCTCTCCCTCTTGATGAGTCTGGCTAGTAGTTTATCAATTTTGTTTATCTTCTCAAAGAACCAGCTTTTAGTTTTATTGATCTTTCCTATTGTTTTCTTTGTTTCTATTTCATTTATTTCTGCTCTGATTTTTATGATTTCTTTCCTTCTGCTAACTTTGGGTTTTGTTTGTTCTTTCACTAGTTCCTTTAGGTGTAAGGTTATATTGTTTATTTGAGATTTTTCTTGTTTCTTGAGGTAGGCTTGTATAGCTATAAACTTCTATCTTAGAACTGCTTTTGCTGCATCCCATAGGTTTTGGATCATCATGCTTTCATTGTCATTTGTCTCTAGGTATTTTTTGATTTTCTCTTTGATTTCTTCAGTGATCTCTTGGTTATTTAGTAACGTATTGTTTAGCCTCCATGTCTTTGTGTTTTTTACGTTTTTCTCCCTGTAATTCATTGCTAATCTCACAGCGTTGTGGTCAGAAAAGATGCTTGATATGATTTCAATTTTCTTAAATGTACTGAGGCTTGATTTGTGACCCAAGATGTGATCTATCCTGGAGAATGTTCCGTGCACACTTGAGAAGAAAGTGTAATCTGCTATTTTTGGATGGAATATACTATAAATATCAATTAAATCTACCTGGTCTATTGTATCATTTAAAGCTTCTGTTTCCTTATTTATTTTCATTTTGGATGATCTGTCCATTGGTGTAAGTGAGGTGTTAAAAACCCCCACTATTATTGTGTTACTGTCGATCTCCTCTTTTATAGCTGTTAGCAGTTGTCTTATGTATTGAGGTGCCTTTTCATCTTATCTATCTTTCTGTGAGTGTGGTCTTTTTCCACAGGCTGTAGGGTTGTAGTTCTTCTTGCTTCTGCTGTCTGCCCTCTGGTGGAGGAGGCTATCTAAGAGGCTTGTGCAAGTTTCCTGATGGGAGGGACTGGTGGTGGGTAGAGCTGGCTGTTGCTCTGGTAGGCAGAGTTCAGTAAAACTTTAATCCATTTGACTGCTGATGGGTGGGGCTGGGTTCCCTCCCTGTTGGTTGTTTGGCCTGAGGTGACCCAACACTGGAGCCTGCAGGCTCTTTGGTGGGGCTAATGGCGGACTTTGGGAGGGCTCACGCCCAGGAGTACTTCCCAGAACTTCTGCTTCCAGTGTCCTTGTCCTCATGGTGAGCCACAGTCACCCACCACCTCTGCAGGAGACCCTCCAACACTAGCAGGTAGGTCTGGTTCAGTCTCCCCTGGGGTCACTGCTCCTTCCTCTGGGTGCTGATGCGCACACTACTTTGTGTGTGCCCTCCAAGAGTGGAGTCTCTGTTCCCCCCAGTCCTGTCAGAGTCCTGCAATCAAATCCCACTAGGCTTCAAAGTCTGATTCTCTAGGAATTCCTCCTCCGTTGCCAGACCCCCAGGTTCAGAAGGCTGATGTGGGACTCAGAACCTTCACTCCAGTGGGTGGACTTCTGTGGTATAAGTGTTCTCCAGTTTGTGAGTCACCCACCCAGCAGTTATGGGATTTGATTTTATTGTGATTGCACCCCTCCTACCATCTCATTGTGGCTTCTCCTTTGTCTTTGGATGTGGGGTATCTTTTTTGGTGCGTTCCAGTGTCTTCCTGTCGATGATTGTTCAGCAGTTAGTTGTGATTCTGGTGTTCTTGCAAGAGGGAGTGAGAGCACATCCTTCTACTCCGCCATCTTGGTTCAGGCTGAATTTAGAAGGGAAAACTCAACAACACTGCCAAATGATAGCCCAGTTTTACAGGGTAGCTTCCCTGACTTTATAACGAGCAGTATTTTCATTCATCATTATTATGGTGACTCATTTTCTCATCTAATAGATGATGGCTCTTTCATTTCCTTCATAAATGTTGATGATTTTTTTCAATATCATCATCAGTACTTATTCTTGTAAAAATCTTTTCAGCAATTCTAAAGGAAGCATATTCTGCTGGAACATATGATCCTCCAAACTCCAGAACTCCACACTCCAGAGGCCCTCCTTTCCACACGTGCTGCCACTCCCCTTCTGTGCCTAAGTAGAGGCTCCACCCCATGCTTGAATGTCACCCTACTTAGGCCCCACCGCCCAAGAGGAAAAGTTTTAAATGTTGATTTGCATTTTAGAGGGGAAAAATGAAAATTCTTAGTCATGCATAGAATACTGATACTTTTTTGCTTAAATGTAGTATAAACTTCAGTGGTTTGTTCCAGCACTCATTTGTATTTTTCTTTCATGACACATACTTTTAAATTTTTATATAATTAACTTAACTGCATATTCCTTTAGATTTTATTATTATTATTAAAGTTGTCTTTTTTAGCAAATATGGATTTTTATTTGAAAATTATTTTAATTTAATTTTTAAATTAGGTACTGTGTTAATTTGCTAGGGCTGCCATAATAAAAGACCACAGACTGGGTGGCTTAAACAACAAAAATATATTTGCTCATATTCTGAAGGCTAGAAAATTAAGATCAAGATGTGGGCAGGTTTGTTGTTTTCTGAGGCTTCTCTCCTTCCTTGCAATGGCCACCTTCTCACTATTTCCCCACACAAAGGTCTTCCCTCTATGTGTGCTCCTGTCTTATAAGGACATCAGTCATACTGGATTAGGACCCACCCTAATGACCTCATTTAACCTTAATTATCTCTTTAAAAACCCTATCTCCAAATACAAGTCACAGTGTGACTTACTGGGGTTAGGACTTTAACTTATGAATTTGGAAGGGCACAATTCAGCCCATAGCAGTAATCAAAATGTAACTGTTTTACATGATTGTTTCAGGAAAAAAGTTCTTAGCAGCATCATCTACTGGATTTCTCCTTATAGTCATTTATGATATATTGAGAATTCTAACTAGGTACTCATTTTTAAAATCACTGTTTTATTGAATCTGTTCTTTTGTTCTTAGAAGCTCTCAGAATGACTTTTTATCCTTAATGTCCCTAAATAATATTACAATGCATCTAGACATACAGATCATTTTTATTAAAAAATTTGCTGAAGAGACTTCCGGGAAGATGGCGGAAGAGTAAGACGCAGAGATCACCTTCCTCCCCACAGATACACCAGAAATACATCTATGCGTGGAACAACTCCTACGGAGCACCTACTGAACGCTGGCAGAAGACCTCAGACCTCCCAAAAGGCAAGGAACCCCCCACGTACCTGGTTAGGGCAAAAGAAAAAAACTAGAGACAAAAGGATAGGGACGGCACCCGCACCAGTGAGAGGAAGCTGTGAAGGAGGAAAAGTGTCCACACACTAGGAAGCCCCTCGCGGGCGGAGACTGCAGGTGGCGGAGTGGGGGAGCTTCGGAGCCGCGGAGGAGAGCGCAGCCACAGGGGTGCGGAGGGCAAAGCGGAGAGATTCCAGCGCAGAGGATCGGGGCCGACTGGCACTCACCAGCCGAGAGGCTTGTCTGCTCGCCCACCGGGGCGGGCGGGGCTGGGAGCTGAGTCTCCGGCTTCTGTCGGAGCGCCCGGGAGAGGACTGAGGTTGGCGGCGTGAACACAGCCTGCAGGGCGTTAGTGCACCACGGCTAGCCAGGAGGGAGTCCGGGGAAAAGTCTGGACCTGCCAAAGAGGCAAGAGACTTTTTCTTCCCTCTTTGTTTCCTGGTGCACGAGGAGAGGGGATTAAGAACGCTGCTTAAGAGAGCTCCAGAGACGGGTGCGAGCCGCGGCTAAAAGTGCGGAGCCCAGAGACAGACATGAGACGCTAAGGCTGCTGCTGCCGCCACCAAGAAGCCTGTGTGCGAACACAGGTCACTATCCACACCCCCTTCCGGGGAGCCTGTGCAGCCCGCCAGGGTCCCGGGATCCAGGGACAACTCCCCCGGGAGAACGCACGGCGCGCCTCAGGCTAGCAACGTCACGCTGGTCTCTGCCGCCGCAGGCCCGCCCCACACTCCGTGACCCTCCCTACCCCCGGCCTGAGTGAGCCAGAGCCTCCGAATAAGCGGCTCCTTTAAGCCTGTCCTGTCTGAGCAAAGAACAGACGCCCTCCGGCGACCTACACGCACAGGCGGGGCCAAATCCAAAGCCGAGCCCCTGGGAGCTGTGAGAACAAAGAAGAGAAAGGGAAATCTCTCCCAGCAGCCTCAGGAGCAGCGGATTAAAGCTCCACAATCAACTTGATGTACCCTGCATCTGTGGAATACATGAATAGACAACGAATCATCCCAAATTAAGGAGCGGTGTGTATGAAAGGCTCTTGGTGCTGCAGCCAGGAGTTAGTGCTGTGCCTCTGAGGTGGGAGAGCCAACTTCAGGACACTGGTCCACAAGAGGCCTCCCAGCTGCACATAATATCAAACGGCAAAAATCTCCCAGAGATCTCCATCTCAACGCCAGCACGCAGCTTCACTCAACGACCAGCAAGCTACAGTGCTGGACATCCCATGCCAAACAACTAGCAAGACAGGAACACAACCCCACCCATTAGCAGAGAGGCTGCCCAAAATCATAATAAGTCTACAGACACCCCAAAACACACCACCAGACGTGAACCTGCCCACCAGAAAGACAAGATCCAGCCTCATCCACCAGAACACAGGCACTAGTACCCTCCACCAGGAAGCCTACACAACCCACTGAACCAACCTTAGCCACTGGGGACAGACACAAAAAACAAGAGGAACTACGAACCTTCAGCCTGCAAAAAGGAGATCCCAAACACAGTAAGGTAAGCAAAATGAAAAGACAGAAAAACACACAGCAGATGAAGGAGCAAGATAAATACCCATCAGACCTAACAAATGAAGAGGAAATAGGCAGTCTACCTGAGAAAGAATTCAGAATAATGATAGTAAAGATGAATCAAAATCTTGGAAATAGAATAGACAAAATGCAAGAATCAGTTAACAAGGACCTAGAAGAACTAAAGATGAAACAAACAATGATGAACAACACAATAAATGAAATGAAAAATACTCTAGATGGGATCAATAGCAGAATAACTGAGGCAGAAGAACGGATAAGTGACCTGGAAGATAAAATAGTGGAAATAACTACTGCAGAGCAGAATAAAGAAAAAAGAATGAAAAGAACTGAGGACAGTCTCAGAGACCTCTGGGACAACATTAAACGCACCAACATTCGAATTATAGGGGTTCCAGAAGAAGAAGAGAAAAAGAAAGGGACTGAGAAAATATTTGAAGAGATTATAGATGAAAACTTCCCTAATATGGGAAAGGAAATAGTTAATCAAGTCCAGGAAGCACAGAGAGTCCCATACAGGATACATCCAAGGAGAAATACGCCAAGACATATTAATCAAACTGTCAAAAATTAAATACAAAGAAAACATATTAAAAGCAGCAAGGGAAAAACAACAAATAACACACAAGGGAATCCCCATAAGGTTAACAGCTGATCTTTCAGCAGAAACTCTGCAAGCCAGAAGGCAGTGGCAGGACATATTGAAAGTGTTGAAGGAGAAAAACCTGCAACCAAGATTACTCTACCCAGCAAGGATCTCATTCAGATTTGATGGAGAAATTAAAACCTTTACAGACAAGCAAAAGCTGAGAGAGTTCAGCACCACCAAACCAGCTCTACAACAACTGCTAAAGGAACTTCTCTAGGCAGGAAACACAAAAAAAGGAAAATACCTACAATAACGAACCCAAAACAATTAAGAAAATGGGAACACACATATCGATAATGACCTTAAATGTAAATGGACTAAATGCTCCCACCAAAAGACACAGATTGGCTGAATGGATACAAAAACAAGACCCATATATTTGCTGTCTACAAGAGACCCACTTCAGACCTAGAGACACGTACAGACTGAAAGTAAGGGGATGGAAAAAGGTATTTCATGCAAATGGAAACCAAAAGAAAGCTGGAGTAGCAATTCTCATATCAGACAAAATAGACTTTAAAATAAAGACTATTAGAAGAGACAAAGAAGGACACTACATAATGATCAAGGGATTGATCCAAGAAGAAGATATAACAATTGTAAATATTTATGCACCCAACAAAGGAGCACCTCAATACATAAGGCAAATACTGACAGCCATAAAAAGGGAAATCGACAGTAACACATTCATAGTAGGGGACTTTAACACCCCACTTTCACCCATGGACAGATCATCCAAAATGAAAATAAATAAGGAAACACAAGCTTTAAATGATACATTAAACGAGATGGACTTAATTGATATTTATAGGACATTCCATCCAAAAACAACAGAATACACATTTTTCTCAAGTGCTCATGGAACATTCTCCAGGACAGATCATATCTTGGGTCACAAATCAAGCCTTGGTAAATTTAAGAAAATTGATGTTGTATCAAGTATCTTTTCCGACCACAACGCTATGAGACTACATATCAATTACAGGAAAAGATCTGTAAAAAATACAAACACATGGAGGCTAAACAATACACTACTTAATAACGAAGTGATCACTGAAGAAATCAAAGAGGAAATCAAAAAATACCTAGAAACAAATGACAATGGAGACACGACGACTCAAAATCTATGGGATGCAGCAAAAGCAGTTCTAAGAGGGAAGTTTATAGCAATACAATCCTACCTTAAGAAACAGGAAACATCTCGAATAAACAACCTAACCTTGCACCTAAAGCAATTAGAGAAAGAAGAACAAAAAAACCCCAAAGTTAGCAGAAGGAAAGAAATCATAAAAATCAGATCAGAAATAAATGAAAAAAAATGAAGGAAACAATAGCAAAGATCAATAAAACTAAAAGGTGGTTCTTTGAAAGGATAAACAAAATTGATAAACCATTAGCCAGACTCATCAAGAAAAAAAGGGAGAAGACTCAAATCCATAGAATTAGAAATGAAAAAGGAGAAGTAACAACTGACACTGCAGAAATACAAAAGATCATGAGAGATTACTACAAGCAACTCTATGCCAATAAAATGGACAACCTGGAAGAAATGGACAAATTCTTAGAAAGGCACTACCTGCCAAGACTGAATCAGGAAGAAATAGAAAATATGAACAGACCAATCACAAGCAGTGAAACTGAAACTGTGATTAAAAATCTTCCAACAAACAAAAGCCCAGGACCAGATGGCTTCACAGGCGAATTCTATCAAACATTTAGGGAAGAGCTATCACCTATCCTTCTCAAACTCTTCCAAAATATAGCAGAGGGAGGAACACTCCCAAACTCATTCTACGAGGCCACCATCACCCTGATACCAAAACCAGACAAGGATGTCACAAAGAAAGAAAACTACAGGCCAATATCACTGATGAACATAGATGCAAAAATCGTCAACAAAATACTAGCAAACAGAATCCAACAGCACATTAAAAGGATCATACACCATGATCAAGTGGGGTTTATTCCAGGAATGCAAGGATTCTTCAATATACGCAAATCAATCAACGTGATACACCATATTAACAAATTGAAGGAGAAAAACCATATGATCATCTCAATAGATGCAGAGAAAGCTTTTGACAAAATTCAACACCGATTTATGATAAAAACCCTGCAGAAAGTAGGCATAGAGGGAACTTTCCTCAACATCATAAAGGCCATATATGACAAACCCACAGCCAACATCGTCCTCAATGGTGAAAAACTGAAAGCATTTCCACTAAGATCAGGAACAAGACAAGGTTGCCCACTCTCACCACTCTTATCAACATAGTTTTGGAAGTTTTAGCCACAGCAATCAGAGAAGAAAAGGAAATAAAAGGAATCCAAATCAGAAAGGAAGAAGTAAAGCTGTCACTCTTTGCAGATGACATGATACTATACATAGAGAATTCTAAAGATGCCACCAGAAAATTACTAGAGCTAATCAATGAATTTGGTAAAGCAGCAGGATACAAAATTAATGCACAGAAATCTCTGGCATCCCTATACACTAAGGATGAAAAATCTGAAAGTGAAATCAAGAAAACACTCCCATTTACCATTGCAACAAAAAGAATAGAATACCTAGGAATAAACCTACCTAAGGAGACAAAAGACCTGTATGCAGAAAATTGTAAGACACTGATTAAAGAAATCAAAGATGATACAAATAGATGGAGAGATTTACCATGTTCTTGGATTGGAAGAATCAACATAGTGAAAATGACTCTACTACCCAAAGCAATCTACAGATTCAATGCAATCCCTATCAAACTACCACTGGCATATTTCACAGAACTAGAACAAAAAATTTCACAATTTCTGTGGAAACACAAAAGACCCCAAATAGCCAAAGCAATCTTGAGAACGAAAAACAGAGCTAGAGGAATCAGGCTTCCTGACTTCGGACTATACTACAAAGCTACAGTAATCAAGACAGTATGGTACTGGCACAAAAACAGAAAGATAGATCAATGGAACAGGATAGAAAGCCCAGAGATAAACCCACGCACATATGGTCACCTTATCTTTGATAAAGGAGGCAGGAATGTACAGTGGAGAAAGGACAGCCTCTTTAATAAGTGGTGCTGGGAAAACTGGACAGCTACATGTAAAAGTATGAGATTAGATCACTCCCTAACACCATACACAAAAATAAGGTCCAAATGGATTAAAGACCTAAATGTAAGGCCAGAAACTATCAAACTCTTAGAGGAAAACAAAGGCAGGACACTCTATGACATAAATCACAGCAAGGTCCTTTTTGACCCACCTCCTAGGTAAATGGAAATAAAAACAAAAGTAAACAAATGGGACCTAATGAAACTTAAAAGCTGTTGCGTAGCAAAGGAAACCATAAAGAAGACCAAAAGACAACCCCAGAATGGGAGAAAATATTTGCAAATGAAGCAACTGACAAAGGATTAATCTCCAAAGTTTATAAGCAGCTCATGCAGCTTAATAATAAAAAAACAAACAACCCAATCCAAAAATGGGCAGAAGACCTAAATAGACATTTCTCCAAAGAAGATATACAGAGTGCCAACAAACACATGAAAGAATGCTCAACATCACTAATCATGAGAGAAATGCAAATCAAAACTACAATGAGATATCATCTCACACCAGTCAGAATGGCCATCATCAAAAAATCTAGAAACAATAAATGCTGGAGAGGGTGTGGAGAAAAGGGAACCCTCTTACACTGTTGGTGGGAATGTAAATTGATACAGCCACTGTGGAGAACAGTATGGAGCTTCCTTAAAAAACTACAAATAGAACTACCATATGACCCAGCAATCCCACTACTGGGCATATACCCTGAGAAAACCATAATTCAAAAAGAGTCATGTACCAAAATGTTCATTTTAGCTCTATTTACAATAGCCCAGAGATGGAAACAACCTACGTGTCCATCATCGGATGAATGGATAAAGAAGATGTGGCACATATATACAATGGAATATTACTCAGCCATAAAAAGAAACGAAATTGAGCTATTTGTAATGAGGTGGATAGACCTAGAGTCTGTCATACAGAGTGAAGTAAGTCAGAAAGAGAGAGACAAATACCATATGCTAACACATATATATGGAATTTAAGAAAAAAAATTGTCATGAAAAACCTACGGGTGAAACAGGAATAAAGACACAGACTTACTAGAGAATGGACTTGAGGCTATGGGGAGGGGGAAGGGTAAACGGTGACAAAGCGAGAGAGAGGCATGGACATATATACACTACCAAACGTAAGGTAGATAGCTAGTGGGAAGCAGCCGCATAGCACAGGGAGATCAGCTCGGTGCTTTGTGACCGCCTGCAGGGGTGGGATAGGGAGGGTGGGAGGGAGGGAGATGCAAGCGCGAAGAGATATGGGAACATATGTAAAAAAAAAAAAAAAAAAATTTGCTAATTACTTGTTAGATAATCAATCTAATTTATTGAGTTTTCATGAATGTACGTCTCTCCTCTATTCACTCATTTCTTCTAGAATACCTAAAAGAAATCTGGCTAAGTTTTGGGGTCTAACTTCCAAATTTTAAAGTTTATTTTTGCTATTCTTATTTATATTTTATTGTTTTCTATTCAGGAAGAATTCCTCCACCCAGTCTTCCTAATGCTAACTTGTATTTCTTTTTGTGCATTTGGAAAATCAATCCATGTATTGAGATCTTTTTAATCCAATGACCATAACTTTAATTTTCATGAAATCATACTGATACTGTTTGATGAAATCATACTGATCCTGCTTACCCTGTTAATATTTTCCTAGGATGTAGTGTCATCTACTCGTTTACTGGGGTATCTTTTCTTATGTTCTTATTCTTCTTACAAAGTAATTTGGAGAACTGTACAACCATGTAGGGAAGGTGCCATATACATCTCTGGTGCTTCTATTCCATCCTGTTTTAATGAGAATGAGCATTTATCTGAAAGTTTTTGCTTAACAGCTGGCTGGGTACCTTGGTTGCTAGACCTCTATCTCTTTCTCCTGGGTGTTACACCAAGTATAAGGAGAACTGCCCTGTTTCTCTGACTAAAGCTCACATCCTCACCCCCTCTATCTGCCTGGAGGTAGAATGCCCTGCTAGTACAGGTTGGATCCAGAAGTACGGTGTGAGCCTTGTAGATAGTGTGATGACTTTTTTGCATCATCTCTTGCCCCTCAGCTAATCATCTGCCCTTTGCTTCCATTCTTCCCTCTTTCCTTCCTCTCTGGTACTTCTGGGTATGTGAAGCACATAATAAAGCACTCTTGCTGCTATTCCCTGTTTTCCACCAATATTTTCCTATGGGAAAATAGGTTAGGGCTCCATTCCTTAAGTTAATCTCTTCTGATTTCAATTTTCCAGGCATATCTCAAAATTTCTCATTCGTCATGCTTATGTTCTCATTCCCCAGCTTGTTTAGGAGTGTTGTGTGTGTTGTGTGCGTGCGTATGTTTAATTTATTACTTTTTGGATGGGGTGAGAGACAACATAAACTCAGTTTACAGACTATACCTAGAAAATCTACTTTTAATTAAAAAACATAGTTGGGGTACTTACATGGAGACAACAAATTGAAAATATTATATCAAACATACCTTTATATATGTGGTTCTAGAAGGGATCAGGTTGACATTTGTCTGAGTTTGCAACTGTCTGGCTAACTGGCTTATCACTATCATAAATCTTATACAGCCCTGAGGGATACATAGTTCACAAATCCCATAACTTTAAATGACAATATTTTTTAGCATGCAAGACATTTTTCCAAAGAAAATCCCATACAAACTCTCAATATCTGGGACCTGAATGCAGAGCACTCTGGTTTAAGCTGGAGAAACTGGTGGAAACCATGCAAGATGGCCTTCACATTTCTAACATGGCATCACACCCTGAGGAACCCTTGGGTTCCAGAGGTCACTCTTTGAAAGCCTATGCCATAGATCATCCAAGAAGATTAAAGCGATAATAATTAAAAAAAATATATATACAAACATTCAAAAATGAACCAGAAATATTTTAGTTCCAGAATTCTTTTACTTAATATTGCAAAATACTTTACACTTGTATTGCTTTTATTTTCTATGACGTCCAGACTTCCATAGAGAATAAGGCCTCTGGGCCTCTTGAGGCACTGGGACCAGGGCTGGGAGTCCATGAACCAAAACAAATCTACCTCTAGCCCCACAGGTTTGCTTCTCTTTCCTTGCCTATGTTGTACTATGATATTTTCTGCAAACTGATGTATCAGATACTCTGTGTTCATACATGGTATAAAATAGTTGCCTTGGTCCATGTTCCAACAGACATTAAATGAAATCACTCTGTCCTAAATCTGGGCTCCTGGGACTGAGGATTTTGTTCCCAGTGAGGTAAGGATTCAGCCCTGAGCCCTCTTCCTTGCCCAGAGAAGGAGGGTTATACATAGTACAAATATGGCTATACACTTACCCCTCTTCACATGAGAGACTAATTTTAAGAGTAAAGGCTCTTGGGCAAGGTGGAGACCCTATAATATGAATTCTATGGTGATCTTCTTGAGGGAGGACAACAATAGCTTTAACCATTTGTGTTAATCTCCAGGGTTTTGTACAATGCCTGGAACACTGTAGTAATCCACATTAGAAACAACTGTCTCAGCTAAGGCAGTGGCAGTGAAAATGGCCAGTAGGAGACTGAGTAATAAATATTTAAAAGGCAGAATAACAGAATTTGGTGATGAATAGGATGTGAACAATAAAGAAGATAGATGAATGAGAGGGCACTTTCATTTTGGAGAGTCAACAAACAGAGAATCCCCTTAAAAGACATAAGTTTACGTGAAGTGTTCCCTAGGGCATGGGATTTTAAATTTTGTTAAGTATTTCCCTAGTGGGTGAGGTAAATGTACCGTGTAATGTAGTGTGACCATGCGCTCAACTCTAGGTGATACTCCACTTCTATTCCTACCTTCCCCTGGTCCAATTTTGCTCAGCAAAGGAAGCTTCTCCTGCTAGATGCTTGTGGTATCAGAAATAGTATACAGAGAAACGTATAAGGAGAAATATGAGCCACCATAATTAAGCAAATAGGGGACATAAGTGCTAGCCCACCTGCACACCATACGCGGATATGTATGGTAGTAGCTAAACATCTTTCTTGATTTGGCAGATAAGTGCCCACTGCAAAAGCAATTTTTAAATTTCTATAGGAACAAAAGAAACATTTTGATTGGAAAAGTTGTAGTTGTGTTGTTGTTGTAGTTGTTATTGTTGCCTGTGTATAGCTTGCCTGAACAATAACTGTAGGGTACACTTGACAGTGATCCGTTTCTCCCGATTCAAATTTACAGGTCAGGACAATGTAAGATCTCTCACCAGGGCTCAGATCAGATCCCTAGTGATCGAATGTGGGTAAAGTCTTATTTGTCAATGACCTGGCCACAGCTTCCTACACATCATCCTTGTACATGGTCTGTTGAGTCCCCTGGGAAAGTCAGGAGGTCGTTTGCTCTAAGGGACCTTCATGGATGCTCTCATGAGATCAGCCATGTACATGGTCTGTTGGGTACCCTGGCATCAGCAAGCACTGACTCTTGAATATCTGATACCAATCTGGCAGTGTGCTCAGAAACCCCCTTTTATTTACCTTGCTAGGTCACAGTTTAAGGTAATTCTGCTGCAGCATGATTGGGCATCTTCCCAAAAAGAGATCATCTACAGTGTGTTAACAAGAGTAGATGATATGCTTTTACACTAGAAGGGACAAATTAAATCTCCTAAGACCTACTGCTTGGGAAAAACCATCCAAATGGCCCAGGTTGTTTGTCTTTGACAAATCTGCCATATTTAACTATATAAAAATAAATTCCTAACATCCAAATCCAAGCATATAGTTTATGTATTTGTGTGTGTATTCAACATATACAAAATTTGGACAGATTCCAGAAGAAGCTAGAATGCCAAAGGCATGTGGAATATTTTTTTGTAATTTCATAGAAACATGTCATTAAACATTAATACACAAATCATGGCATGAATCCATATACCTCTATTTGTATACCTTCATATATTGCCTTTAAAAAATGGTATATGATGCTGAAAAAATAAGACAAAACATCACTTTGTTTTTAGATGTTTCTGGAACATGAACAAATTTTCAGCAATATTATATACATTTATTTATCTGTGTTAAAATAATTAAACAAGGAGGCTACTTAAGCTAAATGAAACCTAAGTCAGAGTCAATTTTTCTACGTGCCTCAAGGTTAAGAAATCAAAACTTAAGAAGAACTAATCATAAACAGCCAACTACACTTTCCCAAATAAGGCAGTTGCTTAAGCTAGAGCCAATCAGATAACTTCCTTGCTTTGCTTTCCAGTCTGCTTTATTAAAAAGGTCTTTCTGTAACTCCTGCCCATGGAGCATCCCAACCACTTTTGAATTGGTTCTGCTCGAGTCAAACTGATGTTTGCTCAAATAGACTCTTCAAAAATATAATTGTTTTGTGACCACCTAGAGGGGTGGGGTAGGGAGGGTGGGAGGGAGATGCAAGAGGGAGAGGATACGGGGATATATGTATACATATAACTGATTCACTTTATTATATAGTAGAAACTAACACAACATTGTAAACATACTCCAACAAAGATGTTAAAAAATATATAATTGTTTAACATCTGTAAAGGAAAAACTCTCCTTCTGGGTGTTTCCTCTACTCCCAATACTCTAATTCACTTCTGATCACCAAATTTGTGGGAATTTTTCCTGTACCAAGCAATTCTGCAATACCAGCTGGGTGTCCTACAATTCAATTCAGTTCTGACTCGATCTACCTGGAGATAATATCAGATCCTATAGGTAAAAGGCTTAGTCCTACAGACTACTACCTCCTCAACACTCATCCAATCCCTCTCCCCCTACCACCTCCTTTTTAAAATTTTTCTGAAGGATATACACCACATATCCCACGGGCAATAAAGCACATTCAATGTGTTTATAAACCAGTCACTTCGTTTAAGCAAACACAAGTACAAAGTAAAATAAAATAAAACCACAAAATAACGAACTGCGTGTTCATTATTTTAGCCAGTGGCCAGTAGCCAAGTCCAGTTTGCTATCTATATTTCTGATCCACCAACTATAAGTTGGAGGCTCCCACACCCACCTCCAATCATGGACCTTTTGTTAGAGTAGCTCACAAAACTGCTGATGGAAGAGATGTATAGGGCAAGATATGTGGGAAGGGGCAGAGAGCTCTATACACTTTCTGAGTTCTCCACTCTCCCAGCACCTTCAAGTGTCCACAAACTCAAAGGTTCTCTGAACACCATCCTTGTGGGGTTTTATGGAGGCTTCATTACATAGGCATGATTGATTTAATCTTTGGCCATGTGACTCAATGGCCAAAGTGACTCAATCTCTAGTGCCTCTCTCCTCCCTAGAGGTCAGGAGGTGGGGCTGGAAGTTCCAACCCTCTAATACAGTTGGTTCCCCTGGCACCTAGCCCCCATCTTTAGGGAATTTCCAAAAGTCACCTCATTAACATAAATTCAGGTGTAGTTGAAAGGGGCTTTTTATGAATAACAAAAGAGAACTTTATGGCTCTTATCACTTAGGAAATTTCAAGGGTTTTTAGAGTTCTATGCCAGAAGAGGATGAAGACTGAATGTATATTTCTTATTATAAATCACAGTATCACATTACCCTTTTCTAAAAATGTATTATTTCATGCACATTAATTGTTTGTATGGGTATGTCTATTTTTGTAACAACAGCTCCTGAAGACTGATCCAATTTATTTAAAATTTTCAATTAGCTGATAATGGCAAGTTTTTAAGGAAATAATAGTAATTATATTCTTTAAATGGACTTATTCTAAATTCAAATTAAGATATAATCTGAGGGAGAACAACTTACTGAAAAACAACTGTCTTGCATTCTAGAACCTCAATAACAGATTCATTCCATATTCAAAATACATAAGTAATGTGGTACTACTTAAATTTATTCTTTTGTATTTTATGCTTTTATTATGAGGTAAATGTGTAATTTTAATAATGACATACTAATTTTTTGCTGCTCTCTTGAACAAAGTGACATTAAGCCAGCCTGAAATAATAAAAAAACTATTGAATTAGGGAATGATTTAATATAATTGGTCTTGTAGTGCTTTCAAAATAACAGACTATCATTGAGAAGTAAAAGTGAGGCTTTCATAAATAGATAAGACATACAAATGCACAGAGTCACAGAAAACATGTGCTTAAAATTGTGGAAAAAATTCTAATGATTTTTGACCAGGTCGTTATATTTTAGATCAATAATTTTGAATTTGTAGTATGCAAATTTGTTTTTGGTAGGGAAATAGTCAACATTTTTATTTATTTTTTTATTTATTTATTTTTTTTTGCGGTACGCGGGCCTCTCACTGTTGTGGCCTCTCCCGTTGCGGAGCACAGGCTCCGGCCGCTCCGCGGCATGTGGGATCTTCCCGGACCGCGGCACGAACCCGTGTCCCCTGCATCGGCAGGCAGACTCTCAACCACTGCGCCACCAGGGAAGCCCTCAACATTTTTATTTTTAAATGTTTCTGAAACATGTGAGGATGTTGAGCAACTGTGGTGGGATGTGTGGACTCCTGGGAAGACAGCAAGTCTACAAATGCTGGAGAGGGTGTGGAGAAAAGGGAACCCTCCTGCACTGTTGCTGGGGATGTAAATTGGTGCAGCCACTATGGAGAACAGTATGGAGGTTCCTTAAAAAACTAAAAATTGAGTTACCATATGATTCTGCAATCCCACTCCTGAGCATATATCTGGAAAAAACTATAATTCATAAACGTACATGCACCCCAAGGTTTATAGCAGCACTAAGCACAATAGCCAAGATACAGAAGCAACCTAAATGTTCATAGACAGAGGAATGGATTAGGAAGATGTGGTATATATATATTTATTTATTTATTTACATACACACACACACACACATACACACACAATGGCATATTACTAGCCATAAAAAAGAATGAACTAGTACCATTAGCAGCAGCATGGATGGACCTAGAGATTATCATGCTAAGTGAAGTTAGCCACACAGAGAAAGACAAATATCATATGACAGCACTTATATGTGAAATCTAAAAAAAGAGAGAAACAAATGAGCTTATTTACAATACAGAAAGAGACTCACAGACATAAAAAACAATCTTATGGTTACCAAGGGGAAAAGAGTGGAGGGATAAATTGGGAGGTTGGGATTGGCATATACACAGTCATATATATATATCTATATATGTGTGTGTGTGTGTGTGTGTGTGTGTGTGTGTGTATATATATATCTCTCTCAAACATACGGCCAACAATGACCTACTGTATAGCACAGGAAACTATACTCGATGTTGTGTAATAACCTGTACTCGATGTTGTGTAATGACCTACTGTATAGCACAGGGAACTAGATGTTGTGTGGGAAAAGATTCTGAAAAAGAATATATATACATGTAAACTGAATCACTGTGCTGTACACCTGAAACTAACATGACATTGTAAATCAATTGGACTTTAATTAAAAATTTTTTTAATAAAAATAAATAGCAATCAATAATGGTAAGCACAATCATTATAATAATGGTTTAGCAGACAAACATGGCTTGAAAAGAAGAAGAAAAAGAAGAAACAGAAGCAGCTAAAATACTGAGTGTTTTTTATGTGCCAGACCATTTTCTAAGCTCTAAGCATTATATACTTATTTAATTTGAAAAGTAAAAAAGCATACAAAGAAACAGAAAATATCCACATGGTACAATCATATTTTGTATGATTATATTTTTACTATTCCCTTCGTAAGTGTATACTGGACAAATGGGCCCAAGTAAATTAAACATCCATTAAATCTTGTCAAAACACAACCAAGAATCACAATATTTCCTTGTGATCCAAATAAAAATTTAATTCTTCAGTCAACTTGGACTATTGGTTAAGTGTTTTAACAGATAGTGAGATATTCACATGCACTGTTGGATTTCCAAGAAATGATGGATGATGAGGTCTTTTGAAACAAGCACTAGACTGGATGGTGACCCTGCTCTGACAGCAAGTAAGCAGCCTTGGGCAAGTACTGTCCCCTGGGGGCTTGTTCCCTTACTGGCCTAATATCTAAGTGGTCTTCCAGGTATGGGAGACTATACCTACAAAATTCTTAAGTGAATGATTGATACTTTACAAAATCTTACAAAATCATTTCCAACCCTGACATTTACAAGGTTGATTTTGTTTGTTTGTTTGTTTGTGGTTTGGTATTGTCACAAGATCTCAGTCAAGTTTTCATAGTAAGTCAATGACACTAGACAGTTTGCAAAAAAAAAAAAAAAAAAAAAAAAAAAAAAAGAAGCAAGGACCACCTGTTAGTGAGTCTCACTGCTGTAGTTCAGAATGAAAATTCTCTTGAGCATGCTGATTTCCCTGGGTAAAGAACTGATATTTTTGAGTTTCAAGAAGCTTCACTGTCCTCAAAACAGATCAGGACAAATGCCAATTTTTGCAGATGGGTCACATTATTACATACTAAAACAGAAAGCAGCTGTGTACTTTAATAGAATAATTTCAGACAATTTTCCTCTAAAAAGATGCAGAAGAGTCAGGTGCCCACCACTTCGTGCTTTTGCAATTGATTTTCAACCACTCTGATAATGACTGATAATGTTAGACAAAACCAAGTTAGTCATGTTTATGAGACAGCAGTTGGGAATTAATACTCGTGTTTTTGCCATTATTTGCCATCATTATTATGGATTTGCCATACAGACATACTTACTAATATGTTTTACAATATTTTTCATACTAATAGAGTTCATATTTGACAGTCTATGATCTCAAATTATTTTCTTCCTGTAAATTATCTACCCATTACATTATAATAAGAGTAACTGAGAGTATGCAGATAATATTAATAACTAATCTAATACAATAATCTGACAATACTGAGGACAATTCAAACTGCTTAATTAAATGTAAGGCTGCTACCTAAACAGATATATGACTTTCACTTTTATTCTGATAATAATGAATCCTGTGATTACATTTTGTGCTTATAGAAATTTCATTTTTATATATACTTTCTTGAAATGGATTATATTATGAAAGAAATTTCCAAATTATATTTTTGTCTTAAATAGGGAAAGCATCATTTCAAAAATAGCATCAATAGCATAATATAAATATACAGAAAAATAATTATTCAATTAATCTTAAATTTTTAAAGTTTGTTTTTAAACTTTTTTTCAGACAATTTTTTTTTAGAACAGCTTTGGATTCACAGCAAACTTGAGAGGAAGGTAAGAAGCTTTTCCATACACCCCTTGCCTCTGCACATGCAACATCCCCTCCAGAGTGGTACATTTGTTACAACTGATGAACCTACGTTGACACATCGTTATCACCCAAAATCATAGTTTACATTGGGGGCCCCCTTGGTTTTGTATATTCTCTGGGTTCAAACAAACATATAATGGCATGTATTCACCAATATAGTACCATTCAGAGTATTTCCATTGCCCTAAAAATCCTCTGTGCTCTGCCTATTCATCCCTCTATTCCTCCTAACTCCTGGAAACTACTGATCTTTTAGCTGTCTCCATAGTTGTGCCAATTACTCTTATTTAAAAAAAAATAGAACCTAGTTTTAGCATAACGTACAAAATTTGGATATGCTTTTTCTTATTCTTGGGATAACCAAAAGATGGGGAATGTATATGAGTTCTCCAAGTAACAAAGCAAGTCTGTTGGCAGAAACAAGTATTTGCAATCTGTTCTTTTTAATACTACCCAATATTTTCCCACCCTGGTATAATATTTGTTTGGTATACTTACTTCAAGATCTCAGCTGACACTTGCAAAAAAAATGTTTTATGAATCAGTTGACCTCATTTAACATAGAGAAAAATTGTATTGATTTAAAAATATATTTATATTCTGCATTAAGTCAGAAAAAATATACTTTTTCTGAAATTCTTCAAGGATTATCATCTGAAAGGGATTTTCAACTAAACAATTTTTTTATTAAGAAACTGATTTGTTTTGAGGTTGGGCTTTTGTATCTGACTGGGAAAGGAAGTACTACCTAGCAGAATCACTAAGGGACTGTCTTCCTCTGGGTAGCCACTTCTCATGAGGGGAGTTGAGCTGTCATACTAAAAAATGCATGTGAGGTGAAACAGAATTTTTCATTACATGTAAATTGCAGTTAGGAATGATGTGTATTTCCACTGATGTTTTATAGCTTTGGGGTCATTAAATTGGGTAGGAAATAAAAATAATGAAATAAACATTTTCCTAATTGTTTATTAAAATTGAAGAGCCCTCTTCAAATAAATACCCAGAAGTGGAATAGCTGGATCATATGGTAGTTTTATTCTTAATTTTTTGAGGGATCTCCATATTTTTTTCCACAGTGACTGCATCAGTGTACATTCCCCCTGACAGTGCATGAGGTTTCCCTTTTCTCCACATCCTCGCCACCACTTGTTATTTGTTGTCTTTTTGATAACAGCCATTCTAACAGGCATGAGACGATACATCATTGTGGTTTTGATTTGCATTTCTCTGATGATTAGTAATGTTGAGCATCTTTTCACATGCCTTTTGGCCATCTGTATGTCTGTTCAGCTCCTCTGCCCATGTTTTACTCAGGTAAAATGGGTCCTCTGCCCATTTCTTACTCAGGTTGTATGTTTTTTTGTTGTTGAGTTGTATGAATTCTTTAGTCGTTTTTTCTATTAACCCCTTATGAAATACATGATTTGTAAGTATCTTCTCCCATTCAGTAGGTTGTCTTTTGTTGATGGTTTCCTTTGTGGTGCAGAAGGGGTAAATTTAGAGTTGGGAGAGAAAAGGAGAAGGGAGAACAGAACCACAAATGTGTGCAATACAGCTGTAATTGAAGGAGATAAACTAGAATCAAATCCCAGGCCTCGGGGAAGAAGCTCAGTCATGGGGCTGAGGCAGCGGATGTGGAATGGGGTCCTAGCCAAACTAGTCTGAAAACTATTTTCAAATGTACATGTGAAGCTAATTCAAATATTATTCAAGTGTACATGTGAAGATAACATTTCAAAACTAACTTGAGGAGTGTTGAATAAGCAACATTTACTTGATTTAGGATTTCTTCCTCAGCTATTCTAGGCTAATTAACCTCATAAATTTAACCTTAATTGTTTTTATATTAAGCATGCAAGTGACCCCAATTGGTGCCAAAACAAAAACAGAAATCAGAAATAAATATATACAGGATTAAAAATGCAAAACATGACTATTCATAAAAATAATAACATATTTATGCAGATTATGTCAAATAATGGAAGTTAGCCCTTATGTTACATCTTTACCCATCAAAGAGGAAAAAAACAATGAACTGGGCTTCCCTGGTGGCGCAGTGGTTGAGAGTCTGCCTGCTGATGCGGGGGACACAGGTTCGTGCCCTGGTCCGGGAAGATCCCACATGCCGTGGAGCGGCTGGGCCCGTGAGCCATGGCCGCCAAGCCTGCGCGTTCGGAGCCTGCGCTCCACAACGGGAGAGGCCACGGCAGTGAGAGGCCCGTGTACCACAAACAAAACAAAACAAAACAAAACAATGAACGGATCCATCTCTTTTATAATGTTTTCACTTTATAAAAGCCCATTAGTGAATGAATTAGCTATCCTCATTAGTTAAAAGTTTTGATAGATTTATTTCTGTTGTGAGTTTGTATAATTAACCTGTTCATATTTAGTGAGTATTTTAACCATCGAGAATTTGTTAGCATTTATTTTACTACACCAAATTAATTTTACTCATTTCCCTTTGTCCATAGTAATTCTCACATGGAGTCTTGATACAATTTAAGTTAATTTGATGTTAACACCGTAAGTAGCAAAATTCCAGAAAAACATTAAAGTATTTCATCAAATTTCATGAACAATTGAAGCCCATATTTTTCAGACCCAAAATAATAATTTGTGAAATATAATCAATACAAATGACAGTTTATAAAATACGTATGTCTACTTTACTCACAGACTGATACTTGATATTGTCACGTTTTTTGTTTCTGCCAATCTGGTGGGTATGAAGTGTTATTTCATTGTGATTTTTACATTGTGTTTCCTTAATTCCTAATGAAATCGCCTATAGATTCATATGATAAACTGTCATTTTGTAACATATCAGCTAACTAATTTTGCCCATTTTTCAGGTTATTTGTAATTTTCTCTTTGATTTATAAGTGATCTTTAAAACTACATTAATACAGGAAATATTTGAGTCTCTGCCATGTTCCAGGCAGTGTTTTCAGCTCAACAGGTATACATCAGGAAACAATGCAGACAAATATCAGTGCCCTCACCAACTTAAACTCCAATGCAGGAAGAGACAGTTAAAACTCATCTCAATAAATATCACAACATATCAGATGGTGCAATGTGGAAAACTAGACAAGGGAAAAAGGAGCTTCAGAATGGGAAGGTGATGCTGTTTGCAATTTTGCATAGGTGTCACTGAGGAGGTACCATTTCATTGAAGATTTGAGGGAGTAGTTCAGAAGCAATCTTTGGGGAATATTTCCCTGAGACGGGAACTACACAGTGCAAACCCCAGGGATGACTATTTGGCACATATGATGCACGGTAGGTTGGTAGGGGTAGAACTGAGTAAACAATGGGAGGACTTGTTGGCCATGAGATCCAAGAGGTGATGGAGGAGCCAAATCACACTGGGGAGAACCGGGCATCGTGGGGACTTTGTTTTTTACTCTGAAGGGAATGAGGCGTCTTAGAAGATTTCAAGCAGAGGAATGTTGCCATCTGGAATTTTTTTCCCATTCTGGTTGTGATTTTGAGAAAGATTGTACAGGACCAGAGAGGAAGCAAAGAGACCAGCTGGGGTGATGTAATGATCCAAAGGAGATCTGTTGGTGGTTTGCAAGAGGGTGGAAGCAGGGGCACTGATGAGCAAGGGTCATGTAGGGGAGAATGTCTCTTTGGCATGTGGATTATTTCATGGTCAAAACAATCAAGGCTCAAAAGACTCAGGAAGAAACTCTGATCTTTCCTCTAAATACCTAAAAGAATTTGGATAGAGGGCATGTTCCCAGAATAGAGCTATCACCAGAGATATCTGCATAGAATTTAGGCTAGGTGTGGTGAGAGAAACTCTGCAGGGCCTAGAGGTGACAGTCCACTTTGTGTTCCAGGCTCTGCATAACACAGCAAACATTTGACATTTACCAAACACTTCCCTTCCATCTCCATGTGAATTACCTTCCACCTCTATGAAGCCCGAAACTACTATTCCCAACCTCCTCCTTTGACTTCTGCTGAAGATAATATTTAAGGTGAGGGTTTCAGGCTTTTCGGTGAGTTACTCATTTCTCCTGGGTCTCTCCCATGTACACATGTTATTAAATTTTGTTTGATTTTTCTCCTGTTAATCTGTCTTATGTCAATTTAATTCTTAGACCAGCCAGAAGAACCTAGACATGTAGAGGAAAATTTCCTTCCTCCTTTTCCTAATATAATCAGTATATATTTTGGAGGAAGAGTTTTCCTGAGATTGGATGTGGTGTGTGAGGGACAGGAGTCAAGGTGACTACAAAGTTTTGACCCTCCAGAGTAACTGTGATAAGCACAGAGTAAAGGGACAAAGCAGGTAATTAAATAATTAATCCCACTAGGGGATTGTAAGTAAAGAAGAAAGTATGGGAAAACCCTGTAAGTTAATGATCACTCAAGAAAGCAGATTTGCTTAACCACAAAACCAAGCAGGTTGCTTAGAAACAAAAACAAGCAACAGAAGCATGAGACACGCCCCAAAACAACAAAACAATGGTGGCATGAGACCCATATCCTGCCCAGTGAGCTCAGTAAGTTAATGATTCCTAGCACATGCTCCTCTGTGCACACTAAAAACAAAAAGAAAAGGAAAAGGTGACATTATACCGAAACCTGAGATGATTTACCATTTTTAGTATATATTACCAGCTTTTTGCTCATTTCCACTGTGCCATGACAGTCCCAGCCAGACCATGTAGGGACAAGAAAACTCCCCCACCCGACGTGGAGGAGGAACCAATGATGGAAGGGTAACATGTACTCAAGAATGAGGAAGAAGGTGGTCTTCTCCCCCTCCCCACTTTTCCTTTGATTATAAAACTGTAGCGCACTAAGTTCTCAGGGCAGCAGCCTCTTGCCCGCCTGCTTATAAGCCTCACAAGCATCCTATTCTAATAAATCACTTCCTATCTATCACGTTGCCTCTTGCTGAATTCTTTCTGTGCTGAGACATAAAGAACCGGAATTCCTCAGAGCCTCCCAAAATGCCACCCAAGCAATTTCAACTGAAAGGCTGAAGTTGCACCTATCAAGTCTGACAAACCTATGTGTGAACACAGTGCTACTTCTACTTATAATATTATGAGATATTTGTGGTAGGAATTTAAAAATAAAACAGAAGTAGTAGAAAAACTTACACACTAATTAATGTAACTGTATATGATCTATATGGTTATCATATAATTAAAGAATGACCTAGTAAATTAGTAAAATTAATATGAAACCATATAAATACTCATTAGCTTTCCAAAATGGTGTAAGGAAAATATTTATGTTGAAGATTATACCACATCTTTTCTCTTGTTTTATCATCCTGCTATAATTAAGGACCTTGACTGTACCACAGAGTCCTGTTCAGAATCATTTAGTGAATAAATGCAAATGCATCACAATGTTCCTCCTACAATTTTCCAACTATCACACTTTTATTGTAACACCATCGGATCTGCTTAGAAAAAGGTTGCTTTTCCTTGATGTTATTTGCAGTTATTTGTGCCTACAGGATGAGCATCTTTGTGTTTGTGCAGGACAGCCATGCAGAATTCTGTTTTTCTAGCACACTCTGTGCTCCAAGTGAAATAAAATTATTCTTCACTCTAACCTTGGGAAGGAGGAAGCAGTTCTTGGTTTGTAACTCAAATTCAGCTCTCCCACTGAATTCTATGCTATTCCTGTGAACATTACTGAACAGCACTTATCAGAAATTTATTGTTTAATCATGTTATGTCCACATTCATGAAAACTTCATCCTAACTATTTAGATAAAGAAAACAAAATGATTAATAATAATGATCCAAGGAAGTGAATTGACTAGTCCTATGGGTACAGGAAGCCTAGCATTTGCTTTTTCAAAAGATACCCAGCTTGGTCTTTGGGATTTATAAAGAAATATGTTATATCTATAACTAATTCTGTCTCAAAATAATATATTCATATCCTCACAAATGTTTCCTGTATTTTTGTATAACAACTTACCTGTGTTTGTAACATTATTCCCCACCTTTCAAATTCTGTTTTAGTAATCATAACATTTGTGCCTTTAGCATTTTTCTGGAATCAATATTGCTTTTTGCTGCAATGCAATAGTTTCTTGTTGATTTTTACTGGAAACATTTTCCTCCTGTGGATTGAAATATCTTATAACTCTGTCTTTTCGCTCACTGCTTCCCTTTGCCACTTATGCTTCTTGGCTTCACAGTGAGTGTTCCCTGATTCACAGTTTAGTAAATTGCTGCTCACAAAAATAAAACCGCCAAAGTAAAAAATGCTTTTCAAGAAAGAATCCAAAATTGTGGTGGAATAACAGCAGACAAAATGGTTCAGCAAACACTGTTATAATCTTTCTTTCGTTTTGTATTCTACTTAAAAAATTGCTCACAGAAACTTGCCTTCCTTCTTTTCTCCCATATTCACTCCTAGTATCTATGCTTCTAATCACCCATTTAGTAAATTACTAGAAATTAGCTAATATTAGGAAATGTTTATTCTTTTTCAACTAGCTCCTCTTTCCCCCCTCATTTTTTAATTTGATTCTTAATAAGTATAATAAATTTTGAGGACATATTGGCAATACATAACAAATACTCCAAAAGAGAGCACATGTATTACCTTAATAATGTGATTTCTATTTTGTTTTTTTTTCTTTTTTGCGGCGCACGGGCCCCCCACTGCTGCTGTCTCTCCCGCCACGGGGCACAGGCTCCGGACGCGCAGGCCCAGCGGCCACGGCCCACGGGCCCAGCCGCTCCGTGGCACGTGGGATCCTCTCGCACCGGGGCACGAACCCGCGCCCCCTGCATCAGCAGGCGGACTCCCAACCACTGCGCCACCAGGGAAGCCCCATTATAATGTGATTTCTTAAAATACATTCTAAGAAAATAATCAAGCAAATTTGAGCATGTTCATTAGTAAGTGGTTTATGATTAGCTTCTTCCACCTTTCCATCTTCTGCCATGAAGAAAACAATCCAAATGTTGATGAATATAAAAATAAATTTTAACTTTAAAAGTTATGGTACATACAAATGATATGCAAATAGTTTGCTTTAAAATTTGTGATATGGACATATATGAATACACACACACACACACACACACAGATGTCCAGTCTGTAGGGTTAATATAAAAGAACAGATTACAAAACTCTATCTATATTACACTATTGTTTAAAGTATATTATATTTATATAACATTTACATATATAAATATATACACAAATAAATATATAGAGTACATCTATATACCTGTCAGTATATATGCACATATAATGAAGACTAGAAAACAACATATTATTATGTATTATTGTTGTGCTGAACTCTCAAAATTTTTCCAAGATTAAAACTGCAAGAGAATAGATATTTTATTCAGGTAGCTGTGATAGGGCAGACAATCAAATATGAGGCATTAAAGGGGATTTATAGGAGAAAGAAATAAAAGTACATATTATCAACAGTAAATTTGGTTGGCAGGTCAGAGAGGCATCACAAAGGACTTTTTCTTTGTGATTTTACCCATTTCAGTCAGTTATGTTCTGTTTTTTCAGAATTATTGATTCAAAGAAGAAATCTGGAGGGAGAGGGCTAGTCCTTAAAAACAGGAAGCAAGGGTGTCAGTGTAAATTTAGAGGAGCAGGAAATCAGATAGTTCTCCACATGTATGCCACTGAGTTGTAGGATTGTAGGTAATTTTTATTATCTGCTTGACATTTCCTCATTTCCTGAAGAATTTTCAAAAGTATGTATTTTATAATAAAAATATTTTAATAAAATTATGCAGACATTATTTTCTCTGGAAAAAATTTATCTTGAAACCAAATTGGGCATGTTCAGCAATGAAAAGAAACAGTTAGTCCAACAGAATGTGTGTTGGGTTGGCCATTCCAAGCCTATTACTGTAATAAATTGTAAACTTAAAACATTTTTCAAATAAAACGACAACTTTTAGGCATTTATTTTCATTTTGCAAGTCATAGCATGACTGTGAGTGTGTGTGTGTGTGTGTGTGTGTGTGTGTGTATGTTGGAGCGAACTTTGATTTAACTGAAAATTCGATTTGACCATTATCTTTCATTGAAATGTCCATCAACTCTTGATTCAGATGTAAATTAAATAAATTTTAAGAGTGAGTATTTTCATACATATGGCCAACAGGCACATGAAAAGATGCTCTGCATCACGAATTATTAGAGAATTGCAAATCAAAACTACAATGAGGTACCACTTCACACCGGTCAGATGGCCATTATTAAAAAGTCAGCAAATAACAAATGCTGGAAAGGGTGCGGAGAAAAGGGAACCCTCCTACACTGTTGGCAGGAATGTAAGTTGGTGTCGCCACTATGGAAAACAGTATGGAGATTCATCAGAAACCTAAATATAGAGTTACCGTGTGATCCAGCTATACCACCCCTGGGCATATACACAGACAAAACTATAATTCAAGATACGTGCACCCCTATGTTCATAGCGGCACTGTTCACAATAGCCAAGACACAGAAACATCCTAAATGTCCAATGACAGATGAATGGATAAAGAAGATGTGGTACATATATACAATGGAATATTACTCAGCCATAAAAAAGAATGAAATAATGCCATTTTCAGCAACAGGGATGCAACTAGAGATTATCATACTAAGTGAAGTAAGTCAGACAGAGAAAGAAAAATACCATATGATATCATTTACATGTGGAATGCAAAACATGACACAACTGAACTTATTTACGAAACAGAAACAGGCTCACAGACATAGAGAACAGACTTGTGGTTGCCAAGTGGTGGGGTGGGGGTGGGAGGGATGGATTGGGAGTTTGGGCTTAGTGGATGCAAAGTATTATATATATAGGATGGATAAACAACAAGGTCCTACTTTTTAGCACAGGAAACTATATTCACTATCCTGTGATAAACCATAATGAAAAATAATATGAAAAAGATTGTACATATATGTATAACTGAATCCCTTTGCTGTACAGCAGAAATTGACACAACATTGTAAATCAACTACTTCAATAAAAAAGTGAGTCTTTTACTGATTGCATTACAATTACAAAACATACCCTCTATTTTATTCCTCCCATCATTGTTTATATTGGTTTATTAAATAATGATTTTAGGACAATAAGGTAAGTGTAACTAGAAGAGAAGATCATAAATAGCTATAACATGCTGAGAGAAAATAATTAAGTAAAATTATGATAAATATTTGTTTATGTAAAACATTTATCTTCAGCTTTTATCAAGTACTTAAATTTCAAATGAAGCTATGTCCTAATTTGGTCCAATTAGAAGTAGTCCTGATTCTCTCAGAACTTTCAGAACATTTATGTGAAACTATTATTAATATTTGTATTTTATTTTTTTAGATTTTTTTTTGATATGGACCATTTTTAAAGTCTTTATTGAATTTTTTTTGTTACAATATTGTTTCTGTTTTATGTTTTGGTTTTTTGGCCACAAAGCATGTGGGATCCTAGCTCCCTGACCAGGGGTCGAACCTGCACCCCTGGAATTGGAAGGTGAAGTCCCAACCACTGGACCACCAGGGAAGTCCCTAATATTTATATTTTAATGATATATATGTATATGAATATTTTTACTAGTTTTAGTAGGCTGGGAAGTTTTGAGGACTCTTGGTATCAGCACTAAGATGTAGAGAGCTGGAAAGAGCTTTGGTCCAATAACACAATAAAAGAAAATGTTAACAAACTTCAAATGAAGGCCTTTTAGTAAACCCATAGAAGATCTGAGGTTACAGGGCAGACCATTAATCAGACATCTCAAGAAAGTCAGGCATCAGAAA
Organism: Globicephala melas; assembly: GCF_963455315.2. NCBI lineage: Eukaryota > Metazoa > Chordata > Mammalia > Artiodactyla > Delphinidae > Globicephala > Globicephala melas. The sequence continues at coordinate 75,452,582 of NC_083329.1, read as the reverse complement.
GGAGAAACAGACAGGAAAGATGACTCGAATGCTACCTAAGTCCGTTGAAAGATTAAACTGGAAAGGTAGAGTGTGGGTTTTCATGAGAGTGTGAACCCCCTGGGAAACGCAGGCATAGATGGTTTCTCACCCTTGTGCAGTGCTTTCTTCCAGGAAACCCACTAGACTTTTGTGGGGATGTTTGGTGAGAATCTAGAGGAAGCTTCTCCCATGGTGGAGGGAAACAGCAGACACTGCCACAATATAATCAAACTGTCCCCTCCCTCCCCCTCCCCTCATCTCTACTACAGAAAGTAGACTTAACCTTCAGGATACAATTCCATTGCATGTGGGGGTGGGGAACAGAGGCCATAATCTCCACTTTTCCTAAGTAAAAACAAATACATACACAAACAAAAGGCAGCTTAATCTGCAGGAAAAAGGGCATCAAAACTGTAGCCTAAGGATACTGGTGGATACCTACTGCAGCAAAGGGAGGGGAGCAAGGGGAAAATATAGAAGCTCCAGCCCTGGAGGAGGGACAGAAACACTTGTGAAGGCCACACCTCTGAGATACAAGTCCACATTATTTGTCTGTGACTGAAGTTAATCAGAACATCAGGGAATGCTTATCCTCCCCTCACCTTCAACATCATGCTAACAAGCCTCCCCGCAAATGACAAAGGGATACAGTTGAACAGAGGCAAAGAAAGACTCTGAGGAAAGACCCAAATCAAGCAAGAAGACAAACATGAAATATCACTACAGGGGTTTGAAGTCTCTGGTGCTCTTAGCAATGAACTCTATCTCTTGTAACCATAGCAACAACAGAAGTCAAACCCATCCAAAATCCTGGCTAGATTAACACAAACTGCATACTAAAGCCCTACTAGAAGGAAGGGTACTCATCTCCAAAACTAAAATACACTTACCTCAGTATCCACTGTCATAAACATTATATACAAATTTTGACAAGAAAAATCCAAGCATAGCATGGCAAAAAACAAGATACAGTGTAGCTAAAAGAAATAAACAATCACTGGAACTACACTCAGATATAATACAGATAATGACTTGACACTTTTAAATAAGTAATTTATAATTATGATTAATATGCTGAAGAATTTAATGGAAAAGGTAGGTAGCATGCAATATTAGATAGGTAAATTTAGTAGAAAGTTAGAAATTGTAAGAAAGAGTCAAACAGAAATATTAAAATTAAAACACAGTAACAAAAAATGAAGAATGCCCTTGACAAGCTCGTCAGTAGATACTGCCAAGGAAAGAATGAGTGGACTATTGTGGTACTGTTGTACCTTCTGGTTGTCCTTTCCTCTATATTTTTATTTTTATATTCTTTCTAACATATCTGCTAGTTTCCTAGTCTAATTTTATTTTTTACTTTGTTATTGTTCTCTCTTTTTTTTTGTTTTTGGCCACCCCACGTGGCTTGCAGGATCTTGGTTCATGAGCCGGGGGTCAGGCCAAAGCTCCTGAGGTGGGAGGTCCGAGTCTGAACCGCTGGACTAATAGAGAACCTCAGACCCCAGGGAATATTCATCAGAGTGAGGTCTCACGGAGGTCCTCATCTCAGCACCAAGACTCAGCTCTACCCAACAGCCTACAAACGCCAGTGTTGGAAGCCTCAGGCCAAACAAACAGTAAGACAGGAATACAATCCTACTTATTAATAAATAAATAAATAAATGAGATGGCAAAAAAATAGTCACAGATGAAGAAGCAAGGTAAAAACTACAAGACCAAATAAATGAAGAGGAAATAGACAATCTACCTGAAAAAGAATTCAGAGTAATGACAGTAAAGATGATCCAGAATCTCATAAATAAAACTGATAAACCCTTAGCCAGACTCATCAAGAAAAAAAGGGAGAGGATGCAAATCAGTAAAATTAGAAATGAAAAAGGAGAAATCACAACTGACACAGCAGAAACGCAAAGGATTATAAAAGACTACTACAAACAGCTATATGCCAATAAAATGGACAACCACGAAGAAATGGACAAATTCTTGGAATGGGACAATTTTCCAAGACTGAACCAGAAAGAATTAGAAAATATAAACAAGCCTATCACAAGTAATGAAATTGAAACCATAATTTAAAATCTTCCAACAAACAGAAGTCCAGGAACAGACGGCTTCACAGGAGAATTCTATCAAATATTTAGAGAAGAGCTAACACCCATCCTTCTTAAACTCTTCCAAAAAATTGCAGAGGGAGAAACACTCCCAAATTCATTCTACGAAGCCACCATCACCCTGATACCAAAACCAGAAAAAGATATCACAAAAAAAGAAAATTATAGACCAATATCATGATGGACATAGATGCAAAAATCCTGAACAAAATACTAGCAAACAGAATCCAACAACACATTAAAAGGATCATACACCATGATCAAGTGGGATTTATCCCAGGGATGCAAGGATTCTTCAATATATGCAAATCAATCAATGTGATACACCACATTAACAAATTAAGGAATAAAAACCATATGATCATCTCAATAGATACAGAAAAAGTTTTGACAAAATTTGACACCCATTTATGATAAAAACTCTCCATAAAATGGGCATAGAGGGAACCTACCTCAACATAATAAAGGCCATATATGACAAACCCACAGCAAACATCATACTCAATGGTGAAATACTGAAAGCATTTCCTCTAAGATCAGGAAGAAGATAAGGATGTCCACTCTTGCCACTCTTATTCAACATAGTTTTGGAAGTCCTAGCCATGGCAATCAGAGAAGAAAAATAAATAAAAAGAATACAAATTGGAAAAGAAGAAGTAAAACTGTCACTGTTTACAGATGACAGGATACTATACATAGGAAATCCTTAAGACGCCACCAGAAAATCACAAAAACTAATCAGTGAATTTGGTAAGATTACAGGATACAAAATTAATGCACAGAAATCTCTGGCATTCCTATACATCAACAATGAAAAATTAGAAAGAGAAATTAAGGAAACAATGCCATTTACCATCGCAACAAAAAAAATATAATACCTCAGCATAAACCTGCCTAAGGAGGCGAAAGGCTTATACTCAGAGAACTATAAAACACTGATGACAGATATCAAAAATGACATAAACAGGTAGAGAAATACACCATGTTCTTGGATTGGAAGAATCAATATTGTGAAAATGACTATATTACCCAAAGCAATTTACAGATTCACTGCAATCTCTATCAAACTACCAATGGCATTCTTAATAGAATTAGGACAAAAAATTTTACAATTAATACGGAAACACAAAAGACCCTGAATAGCCAAAGGAATCTTGAGAAAGAAAAACAGAGCTGGAGGAATCAGGCTCCCTGACTTCAAACTATACCACAAAGCTACAGTAATCAAGACAGTATGGTACTGGCACAAAAACAGAAATATAGATAAATGGTACAGGATAGAATGCCCAGAGATAAACCCATGCACATACGGTCACCTAATTTACAACAAAGGAGGCAAGAACATACAATGGAGAAAAGACAGCCTCTTCAATAAGTGGTGCTGGGAAAACTGGACAGCTACTTGTAAAAGAATGAAATTAAAACACTACCTAACACCATACACAAAAATAAACTCCAAATGGATTAAAGACCTAAATGTAAAGCTAGACACTATAAAACTCTTAGAGGAAAACATAGGAAAAACACACTTTGATGTAAACCACAGCAAGACCTTTTTGACCCACCTCCTAGAGAAATGGAAATAAAAACAAAAATAAACAAATGGGACTTAATTAAACTTAAAAGTGTTTGCACAGTAAAAGAAACCATAAACAAAAGAAAAAGACAACCCTCAGAATGGGAGAAAATATTTGCAAATGAAACAATGGACAACGGATTAATCTCCAAAATATACAAACAGCTCACAGAGCTCAATATCAAAAAAACAAACAATACAATTAAAAAATGGGAAGAAGGGGGCTTCCCTGGTGGTGCAGTGGTTGAGAGTCCACCTGCCGATGCAGGAGACACGGGTTCGTGCCCTGGTCCGGGATGATCTCACATGCCGTGGAGCGGCTGGGCCCGTGAGCCATGGCCACTAAGCCTGCGCGTCTGGAGCCTGTGCTCCACAATGGGAGAGGCCACAACAGTGAGAGGCCCACGTACCGCAAAAAAAAAAAAAAATGGGCAGAAGACCTAAATAGACATTTCACCAAGGAAGACATACAGATGGCCAAGAGGCACATGAAAAGATGCTCAACATCACTAATTATTAGAGAAATGTAAATCAAAACTACAGTGAGATATCACCTCACACCAGTCTGAACGGCCATTATAAAAAAATCTAGCAACAATAAATGCTGGAAAGGGTGTGGTGAAAAGGGAACCCTCCCACACTGTTGGTGGGAATGTAAATTGATACAACCACTATGGAAAACAGTATGGAGGTTCCTTAAAAAACTTAAAATAGGACTACTATATGACCAAGCAATCCCACTACTGGGCATATACCCTGAGAAAACCATAATTCAAAAAGAGACATGTACAACAATGTTCATTGCAGCACTATTTACAATAGCCAGGACATGGAACCAACCTAAATGTCCATCGACAGGTGAATGGATAAAGAAGATGGGGTACATATATATGATGGAATATTACTCAGCCACAGAAAGAAACAAAATTGAGTTCATTGTAGTGAGGTGAATGGACCTAGAGTGTGTTATACAGAGTGAAGTAAGTCAGAAAGAGAAAAACAAATACCATATGGAATCTAAAAAAAAAAAAAAACTGGTACTGATGAACTTAGTTGCAGGGCAGGAATAAAGACACAGATATAGAGAATGGACTTGAGGACACAGGGTGGGAGGGGGAAGCTGGGGCGAAGTGAGAGTAGCACTGACATATGTACACTCCCGAATGTTAAATAGTTAGCTAGTGGGAAGCAGCGGCACAGCATAGGGAGTTCAGCTCGGTGCTTTGTGATGACCTAGAGGGGTGGGATAGGGAGGATGTGAGGGAGGTTCAAGAGAGAGGGGATATGGGGACATATGTATGCATATGGCTGATTAACTTTGTTACACAACAGAAACTAACACAGTATTGTGAAGCAATTATACTCCAATAAAGATCTGTCAAAAAAAAAAGAATGAATGAACTTGAAGATAGGTCAATAGAAATTACAAAGAGAGAAAAGGTGGGGTGGAGGGTAAGGAAACAGACCAGAGTATCTAAGACCTGTGGGTGATATTAAATATTCTAACAGAGACATAATTGGAATCCCAGAATAAGAAAAAAAGAGACTAGGGCAGAAGAAATATTTAAAGAAATAGTGTCAGAAATCTTCCATTGAGAGTGTCTAGAAGCAGTTATACCTCAATAATAAGCACAACTAGCATCCAGGTCTTGGTTTCTAAATACCATTGTCCAATAAAAGAAACCTTGGAAAGGCCACAGAAGCCAAACTAAAAGAGGTTCCAATAATCAAAGCTAGAACAATTTGAGTAACAAAATGCTATAACTCAAAATGTAAAATACACGAGTCCATACTGCTATAAATGACTAAATAAATAAATACATGAGAGAGAAGGAACAAATTTTCCCTAAAGTAGAATTCCAGATAATATATGCAGATACCTCCCTTTGAGAGGTAGAGCTTAATCTACTCCCTCACACCCTTCAAGTACATGCTGAATTCAGCTGCTTACTTCTAAACAATTAAATATAGAAAGGTAAAAACATAGTAACTTTAAAGTGGAGAAACTTGACAAGCACTGCTTTAACCAAGTATCAAAGTCAACATCAAAAGTGATGTCATGTTGACATTACATACCTTGGATATGATTATGATGATAACATAACAGCCTCTCTGTTAAAGTTTTTCAAAAATCTCAGTCTAATCATGAGGCAGTATTAGAAAAACTCATATTAAATGAATTTCTGCAAAACACCTGACCAGTACTTTCAAGGTCATGAAAAATAAGAAAAGACTGAGAAACTGTCATAGACCACAGAAAGCATAGCAATTAAATGGAATATGGTATTCTTACTGGGCCTAGAAAAGAAAAAAAGGCGTTAGTAGAAAAGCTGACAAAATCCAAATAAAGTCTGTAGTTTAGCTAATATACCAATATTAAGTTCTTAGTTTGACAAGCATAACAAGGATATGTGAGGTATAAACAATTAAGGGAAACTAGATGGATGATCAGAACTGGGTGAGAACTATCTTTGGCACTTTTCTATAGAGCTAAAATTATTTCAAAATAAAATAAGTTTGTTAAAAAGTTAAGTGGAACAAAAATATATACATATATATTAAGTGATTCAGGAAAAATTAATAGTTGTTAGTAGTTGTTGAATTAGTGAGATATAACTTATATTTTTCTTACTGTAAGGCATAAAGTTTCCAATCTCGTGGTAGTTGATTTAATCATCCACAATAAACAAGACTGATTACAAACGATTTTATGGAAGACATTCCAGTCATGAAATAAACCTCAGAGGAAGTGGCACTATTGTCTTGAGAATGAGCATTTCTTGCAAACTGAATGTGTGAAAACTGATTTATTTTTCAAAAACATAAGTTAAGCAAGATACTTGGTGTTTTATATATTAGAAACTGTATTTCATGCTCTGACCAAACATAATAACATTAGAAAAAGCCAAACATAATAACATTGGAGTTACTTCTTTAGTTAAGGAATTACCTCTTGAATGTGATTTAGAATTTTAACATATGTGGCCATTTAGTTATAATGTTCTTTCATATAACCATTAACAATCACTGGGAAGAAAAATTCAAAGCCTAATTTACTGACAGTATTTTTCAGAGACTAATAGGAATTAAAATGTCAGGCTCTTCAAATCCCTCAGATTATTCCATACAAGTAAAAAAAAAAAAAAAAAGTTGTATCAAAACTTCAAAAAGAGACTTAAAAAATAAATAGAGCTTCAGGCACCTTTTGGACAGTAACAAAATATCCAATATTGTTAAAATTAGCATTCCAGAAGGAGGGAAGAAAGAAAATGGAACTGAAAAAGTATTTGAAGAAATAATGGCTTAAAGTTTTTCTACTTGATGAAAGAAACACACGTACACATACAAAAAACTAAGTGATCTCCACCCAATTAAGAGTAACTCAAAGAAATCTTACTAAGATACATCATAATTAAACTTATGAAAACTAAAGACAAAAATAAAAAGACCCTGTGCCTTTGAAATCACCAACATCCAAACCAGCCTTGTTTTGTCCAACCAGACTTTTATAAGAGTGATAACTATGTTTGTATCTCACATAAGACATACTATTTGAAAATTTCAGTCATTTCTAGCCAAAACTATTTCTAACTAACATACAGAGCCAGAAAAATAAAACTAGGATTGGCCTTCGAAAGAGGAATGAAAAGCACTACCTCTGTTTGTTCAGAAACTTACATTTCAGGATGTTGTAGAGGTTTCATTATTCTTGAACATTTTCCTACAATTTCTCATTCTCCAGATTCCCTAATAGGAAATAGGATAAATTCAGTCTTATATCCTTATAAGTGAATAGCAACTGCTATTAATTTGTGGAAAAAACTGAATGGCACATCTTCCACTGATTAAAAATAATACATTGGTTATAAGAACAAACATTAATTTGTAGACAAATTCAGTTTTCTGCATTACTCTGACATAATGAAATTAACTATAAAAAATGGCCTTGTCTATCACTCTCAAATTCTAAAATGTATTATGTGTTAAAAAACAAAACGAAGCAGGGACAAAATGTGCCAAGCTTGCAGAACTAGAAAGTTCAAAATTGTAGATTCTCGAAAAATGGAAATCAAGCCTCATTAACTCTAATTAGGCTTCCTGCGCACAGGCCTAAATTTCATTGCAGCAGGCTTCCTAGGTGGCTGATTCTTTGCAGTAAATGTCTGTTTAGAGTTTCCTAACCAAACAGACTAAATTTTGAGTAGTCTAATATACTCTTATCTTATTGAAATCTTTCAACAGTGTACTTTGATGGTCTAGAAGGTTTATCTTCATAGAGTATGCATGATTCACAAAGGCAGAAATCAGAAAGCTACAGTTTGCCTTATCGTATATTTGTTCTACATTTTATCTCTTGCACAGTTCAACAAATCAAGCATGGTTGGTTAATTTCATCAGTGCCATAAAAATGGCATAATTAATTTAAATTATTTAATATAACCAAATCGCCATTACCAAATGTGTGAGGTTCACTTGTATAGCCTTAGCATTTATTCTGTTCTGATTTATGATTGAATTAATTATTTATTTCCCTCATTAAGGTGTAAACTCCTTGAGGATAAGAGCACATCTCTCTCATTTTAAAAAATTCCTTCAGTATCTTGATCACTGCTTTACACACTAAATGCCACATTGAACCAACCTTTTAAAAGGAGTGAACCTAAAAATAAAGAAACAAAACCCACCACCTCATACTGAATAACTTGCAGATCCTCTAAGCAGAGCCTCTGAGCCCGATTAATGCTGCTCACTCTTTTGTTCCCTTTCCAGTAAAGGCGGTAAACTATGCAGCTCATGGGGGCTGATGTCCAGCTGGCATGTATAGGTGTGAGGGCACCGGAACTTTACAGTCAGTCCTTTGGGACCCAGCGATGTCAGAGCCATGCCAAGTGGTCACTATTAGAATATAACCTCTTTCATTTATTCTACAAAATCCAGTAGGGCAATGCAAAACTGCTCACGGAAGAGGACTAATTCCAACTGATATTTATACTGGTATTTACACATTGTACATTTCTGAATGGACATTACTTGTCTAGAAGACAACTAAAAAAATAACAAAATAAAAAAGTGTTTAAATGATAAGTTTAAGGCTATGAGGAGCAAACTTGATTTCTATGTTTCTCAGTCCATATGGTAGAAGGTGGCTTTATCACACAACTCTGATGTTGACAACTTTGTTGAAGAGAGCAGACAGACCAAGACTAGCATATAATAGTTTAATCTCAAATTTGGGGAGTATTTGATTTAGGTGCCCATCCCTGGATCCATCACTTGTGCCCAGTTAGTAGGTTCATCATACATGGTATGACTACTTCTACTGAAACACTGGGAAGTGGGTAGGAGACAGGATCCCAGAAAGTGATGACACAGTCTACAGAAAAGGGCAAAGGGGGTCTGAAGACAATATAGTCGATGCCCTACGTGATGGATATTTGGGTATGTACAACAGTCTTCCACCCTCAAGCAAGAAGTCCTCCTTTTATGTGGAAGAAGGATAATTATATATGAGTGCATCAGGCACATGCATCAAGGAAAAAACAGAGTGATCCAGAAATATAATTTTTCAGAAGACAATCTGATATTAGTGGAAGGAGGATCTCAAAAAATCTTCCTTGATTTAATTTCACCTTTTCACTTGGTTGAAGCTGACAGCTAATAAATAAAAATGTAAATATATAATTTAATGGATTCAATTAATAAAGTTAAATTAATTAAGTTTCATGGAGAGAAAGGCGATAGATGTGGTATACTTGTGTGCATGCACACGAATGCTGATGTTCAAGACATCATCTTGAACAATGGGAGAAGTGCTGATTCCAGAATCAAGGTAATCCTTTAATTAAAAATGGCCTATTTCATTCTGAATTTGTAAAGCAAATGAATAGGTGCTGAAACGCCTGTGACCTTCTTTCAGTATGTCCTCATTACTTTGTTTCTTTCTCACTCTTAACAAGTAAGTTTGAAGTATTATCAAGATGAAGTGGCTTTTTTAGCAATGTTCAAAAGATTGGTTTTCAATTCCAGTTGATAATGCCAGCTCCCAATACACTGCTGTTTTTTCCTTCAGTTAATCCCTTTTGTAATACACCCCATCATAGCTTTCTTTTAATGCACAAATCCAATTTTCTTTTAAGCAACACCAGGAATTATCTAAATGAACACAAACATTTTCAAGTGAAATAAAATAAGACATCAGAGAGATGATATTTTCAGGAAGTTATATATTTTTTCAGATTTGAATTGAAATAACAACTCTTTTTGGAATGTAAGCTGGGAATGAAACTATTTTTTTCTTAACACTAAAAGATATCTGAAATAGATTCTGTAGGGAGCTGGTTTGAACAACTAATACTTTTAAAAGAAAAAGACACGAATAAGAATGTGCAGTTTTTAAGTAATGATATTCTACTTATAAATAGCTCTTTTTGTCACTATATGCTTTCAACTCTATATATGGAATAGATACATAATGAGTGTTGTCTTATGTTAGTAGCAGTATGATGTTCTTTCATTAATACGTTGGAAAAACTCAGAAATTTGCCATTAGCACATATTTCAACTTGTAGTTTATACCTAGCTTGAGTTTTCTGGCTTTGTTTCCTTCTCCTTGTTGCTGCATTTCTGGATCATTGTGTCTTAAAGAACAGCATGGAACAGATTAATCTGAGATGCTTGTTGATTGTACAGATTCCTGGACCCTATCTCAGTTATCCCATCCTACAATATTAGAACTCCTGGGGCTGAACCTCAGAGGTGAATTTTAACAAACATCCAACATGGTTTTCTGAATAGTGAATTTGAGTGACTGTACTTACAGATAGAATCTAGGTGTTAAAGTTTTATGAACTTGAAAGATTTATGAAAATAGGTTCAATTTAATCAAATTCCTATCTAGGGGCTTCCCTGGTGGCGCAGTGGTTGAGAGTCCGCCTGCCGATGCAGGGGACGCGGGTTCATGCCCTGGTCCGGGAAGATCCCACATGCCGCGGAGCGGCTAGGCCCGTGGGCCATGGCCACTGGGCCTGCGCGTCCGGAGCCTGTGCTCCGCTGTGGGAGGGGCCACAACTGTGAGAGGCCCGTGTGCCGCAAAAAAAAAAAAAGAAAGAAAAATTCCTATCTGGTATGTTTTACTAATCAGTGGCATTCATCTAGTTTAATTCAGGGTCCCACTTATTCTTTGGCCCTCAGAGCAAAACTAATCTGATTGTAGGACATTGGAGGATTGGGCATGTTTCTTTGAGAAGTGAGTTGATTGTACAGATCAATCTTTACTGCAGAAATATTCTCAAACTTACTCCAATAATTGTGTGAGTACCCATATTTCAACATTTTTGTAAAAAGCAAAAATGTGGAATATTTCACATCCCCTGGGGTTGTCCCCCGATCCAAATAAAGATACCTGGAGAATTAACAATAACAATTATAAAACCAACAACCTCCCCCATTACCCTCAAATGCTACAAAGAATCGAGGTGGTCATCCAGCTTATTTTTCATTCCAGTGTTTGACCTTCTCTGAATGTTTTTAATATGCCTACTCATGAAATCTTCACAACCATTAAGGTCATCTCTTCCATTTGCAAGTGACGCTAATTATTACCAAGTTATTCCCTGTGTTGAGTTCCAGTCTTCCTCCCTTTAGCTTCTACACACCAGATCGTTTTAAACCCCAAAACAACATAAAACAAATATAGTCTTTATTTGATATAATATCTTTTTAAAAAATTTATTTTATTTATTTATTATTTTTGGCTGTGTTGGGTCTTCGTTGCTGCGTGCGGGCTTTCTCTAAATGCAGCGAGTGGGGGCTACTCTTCATTGCGGTGCATGGGCTTCTCGCTGCAGTGGCTTCTCGTTGCGGAGCACTGACTGGATCTAGGCGTGCAGGCGTCGGTTGTGGCACGTGGCTCAGTAGTTGTGGCTCGCGGGCTCTAGAGTGCAGGTTCAGTAGTTGTGGCGCATGGGCTTAGTTGCTCCACAGCATGTGGGATCTTCCTGGACCAGGGCTCTAACCCATGTCCCCTGCACTGGCAGGCAGATTCTTAACCACTGTGCCACCAGGGAAGCCCCGGTGTAATGGCTTTATAAATGTTCCCTTATAAATTTGTCCCTGTTGATTTTTGCTTCTCCAAGCACACATGAGTATCTTTTTCATCTCTTCATATTATAACCTTAAGATTCTGCATGTACTTAGTCACTTGGTATGAACTTCAGTTTTTCATATTCCTCTTAAAGCAAGACTTACTGAAAATACTGGATCAGAAAAAGAAAGTTGTGTTTATTGTATCATTTAATCTGGAATTTATACTTCAGTTAAGACAGTCTAAGACAGGTATTTAAAATTTTATTTACTTTTTTTGAAATTGTTCTAATAGTTCTTTTATTTTCCTGGTAGCTATATCACATTAATTTACTCATTTTTGTTTTTCAGGCAAAGAAAACTGAATCATTTTGCTGTTAAGCACTGGTGTCTATTGTATATTTGTATTGTTGGTGTTATGGATCTACTGAAATGATTAAATGTATCTTATTGATTTGACCACATTGTTCTTGCTAGAATGCACTCATTCTGTGCATATTGATGAATAGCACTTTATTCTTATCGCTGGGATAGGTAAGCTATATAAGAAAAAAATTCCAGACTGACAAAGATTTATATTAAAATGAGGGAATACAATTTCATGTGGTGTACAAATATGAGGAAAGGAGAAACCATGTGATAAATATTCTAGTAGATTTTCAAGCAGATTCCATTGAGGAAACAGTGGAAAGAGGAATTCACAGTTTGAGGATAAAGGAGAGGAATTTTGAAGAGACTTCAAGCTCAAACAGGCTCTACACATAATAGTTAGAAATGTATTTATTTGAAGCATAAAATTTGGTTTGTTTTTGATCTTCTTAAGCAACTTCCCTGGTCCAATCAGCCCATGACCATTAGGCGGAAACCTGCAGCCCAGCAAAATCTGGTTAACTGATCCATTGTAAGAACACCAGAGGAACCAAGCAAAGGAACAGATAGAAGTTTTGTAGGATTTGGGGAAGTGGTAACATTTAACTAAATCAGTTTTCTTTTTTTTTTTTTTAATAAAACATTGATTTTGAAAGACTCAGAATAAAGTTAGGCATTGTAAAGATATCAACACCAGATCTGGACTGCAAAGTGAAGTCAGGTTCCTGTTTCCTTGGAAACTACAAAATTAAGATAGGTATGGAATTGTGTGTGCAGAAACCCCATTATCTGAAGCTATGCATCTGGGCTGGAGATAGAACCACTTGTCTGTGTCAAACAGACTTAGATCTTCTAGTCATGCCAAAGTTTCTAGTGGCCCATGACTTTACAGAACAAATTTGTACAGTAAGAAAGCAACAATTAATCAAAAAAGGGATTATCATGGCTTTACAAATGTGGCATGTATTTGGGAGCAATATGTTTCCTATCAACTGGCTTTATCTTTGTTAGGTATTCCCGTCTAGTGAATGACTGAGCAGATCTGTACTTCCTCAGTCTGAGCTTTTTTTTTTTTTTTTTTTTTTTTTCCGGTACGCTGGCCTCTCACTGTTGTGGCCTCTCCCGTTGCGGAGCACAGGCTCCGGATGCGCAGGCTCAGCGGCCATGGCTCATGGGCCCAGCCGCTCCGCGGAATGTGGGATCTTCCCGGACCGGGGCACGAACCCATGTCCCCTGCATCGGCAGGCAGACTCTCAACTACTGCGCCACCAGGGAAGCCCCAGACCTTTTTGATTTTGCGTGAACTTTCTTCATTTGCTTTATGGACTACAACTCATTTTCCTGGTTTTGATTAATGATTTCCTGTTCTGTGAACTCTTTCTTGATTCGCTCCCTATTACCCCTCCAGCCCCCTGGCCATCTAATTTGATAGCATCCTCCTTGGTATTTTGACCATGCCATTTGTGCTGGTTATTCTTCTTTCACCCTTCAGATCCATTCATTCTTCATCTCTCTCTGACTCGCTTTGTTTCACAAGAACAAGTTTGACGGTGGTTAATATTAAATTCAGATTTCAAGTGTGAGCAAAGACTAAACTGACATCACTTTCCAGGTATGTGAAGAAACTTTATTTCTTCTATATTCAGTACACAACTTCTTTTAACTGATATCAATTGAGAGCAAGAACAGATGAAATCAAATAGGGCAAAAAGCATTGACACAATTGGCAAGCTGTGCTGGTTGTTCTCTCTTTGTTTCCCGAACCATTTTTGCCATTTGTTGCCCTGATGTTCGCTCTATGAGGTGGATTTGATTTACCTTGATTAACTTTACTGCTCTTTAGATTACAGTTAGGCTCACACCATTTTCTGGGTTATGCCTGCATCCCTTTCTGGCTGTAGTTTTTGTTGAGTGGTTCTTCTTTGATAGCTCAAGCTCACAGTGGGCTCTCCTTGATATTTCAGACTGAGTGTCCCTAACAATTGTCCGCTGCCAGTTCCTGGGAATGTCACCATCCCTTAAATCTGCTCACATCACTTTACATGGCACCTTTACTACATCATTTTAATTAAATCTTTTGAGTATGCCATTTGTTTCCTGCTATGATTCCAGCTGATATACCTCACTTTAGCATACGTTACGGATCTCACTGTTCAGTGTTATTGATCTAGTTATCTATTACCTCAAGTATTTTGAAGGCTTGATGATAATAAGAACAAAGATTTGATCTGACCTACAAAGAGTGTTTGACATGTTGAAAGAACTAAAGAATATTATTGAATGAATGACTGAGTGAATGAATAAAGTACCATCAGCATGTTCAGCAATGCTATTAAAACCATGAAGAATGTCACTACGGATGCTATGACAGATGAACCCTAACCCTAACCATCATCTTTTGGTCTGGTGATTCAACCAGCTATTGGTTTATCATCCAGCTGCTAGATTCTAGCACGTTTTTCTTTTTTTAATTTTTATTTTATTTATTTATTTTTTGGTTGTGTTAGGTCTTCGTTGCTGCACGCGGGCTTTCTCCAGTTGCAGCTAGTGGGGGCTACTCTTCATTGCAGTGTGCGGGCTTCTCATTGCAGTGGCTTCTCTTGTTGTGGAGCATGGGCTCTAGGCACGTGGGTTTCAGTAGTTGTGGCATGCGGGCTCTAGAGCACAGGCTCATTAGTTGTGGCACACAGGCTTAGTTGTTCCGTGGCATGAGGGACCTTCCCAGGCCAGGGCTCGAACCTGTGTCCCCTGCATTGGCAGGTGGATTCTTAACCACTGCACCACGAGGGAAGTCCCTTTAGCATGTTTTTCTATCTGATTTTCAAGGCTCTCATGAGAGAATTTATAAAGTAATATGCATATTCCAGATTTCATTAGGACATGATTTTCTTTTTTTGTGAATGCCCTGACACTCACAAAGTCTATTTAGAACCATGCCCTGGACTGCAGTCAAACTCATCTGTCATTGATATTCAGAATCTACCTGTGGTGATTGTGATTATTCCTTCACTAACTTGGTTCCATAAAAATAGCACATGCTATCATTTCTTCTAAATCAAGCTGAATCTGATTCCATGACCCTATCCTAGTGAGTCAGCAGGAAATTCAATCACAGTCATTATCTAGACTCTATACCCCCCACCTGGAAAAGTCATACAATGCTCTTAGAGATCTTGTATAGCAATATGGTATCTGCTCATCTGAGTATACTGGTTTCCTGAAATACCCTTTGTCCAAAGCTGGAAGTCACTTTACAGTTGGTGATTCTGTTGCCTCTATTCTATGTGAGGCACAGAATTCTTTGCCAGGGCTGGAAGCAGTCAGACTCAGAATCCAAACTCCCTCTGTGCATCCTCTATTCCCCTTCTAGACAATGGAAAATTTCTTCATTGCTGACTTCAAAGAAATGAGCCTCCTTCCCTCCCCTACACTATAATCTAGTCAAATAGCTCAAGATTAATTTGAAAAATCAAGATATGAAGATTTGTTGTCTGCAATCAGAGTCTGATTTTAGCTTTGCATAGCAAACTTCCTCTGAGTGGAAGGAGGGAGCATAAAGCAACTCGGTACTTTCTTGGAATGGAAAAAGGAATCACACAGAGATTAAATGCCTGACAAAGAGTTTAACTCAAAGCATAATGATAAGCTGTGAATTGCTTGATATCTAGGCTTGTATGGTCTTTATAGGCTCAAAGTTACCCCAGCAGTTTGCAAATAATCTAATGATTAGTATATTAATAAATGTGTGATTCATGAATGAAATGAAATAAAGAAGAGGGCAAATAGATTATACCAGAGGCTTCATTCTTTGCTTTTATGAAAATGTACCATGCAGAAAATATGAGTATATTGACAAAAATATATGTAAATGTTTGACACAGTATAAACTAGATATCTAGGTATTTTTGGTTTGCATGGTTGTTTGTATCTTTTTTCCTTTCGTATTGTATATTTTGACATATAGCAGACTTAAAGTACTATTACTTGTTATTTCATGAAATTTATATATAAGATATATCTACATTGCAAAGAGCATGAAACAAAAATATATTGTTCCTTTGTTCTTTATTTAGGTATGGTGTACATTTCGGAATTATTTTGCATTAGAGATTGTTTTCAAATCTTGGCATTTAAAAATTTTAGAGACAGTATAAATTTAAATGCACTAAAATTTATTTCAAATGTCTTTTTTTTAAACCCTTCTGAATTATTACAGAAATTATCTCCAGAAAGTATTTCACAAACTGTGTGTGTGTCTGTGTGTGTGTGTGTGTATCCAGAACTGGATCAATAATAATTAATACAAGAAGATATAGATGATCATGCTGATAATGTTTCAGTAGATGATGATTTTCGAAGTATGGCTCAAATATAAAGATAACAAGATTAAAGATAGATTTTATAAACATTGAAAATTTCAGTTTGTTAAGCACATCCGAAAATAAGTATAACAAAAATTGATTAATAAACATATTATATAAATGCCCTTTCAAATCAATAAGAAAAGGATGAAACTCTCCAGCAGCAAATTGAACATAAACACAGATAATTTCTATCAACTTGGTAAAGATTAAAAAGTACGTATCTAAAATCCCATATGGCAACTATTTATAGAAAAAAAATTCTTATTGATTAGAGTGTGATTCTGTAAAGTTTTTTTGGGAGGAAGTTAATTTCTTCCATTAGCATTTTGCATATTACATGACCCCCAAGTATAAATATAATTTGCATAATAATATCCACCTAGGAATTGAGGCCCTGAAAATTTAAAGAAAGGCAAGAATAAAGAAAGAAATTGTGCTTTCTTCTGGGCACAGTTAACTCTAGGCACATTTTTAAACAGTTAACTCCAGGTAAAATTTTGTATTGAGAAAAAAAAATTTATATATATATATATATATATACACACACACACACACACACACACACACACACACACACATAAGGGGATGTGTATATATTTGTGGATGTATAATTTCCATAATTTTTCTTCTCAATTACCAAAATCCTAATTATCCTCATGTCCTACTAAGAATCCAGATTTGAATTGTTCAATATGCTTTAAGTTTCGATATCAGCTGTTCAGTGCAGTTTATCTCAATCAGGAGAAAAAAGAATATGCTGTAATTAATTCAGTACTAGACACATGACTGAAACCTTTTATTATTTCAATAATTAACTTTAAAATATTATATGTTTTATGATCTCTTAGATATTAGAATTTAGGCATAATAAAACAAAGTAAAGAGATGTCTTGTGGTATAAGAAAATACTCTTTTGAGAAGAAAACATAGTCCCTTCAATAAATGGTACTGGTAAAACTGGATATCCATATGCAAAGGAATGAAATTGGACCTTTATCTTATATATACAGAAAAATCAACTCAAAATGGATTAAATAACTTCACATGAGATATGAAACCATAAAAACCCTAGAAAAAAAAACATAGGTGAAAAGGTCCTTGACATTGGCCTTGCAAAGAAATTTTTGGATTTGACACCAAAATTACAAGCAACAAAAGCAAAAATAAACAATTGGGACTATCAACCTAAAAAGCCTCTGCACAGCAAAGGAAACAATCAACAAAATGTTCATTACATTCCATACTTGACAAATTTTTCGTAATAGCCTCAGCAAAGTCTCTTTGGAAGCAGAGGAGATAGAGAAGGAGAAGTAAGAATTAATAAATCAATAGGTAACTAGAAAGCTAAGTGTCTGAAAGTTGGGAAACATCTTTACAGAGAAAACTTATAAATCAATAAGATTCAAGTGAATTTCAACTATGTTTCACCACACTGGAATTTAATACTGAGTTTAAGGGTAATTCCACCATTTACAACAACACTGGTACCTTTTTAATTGACTTTAATTTCATTGGTTGTCACATAAAATGTACTACGTGGAAATATCATCGATAAGTTTGTTTAAATATTTACTAAAAATTGTCAATAGGATATTTTAAAAACTTTCCATGTTCTTTCAAAGTCTGACAAATCAAATATTTTAATACTTTTTAGTTATAATTAAAAGTACAACATATAGGAAAGATAACATTTTAATTTAAAACAAGTGCCTGTTTCATTTTTTTTTAATTATATATAACAGGTATCTCTAGGATTCAGTAGATTCTAAAAAGATCCGATTAATTTTAAAATCTATTTAAAACTTCTGGAGAAAATAATACAATCAAGCATTTTGAAAAGCAAAATGTGATATATACTCCTAAAAAGTAATTGAAAATGTTTAACTATACTTGGAATAAGAATGAGCAGAAGACTCAACCAATATAAATCACTTGGTAGCTGCATGTTCCTTTGATTTCAAGTTAGCTGTTTTACTTCTTCCTCACCTTCTCTAAATTCTAGAAACTGTCAGAACTTTCTCTGTGATGTTCAGTTGAAGAGTTGGTAAATTATTTTCATTTCAAACATCTAGTGATCATTTAAATGGAGAGTAAATCGGCTAAGAACAAAAAAGAACTGTGAGACTCATGTGGAACAGTGAATGGAATGCCAGGATGTCTTCAAATATTCCATGTAGGATGTGTGTGTATGTGTGTGTGTGTGTGTGTGCATGTTCACAGGGGCGACAGGCTTCCACTCTGTGCAATTAAGAACCTGTCTTTAGAGATACAGACTAGCATAGTTGAAACATCATCTTCACCTACTTTTGCCACAATTTAAGTCCGTGTGATACAAGAATTATATCAAGTATTGGATGTAATTGGGAGTTTCCTCCTTTAATTTTAATCTTCTTTCATAAAATCCCTTAAAATGCATATGTGAATTTGCTCTCTGAACTTGGAAGAAATTCAGTCTTACTCTAACCCTTACTGGTAAACTGAATTGAGATGGTGCCTTTCACACTAGGAGCAAAGATTCTTATTCCAACACTAAATTATTTTCATAAAATTCCATCGGTAAAAAATAAGCATCTTTCTCAGTCTAAATTTGAGATCTTGTGATGTTTAAAGGATCAATGGTTGGCTACAAGTCTAGGAAATTATGAAAAGAGCTGGACTTGAGTGTTAGCATTTCCTAATCTTGGTGCAATCATGTCATTCTATAAGATTATTTCGATGTATGAAAACCTATTAATTCATAGTTTAAGAGAGCATGTAAAAGTAGAAATAAAAATGAATTTAACTTTCCATGATCTCCAATAATTGGCAAGATCCTTGGTTGCCCTCCCTTTGGACAAAATCCACAGTGGAAACTACAATAATTAAAAAGGAGCAAGTGATAGTAATTCATAAAAACATGACTCTTTTCAAGGCAAATTAATACTATTGAGGTTAGCTCCAATAGAATTTAAGTAGTCAATTAAATAAATTTAACATTTAATAGGCAGAAAGAAATGAGAATTGAGGGATGTTAAAGTGCCTTGATTTGAATTCAGATTAAAGAAAGATTATTGTCCTATATGCACAAAGGTCTCTAAGGGGAGAATATCATGAATTGAATTATCTTTTGATGATGTTTAAATTTCAGTTAGATAAAAAAAGTTCAGTTTTGTCTCGGTTAGAATGCTGGGACACATCTCTCATAAGCATCAAGTGTATTCAATTCCTACAAGTATTGAAAGTTTTTCACCTTTATCTTAGTCTTTGGTTATAATTCCTGAATTATATGTGGTATACACATAGACTACTTGTTTATAATGGTAATATGACTTCTTAATATTCTTATTTCAAAAACAAACAATCATAAACAAACAAAGCCTTGTTCTGTGTATTTCAACTTAGGATACATTTCTTAATGCATTTATTGGATTCATCAAGGTTATATGATCTTTTGAGAAGCACGACTTGGTCAAAATTAATTATTTTCCAAGCCCAAGTATAGTCCATATCTCCATTGACTTTGGGTTTTCCAGTGGGACCACCTTTGAACAAATGGCAAATGATCAGTTATGATACAAGCAGAAACTCGATTAGGGTTTATGCACTGGTCTTAACCTCTTAAAATACTGCCATAAGACAACTATTTAAAGAAGTCCAATCTAACCTTCTGGAATATAAGAGATTACAAGGAGAACTGAGGTGCTTGGTCCCATAGTCAGGAACAAAAGCCAGCCCCAGTTGTGAGTATAAGTCTAGATGAGAAGAATTAAAGAATTGCCTCGCTAAGCCCAATCTAAGTCTTCAAAATCATGAGCAAATAAATGACTGTTACTTAAAGTCAGTAAATTTTAGAGTGGTTTGTTGCACCTAAATAGATAACTTGTGTAGACACACAGTTTTCTTCTAACTTAAATTTCTATCTTTCACATCAATTGCTCTAGCTGGATAGTCTGACTATACAGCTCATTTCCTTTTCTGGCGCGTAACGGGATAGAGATTTGAGGCACATATGTTGGGAAAGAGAAGATATAGTATAAGTAGCAATAAGACAAAAAGCCTGAGTCATACACAGCCTAATAAACTCAGGGATAATTCAGGATCAGGTAATGAGTTATAAGGGATACTAATCTAAGAATCCATGGAGCACAAATCCTGTGTATCTCTCACTGTGTCACTTTAGCTAAGAGCCTTTTTATCTCTAAATGAATAAACGACTTTTTTTAAAGGGAACTTAATTTTAATTAATTAATTTATTTATTGGGGCTGCATTGGGACTTTGTTGCTGTGCAGGCTTTCTTTAGCGGTGGCGAGCGGGGGCTACTCTTCTTTGTGGTGCCTGGGCTTCTCATTGCGGTTCTGGGGCTTCGCGTTGCGGTGGCTTCTCTTGTTGTGGAGCATGGGCTCTAGGCACGCAGGCTTCAGTAGTTGTGGCACACAGGTTCAGTAGTTGTGGCGCACAGGCTCAGTAGTTGTGGCACATGGACTTAGTTGCTCCACGGCATGTGGGATCTTCCCGGAGCAGGGATTGAACCGTGTCCCCTGCATTGGCAGGCGGATTCTTAGCCACTGCGCCACCAGGGAAGCCCAAATAAATGATTTTTAAACCCTCTTTTTCTCCCACTTAAACACTTTTAATTTTGTAGAATCACACCATGGATTCTTACTGATTTGTTTCATGCTTCAAATTTAATTTGATACTGGAATGTGCAAATTGATTTTGCATGGATAGTAAAACACAACTGCCTATGAAATGTTACATTTCAAGAAATAATCATATTTGGGACTTCCCTGGTGGTGCAGTGGATAAGACTCTGTGCTCCAAATGCATGGGGCTCGGGTTTGATCCCTGGTCAGGGAACTAGATCCCACATGCATGCTGCAACTAAGAGTTTGCATGCCACAACTGAGGAGCCTGCCTGCCGCAACTAAGACCCAGTGCAACTAAATAAATAAATAATTAAAAATAAAGAAATAATCATCTTAGAACACCGTTCCACAGCTAATTTTCATCTTATATCACTCTGTATGTTGTAGAAATATGATGAGACTAAATCAGTAATAATCTGGCAGTATTTCAATACAACCAAGCTAAGAATACTGGCAATATGGTTTGTGAGCTCAGGTAGCTTTGTGTAGGATTTTTTGCATGACTTATTAAGAAATAAATGTGAATATCTAAAAAAAAAAATATGTGAATACCTAGAGGCATTACAAAGCCTCTGAAAATATTTTAAACTATTAAACAAAATTATCATTGCTTTTTCTCTCACTTCTTTTTTGACAAGTTCAATATATTCCCCTTACAACTACTGGTAGAAATGGGTAGGAAGAAACCAATTTATTTTCTTCTGATTAATGAAAAAAAATCATCTCCAGCTTAGTTCATAAATCTCTTGCCTAATTTTAGCTAACAATTTATCACTCAATCACTGGTGGTTTTCCGATTTGGAAGGAAGATTGACTAGGCTAAGTGTCAGGAGGCTTTGATGTGGATTCATTAATTCATTCAACAAATTTTTTTTGAATGTTTTAAGTTAGCACCGTTCTATGTCCCAAAGATACAGGATTGCACAACATGCCCCAAAACTCTAATCTTAAGGAGCTTATATTCTAATTATATTCCAAATAATAAATTCTAATTATATTCCAAATAATAAATTGTCTTACAGCTGCCCCACAGAAGGGAGGATTAATAATCCCCAGCCCAAAATTGGTTCCAGTGTTAAAGCTGATGACCCTATATCCATACCAAGAGACAGAAAAGATTACTCACATGCTTGAGACTTTCTAGTTAGAGCAGGGAAAGCACCCAAGCTGGTAGAAAATGGTTTGAGTGAAGGGAGGAGAGTGACTACTTTTGATTGCAGTTAAGGGGTGCAGTTGGTGTGAAGGTTCCCCCCACCACAGGGGACTGGTTTTTCATAGTTTCAACTTTCCCAGTGTCTAGAGAAGGAGCACATGGACTTTCTTACTGGCTTCCCCAGATGTGGAGCAAAAAAGAGGAAGGAAGGTTGGAGTCTGAAAGGTTTGAGAGGTCAAACATCAAATATAGAGTCAAAATCTATTAAAATTCACCCCTGATATTTGAGTGATGAGTACAATGTGTAATGTTTAATTTAACTGTATTTGAACTCATTTAAGTGAGCCATTATGGTACACTAAGAAGCCCAGTGTCTAAAGCTGATAAGGGAAGTGAAAACTCTATTCAATGCCCCGTTCTAAAGTCCATATTGTGCCTTGAGTATTTTGAGAAGTAAAATGAGTTCCTTGGTCTATCAGTAACGTCCAGAACCTCAGAAAGATTAAGAAGTATCTGGTGAAGACTTGAATTGTAGCTTTGGTATCTGCAGAGACATATGTGACTTTGATTTTTATTTTTGGTATCTGTGAGAGTATTCTCAGAACTTTTTATCCTGAATAGGGTGACTTTGGATAAGGAATTGTTGTGATTGGTTGGACCAGACAGTCAGACCATAGGCAACGGTTGAGGAGTCTGAAAAATGTGCAGATGGGATCGATTTTTGGCCAGGGCTTTTCTAGTGCTAAGAAGACTGCTTGAAACTTGGCTAACTGTGTTGATCATGGGGTACTTTCCCTGGTCAGGGACATCCTTTTAGGGATGGACAAGAGCAAACCTCTTGTGACTCCATCACATGCAATGGTGATGCTATTCAGTAAAGGATACAAATCACTTTTCCTGGTTGCTCAGTGGATCCCAAGGGGCTCTACAGGTAGCCAGTTAGTCCAGGAGAGAGGTGACCTCCTCCAACTCCTCCAACACCATTGCATCTAACAAGAGACTGAGGACAAAGGAAGTCACTTCTTTCTGTAAGTAAGATATGCCAAGACTTTTTCCTGTAAGTACCATTTTCATTTCAATAAGAAGGCTTTTGTGACTGTGCTGAATCTGTGGGGTTCTGCCTCCATATGTACCAAAGCATAATAGGCACTTGGGTCCTACAGCTCATCAGTCAGGACCAGTTAGCTTAAGTCTCCCCAAAAGTCCAATATGCAACCTTCACTGCTTGGGCTAATGAAGTATATCTGGGGCCAAAGAAGAGGGTGTTTTGCTCCAGAAGCCTACGAGCAACTTATGGCCATCATGAGTAATCCAGAGACCCCAGGATGCATGAGAGAAAGTCACCAAATCCTCTACAGTGAAGGAGTGTCTGAGGAGTGCTAATGGGAGTTCTTTTTTTCTTTTAATTGTTCATTTTGTAAAGATTCTAGATGCTTTGTTATTTGGGGATCCCATTTAAAGTGGGCCAATTTGAGAGTAGCAGTATAAATTCACTTAAGTAAAATTTAGAAATAAGGAATACGTTGCCTCTAGAAGCCAAAAAGGCCTAAAAGACATTGGGCTTATTTTAATATTGTGGATTTTGCCGGGGTAATAGTTATTTCTTGACAGTATCAGGGATGAAGCCATACTTGACTGACCAAATGATGCCCAGGATTTAACTGAGATGGTAGAGCCTTGTACTACGCATAGGAGGGTGATGGTCCCTCCCCTTTGTGAGCTGCTTTGTGAATATTTGTATGTCTTGAGTGTGTCAAATGAAACTCCTCAGAGAAGGATGTCATCAGTGTAATGTCATTCCCATGATCCTGGAGAAAGCTGGGTGTGATTAAAATCTTGCCTGCGAAGATTGAGATGAAAGTGTTGTTGAGATACCACCTGAGTGGCCAGGTAAAGGCGTACTGTGTCATTTGAATGTAAATGCAAACTGCTAGTGAGACGCTATTGAAATAGGGACTGAGTGAAACATGCTAGTCATAGCTTTAACAGCAAAGTATATTTTCCAGTTGATGACCGTATGGAACCAGTAATTTCAATCATAGTGGATATGAGAGCTTTAATTGGGGAAACCAAGGTATTAAGGGTATGATAATCCACTGTTAGGTACAATTCATTTTTGTTAGGCTTGATCATTGGCAACATTGGGCTATTCAATGGGAAGATAGTGGGAAAAACGGTGCCTTCCTTTAGTAGGTCTATATAATGGGTGGGTTTTATATTATTGGTCTTGATTTCTGTACACCTTATTTTAATCTATGTTCAGGCATATTATCTAATTTTCCCATTTGTAAAAATGTGTTTGACATTAAATGGATCTATACTACTCATCTGGGAGCTTATTTATAGCCATAAAATAAGGACAGTTTTAATATTTCACGTGCCCCACATCATTGGTGTTTTAAAGGTAGAATGGGGTGAAGAGAAAGCATAGGAAAATAATTAAATTGGGGGTAATACATGGAATAGATGGACAAATCCAATACAATTAGTAACCTATGAAGAGACACACAAACTAAAGCCCATTAAATAGTGCATTTCTTTACTTGACATATTTAAGGAAAACATGGCAGTGATGTACTTGTAGGATATCTTAATGTTGTCATGCTTTAATGTAGTTTGGAATCTCATAGTAGAGGACATGATTTCAGCCTGGGGAGGTCTAAATATTAGGGCTAACTATCCCTAAGGCTCGTGCTAATAATTAAGAAATGGCATGAGACTTCTTAATAGTTACCTCTTCGATCTTTCACCACCAAAGAAATAAAAACTTAAAATTTCTTATTTTCTAATTCTATTTCCCATGTTGTAAAGGGGTCATATTGTTAATAAAGTGTACAATGTAATATCAATACATCTCAAATTTAATTACTTACTACCCTCATTAATTAATTTTTAAAACCCTTGGTATTCTTCATTGTGCTTCTTTTACCTCTAAATTCACAGAGATGAAATGTTTCACAGAGTTCGCAGTATTGCTAAATATCTGTAATTATTCATTGTAAAAATATGAGGACATATGGTCCTCACTCTTATCCTGAGCCATGATCTTGGGGAGAAGAAAATCCTATTATTTGCAGACCTACTGTGTGTCAAGTATTGTGCAAGACATAAAATGTTTAAAGTTAAGTGCCATAAGACAACTGTTGTAGGATCAGGGAACTGAGGCTCAAAAAAGTAAATACTTAGCACAGAACATGCAGCTAGTAAGTGGGGAAATAGGCCTCAGGGCCTAGGTTTGAATGACTCCACATCACCTCTTCTTTCCTTTACAAAGTGCTGCCTCCACTGTCAGTGAATAACTGTTTGTCATATTGCCAAAAGATAATAAATGAAGTTCACTAACAGCATACAGAGTGATCTGTCAAACTATTTGGAGTTTTATTTTGCCATTATAATTACTCATACTCTGAGTTAGCTAGAGATGTTTTAAAAATATAACCAAAGAATAGTCAGAAAAAATCCACAATGCAAAAGCAATTGTCTTGGAATCAGGATAGAAAAATCACAGTGTTGCCTACACCACTAGCTTCAGGACGTTGTCCAACTTATTGGATCCCTGTGGCATTTAGGTTTCTGAAGTAACTTCCTGCCCTAAAATTCTGAGTTCTTATCTACTATTTACTAGACTTATCTATGATTACTTAGTGAAGTAAACTTACAAGCTAATTTGAATATTTTTCGAAAAATATTCAAGAACTTAATGTTGGGCTTCCCTGGTGGCGCAGTGGTTGAGAGTCTGCCTGCCGATGCAGGGGACACAGGTTCGTGCCCCGGTCCGGGAGGATCCCACATGCCGCGGAGCAGCTGGGCCCGTGAGCCATGGCTGCTGAGCCTGCGCGTCCGGAGCCTGTGCTCCGCAACGGGAGAGGCCACAACGGTGAGAGGCCCACGTACCGCAAAAAAAAAAAAAAAAAAAAAAAAAAAAGAACTTAATGTTTTTATATATTTTCTATGTGTTAATTCAATAAAAAACGCTTTTTGTTTGCCTCGATGGGAAAAATGGCCCAAACTTAGAAGGTACTTTCAACTCAGATTGTTACCTATCTCTGGGTTAAGTTCTCTCTGAATTTCTTGGTTGTCATATTGTCAGATAAGGAAAAGCAGTGCTTTGAAAAGAGCAGTACCCCACAAGGGTGAAACCCCCAAATTTAGAGATAGGCCAGAAATGCCATGTTCTGAAATTGAATAAAGTAAATAGAAAATGGAAGAAATATAACTCTTTGCAGATTGCTTCCAATCAGATAACAAAGTAAAGTGGTGAGTCATAAATGTACCTGAAGATAATGATTTTTTTAGATTTAGTATTTAGAAAGATAAATGCATAATATTATTTTTAAATGTTGGAATCACTTTAATTTTAACATGGGTAATGTGAAGTAACATTATGAGAACAAAAACTTTTGATTACTAATAAGTTAAAAATCTTCATCAATATTTTTATATACATTTTTACATACGATTAGCAAAGTCAGCTAATTGTGTTTCTAAGGACCAAAGGGAGTTGAAACTATGATTGCTAACAGCACAAGTTGTGCATGTTTGACACTTCAGTCTTTCTGCCAGATATGGATCAAACTACTATAATTTTTAACACCATTCCTTAAGAGCATCCAAGTCTCGTTATTCATATTTTATATTAACTAAGGGGGTTTCTCACAGTAAGCTGGTCTCCCAAGTAGATTTTTCTGTTAGATGGTGATTAGGCTGACTAGCTCGCTTCACTGCTCCTTGGCAGTTATAACTTAGTGTAAATAAATAAAATAAAACACTGACTCATCATTTAATAGTAATTTATCCTCCATTGTTTTTTCCATTCTGAGTGCACAAATAAAAGCAAACTCATCTCCGACTTATAATAACATCCCAAAGGCAGCCCTCCACTGATGCTCTCCCAGAGAAAGTGCTAGCTGCCTTCTATTTATGCAAATTACAACTCTTTTAAGGCTTACAATGAAAACCTGAGAAGTCTGTGATTTTTTTCCCTTAGTCTCTGTCCTTCACCTCCTACTCCAACTTATATTCTTCCACTATAAGGAAAAGTCATGGGAGAAAGTTTATGAATTACTTTTATAAATCTACAAATTAATTGTGGTCCAAGCTAGGAGAGGGAGGGAGATGGAAATAAATTGATTCTCTATGACATATCATGATTCAAATGATCTGAACGGTTTAACTTCACTTCAATTTTATTTGTCAGAACAAAAGCACTCTCTCAATTGGTTGAACTTTAAAAATGATTATCACTGAGACAGCAGAGTGGGTAAAGCAGCAATTCAATAGCATTTGTCTTTTAAGGAAGAGGCATTAAATATTTGACTATGTAGCTTAGACGTTATTTAAACTAGAGTGGTAATTATGTAACTTTTACTTATTCGATATATCATCATTAATTTTAATCAGATATATTTGTTGTTGTTTGTCTCCTACTAGAGGGGGAAGAAATCTAATTACATTTTTTAAATAGATCTTTATTGGAGTATAACTGCTTCACAATACTGTGTTACTTTCTGTTGCACAACCAAGTGAATCAGCCATATGCATACACATGTCCCCATATGCCCTCCCTCTTGAGCCTCCATCCCATCCTCTCTATCCCACCTGTCTAGGTCATCGCAAAGCACCGAGCCGATCAATCTCCCTGTGCTGTGCTGCTGCTTCCCACCAGCCAATTATTTTACTTTCGGTAGTGTATATATGTCGATGCTACTCTCACTTAGCCCCAGCTTCACCCTCCCACCCCATGTCATCAAGTCCATTCTCTATGTCTACCTCTTTATTCCTGCCCTGCAACTAGGTTCATCAGTACCATTTTTTTTTAATTCCATATATTTGCGTTAGCATACGCTATTTGTTTTTCTCTTTCTGACTTACTTCACTCTGTATGATAGACTCTAGGTCCATCTACCTCACTACAAATAGCTCAGTTTCATTTCCTTTTATGGCTGAGTAATATTCCATTGTATATATGTGCCACATTTTCTTCATCCATTCATCTGTCGATGGACATCTAGGTTGGTTCCATGTCCTGGCTATTGTAAAAAATGCTGCAATGAACATTGTGGTGCATGTCTCTTTTTGAATTATGGTATTCTCAGGATAAATGCTCAGCAGTGGGGTTGCTGGGTCATATGGTAGTTCTATTTTTTCGCTTTTAAGGAACTTCTATACTGTTCTCCATAGTGGTTGTATCAATTTACATTCCCACCAACAGTGTAGGAGGGTTCCCTTTTCACCAAATCCTTTCCAGCATTTATTGTTTCTAGATATTTTTATAATGGCCATTCTGACTGGCGTGAGGTGATACATCATTGTAGTTATGATTTGCATTTCTCTAATACTTAGTGATGTTGTGCATCTTTTCATGTGCCTCTTGGCCATCTGTATGTCTTCCTTGGCGAAATGTCTATTTAGGTCTTCTGCCCATTTTTTTTTTTTTTTTGCGGTACGTGGCCCTCTCACTGCTGTGGCCTCTCCCATTGCAGAGCACAGGCTCCAGACACGCAGGCTTAGCGGCCATGGCTCACGGGCCTAGCCGCTCCACCGCATGTGGGATCTTCCCGGACCGGGGCACGAACCCACGTCCCCTGCATCAGCAGGCGGACTCTCAACCACTGTGCCACCAGGGAAGCCCCTCTTCTGCCCATTTTTTAACTGGATTGTTTTTTTGATATTGAGCTCCATGAGCTGTTTGTATATTTTGGAGATTAATCCTTTGTCCACTGTTTCATTTGCAAATATTTTCTCCCATTCTGAGGGCTGTCTTTTTGTCTTGTTTATGGTTTCCTTTGCTGTGCAAAAGCTTTTAAGTCCCAACTTACATTTTAATGCAATATTTACATATATATCTGCATAAGACCAGATGAAGTGTTATTCTACTGAAACAGCAATCTTTCTGACATCCTGATACTGAAATGACCCAATATTGATTGACTTTTGATACACAAAGCTGTTGTTGATGCATATTTGCATACTGATGATGTTATGTTAAATTGCAAGTCACTTTTCTATTACCATACACTGAGAGTGTGCTCATCTCAGACTGTTTAGAATCAGAATTAAAGGTATTCCACTTGGGGGCTTCCCTGGTGGTGCAGTTGTTAAGAATCCGCCTGCCAATGCAGGGGACGTGGGTTCGAGCCCTGGTCCGGGAAGATCCCACACAGCCCTGGTCTGGGAAGATCCCACATGCCTTGGAGCAATTAAGCCTGTATGCCACAACTACTGAAGCTCGCGTGCCTACAGCCCGTGATCCACAACAAGAGAAGCCACTGCAATGAGAAGCCTGCACACCGCAATGAAGAGTGGCCCCTGCTTGCCACAACTAGAGAAAGCCCATGTGCAACAACGAAGACTCAGTGCAGCCAAAAAAAAAAAAAGTTTTTTTTAACAAATTAATTAAAAAGGCATTCCACTTGTATATTTGAACTATGACAAAATTCTCATAGATCTAAAATGCTAACGCTTAAGTTGGGAGAATATTTAGGTGAAAAATAACTTATATTAATAATTTTTGTAGTAAGATCATATATTAACCAGTAGAAATATGCTCATAAAATTGTCAATTAAATTAATTTTTTTATTATTTTTTAATTGAGATATAATTGGCATACTCCATTATATTTGTTTCATGTATGCAGTATAATGATTTGATATTTGTATGTATTGTGGAATGATCATCACGATATGTTTAGTTAACATTCATTAATGCTAAAGTAAGTATTCTTATGGAAATTGACCAAAATGCTGCTGTGTAAGAGGACACTTTTTTTTAAAGTTAAAATTTAGAGTTTTCTATTTTCGCTGCCACTATTGCTAATACTACCAAGCAAATAGCTTTTTTAATATATATATAGAATTTTCATCATTAATATAAATTATAAAGACATCCCTTTCTGGGATAAAACAGAATTGTTTTGAGGCTAGAGAGACTGTAATGGTATATGCGTGCATACCCATATAAACACACACACACACACACACACACACACAATTAAATGTTTCACCTTCACTGTTATCAAATGATACTTAAAATTTTTATCCCCATCCAATCCAGGATTCATATCTCAACTCTAATGCCAACCCTACCCATGAGCTTTATTCTGTACTTAACAGTTTTCCAGTTTCCTGACCCTCCCTTCTCAACCCATCCCTGACTCCACCCAATTTATTCATAAGCCATAACCCATCATCTTCATACCCTGGAAACTGAGGTAGAGAGATGATGCTTAAAACATGAATTGTGGGGTGCTGCTTATTTGGAGACAGCAAACATAGATCAGTGAAAGTGTGATGGGTTGTTCTGTAGGGGATCTGAAAGTGGTCCCAACTGATACAACTAGTGAAGCTAAAGAAGAAAGCACATATCTAAGACAGATATGATGTGTGGATGGGGTAAGGGAGCAATTATTTGTATTATTAGTAATAATAACAATAGATCGCTAGCATGTGCTGGTGCTTAATATTTGCCAAGCATTGTGCTAAGCAACATAATCGTATCATTGCATTCAAACGTTATACAGCACATGAAAGGTAGTACTACACAGAAAAACCATGAGTTCAGGAACCAAATTACCTGGGTCCAATCCTAGCTTTACTACTTACTGATTATGTGACCTTGGGCTATTCTTTAATCCCTATTTACCTCAGTTTTCTCAGCTGTAAATCTTTAGCCTACTCATAAATTTGTAATGAAGGTTAAATGAATTAATATACAGTTAGTCAACTGTTACAAAATAAAACCTCATTAAAACAAAAAAAAAATAGACAGGAAAAGATTGTGGAAGAGTAGGACGCGGAGATCACCTTCCTCCCCACAGATACATCAGAAATACATGTACAGTGGCACTGCTCCTATAGAACATACACTGAACACTGGCAGAAGACTTCAGGCCATCCCAAAGGCAAGAAACTCCCCATGAACCTGGGTAAGGCAAAAGAAAAAAGAAAAAAACAGACAAAAGAATAGGGACAGGACCTGCACCAGTGGGACGGAGCTGTGAAGGAGGAAAGGTTTCCACACACTAGAAGCCCCTTCACAGGCGGAGACTGCGGGTGGCAGAGGGGGGAAGCTTCGGAGCCACGGAGGAGAGCACAGCCACAGGGATGCAGAGGGCAAAGCGGGGAGATGCTGGCACAGAGGATCGGTGCCGACCAGCACTCACCAGCCCGAGAGGTTTGTCTGCTCACCCGCTCGGGCGGGCGGGGCTGGGAGCTGAGTCTCGGGCTTCGGTTGGATCCCAGGTAGAGGACTGGGGTTGGCGGAGTGAACACAGCCTGCAGAGGGCTAGCGCCACGGCTAGCTGGGAGGGAGTCCGGGGAAAAGTCTGGACCTGCCGAAGAGGCAAAAGACTTTTTCTTCCCTCTTTGTTTCCTGGTGCGCGAGGAGAGGGGATTCAGAGCGCTGCTTAAAGGAGCTCCAGAGACGGGCGCGAGCCGTGACTAACAGCGCGGACCCCAGAGACGGGCATGAGATGCTAAGGCTGCTGCTGCCGCCACCAAGAAGCCTGTGTGCGAGCACAGGTCACTATCCACACCGCCCTTCCGGGGAGCCTGTGCAGCCCGCCACTGCTAGGGTCCCGGGATCCAGGGACAACTTCCCCGGGAGAACGCACAGCGCGCCTCATGCTGGTGCAATGTCACGCTGGCCTCTGCCGCCGCAGGCTCGCCCCGCATCCGTATCCCTCCCTCCCCCCCGGCCTGAGTGAGCCAGAGCCCCTGAATCAGCAGCTCCTTTAACCCGGTTCTGCAAAGAACAGATGCCCTCAGGGGAACTACACGCAGAGGCGGGGCCAAATCCAAAGCTTGAACCCCAAGAGCTGTTCAAACAAAGAAGAGAAAGGGAAATCTCTCCCAGCAGCCTCAGGAGCAATGGATTAAAGCTCCACAATCAACTTGATGTACCCTGCATCTGTGGAATACATGAATAGACAACGAATCATCCCAAATTGAGGAGGTGGACTTTGGGAGCAAGATACATTATTTTTTCCCCTTTTCCTCTTTTGGTGACTGTGTATGTGTATGCTTCTGTGTGAGATTTTGTCTGTACAGCTTTGCTTTCACCATTTGTCTTAGGGTTCTGTCTGTTTTTTTTTTACTTTAAAAATTTTTTTCTTTACTTTAAAAAATTTTTTCTTAATAATTATTTTTTATTTTAATAACTTTATTTTATTTTATCCTCTTTCTTTCTTTCCTTCTTTCTAATTTTTCTCCCTTTTATTCTGAGCCGTGTGGAAACAGTCTCTTGGTGTTCAAGCCAGGCGTCAGGGCTGTGTCACTGAGGTGGGAGAGCCAACTTCAGGACACTGGTCCACAAGAGACCTCCCAGCTCCATGTAATATCAAACGGTGAAAATCTCCCACAGATCTCCATCTCAACACCAACACCTAGCTTCACTCAACGACCAGCAAGCTACAGTGCTGGACACCCTATTCCAAACAACTAGCAAGACAGAAACATAGCCCCATCCATTAGCAGAGAGGCTGCCTAAAGTCATAATAATTCCACAAACACCCCAAAACACACCACCAGACGTCAATCTGCCCACCAGAAAGACAAGATCCAGCCTCATCCACCAGAACACAGGCACTAGTCCCCTCCACCAGGAAGCCTACACAACCCAATGAACGAACCTTAGCCACTGGGGACAGACATCAAAAACAACGGGAACGGGCTTCCCTGGTGGTGCAGTGGTTGAGAGTCCGCCTGCCGATGCAGGGGACACGGGTTCGTGCCCCGGTCCGGGAAGATCCCACATGCCGCAGAGCGGCTGGGCCCGTGAGCCATGGCTGCCGAGCCTGCGCATCTGGAGCCTGTGCTCTGCAATGGGAGAGGCCAAAACAGTGAGAGGCCTGTGTACCGCAAAAAAAAAAACACAACAGGAACTACGAACCTACAGCCTGTGAAAAGGAGACCCCAAACACAGTAAGATAAGCAAAATGAAAAGATAGAAAACCACACAGCAGATGAAGGAGCAAGATAAAAACCCACAAGACCTAACAAATGAAGAGGAAATAGGCAGTCTACCTGAAAAAGAATTCAGAATAATGACAGTAAAGATGATACAAAATCTTGGAAATAGAATAGAGAAAATGCAAGAAACATTTAACAAGGACCTAGAAGAACTAAAGAGGAAACAAGCAATGATGAACAACACAAAAAATGAAATTAAAAATACTCTAGAAGGGATCAATAGCAGAATAACTGAGGCAGAAGAACGGATAAGTGACCTGGAAGATAAATAGTGGAAATAACTACTGCAGAGCAGAATAAAGACAAAAGAATGAAAAGAAATGACGACAGTCTCAGAGAACTCTGGGACAACATTAAACGCACCAACATTCAAATTATAGGGGTCCCAGAAGAAGAAGAGAAAAAGAAAGTGACTGAGAAAATATTTGAAGAAATTACAGTTGAAAACTTCCCTAATATGGGAAAGGAAATAGTTAATCAAGTCCAGGAAGCACAGAGAGTCCCATACAGGATAAATCCAAGGAGAAACACACCAAGACACATATTAATCAAACTATCAAAAATTAAGTACAAAGAAAACATATTAAAAGCAGCAAAGGAAAGGCAACAAATCACACACAAGGGAATCTCCATAAGGTTAACAGCTGATCTTTCAGAAGAAACTCTGCAAGCCAGAAGGGAGTGGCAGGACATATTTAAAGTGATGAAGGAGAAAAACCTACAACTAAGATTACTCCACCCAGCAAGGATCTCATTCATATTTCATGGAGAAATTAAAACCTTTACAACAAGCAAAAGCTGAGAGAGTTCAGCACCACCAAACCAGCTTTACAACAAATGTTAAAGGAACTTCTCTAGGCAAGAATAAAAAG
Organism: Globicephala melas; assembly: GCF_963455315.2. NCBI lineage: Eukaryota > Metazoa > Chordata > Mammalia > Artiodactyla > Delphinidae > Globicephala > Globicephala melas. Next base: position 75,418,437 of record NC_083329.1, on the reverse strand, counting down.
AGAAGGAAAAGACCTACAATAAGAAACCCCAAACAATTAAGAAAATGGTAATAGGAACATACATATCGATAATTACCTTAAATGTAAATGGATTAAATGCTCCCACCAAAAGACACAGATTGGCTGAATGGATACAAAACATGACCCATATATATGCTGTCTACAAGAGACGCACTTCAGACCTAGGGACACATACAGACTGAAAGTGAGGGGATGGAAGAAGATATTCCATGCAAAAGGAAATCAGAAGAAAGCTGGAGTAGCAATTCTCTTATCAGACAAAATAGACTTTAAAATAAAGACTATTAGAAGAGACAAAGAAGGACACTACATAATGATCAAGGGATTGATCCAAGAAGAAGATATAACAATTGTAAATATTTATGCACCCCACATAGGAGCACCTCAATACATAAGGCAAATACTAACAGCCAATAATAGGGAAATCGACAGTAACACAACCATAGTAGGGGACTTTAACACCCCACTTTCACCAATGGACAGATCATCCAAAATGAAAATAAATAAGGAAACACAAGCTTTAAATGATACATTAAACAAGATGGACTTAATTGATATTTATAGGACACTCCATCCAACAACAGAATACACATTTTTCTCAAGTGCTCATGGAACATTCTCCAGGATAGATCATATCTTGGGTCACAAATCTAGCCTTGGTAAATTTAAGAAAATTGAAATCATATCAAGTATCTTTTCTGACCACAACGCTATGAGACTAGATATCAATTACGGGAAAAGATCTGTAAAAAATACAAACACATGGAGGCTAAACAATACACTACTTAATAACGAAGTAATCACTGAAAAAGTCAAAGAGGAAATTAAAAATACCTAGAAACAAATGACAATGGAGACATGACAACCCAAAATCTATGGGATGCAGCAAAACCAGTTCTAAGATGGAAGTTTATAGCTATACAATCCTACCTTAAGAAACAGGAAACATCTCAAGTAAACAACCTAACCTTGCACCTAAAGCAATTAGAGAAAGAAGAACAAAAAACCCCCAAAATTAGCAGAATGAAAGAAATCTTAAAGATCCGATCAGAAATAAATGAAAAAGAAATGAAGGAAACGATAGCAAAGATCAATAAACCAAAAGCTGGTTCTTTGAGAAGATAAACAAAATTGATAAACCAGGCTTCCCTGGTGGCACAGTGGTTGAGAGTCTGCCTGCCGATGCAGGGGACACGGGTTCGTGCCCCAGTCCAGGAAGAACCAACATGCCACGAAGCGGCTGGGCCCGTGAGCCATGACCGTTGAGGCTGCGCATCCGGAGCCTGTGCTCCGCAACTGGAGAAGCCACAACAGTGAGAGGCCCGCGCGTGGGAAAAAAAAAAAAAAGTAAACCATTAGCCAGACTCATCAAGAAAAAAAGGGAGAAGACTCAAATCCATAGAATTAGAAATGAAAAAGGAGAAGTAACAACTGACACTGCAGAAATACAAAGGATCATGAGAGATTACTACTAGCAACTCTGTGCCAATAAAATGGACAACCTGGAAGAAATGGACAAATTCTTAGAAATGCACAACCTGCCGAGACTGAACCAGGAAGAAATAGAAAATATGAACAGACCAATCACAAGCACTGAAATTGAAACTGTGATTAAAAATCTTCCAACAAACAAAAGCCCAGGACCAGATGGATCCACAGGCGAATTCTATCAAACAGTTAGAGAAGAGCTAACACCTATCCTTCTCAAACTCTTCCAAAATATACCAGAGGGAGGAATACTCCCAAACTCATTCTACGAGGCCACCATCACCTGATACCAAAACCAGAGAAGGATGTCACAAAGAAAGAAAACTACAGGCCAATATCACTGATGAAAATAGATGCAAAAATCGTCAACGAAATACTAGCAAACAGAATCCAACAGCACCTTATAAGGATCATACACCATGATCAAGTGGGGTTTATCCCAGGAATGCAAGGATTCTTCAACATATGCAACTCAATCAATGTGATACACCATATTAACAAACTGAAGGAGAAAAACCATATGATCATCTCAAGAGATGCAGAAAAAGCTTTCGACAAAATTCAACACCTATTTATGATAAAAACCCTCCAGAAAGCAGGCATAGAGGGAACTTTCCTCAACATAATAAAGGCCATATATGACAAACGCACTGCCAATGTTGTTCTCAATGGTGAAAAACTGAAACCATTTCCACTAAGATCAGGAACAAGACAAGGTTGCCCACTCTCACCACTCTTACTCAACATAGTTTTGGAAGTTTTAGCCACAGCAATCACAGAAAAAAATGAAATAAAAGGAATACAAATTGGAAAAGAAGAAGTAAAACTGTCACTGTTTGCAGATGACATGATACTATACATAGAGAATCCTAAAGATGCCACCAGAAAACTACTAGAGCTAATCAGTGAATTTGGTAAAGTTGCAGGATACAAAATTAATGCACAGAAATCTCTGGTATTCTTATACACTAGTGATGGAAAATCTGAAAGTGAAATTAAGAAAACACTCCCATTTACCATTGCAACAAAAATAATAAAATATCTAGGAATAAACCTACCTAGGGAGACAAAAGACCTGATTGCAGAAAGTTATAAGACACTGATGAAAGAAATTAAAGATGATACAAATAGATGGAGAGATATACCATGTTCTTGGATTGGAAGAATCAACATTGTGAAAATGACTCTACAACCCAAAGCAATCTAAAGATTCAATGCAATCTGTATCAAAATACCATTGGCATTTTTCACAGAACTAGAAAAAAAAGTTTCACTATTTGTATGGAAACACAAAGGACCCCGAATATCCAAAGCAATATTGAGAATGAAAAATGGAGCAGGAGGAATCAGGCTCCCTGACTTCAGAGTATACTATAAAGCTATAGTAATCAAGTCAGTATGGTACTGGCACAAAAACAGAAATATAGATCAATGGAACAGGATAGAAAGCCCAGAGATAAATCCATGCACATATGGTCACCTTATCTTTGATAAACTAGGCAAGAATATCCAATGGAGAAAAGACATCCTCTTCAATAAGTGGTGCTGGAAAAACTGGACATCTTCAAGTAGAAGTATGAAATTAGGACACTCCCTAACACCATACACAAAAATAAACTCAAAATGGATTGAAGACCTAAATGTAAGGGCAGAGAGCATCAAACTCTTAGAGGAAAACATAGGCAGAACACTCTATGACATAAATCACAGCAAGATCCTTTTTGACCCACCTCCTAGAGAAATGGAAATAAAACCAAAAATAAACAAATGGGACCTAATGAAAATTCAAAGCTTTTGCACAGCAAAGGAAACCATAAACAAGACGAAAAGACAACCCTCAGAATGGGAGAAAATATTTGCAAATGAAGCAAGTGACAAAGAATTAATCTCCAAAATTTACAAGCAGCTCATGCAGCTCAATAACAAAAAAACAAACAACCCAATCCAAAAATGGGCAGAAGACCTAAATAGACATTTCTCCAGAGAAGATATACAGATTGCCAACAAGCACATGAAAGAATGCTCAACATCATTAATCATTAGAGAAATGCAAATCAAAACTACAATGAGATATCATCTCACACCAGTCAGAATGGCCATCATCAAAAAATCTACAAACAATAAATGTTGGAGAGGGTGTGGAGAAAAGGGAACCCTCTTGCACTGTTGGTGGGAATGTAAATTGATACAGACACTATGGAGAACAGTATGGAGGTTCCTTAAAAAACTAAAGATAGGGGCTTCCCTGGCGGCACAGTAGTTGAGAGTCTGCCTGCCGATGCAGGCGACGTGGGTTCGTGCCCCGGTCTGGGAGGATCCCACGTGCTGCGGAGCGGCTGGGCCTGTGAGCCATGGCTGCTGGGCCTGCGCGTCCAGAGCCTGTGCTCCGCAACGGGAGAGGCCACAACAGTGAGAGGTCCACGTACCGCCAAAATAATAAAAAATAAAAAATAAAAATAGAACTACCATACAACCCAGCAATCCCACTACTGGGCATATACCCTGAGAAAACCGTAATTCAAAAAGAGTCATGTACCACAATGTTCATTGCAGCTCTATTTATATTAGCCAGGACATGGAAGCAACCTAAGTGTTCATCAACAGATGAATGGATAAAGAAGATGTGGCACATATATACAATGGAATATTACTCAGCCATAAAAAGAAACAAAATTGAGTTATTTGTAGTGAGGTAGATGGACCTAGAGTCTGTCATCCAGAGTGAAGTTAAGTCAGAAAGAGAAAAACAAATACCGTATGCTAACACATATATATGGAATCTAAGAAAGAAAAAAAATGGTCATGAAGAACCTAGGGTAAGACGGGAAGAAAGACACAGACCTACTAGAGCATGGACTTGAGGATATCGGGAGGGGGAAGGGTAAACTGTTACAAAGTGAGAGAGTGGCATGGACATATATACACTACCAAAAGTAAAATTGATAGCTAGTGGGAAGTAGCCGCATAGCACAGGGAGATCAGCTAGGTGATTTGTGACCACCTTGACAGGTGGGATAGGGAGGTTGGGAGGGAGGCAGACGCAAGAGGGAAGAATTATGGGAACACACGTATATGTATAACTGATTCACTTTGTTATAAATCAGAAACTAACACACTATTGTAAAGCAATTATACTCCAATAAAGATGTTAAAAAAATAATCGTAGAGTACCTAATATATGTCACATACTCTTCTAAGCACTTAAGTTACATTTTTAAACAAACAGAAACATACAGACTTCTGACCATGTAGTTTATATTCTGAGCGTAACATTCAGTGTGCTCACTATTACTGTTGTTGTTATTAAATTCATTTCTCAGATGAGGATACTGTAGCTTAGAAATACTCCGAAGTAGCAAAGCTTGTCTTCTCAATATAAGGAAGTTTTGGCAGAGCCATAGAATTTTGAAATAGTCATGGTTAGAAAATAGGAAAGATAATGGACTTGAGCTATGAAGAATTTCTGCTTGTTTAAGAGTGGAGACTGTGAATACATTCTAATATACAAAAGAATCTTCAAGATTTTGTAATTCTTACATTCAAAACCTTGGAGTTATCCTGGACTCTTGTCACATTTCAGAATCCATCAGCAAATTTTACTGGTTGTCAGTGTAAAATATGTTTACAATTTGACTAAGTTTTATAATTTCCACAGCCACCGGATGAGTTCACGTTTATGACTCCCGTGTATGTTACTGTAGCAGACTTTCACTCTTGATCTCCTTCCATATTCTTCACACAGATAGAAGTCATATCGCATCACTCATCCACTCAAGGCCTCCAATAACTCCCATCTCTCTCAGCATAAAATATAACATCGCTACCCTGGCCTACATCTCTCCCCTCTGACTTTAGCCTTTACTATTCTAAATGCACCTCATTCACTCTGCTCTTTTCTCTTAAAACACACCAAGGATGCTCCCGCCACAGAACCTGTGCACTTGCCAGGAATGCCCTACTTCAGGTATCCTTATGGCTCATTCCATCACTGCATTCAGCTGTCCACTCAAATACCACTTGGCTTTCCTTTATCACAATATATCAAATGGTACACACACCACTGACATTCTTTGCCTTTTATTCTATTTTCTTTTTCTTTTTATCAGTTATTTTGGACTGACAAATTTATTTATTTAGGCGTTTCTTTGTGAATTGCCATGCACTTCTACTAGAATATAGGCTCCATTAAAGAAGGGTCTTTGTTTTGTTCAGTAACACCAGTGCAGTGCCTTGATCTAGTAGATAATCAATATTAAAAAAAAATCTCTATGAGTGGATGAACAAATGAATGAAAGCAATTTTCTTCAGCTGTACTCAATTTGTTAGGTGTGGGAGCACCGAAGCAGAGTGAGCCACATTTTTTCTTTTCTTTTTTTCAAATTATACAAGAGAAGACCAAAAATCCTGGGGGTGGTAATAAGTGTATTGGTAAGTTCAAGAGATGAATCATTGACTCTAAGTCAATAAAACTGAAGACAGGATGAGATTGACAGCTTCGAGGAAACAGATGAGTCTCAGCAAGGTTGAATCTACTTTGTAGGAAAACACTAAGAGTTTGATGGCGAGGAGATTATGTTCAGAATAAGGGAAGAAAAAAATGTGTTCTTGTCAACACATGTGCAGTCTGGAATAGAAATGATTCATGTGGAGTGGATGCTCAGATTCTAAACCCCTTAGCTCCAGGAATTATCTAAATGTAAAACATAATTTCTATAAATGAAGTTTCTTGGATTAAGCTAAATGTGTCCAGGAATGTCCTAGTTTTGTTAATTGATAGGTACCATATGTCTCATGGAATATAGGAGGAAGTTGATGACTGAATCCTGGGTTTTCTCAGCTCTGCTGAGAGCTCCACATGCTCCCATTGATTGTAGACTTTGGGATTAGCTAATGTGGTTCAGATCTTAGTGCACAGTCTAGTATTATGATGGCCACCAGCCATGTGTGGCTATTCAAATTAAAATTCATATTACAATTAATGAAATAAAAATCCCATTCCTCAACCCAACTAGGTATATTTTAAGTGCTCAAGAGCCACATGTGACTAGTGGCTTCCATACTGGCCACTGTAGGTACAGAATGTTTTCTTTATCTCAGAAAGAAATAACTCTCTCTATTGGAGAGTACTGGTGGAGTAGTAGATTACCAAGGCACTGTGGGAGCTCAGGAGAGCTGCAAAATACTTCATTTCTATATCTATATTCCTAATATAAATAACCTGTTAGTTAGCTAATGTTGACATACTAGTTAGTAAGTTTATTCATTTGCATGACAAATAATGAATCATCATCTCTCTCAAAAGGTAGCAGTTGTATCCTTGAATAAATTGATAGTTTTTAAAGAAAAGGTATGGTAATTATTAGGGTTATTGAAGGCCTCTGGACAGATATATTCCCCCGGAATCCAGTAACTGATGAGATAATAAAACTGTTAACTAGATTCTCCCAATGACAGGAAAGAGAGATATTCCTTGTACTTGAGCATTTCATATTAGAAATGAAACTTAGTAAACAATGCCATGTCTATCTTAATTTGAACTCAAAAATATTTTTTACTTCTGTACTTTTCAGAAGGGTTTGAAATAAAATGAGTTTTTTTTGTTTTTTTGTTTTTTGTTTTTGCTGTTGTGGCCTCTCCCATTGCGGAGCACAGGCTCCGGACACGCAGGCTCAGTGGCCCTGGCTCACGGGCCTAGCCGCTCCGCGGCATATGGGATCTTCCCGGACCGGGGCACGAACCCACGTCCCTTGCATCGGCAGGCGGACTCTCAACCACTGCGCCACCAGGGAAGCCCCTAAAATGAGTTGTTAAATGAATAGATCAGAGAATAGTATGCTCAAAGATCAACATTACTGGGCATATATGAATTCACTACGGAGCGTGATGATGTTCAGCAGGAAGTATCTGGACCACAGGAGGATGAACTGACGTGCATATAATCAAATATAGTAGTTATGAGATTGCCCGCTTACACCTCCATTTATGCTGCATTTTCATTCCCGGAATATATTTGATTTGTAAGGCAATTAGTAAACAATGCCCAGTAAGGTGAAAGTGCATGAGGAGAGACAGAATCACAGGTCTAGTCACAAAGTCTTGTCAGTGACTAGAGAGGTCTAGAGAAGAGCCACTTTCACAAAACATCAATAAGACATAACTGAGGGTGTACCTAGGTACCCACATCCCTTATTTGTGGAAATGGCTGATATCAAGGGGAAGCAACCAATACCTCCTATATGCAGACTTACAAGCTAGGTTTCCTTAGGGAAGACTTTATGGGCTAGTAAAAATAATTAAATAACAGGATTTTAATTGATCATTCATAATAGTGGGGGCAAGGATCTGTCTCTGTCAGACTTACAATTCTATGTTCCATCCAGGGATGTGGAGAATGGTTAATAAAAGTGCCAGAAGCACAAGGCAGCACAAACTTGAAACAGTATTGAAAGGTAGGAGGAGCAGATACACTTTTTTGTCCCATCGATATTTACTTAAAAATGAACTGTGTTTCACTTAACTTGATATTTAGTGCTCCGGCAGGGCCTGTTAAGAACGCTAATGACAAGTGGTGCCTGAAAGTATCTTATAAACCTGCACTGCCCACTATGGAGCTATTAGCCACTGTCCCTACTGAGCACTTGAAATGTGGCTGGTCTGAACTGAGATGTGCTCTCAGAGTAAAATGCACTGGAATCCAAAAATTTAGTAGGATAAAAGCATGTAAAATATGTCATTAATAACACTGTATTAGTTACATGTTAACATAATAATGTTTTGCATATATAAATGTGTTGAGGGACTTATTTGATCAATAATTTATTTTCTATTCGATTTGACCAATGCATACCCTAATCTGCCTCACTGCAAAATGTACAGTTAATTGTACCACTACAGGTCAAAAAAAAGTCCAGCAGTTATTACTATATAGTGTGCTAAGATCTAGCTAGAACCTATAAGGTCCTCTTTTCCTTTATATCCACGACATTACTGTGATTTGAAATAATAAAGAGTAAGTGCTTTTAGATAAAGATTGGATAATAATCCAAACACAGAAATGTGAGTGGGAAATTAAGCCCTAATGTTTAAAGTTCTGCCTACTAAGAAAGACATTCTGCAGGTACTGCTGAGCCATCTGTGCATTAACAAGCCTTCTTGGTTTCTCTGATGCCCACTAACTTTTGAAAACCTCTGCCCTCAAAGTAATTTGAAATCATTTCTCCTGGAGGAAGAATATCAACGTTATGGAAGTGGCTAGATAATTTTATGATTGTTTTACCAGAGATTTCCATCTCAGGAGAGTTTCCTTCTAACAAAATTATGCACAGGGCTTCATGGGAAAGAGAGGTTAAGGAAATGATATTCATAATCATAAGCTCTCCCAAACCAGTTCTGAGCATTTCCACTTGTGAGTCCATCACTAGGGTGTGGGGAGACTGTGGTGGTCACCGCAGCAGGAGGGCTGAATGGCAGTGTGGGAAATTCTAGAGCTCTGAGAATAGGAACATCTTGGGCTTGTTCATCAAATGCTCCTTCTCATCTAGTCTTGTGTTAGAGGTATTTGTGTGTGGGGTGGGGGTAGGTAATATTGCCCTTAATTATTAAGAGCAAGGTGTTTTATAATTCTGTCATCACGGTGGGGATTACTTCTAATTGGAAAGAACGTATTGGATAACCAAACTTCTAATATTCCCTGAAAAAAACATTGCTTGTAAATTACTACATCAGAACAATGTAAGAACAAGGTGCCTTTAAGATGAATGTTTCTTGTTAAGATGATCTTACTTAGCTATTTCCTGTTATTACTGTTACCTGAATCTCACACATAAGGCAATGCTTCTCAAGTGTCAGTGTTCCTACACATCGCCTGGGGAATTTGTAAAAATGCAGATTCTGACTTAGTAGGTCCGCATTTCTGTGTTTCTAACAAGCTCCTAGGTAATGCTGGTCCATTGCCCGCACTTTGAATAGTAAAGCACCTCCACACAGACCCCTGGAACCTAAATCTGTATTTTTAACAAGATGCGTGGGTGATTCTTAGGCACATGTAAAAGTTTGAGAACCACTGATGGCAATGATCTACAGTGATTCACAACTCTGGCTGTACTTTATAATCATCTAGAAAGTTTGAATAAAATCTGATTATTTGGTCTTAGTCTGGAACCAATACATTAGTAATTGTGGGGTATAACCCAAGTAACCACATATTTTCCAAAAGTTCTCCAAATAATGGCCTCTCAAAGATGTTCATGTCCTAATCCTTATAACCTGTGATTATCTTATATGGTAACAGTGACTTTGCAGATGTGATTAATGTCAAAATGGTCTTGAGATGGGGAGTTTATCCTGAATTACCTAGGTGGGTCCAAGGTAGTCACAAGAGCATGTAAAAGCAGAGAATGCTTCCCAGCTGTGGTCAGAGAGATTTGATGACAGAAGAAGGGAGACAGAGGTGCACGTGAAAAGGACTCTCCCCACCCATCCTTGCAGGCTTTGAAAATGGATGGATGGGGCCACAAGCCAAGGAATGAAGGCAGCCTCTAGAAGCTGGAAAAGACAAGGAAGTAGATTCTCTCCTGGAGTCTCCAGAAAAGGATTCAGCTCTACCGACACCCTCATTTTATCCATATGAGACACCTATCAGGTTTCATGCTAAGATGATAAGTTTCAAGACACTCTGCCTCTGATAATTTGTTACATCAGGATAGGAAACCATTATATCAGGTAATATTAATATGCAGTCACTGCTCCAGCAGATGGTTTCTGGAGTTCCCTGTATATAATAAAGGTTCCTTAGACCTGAGTGTTCTTCAGCTTCCAAGAATTTCCTGACCAGCCTAACCACCCAGATCAATGTTTGCCATACAGGAATCTCTGAAAGACTGGGGAACTACTGTTTACTTGTAACCCTGAAATTAAGAACAATTTTCTAACATTGATGTATTCTGCCCTTAATCATTTGTGTGTAATATGCTATATAAATCAACATATATATATATATATTTTTGGAGAGGACTGGGGAGAGGGGGTTTGGAGGGTCAGGAAGTAGTTAGAAAAAAGAAGGCAGTTGCTTTCCTCAATTGTTCACAGGATTTTATCATCAAAGTAAAGAACAACATTCTATGATATAAAATGATAAAATATAACCCCAAGTTTTGGAGACCTAACTGTCTCAACAATGAATTAGTGAGAGTAACAGACATTTCCCTATCCTTCCATGTCCAGTGCTACCATTTTCCTTTCATGTTCTCATTTCATGCTGCTATTGCATACAGATGGCAGGGTCTCCTTAACCACTGGGGGTAGACAGAGCAATAGTGACAGCAGCCACACGGCTTCTGTGACCACAGTCAGGCCTCCCTGTGAGGCTCAAGACATCCTTAAGTGTGGTTAGGGGACATTTCTAACAATGCAAACGCCTCTCCCAAAAACATGATTGCAAAACAATCCATGTTAGAGCAGTCTCACTTTCCAAACTCTAGTCCATGCTATGTGAAGTGCATATCAAATAAAAATCCCATTTAGGGCTTCCCTGGTGGCGCAGTGTTGAGAGTCCACCTGCCAATGCAGGGGACATGGGTTCGTGCCCCGGCCCGGGAAGATCCCACATGCCGCGGAGCGGCTGGGCCCGTGAGCCATGGCCGCTGAGCCTGCGCGTCCAGGGAAGCCTGTGCTCTGCAATGGGAGAGGCCACAACAGTGAGAGGCCCGAGTACGGCAAAAAAAAAAAAAAAAAAAAAAAAAACTCATTTAAATATATATTTTATGTATTTATGCCTCTTCAAGTCATTGGATTTTTGAACTGTCAACAAAATAGCTACATATCTTTCTTTATCAGTTTAAATTTCCTTAGTCTATTAACTTACGACTAGAACATTCAAGCAGCTTTCAATAGCTGTCATTAAAAGGACACTTCCGGAAAACATTAGAAACCAGAATTTAAGAAAAACAAAATTCAAATGTGAGCCGTGGTTGCATGATATGATGGTTTATTTAACTCATTTAAAGTATAAAGAATCATTTTTATTAAAAAATAAATTTATGGAGCATACATTCTTTCTGAAAGGCCTTAATTCCTCAAAATGTGGGGACTGAAAATTGCAATGCTGCTACCAGAGATGCCATTCTTTCTAAATTCAGAATCTGTGTTTCTATTCTGCTTAAATGTTTACATTTTTCATTTTAGCAATATAGGTTGAAGAATAATTGGTATGTAGTATAAAATATAAAATTTTAAGTCCTTATCTCCTATGTATTACACAAAGAATTCTCTTATAGGTTAACTGGAGGTTTAATACGATGACTCATATATTTGTGATGACAGACAGTGAGTGATAAAGAGCAAAGAAGCAGTCAGGAAGAGAGCCAGACATGGAGATTCAGTTTGTTTTCTTTTGCCCTTAAAGGTGCTCTATTCGGGAACTCTGATTTTTAAACTATGGTTCTGGCCGGATGGAACTTCCAAAGGAGCAAAAAAGACAAGTGAAGAGAACTAAAAGATTCCCTGATGGGGAGTGTAATAAGAAGAGAGTGTGTGGAAGAACAGTAAAGGCAAGGAATAAAGGTTCCACTGAAGACTTCATGAATAGAAGCAGGGGTGGGATGGGGAGAGGGGTACTGATTCAGAAAATCCATGCAAATAAAATGAAGCATTTCAAAGACATTTGACTGAAAATATTATTTTGACTGCATCATTTAAGACCTATCTATAGAAAGGGTGATAAAAGTATGTTAGCCAAGATAAAATGTTCAGTTATGAAGAGAAACACAGGCAGTACAGCTTAAAAAGGTGTACTACAGGTTCAAAATAAAGATGTTAAAATAATATTAGTGACAATAATAATGATATTGTAATGACTACAATTTAACTACTATGTGCTAGTTGCTGTATAATAGGCACTTTTCTTAACCTATCCTATGTAATCCTAATAAAACACCTATAACAAACTATATTTACCTTTCCTACAAATGATCAAACTGAAATTCATAATTATGTAAGACCACACAAATAATCAGTATGCATCAGACACAAGGTTTCAAACCAGTTTTCTGAATTTAAAACCAATAATACTAATCACTGTCTTTCATTAGTATCAGAGATGTGGTGGATATAGATGCAATTAAGTCTCAGGAACCTGTTAAAACTCAGAGGACAAAGAAATACACATGTGTACGTGTGAGTACACACACACATACGCATGCATTCATGTTTACACACATATATAAGTATGTATATATTCCAATATTATTAAAATTTCCAGATTTATTCAAAATAACAGCTTTAGATTTATGTGTAAATAGCAAAATATGACAAGATCTAAAATAAGTCACTATAGTCACTAGTTGGGTAAACGATACCAGAAAACGAGTTGCATGTGATCAATCAGAATGTCTGGGTTGCTCTTAGAAGTTGCAGACACATCAGGGACTTCCCTGGTGGTCCAGTGGATAAGACTCCACGCTCCCAATGCAGGGGGCCCAGGTTTGATCACTGGTCGGGAACTAAGAGTTCGCATGCGGCAACTAAGAGTCTGCGTGCCGCAACTAAGAAGTCCGCATGCTGCAACTAAAAGATCCCACGTGCCACAACTAAGACCCGGAGCAGCCTAAGTAAATAAATAAATAAATAAATAAATAAATAGATAAATAAATATTTAAAAAATGAAGCTGCAGACACAACATATGCATCTTCACTTTGGTGTATAATAAGTACCTCAAATTTAATATGCCTAAAACATATGCTAACACATCTTTCTGTTGCTCAGGACGAAACTTTGGCATCACCTTAGTATCTCTCACACCTCCCATCTCTTCTGTCAGTAAATCCCATCAGCTTTATCTTCAAAATGCATCCATGTTATGACCATGATAAAGCACACTGCTACTACCATCATGGGCTTTTAGACCTGGTCTTCACTGGGAGTATACAGCAATTGCCTCCTCATTGCTGACCCATCTTCAGACCTTAATTGCTGTCAGTCTATTATCCACACAGCAGCCAAGGGGAATCCACAAAAGCTCAAGTCAGACCATACACTGCACATTGCTCCAATGACTCACCATCAAGTCAAGATCCTTCCTCTTACTAAAGCCTCTCAAGATCAGGAGTCCTGAAAGTGACCTCAGTTCAATTCTTCCTTTGCTCCCCTCTTATTCCACTCCAGTCCTGGGGGCCTTCACTCTTTCCTGGACACACAAAATAGATGCCTACATCACGGCTTTGGACTTGTTCCCTCTACCCTAAATGTTCTTCTGTGTCTGTATGACTCACTCACTCACATCTTCCAGACATTTATCCAATGTGGACTTTTTTTCTCTCTTACCAAAAATCTTCACACCCACCCATACATACACACTTTTATTCTTCTTCTTTGCTTTTTTTTTCTGTGTGTGTGTGTGGTGTGTTTAATTCTATTCACTTTCTGGCCTACACTATTTATTACTGTTTTCTTTGTTGCTATTTCCCATACTGGAAAATGCAAGCTCCATGAAAGCAATGGCTAGTATTTATCTTCCAGCCTGCTGAAACCTCAGCTGCTGGAGCAGTGAGTTTTTCACTGTAGGCATTCAATAAATATTTGCAGAATGAATAAAACAATAATGATGCCTTCTGGAGAAATAATAGTTAATATTGAGTTACTACTTTGTAAGTATCAAAACCATATTGAATGCATTATATATATGATCTCATTTATTCTTTACTAATAACTACACTTATTTTATAGAAGAAGTATCAATAATAGGCTAGGGGTAGTAATGCGGGGGATAAATGTGGTCATGAGGCAGTTTTGGTGATCTAATCTGAGTCTTCTGACACCAGAACTTTTGTCCTTTCACTTGCACTTATCTAGGTATGCTCTAAAGATTTTGTTGATTTATAAATTAGAAGAGCTTTATACAGTTATTGTGACAAACCATTGGATACAACTGTATACATTAATCCTATAAGCAAGCTACTAGAGTAAAAATTATTTACAGCTACAGTATATTTAATTTGTCTTAGCACCTAACATTAGACCAAAATTCATTGTTTTGAAAGAACAGAATTCAACCAAGTTCAGCTTTCTCTTTCAGGAAATGTTATTATGGTAACATTTTCCCCTGGAGGGCCTCAGAATCTGTTCTGGAAGGCAAAAGGAACACAGGACAGAGTAATGACCTTCACTGTTCTTAGCGTTATATTAGTTGATCTATAAAGAAGAATTGAAAGAAATATATCTGTTCCTAGATTGGATCAAAATAATATTTGACTCATTTTATAATTTTAAAATGTGCCAGAATTGATAAAGTCTAGTACAGTAAAGGAACTATAGTATCCAAGGACTTCATATCCTTGTAAATCATTTTTATTTTCAGTTTGTTTGTTCCTAGTATATGTGAATGGTGTGTATCTCCTCAGGAATAAAGTATCTCTCATTACTCAGGAATAGAGCTCAAGGTGATTTAGATACAACATTATTCTATTTCAAAAGGAATTGTGCACTTATAATTCATTTCTTCTGCTGTGGCTGGTATCTAAGATGACAGGAAAAGGAATAACATTAGGCGAGTAGGAGAAGAAAAATTAGTGGCAGACAGAATAGTGATTTAAAATAATTACTGAGATAGACGCCAGCTGGCCATGAATCCTTTTAAGTCCCATACCTGTTGATGACTAATTACCACCTTCAGTCACAAAAGTACAGCTAACCAGATAGTAGTCACATTTGCATTATTACTTTAATGATATTACTCTAGAAGCAATTTGTTTATGCTAGTAATATGAAGTTCAAATAATTCTGAAATATGTTTATGCTAGTAATCTGAATATTCAAACAATCAATTAAGCACCAAGATAAAATTGGAACTTTTAGGTCAAATCTGGAGATAATAGCATTGAAAATATTCAGTGATTTGAGGCCAGTAATATATTAACAATGTTCCTTTCAATTTTGAACTATTTCCAAACACTTCTTGAAATATTTCATAATTTCATGTTTGAACAGTTGAATCTTCAATTTTCCAAGTTGATTGATCTTTTTTTGTAGGACAAAAGAATTAAACAATCTGATGTATTGTTGCTCAGCAAAATCAATTTGAAAGCTCATCAGGATTAATGAGAAAAACTACAACTTTTGATAAGATGTCAATTAAGCAACCAAACAGCCATTTACTGAAAATGTACTATGTGTATGAACTATCCTAGGGCTAGAAGCAGATAAAAGTGTAAAGTCTATTCCTTAAGTAAGATGTATTCCATTTTAAATAAGCGACCATAAAATAAAACATGGACAATGTTGCTGGCTCCAGGGCTGGGACTCCCCAGCTGATGCAGCCAGCCATGTCAGAACCTGGCCCCAGCCACTGGCAGCCTAGGCACTAGGCAGAACTTGGCAACCAACCTGTCCAGGGTCCAGCCATGCCTACCAGCATACCCAGAGTAGTCATTCCCCACCATAAAAGAAGGGCCCACACAGCCCACATAGGGGGCACCCCTAAAGCATATAGATCTGGTGAACAGAGGGGAGTGTACGGCTGGCTGGGCCCCACAGGTCATCTCCTAAATAAGGCCACTTCTTCAAGGTCAGGAAATGTAACTGACTTACCTAATATATAGAAATAAAAACAGAGAATCAGGCAAAATGAGGTGACAAAGTAATATTTTTTAAATGAAGGAACAAGATAAGAACCGAGGAGAGCTAAGCAAAATGGAGATAAGCAATCTACCCAATAAACAGTTCAAGGTAATGATCCTAAAGATGCTCAACAGGGCTTCCCTGGTGGCACAGTGGTTGAGAGTCCGCCTGCCGATGCAGGGGACGTGGGTTTGTGCCCTGGTCCGGGGCACATGCCGCGGAGCGGCTGGGCCCATGAGCCATGGCTGCTGAGCCTACGCGTCCGGAGCCCGTGCTCCACAACGGGAGAGGCCACAACAGTGAGAGGTCCGTGTACCACACACACACACACAAAAAGATGCTCAACGAACTCAAGATAAGAATGTATGAACACAGTGAGAAGCTTAACAAAGAGTTAAAAAATACAAAAAAGAACCAGAGTTACAGAACACAATAATTGATATAAAAAACACACCAGAAGAAATCAAAAGTAGATTAGATGATACAGAGGAATGGGATCAGAAAACTGGAAGACAAAGTCATGGAAATCACTCGACCAGAACAGAAAAAGGAATTTTAAAAAATGAGGACAGTTTAAGAGACTTATGGGACACCATCAAATGTACTAACCTTTGCATTATAGGGATCCAAATGAAAAGAGAGAGGGAAAGGGGCAGATAACATATTTCAAGATATAAGAGCTGAAAACTTCCCTAAGCTGGGAAAGGAAACAGACATCCAAGTCCGGAAAGCACAAGGAGTCCCAAACAAGATCAATCCAAAGTGGCTCAGACCAAGACACGTTGTAATTAAAATGGCAAAAATTAAATATAAAGAGATAATATTAAAAGCAGTAAGGGAAAGGTACCTAACTACATATGAGGCTATCAGCTGACTCTTCAGCAGAAACTCTATAGGCCAGAAGGGAGTGGCATATGTCTAAAGTAATGAAAGAAATGAACCAAAACCCAATAAAGTTCTATCTGGCAAGGCTATCATTCAGATTTGAAGGAGAGATAAAGAGTTTTACAGATAAGCAAAGGGTAAAAGAGTTCAGTACCAATGAACCAGCTTTACAAGAAGTATTAAAGGGACTTCTTTAAGGGGGAAAGAAAGGACCACGATTAGAAATATGATAATTATGAAAGGAAAATAATCTCATTGGTAAAGGCAAATATACAGTAAAGGTAGTGCATCAACCACTTATAAAGCTAGTATCAATAGAATGACTAACTGACAAAAGTAGTAAAACCATCTGTATCTACAATAAGTAGTTAAGGAATACACAAACAGAAAGATGTAAAGTATGATCTCAAAAACATTAAAACTGTGGATGGCGGAATAAAAACACAGGGTTTTTAAAATGTGTTCGAACTTAAGAAGTCATCAACTTAAAATAATCATGTACGTATATAGAAGGCTGTATATAAACCTACCTCATGGTAACCAAAAACCAAAAATCTATATAGATACACACACACACAAAAGAGAAAGGAATCCAAACATAACACTAAAGATAGTCATCAAATCACAAGGGAAGAGAGCAAAAGAAGAAAAAAGGAACAAAAAAGAACTGCAAAAACAACCAGAAAGTAAAATACAAAATGGCAATAAGTACATATCTATCAATAATTACTTTAAATGTAAATGGACTAAATGTTCCAATCAAAAGACATAGAGTGGCTGAATGAATACAAAAACAGGACCCTTATATATGCTGCCTACAAGAAACTCACTTCAGGTGAGGGGGTGGAAAAAGTATTCCATGCATATGGAAACAAAAAGAAAGCTGGGTAACAATACATATATCAAATAAAATATACTTTAAAACAATGACTCTAAGAAGAGACAAAGAAGGATGATACATAATTATAGAGAGATCAATCCAAAAAGAAGACGTAACAGTTGTAAATATACATGCACCCACCATAGGACCACCTCAACACATAAAGAAAATGTAAACAAACATAAATGGAGATAATGATAATAGTAGGGGACTTTAACACCCCAGTTACATCAATGGACACATCAGACAGAAAATCAATAGGAAATTATTAAATTATACATTAGACCAGGTAAACTTAATAGATATAAAATTGTCATCCAAAAGCAGCAGTATACATGATCTGCTGTTTGGAAGCAAGAGAACCTGGAAAGCTAATGGTATAATTTAGTCCAAGTCTGAAGGTGGAGAACCAATGAAGCCAATGGTATAAATTTGAGTCCAAAGACTTGATAATCTGAGAATCTGGGGGCCAATGATGTAAGTCCTGGTCTTGGTCTAAAGGTTCAAAAACCAGGAGCACCAATATCCAAGACAAGAGATGGATATCCCAGCTCATGCCAAAAAGAAAATTCATACTTCTTCACCTTTTTGTTCTATTTGGACTCTCAACAGTTTGGATGATGCCCACAAGCATGGGTGAGGGCAATCTTCTTTACTTAGTCTACTGATTCAAATGTTAATCTTTTCCAGAAATACCCTCATACACACATCAGAAATGTTTTACTAGCTATCAGGGTATCCCTCAGCCAGTCAAAATGACACAAAATTAAGCGTAATAGAAGCGACATTTGGTTTTGCTGATATTGACTCAGAGTACAGCCTCCAAATGCCACAAATTAAGACACAGGTTTGTGCAAAATGTGTTGCCACCTTACTCTTCCAATGCCACAGTCTGTAGTCATATCATACAATTCAGAATTTCAAAATGTCCTCAAAATTCTAAAGCTGTGACTATCTCTTCTTGCAATAAAAATATGAGAATCTGTTGGGTATTATAAACTCTTTCCCCCAGAAAATATACATGCGCCACATACACATGCAAAAGAATGAAACTAGACCTACTATCTTACACCATATACAAAAATTAACTCAAAATGGATTAAATACTTGAATGTAAGACCTAAAACATAAAATGCCTAGAAGAAAGAATAGGCAGTGAGCTCCTTGACATAGGTCTTATCAATGATTTTTTGGATCTGACTCCAAAAGCAAAGGCAACAAAAGCAAAAATAAACAAGTAGGGCTACATCAAACTACAAAGCTTGTGTAGAGCAAAGGAGATCACCAAAAAATTTAAAAATAACCTACTGATTGTGAAAATTATTTGCAAATCTTATATCTGATAAGGGGTTAATATCCAAAATATATAAAGAATTCATACAGCTCAACAGCAAACAAAACAAAAAAAACCCTAAACAATCCAATTAAAAACTGGACAGAGGTGGTATCTAATCCAGTCCTCTTTAATATGGTCTAGCATTACTAATTTCCCTTGAACAAATATTTAGAATGCAGTGGAATGACCGTGAGACTTGTCAGGCCAGGTTAGAAAAGTCTATATAAATTATGCCAGGCGCTCTCCTGGAAGGGGGCTTGTGGATTATTAGTCTACATCTCACTTTACAGAGGAGGAAACTAAGGCCAGATAGATTGAGACATGTCCTCATGGCGCCCGAGCCACATGCCAGCGTTCTCTCAGTAACTCATAAGTAAGTAATCACAAAGGCTTAAAAAAGTTAATTATTTCACTACTGTAAGATTATAAAAATGAGCTTTTAAATTTTCTTAGTGTTTATACATTTAATCTTTCTGAAATGTATATGGTACATTTTGAGCTAGGACTATTGCTGTATTTCTTTCTTAATGAGTAGTCAACTATTTTATTCATTTAATGAAGAATACGTCCTTTCCTTATTCCTAAAAAATACCTCAGTTACTACCTATATTGATGACTTTCTTCTCTTTTAAGTTGCTGCCTCTCCTGTATTTGGTGTTTTATTTTTATTTTCTATTTATTTAGACTATACTTCATTTTTTTTAAAATCCCAGTAATCTACAGGAAAGGGCTAAATATGACCATGAGATTTTGAGGGGATACAAATACATTTTTGAAGTTAGGCTTAACAAACTATTGAATCATAGAAGGAATTCATCTACCAACATGTGCAAAGGGTAGCTATGATTTAACCAAGTAAATCAATGAGTCAAACAAAGCTGACTTACCTGACAAAAGGTTAACCTATGCATATTTTATCAATAGAAGTCTAGTATTCAAAGTAGAGAAGAAATAGAGAAGGTTGGTCTTCTAATGTTATGCATCTTATATCAAAGCTAAATTTAAAATCCACAATGAGTTCTGAAATTTATGACTATTACTATGTAGGTCTTTAGACAAATTGCCCAGTAGTAAGAAAACTGGATTAAATGTCATATGGGCAATTGTGAGAAATCAATCGAGATTTGTGGTTTGTATGGGTGGTGGGAAAAACAGCTTCACATGCTAATGGAAAAGAAAATTTATATTCACTCTGTGTGAATTGCTTTGGTCCATTGCTCATTTGAAGACGTTTCTATGCAAGGATGCACTTCATTCCCTTAGCTCCTGTTTGGCTGCCAAGAGATTAAGTTTATGGTCTGGTGACTGATTTATTCCCACTCTGCTTCAGGCTGTGAGGGATAGCTCACATTCTCAATCAGGGAGATAAAGGGTAGAAAACCTAAATTCCTTTTATTAAAGTATGTATATATGTGTACATGCACGTATATATACACATATGTATGTATTTAGACCTTTACTATTAGATTGAACTAAAAGTATATAACACCAGTTATTAAGCTGGAAAGTTGGCTCCAGGTTAATAGCTTTGCTTTGTTTTGCCTCCCTTTGACTTCTCTCTTGCAGAAATTAGATATTTCCTATACAAAGTTAATCCCAGTGGGACCCTATTAAATTAGGTGCCAAACCAAACAGTATCCTAACCCAGCAAGTCCACAGTTTCTTTGCAAGGCTCAGTTTTGTGTGTGTGTGTGTCTGTGTGTGTGTCTGTATGTGTGTGTGTGTGTGTGTGTGTGAAGGATGGGATTTAGAAGTTTATTAATGATCAGAAATATTTAAAACATTATGATTGAAAGGTCTTTTGGGAGATGTAGCTGCACTCTTGGATCAGTCAGAAATCAAGAAGGAATCACAGAAGCCAAAACTAGCAATGATAGGAAATATGTTTTCCCTATTTTTGTACTATTAGCACAGGCAATGAGAAAAGGTGGTAAAAATGCATGAAGGAAGTTATAGAGTGAGCTATCAAAGTTAGATTGAAAGCACTGATTGTTATCCCTCACCTTACCTTGTAATTTTGCTTTTATATTTCTTTGTCATTTGGGATCTTTAGCTAATTGTCTCTGTAACACAAGTCAACTTATTTATTTTAGTAAAGGCAGGGTTTTTTTTTGTTTGTTTGATATCATATAGAGCAGGGGTCCCAAACCCCTGGGCCACGGACCGATACTGGTCTGTGGCCTGTTGGGAACCGGGCCACACAGCAGGAGGTGAGTGGCGGGTGAGCGAGTGAAGCTTCATCCGCATTTACAGCCACTCCCCATCGCTCGCATTACTGCCTGAGCTCCACCTCCTGTCAGCATTATGATGAGTTGTATAGTTATTTCATTATATATTACAATGTAATAATAATAGAAATAAAGTGCACAATAAAAGTGGTGTGTTTGAATCATCCCAAAACCATCCCCCGCCCCCCGTCCGTGGAAAAATTGTCTTCCACGAAATCAGTCCCTGATGCCAAAAATGTTGGGGACTGCTGATATAGAGGATAACCTGAAATTTATTTGACTAACACATGGCTCTAACACAGGGAACTAGGACTAGTCGTTAGAAATTATAAAAAAACAAAAAAGTTCTGACAATTTGATTTGTCTTTACAAAATAATGATACTCCTATCATTGCCTTCTGTGTCTTTACTAGCTTTCCACGTTCTTTTACTATAGGGTTTTGCATTTAATAAAAGCCAAACTGTAATCTCGTTGAAAAGTAGCATATTTAATTAAATATCCATTTAGTGAATAATTGATAACAAAATTTCTAAGTGCAGGATTTGATGGTATGACTCTACATAGTTTAAAGTTGTTCAGAAAGAGTAGGTACACTTATGAAAAAGCAAAATATATGTATTATGAGAGGAGAAACTGGGGTTATGTATAAATTTTTTTTTTAGGGTTGGGCCAAACCAAATTATGACTTTTAATTTAATTTTGTATATTAAAAGTTTTAGGCCACTCTCCTAACACGTCTGTTTTGACTCAGTTTTTTTTTTTTTTTAAATGTTGGGAGTAGGAGGTTTTATTAATTAATTTATTTTTGCTGTGTTGGGTCTTCATTTCTGTGCGAGGGCTTTCTCTAGTTGTGGCAAGTGGGGGCCACTCTTCATCGTGGTGCGCGGGCCTCTCACTATAGCGGCCTCTCTTGTTGCGGAGCACAGGCTCCAGACGCGCAGGCTCAGTAGTTGTGGCTCACGGGCCTAGTTGCTCCGCGGCATGTGGGATCCTCCCAGCCCAGGGCTCGAACCCGTGTCCCCTGCATTAGCAGGCAGATTCTCAACCACTGCGCCACCAGGGAAGCCCTTGACTCAGTTTTATCATTCTGCCATCCTAAGGAAAAACGTGCTTTAGAAAGTTCTTAAAGTAGAATGGTATACTTTGCAAAGATGAATGAGACTTGCTTATAAAAATGCCAACCATCAATATCTACCTGCAAATCAAAATGTATTAGAAACATATTTGAAACCTCAGATGAATAAAATATCCTATATACTCTGATGATTCCAGAATAAATGTGAAAACATAAATATTATACCCAGAGAAATTATATAGAAAAGAGAATTTTCTCTCTCATATCGTGCATCAAATATATGGTCATGTCTGCTTTACTTACTTTGTACAATATTATGTCACAAATGTAAATTGATAGCTCTATTAAAACTGTCAAATGTATTGGTGAAATTTATTTGCTAGTTCATGTTTCATATGCAACTGTTTTTCATTTGTTGAACAATTCATTTAATTTGACAGCTCTAATTTTACAGAATTGCTCTTTCAAGACATTTGAGGTTGTTGTTTATATCAATATTCTATAACCTCTTTCATATTTCTCTACTCACTCTCTAGATATAACCCTCCTTAAAATGACCTACATATTTTATTGCAAGTGTTACTGCTGAACTTGCCAATATGCAGAAAAAGTTAAGGTATGGTCTCTGGAGGCAAACTTTCTTGCAGCAAGCATTTCAAAGGTAAAGTTCATAACTTAGATAAACATTGTCCTAACAAATTCCCTAAATAAGCACTGAGCACTTTGCATCTTTTTAGTCTATGAAGTCTGTCATATCCACCAAAATGTGTAAAAAACACAGTTCTGGACTTCCCTGGTGGTGCAGTGGCTAAGAATCCGCCTGTCAATGCAGGGGACACGGGTTCGAGCCCTGGTCCAGGAAGATCCCACATGCCTCAGAGCAACTAAGCCTGTGTGCCAGAACTACTGAGCCTGAGCTCTGGAGCCCGTGAGCCACAACTACTGAGCCCACGTTCCACAACTACTGAAGCCCGCGTGCCTAGAGTCTATGCTCCGCAATGAGAAGCCACCGCAATGAGAAGCCTGCGCAACACAACGAAGAGTAGCCCCCACTCGCCGCTACTAGAGAAAGCCCACACGCAGCAACGAAGACCCAATGCAGCCAAAAATAAATTAAAAAAACACAGTCCCTTTTTCTATACAGTATGAAGAATTCAGAATAATTATGTTAGTCTTCTGGCACTATTGGAATATGATCAATTGCTTTTTTGATAAAAACAGCAAAAGTACTGTTGTAAAACATTACAGAAAAAGATTATTTCTCACTTCTCTTTACATGACTTATTTATTTTATGTCTGGAAATTTATACCTCTTAATCCTCTTCACCCATTTTGCCCACCCCTCAACCACCCTCCATTTTGGCAACCACCAATCTGTTCTCTGTATCTATAAGTTTTATTTGTTCATTTGTTTTTTAGATTTGACATACGAATGGAATCATATGGTATTTGTCTTCTCAGTCTGATTATTCCATTTAGCATAACACTCAAGGCTCATCCATGTTGTCGCAAATGGCAAGATTTCATTCTTTTTAGAGCTGAATAGTGTTCCATTGTGTGTGTGTGTATGTGTGTGTGTGTGTGTGTGTGTGTGTGTCACTTCTTTATCCATTCATCCATCCATTGACACTTAGGTTGTTTCCATATCTTGGCTATTATAAATAATGCTATAATGAAAATAGAGGTGCACATATCTTTTCAAATTAATGTTTTCTTCAGTTAAATACCCATAAGTGGAATTGCTGGATCATAAGGTAGCTCTATTTTCAATTTTTTGAGGAACCTCCATACTGTTTTCTCTGGTGGCTGCACCAATTTACATTCCCACCAACAGTGGACAATGGCTTCCTTTTCTCCGTATCGTCAACAACACTTGTTGTCTACCAAAACGTTTATATCCCTATGATGATTTATTTGCACAGTACCTCTGAATTTTCCCTGCTGTCTGAGAAAATAATTCCTCTTGTTGATAAGCAAAAGGAACAGTAGCCAGAGCTAGCAAACGTTAGGTAAATGTCTCTGAATAGGTATTACCTGTAGATTTATGCCCTGTCCCATAGCCATTAGCATAGTTATATCTTACTACTTATAGAGCAGCTTTCAGTTAGACATTTTTTTCCTTAGCAGCCAGTGGAATTATATGTGTAATATTAGCAAGGCTTTGTGTGTGTGTGTGTGTGTGTATAGCTTAAATCACAGAACATCATTCATTACTTCTCTAACCCCAATCAGAATAATGAGAGAGAAATAGTCATTGCTTAAGTGAGGATGGTGTTTTCAGGAATCAAGATCTATATAATATATACTCCTTGAAATCACTAAACCCCTTCTTGTTTAGGCTGCTTCCCTTCTCTTCATCTCTGGACTTTTCTTTTAGGGTTATCCTTTAGATTTACTATTTCTTTTATCTTCAGTATATTTTCCAGTTCTACAAACTTTATGTGACTTTCTCAGCCTTCAAAAAATCCTTTTCTTTTTGGCTCCTAATAGTACTTTTTTTATTGTTGTAAAAATCAGCTGTCACATGATTTAGGCTAATGTTACAATAAAAATATCCATCTATTCGTTTTTCCTGTGGCAGGTTTTACATTAGTTTCTTGTTATGTATTATATCATTTAATTAAAACTATTCTGAAACATTAATATTATTATCCAAATAGTAAGGATTAAGAATCTAATAGCCAGGTTGGTGAAATAAAGTTTATCTAGCTAGTAAATGGCTTGGGAAAGAATGACCTGAAAGAATAAGAGGTGACAGTGCCTGATCCTAAGACAGGACCAGGAACAGTGCGTGCTTCCATTAGCCAGACTGGAAAACTTCTTGATGTACAAGACATTGGGGACGATTGTACAGAAGAGTCTTACCTCAGTAGGCAAGAATAGTTACCTTTAGACTGACACTGCTTTAGTTTCACCTAACAAATCATAAAACCAATATCAGAATCAAGCTGTTTCCAAGTAACTTAACTATATCCCAGAAAAAAGCTCAATATTTTTAGAAATACAAAACATGCAGGACACTGACAAGGTAAAATTTACAATATCTGGTATCCAGCAAAAGATTACCAGGCCTACAAGAAAGAAGGAAAATAAGATCAAGAATAAAGAGAAAAAATAATCAGTTTAACAGAGTCAGAATTGGCACAGATGTTGGAATTGAGAGTGAAAGACTTTAAACCAGTCATTAAAAATATTTTCGTAAATACTACTTTTTTTCTCCCATCCAGATATCTGTACTATTATTGCCTTTTGTTTTATTTTTTATATATGTTATTCATTGCACACTCCGTGGTTATTATTTTTAAACAAAGAGTAAATTTAAATGAAAAGAAAAAAATCTTGTATGTAGTTATCATTTCTGATGTTCTTCAATCCTTTGTATAGATGAATATTTCCATCTGGCATAATCTTCCTTCTATCTGTAATCCAGTATGGTTATGGTAGAAATCTGTGGTTGTGATGCTAAGGTATGTGGGAGGTGAAGCATTCTATAATCTTCATGGGTCTTAGTCTTTTGAAGTCCTATGTCCCTAGGTTATAACCTTCACAAGTGTGAGTCAGGAAGCCTGAAGGGGACTGGAGATGGGTAAATGCCCTTTCCGCTATGTGAGACAAGGCTCTGGTAAAGTTTTCTCCATGGAGAGTAGGCTTTTGTTCATGATAACACTCCACTTTTCCCTCCTCCTGCCAGAGCCAGTAGGGGATTTTTTTCTCTCTGCTCTTTACAGTGAGAAATTATGTTTTACCTGGAGGTAAAACCCACAGAAGTGTGGAGGTCTCCTAAGACTACAAGAGTTTCCTTCATACAAGGTCAACAGGAATTTGTCAAAATGATCATGTAAGTGTTCTTACCAGTTTATTGCTCCAGTGGCTTCTGATCAAGGTTAGATGATATTGTCTATGTTCTATGTATTTGCCTGACTCTCTAGAATTTTAGGTGGTAGTTTACTTTGCTACTTTAATTCTCTGTTGATTTCAAGAAAAATCATTGATAATTAATTTGTTCAACTTTTACTTGTTCTAGGGATATGTATGATGACTTCTAAGGTCTTTACTTGTTGGACCTGAAACCAGCAGGTAATACCCTGCTGATAGGGTATTATTGGATATTACTGGTGTTACTGGATACCCAGTCTCCAAGTTGGATGACATTCTCAGTTGACTAAACTCAAGTAGTGGAATTACTTAGAAGTAAACAGAGCCCTAACAGGCATGCAAGCTTACCCACAGTTTAGTCAATACATGACTGAATTAAGGCAATCAGTTCCTCATTCTACGTGCCTAGGAAAGAAGGGTGAAACTGACAACACTAAAAAGTGAAGTAGATAAATGTGAACTTAAGATAGGTGATTTTAGCACATTTTTTTCAGTAACTGAGAGGAGAAAAAAAAGAAATTAAACAAAAATCATTTGAGGGAATCCAGGAAGATGGAGTAGGAAGCATCAGAAATCTGTCTTCCCACTGAGACAACAATTGCACTGACAGAATCTGCCTGGTGCAACTATTTTAGAACTCTGGATTTTATTGAAGTTTCCAAGGGAAGACTTGGACAGTGAGTCACAGTTAAATTTGGTCAATTTTAACTCTTAACACAGTAGCAGCTATTTAATTCCTATCCCAGGCAAATGTGTACATGTTCCTGGAGCAGCTTGCACACACCTTGTGGGAACCAGGGTGGGCAAAAAGAACTCTGTTCTTTAAATACTAGGACTCTCTGATGACTGATTGTTGTTTCTGATCATGAGATTCAGACAAAGAGGGGACAACCATTGTTTTTGCACCTGCGCCCATGGTTGCAAGCCCTTTCCCCTCTGACTGAAGTGACTTCTAGGGGATTTAAGGGGCAGCACATTTCCTCTATCTTCATTTTTCTCTTTTTCCCTTTTGGGAGCCAGACATTAAAGACCAAGATATTTAAAGCTGACTGCATTAGTAGAGGAAATTAGAAAGACACTGTGCGTGACTATGGGAAAGCACAGACTCAGAAAAAACCTGAGAAGACCTTAAGTTTACACTTAAGGCCACTCGTCAGCACCGAGACAGTCTACAACAATAAGACAAACAAGCAAACAAACAAAATACCCGACAACAAACTCTGAGGAAGGGGGTGAATCTGATTTCCAGGTTTACCACATTATTCAATTCAGATATTCAGTTTTAAACAAAAAAAATTCAAAGCATACAAAGAAACAGGAAAATATGGTTCATTCAAAGGAAAAAAAAATAAACCAACAAAAACTGTCCCTGAAAAATACTTGACCATGAATCTTCTAGACAAAGATGTTAAAACAACTACCTTAAAGACAGCTGAAGAACTAAAGCACAACAAGGAGAAAGTCAAGAAAATGATGTATGAACAGACAGAAATATCAATAAAGAGACAGAAAACATAATGAACCAAAAAGAAATTTGGAACTGAAAAGTGTAATGACTGATATAAAAAAATTCACTAGAGGGATTCAAAGTCATATTTGAGCAGGCAGAAAAAAGAATCAGTGAACTTGAAGTCAAGATGATGAAAATTATCAGGTCTGAGGAACAGCAAACAAAAAGACTGAACAAAAGTGAATAGAGCCTAAGGGACCTGTAGGACTCCATCAAGTGAACCAACATATGTGTCGTGGGAGTCCCAGATTGGGATGTAAGAGAGAAAAAACAGAATATTTGAAAAAATAATGGCTGAAATCTTCCCATATTTGAAGAAAGATGTGACTATAAGCATCCAAGAAGCTTAATGAACTCCACGTAGGACGAACTCAAAGAGACCCACAATGACACATGGTAATGAAACTGCTGAAAGACAAGGACAAAAAGAATTTTGGAAGGAGCAAGAGAGAAGTG
This sequence comes from Globicephala melas, assembly GCF_963455315.2. Taxonomy (NCBI): domain Eukaryota; kingdom Metazoa; phylum Chordata; class Mammalia; order Artiodactyla; family Delphinidae; genus Globicephala; species Globicephala melas. Next base: position 75,390,070 of record NC_083329.1, on the reverse strand, counting down.
AATTATCCCATACAATCAGTAAGATTATCAATAGGTTCTCATTAAAATCTTTGTAGGAGAGCAGGAAGTGGAATTATATATATTCAAAATGCTAAAAGAAAAGAAAAGAACTATTAACCATGAATCCTATATCCAGAAAAACTGTCCTTCAAAAGTGAGGGTACTCCCAGGTAAACAAGAGCTGAGGGAGATCACTAAGATTAGATCTGCCCTGCAAGAATGCTAAGGGAGCTCCTTCAGGATGAAAGGACGCCAGACAGTAACTTGAAGCCATATGAAGAAATAAAGATTTCAGTAAAGGTAAATAAATGGGAAATTATAAAAGCTAGTATTATTGTAACAATGATACGTAACTCCACTTTTTGTTTTTTACATGAATTGAGAGACTAATACATTAAAAAGTAAATGATATATTAGTCTAAAAGTATTTTCATAACTTTGGTTTGTAACTTCTCATTTTATTTTCTACATAATATAAGAGATTGATGCATTAAAATTATTAGTTTATATTTTTGAGAAACAAGTTTTAAACATGTAATTTTGTGACATCAATACTGAAAGGGGTGGGGATGGAGCTGTCAAAGGAGCAGACCTTTCATATGTTATTGAAGTTAAGTTGGTATAAATGCAAATTAGAGTGTTATAACTTTATGATACTAAATACAATCCCCATGGTATCCACAAAGAAAATAGCTAAATAATACAGTAAGTCCCCTACATACCTTCAGGTTGCAAACTTTCAAAGTTGTGAACGTGTGTTCGCATGTCCAATCACATTAAAGGGAAATTAGAAAATACTTAGAGATGAATGAAAATCAAAATATAACATACCAAAACTTACAGAGAGTAAGCAGTGCTAAGGGGGAAATTATAGGTTTAAACAATTACAATTAAAAAAAAACTAAAACCTCAAATCAACAACCTAACTTTGTAGCTTGAAGAATTAAAAAAGAATAACAAACTATACCCAAAGTCTTTAGAAAGAAGGAAATAATAAAGATTAGCATAAGTATAAACAAAATAGAGAATAGAAAAATCATAGAGAAAAATCAAGAAAACCAAAAGTTGGTTCTCTGAAAAGATCAACAAAAGTAACATACCTTTAGCTAAATGGACTAAAAAAAAAGGAGAAAATATTCAAATTACTAAAATCAGAAATCAAGTTGTGGATTTTGCTACTGATGCTACAGAAATAAAAGGATTACAAAAGAGTACTGTGAACACTCTAAGCCAATAAATTGGATAACCCAGATGAAATAGACAAACTCCTAGAAACACAAAACCAACCAATATGAATGTGTGAAAAAACAGAAAATCTGCACAGACCTATTACTAGTTAGGTGACTGAATCAATAATCAAAAACTTCCCAACAAAAAAAGTCTTGGACCTGATGGTAAATTCTACTAACATTTCAAGAAGAAGTAATATCAGTCTTTCCTAAACTTTTCCAGAAAACTGAAGAGAGAGAACACCAAAAAGTAAATTAAGAAAACAATTCCATTTACAATATCATCAACAAGAAAAAATATACTAAGGAATTAACTTACAAGGTAAATGATTTGCACGATTGAAAACTACAAACATTGCTAAAAGAAATAGAAGAAGACATAAATAAATAGAAACACAACCAGTGTTCAGGGATTAGAAGTCTTAATATTGTTAAGATGTCAATACTACCCAAAACAATATATAGATTCAATTCAATCCCTATCAAAATCCCAATGATATTTTTGCAGATATAGGAAAACTCATCATAAAACTCATATGGAATCTTACAGAACCCTGAGTGGCCTAAACAATCCTGAAAAAGAAGAACAGAGCTGGGGGACTCACACTTACTGATTTCAAAACTTACTACAAAACTACAGTAATCCAAAGATTGTGGTACTGGCATCAAGACAGACATCTAGACTAATGGAATAGAATACAGTTCAGAAATAAATCCTGACATATACAATATCAAATTCACTTCTATGACTCTACCAAACACAAATGAGGCCATAACTCATCAACAGACATTTACATTAATGTTTATAGTGGCTTCATTGCTTAGAGACAAAACCGGGAATCAATTAAAATGTATATCAACAGAAAAATGGATAAATACGTTTTAGTATACTCATTAAATCAAATGCTAAACATCAATGAAAAGGAATGTGGTAATACTTTGTCTACTGCATGATAATATTTAGTATGTGCTTTATAATCCAATTTATATAAAGTTCAACAAGTATAACTATTTTATGACTTTAGTGTTCATAATATTGTTTATGTTTGCAGACAAGTTAACTGTGATGAGCATTAGAGTAGCCTCTGGGTATTGAAAATATTTTATATGGTTGTATGGCTTTGTTTACCTTGTAAAAAATTACTGGGCTGTAGATTTATGATATGTGCAATTTATTATATGTATGTTATACATCAAATAAAATATTACAAAGTTTTCCTGGTTTGTATTTACTAAGCCATGTTTTTCATAGGGGCAATGAAAGCAAATATCTCTAAAGGCTGGTGAAATAACATGTACCATCTAGATTCGACACACTGTGCGCAGATCCAGACAAATGCTGTCATGAAGGATTTTGAATCCAGCATAGCCATATTTTCTAATACATTAAAGAAGTTATAAATCTTATATATATTTTTTGTAAAAGAGTCTGTTTATCCTCCCAAACAGTATGTCAGCACAAGAATTATGAAATAAGTTTTATACAGGGGCAAATGTTTTATGCTCATTGTGACCTTGGTATGATCATTAAAATCCTGAAAATAGATCTCTTTCTTTTATAATTGTTTTTGGAAGAAATTTATACCTGCCCTTTTGTATTTGCTTAGACAACCTCTGGACAGTATTAGGGAGATTTTTTTGTTTGTTTGTTTTTTGTTTGTTTTTTTGTTTGTTTTTGTTTGCTTTTTGTTTGTTTCCCCCTCTAGTACCTTGGCTTTCACAAGTCATTTTCATTCTTTTCCCAGATTAGCTGACTGTCAATGAATGCCACTCTGTACTGAATCATCAGTATGGAATGGTTGCAATCCAATTACTTGTCAGGGAATATAACCTCAAATCTGCTATTGCTCAATATTTATGAAAACCACAGTTGAGAGAACACAATATTTATGGGAAAATTTCTGAATGGTAAGCAGCAGACTCATATCTCTAAATGCTCTAATAGCTACCCATAAATTATTCCATAGTATAAGTGCACTAGCAGCTTAGACCACGTAATTTTACCACCTCCTAGTACAACAGCATTTACAGAATTGCCTTTTGGCGAAATGCCAGCATCATACAGTGAGGGATAGTAAAAGAAACATCCCTAAGTTATTTGTTGCTTTGACGTTACATACCACTTTTCCTGTGACAGATCCGCAGAGAAATGTCTCTCTGATCCCCATATCAGACAAAGGTGTGCATGGTAACCGGACTGCTTTTGGGTCATGCACCCTCTGATTCATACGCTTCCTTGCTTCTCAAAAGAAGGGTCCTGGAACTATATCCCTGTACAGAAAACCAGAGAATAAATATTGAATATGGATATTCTCCTGGGAAAATTAATTTCACTCAAATATTTAGAAAAAGCATTTTGAATTTTTGTGCTCTCAAAACACTTTGTCACACATGGACATAAATAAATTAATCAAAATTCTTCGTGTCTTCAGTTTGATAATTCACTACTTTTGGTTTGTAGTTTATTCTGTTCCACAAACATCTTAAAAGCATAAATTTAAAGCATAAGCTTAAAGCCAGATAAAACACACAGGATAATTTAGAATATAAAGAAGATACAGAATAATAAAGTTTAGGACAGACATGGACTAATTCCTGATGTAACTTCCAAAAATTTCAATGAGGAATATAAAAGCATTAATCAAGGGCTTCCCCAGTGGTGCTGTGGTTAAGAATCCGCCTGCTAATGCAGGGAACATGGGTTTGAGCTCTGGTCCGGGAAGATCCCCATGCTGTGGAGCAACTAAGCCCATGTGCCACAACTACTGAGCCTGTGCTCTAGAGCCCGCAAGCCACAACTACTGAAGCCCACGCACCTAGAGCCTGTGCTCCACAACAAGAGGAGTCACTGCAATTAGAAGCCCGTGCACTGCAACGAAGAGTAGTCCCCGCTCGCTCCAACTGGAGAAAGCCCGTGCGCAGCAACGAAGACCCAACACAGCCATAAATAAATAAATAAATAAATAATTTTTTAAAAGCATTAATCAATTATACCGAGATATTTGGTATAAAACATACGCAAATGCTTACATAAAATATGTATTGAAGTAAAAATGAACTCTGATTCCACTTATACTAAAAACCCTGAAGTCTGACAACATGAACACATAGTTCTTCAAATATAACTATTTAGCACTTTTTGGCTTCTGGTGCAAAGAAGGACTAAGCAAGTATATTTATGGTAATAGTAAAGAATGACTTCCACAATTGTCATTTTACCATATACTATTTCAAGCTGGAAATTTCACTTACCCACTACAAAACAGAGTGGTAACTATTCTGAATTCACAGGAAGAGATTACTGAATTAAAACTTCACTGTGAGAGGTAATGAAAACAAGAGGATAGTAAAGGCTTCACAAGACTAAGAATAGGATACTAACAATATGTTGGAATCTTATTAGAATCAAACATCACATTAACAATACCGAATGCAAAAGGATCTATATATTGATTGCTCAGGGCATGTAATTATGAACACATGATTGCAAAACAAATCAAATCAGGCAAAATAGACATTGCCATATACAAAGTCAGAAGTTAACTTCCTTTCCACATTTTCTCAAAAAATACTCAGGGAGTATTCACCTGGCTTTTTTATTTTATTATTTTTGATAAAATAATAGGTGAAAAATCATAACATAGTAGTATTGTTTGCTTTACTTATTAGGAATTAAGGTGAGAATAGTTTCCCGGGTTTAAGTGTCATATATATATATTTTTGTAAATTGTTTCTTCATATTTTCCCATTTTTGTTTTTACTGGATTTCTGTTCCTTTATATCCTGCTTTTAGATTCTTAGTATTTCCAGATATTAATCCTTTTTATGATAAAACCTGCAAATAGTTTCTCCTATTTGTCATTTGATTTTTGGTTTTGCTTGCATTATTTTTTCTTTCTATTCTAAAAATTTTCCTCCTTTCTAAGTGGTTGAACTTAATTTTTTATTGCATCTAGATTTTTAAGTCATAGTTAAAATACTTGCCATCATAGCTATGTTATAAGAGAATCAACATTATTTTTACATTTATTTTCTTCCAAGACTTGCAGGGCTTTAGTATTTAGATTTAGATTTCTGATACATTTGGAGTAATTCTTTTGTGTGTGGTATGAGTGATGAATTCAGTTATGCCTGTTTCTAAATATCTACTACAGAGAGATATTGAATAGTATTGTTCTAATATCTAGGTCAGATTTTTTTTTTGCCAATTGTTTTTGTCAGTATTTAGTAGTCACAACCTCTTTGAAAATGTGATAACAGGAGCTCTCAAACAAAAGAGCATTTTCAGACAACATTTCTACATGTAATTTCAGGAAGTTTTAGAAATCTTTAAAGCCATTCATGAATCATTGTGATCCATGAACCCTACTGGAACAGGAAAACAGAGGAAAAATTATTTTAATCTTCAGAAAGTATTTTTAGAATAAGCTTCTCCTTTCTATAGATAGATCCAGAGCACACGGTACCGAGTGGTAGTGAAAATGCCTTATCTTCCAATGCTACATGTTTTCATTGAATATGGGAATAAAAAGTGATAAAATTATAAGGACAACATTGCCCCTAGAAAAATGAGCTCATTTTGCCATCTTCATATTACCATCAAAGTAATTTTAAATGTTTCTCATTAAAATCCAAATTATGGGACTGTGTATATTAATGACAAAAGTGTTCTAATACAAACCTGTGGTGGTTCTTGCAATCTGCATATAAAAGTTCTGAATGCTGTATATTTAAATATGAAAATAAATCTAGAAATAAAAATCAGTCAATTCAGGATTTAACTTATATGTATGTGCTACTTTTTAAACTTATTTTAAAATTTTCTACTATTTTTTCTATAAAAAGTATCTATTTTTCCAGTCAATCAGTATCATTTATGAATTGCTGCTTTTTACCTTTAGTTAAATAACTATATGTTGGAAGCTGGTTCTTGACCAATAATTTGTGTTAAGTTAGTGAGTTCTGTAGTAGAAAGAGACTAAGTCAATCAAAAAATAATATTCAAAGGATCAGTTTTTCCTTATGTGAATACAATTTCTTTGTCTCTTCCAGGTAACATGAGTTCTAGTCAGCCAAAACTGTACCATATATACACTGGCCTTTCAAATAATTTCCATGTATGCAGGCTTGCTAAACAGAAACTATTTCTTATAATGACTTCCATATAGTATATCCTTAAGGATCACCTTCATGGGTAAATTGAAATCTAACATAAAAAACAGATACAAATACAAATATGGGACACTAATTTTTCCTTTATTATGCTTATTAAGTATAATAGAAAAGAAAAAGTTAACTAGATCCATTACGTCCAAATAGTATTTACTAGAACCGCTCAACCTATCAGCTTTGACAGTTGCCTCATTTTGACAGCGTGATTCATACCACATTGCTTTTGTTTGGCTCAATAGATTTTACAATGCAGGCACAGTAAAATGTACTTTGTAGTAAGCAACTCCTTGATCTCAGAAGAACTCCTAACAAGTCACTCCTGCTGTGTTAAATAATAATGCCTGTAATTCTTTTTTCTTCCAATACATTTCTGTGGGTTTCTGAAATATAAAATCAAGCTGTGAAATTATATGGATACACAGATCTTCATTTTTGTGTTTTTCACTATAAAGGGGGCAGGAAAATCTCTCTCCTTTGATTTATATATATATACTTTTTTCATTTATGAATTAGATCCCTCTGGCTTGCTCAAAGAATTTTATCTAAATCTCTTTATCACTCATAATAATGTGGAATGTTGGGATGAAAATCACTCAATTAGTTTTTATTTCAATAACTACAATACATAGAATTGACATTTTTTAAACTTGTGAGCAAGGCATAAACAAAGCCAAGCCCAGACTTTCCCATCAAAATTAATTCTTGATGAAGCCGTCTCTAAGAGAAACTATCTGCACAAAAGAATCGTATAAGCTTTCAAAAACTAAAGGTTTTCAAATGCTTAGGCTCCACTCAAAATCAGGTGAAGCAGTCTCATGAATCAAGGTCCAGTAATCTGAACTTAGAAGTAGTTCTTCCCATAATTCTGATGCTCCTCTTCTTCCCATAAAGGATCCTGCCTTCTAGTGATCATACAATTACCACTTAATCATTCTTCGTCTTCCAAAGATACACAGGAAATAAAAAGAGAATTTACAAGCCCAAAACACAATAATACTGGCTTTATCTTTGCCTTTTGTTGTTAACTGTACCAGGATTCCTTATTTCTTCTTCTGGCTTCAAATTAGTGTCTCTTGTCCTTTTATTTCATACCGAAGGAATCCCTGCAGCATTTCTTGTTGGGCAGGTCTGCTAGTCACAAACTCCCTCAGCTTGGTTTATCTGAGAATGTCTTAATTGATCCCTCATTGTAAAGGATAGTATGGCCAGATGTAGAATTCTTGGTTGACAGTTGTATTTTTTTTTTTTTTTTTTCTTCTTTAGCACTTGAAACACATCATCACACTCCCTTCTGGCCCTTATAGTTTCTGTTCAGAAATCAGACTTTACTCTTTTGAGGGTCCCTTACACTGATGAATTGCTTCTCTCTTGCTGCTTTCAAGATTTTTTGAGGGGCTCTGTCTTTTGATAATTTGATTATAATATGTCTCAGCATGGTTCTCTTTGCATTTATTATTCTTGAAAGTTGTAAGCTGCTTGAATATAGACATTTGTGTCTTTTATCAAACTTGAGAAGTTTTCTGCCATTATTTCTCAAATCTTTGTGAGCTTTTCTCTCTCTCCTTTACTTCTGAGATTCGTTTTATGTGTATGTTGTTATGCTAGATGGTGTCACAGAGGTCTCTTAGGCTTGGTTCATTTTACTTCATTCTTTTTTCTTACTGCTCTTCAGAGTAAATAATTTCAACTTACCTATCTTCAAATTCACAGATTTTTTCTTCTACCTATGCAAACCTGCTCTTGATACCCTCTAGTGAGTTTTTCACTTCAATTATTGTACTTGTTCAGCCCCAGATTTTTTATTTAGTTTCTTTTTATATTTAATATCTCTTTATTGAAATTCCCGATTTGTTCACACATTATTCTCCTGGTTTCCTTTAACTCTTTGTCCGTGGTTTCTGTTAGTCTATGAACATATATAAGATAGTTGATTTAAATCCCATGTGTATTTCCACAGGGACATTTATTTTTTCTCTGATAGCCCTTATTTTTTGTTTCTTTGTATGCTTCCTAATGTTTTGTTGAAAACTTGACCTTTTGGATATTATAATGCAGTAACTCTAAAAGTCAGATTATTTCCCCTCCTCAGGGTTTGTTTTGTGTCTTGCTTTGGTCTGTGGCTGTTTGTTTCTAAACTATTCTTGTAAAGTCTATATTCTGTGTCATGTGTGGCCTCTGAATTCTCGGTTCCTTAGCTTGTCAGCTAGTGTTTTGACAAAGATTTTCATCAATTCCAGGAGCCAAAAAAAGATGAAGATAGATATATGGAAAAGAAAAAAGAAACCTCTATAGTCCCTGAAAATTGGCTCTGTGCTCGGCCACTTCAACACTTAGCCAGTCTATTTTCTATTTACAAATCTGCCTTAGCTTTCAATTCTTACTTTCACTGAGTCCATAGATCAGCCATCCATGGTTGAAAACTTAGTGTCTTTCTGGCCTTTTCTGAACATGTGTACTACTTTGGGCATGCATGTGGCTTTTTAAATTCCCCTGCATACACAAGTGCTTTTGAGTGCCTTAATTTCCCAGACACTTTCTCCCCAACTTTCCCCCCAGGTTTTCAGTGCTCTTATTTTCCTCAACTGCAATATTTTGCCCCAGGTGGCTACATACTGTTTTTTCGTATTATTTTGTTCTCAAGGAATTCTCACCACTTTTTCAACTTTCATGGGTTCTGAGTTAGCTGAAACAAAGACAAGCTCCTTGTATCACCCTTTTAAGTAGTGTCCCCAGACATAGTAGAACAGACAAACACGATTCATTGAACGTAAAGTCGGCTCTTCTCCCTTCAGAACCAGTGACCAGCATCCCATACTAGGAACACAGGCCTCCATCCTCAAGATCACCACTGAGCCAGGGGTGGGGTTGGGGTAGAAGCAAGCACAAAGGTCACAAAGCTTCCCTACTATCTGAAGTTGCCTTTGTGTTGATTCAGCACTATCTTGGTTCCTGTAAACCTCTGACTGCTTTCCAGAGTTCTGACAAAGTTTATTCATAGAATGTTTGCTGGATTTTTTTAATCTTTTTATGGAAGGATAGGCCCATGGAACTACCTAGTCTGCTATTTTCTATGATGTCACCTACCCTGTAGACTTTTAAATCAGAAAACACATTTTTTCTTTTTCATCTCTTGTTTGTGGAAATCAAAACAATGTAAAATTTTATTTACTTTTTTCTGTTGCTGGTAAGAAATGGAAGTGATTGAGAGGATCTTTTCCTGCACTTTGCTCTGTTTTTTGTTTGTTTGTTTTTAAGTGGAGGGCTATTTGTGAGCTTTTAATTTACCCCCTTCCCTGTTCACCACTTGCCTTATCCCTTATATGATACACACACTATTTATCCATAAATGGCTATGGATAGGAGCAGTAAGGAAATGTTCCTGATTAGGCCTGGTGTACTACAAAAATGTATTATGCTCTTTTGGAAATATAGTTGTCAAGTTTATTTAAAAAATGAAAGCTATAAAATATGAACCTCCACCATTTTCCTTATTTCCTGTATAAGTTAACCACAGACACTCCCCTTCTTTCTTTTTAATCTTGGAGAATTGGCTGTACTCCTTATCTTCAAAGTCAACCTCTACCACTGTTTTTCATCTAGTTACTTCCATTGCTCTCCAGGTTTCAAAACAGTACCTGCTCTTTAAAAAAATTGATCATGTGCTTATGCTGTCCTGGTTGTATGAGTAATAATCAACTACCTAATGTGTATATATGCCTTTCAAAAGTAAGGAAATAATAATCAGAAATATTTTTGTTATTTTATAATTTTATAAAATAAATATTACTTTTCTCCTAGTACACTCTAAAGCATTAAGTGACTCAGGGCTTCCCTGGTGGCACAGTGGTTGAGAGTCCGCCTGCCGATGCAGGGGACACGGGTTCGTGCCCCGGTCCGGGAAGATCCCACATGCTGCGGAGCGGCTAGGCCTGTAAGCCATGGCCACTGAGCCTGCGCGTCTGGAGCCTGTGCTCCGCAACGGGAGAGGCCACAGCAGTGAGAGGCCCTCGTACCGCAAAAAAAAAAAAAAAGAAAGAAAGTCAGATTTTTCTTTTAAGTAAGTTTTAGAAGTCTGAATTTGTCTTTTGGAGTCGTAGCAAAAACTTTAATAAATTTTAATCAAAATTTTATTATTCTTAAATGTTGGATTAAAATCCTTTAAAACTGAGCTTACCTCATTACAGAAGGAATTAGCTCTGCCCTGAATTTTGCTTTTTTTTAAATTTAATTTAATTTATTTTTTTATACAGCAAGTTCTTACTAGTTATCCATTTTATACATATTAGTGTATATATGTCAATCCCAATGAATTTTGCCTTTTGACTTAAATAAAAATGTATTATTATCTAAAATTATAGGTGATCTGATTATATTTACTTAGTTTTTAAAATCTTAGAATACATTTTAAAAATAATCAGTCTATCACTGTAAATAATAAAATTATATCTTCATTTAAAAAGTATCTAATTCTTAAAATTATATATTCACAGTTTTGTAAAATATGGGGCATATTTAATAATGTATTATAGAATATTTAAATTAATTTTAAGCACTGAAATAAATAAAATCTATTTTTATTATTAGGAAATGTTTATATAAACCAAAATATTTATAATTTCTCATAGTACTATTGAATTTGTAATAAAATTAAAGAATATGTATATATGCAATCATATATATCATTTATACACACACACATGCACACATATATATACAGACAGGATACTTTATTAATCAACACATTTACTACTATACATGAGTTAGTAATTATTTCTTAGTTTGATTTGTTAAATATTTCTAGTATTTTCTATCTCTTAGACAGAATAAATTATAATTTATTTACTTCATTATTAAAATAGTCTTTCAGGAATTGTATAAAGTCCTGGGACACAAAAAATAAAAATGAAACCTAATGCTCATTCTAATATTAGTTACCTGACATTGTGGATACATTGCAGATCTACTGCTGCTAATTTGGATGTGCTTTTCAGTACTAGTTTATTATTTCAGTTTGAAATATGTGAGGTTTATACAGTTACCATATTTTAAAGCTCCTTCATATCGTATTTATCAAATGGATTTTGTAGCCTTGAGAAAGGTCATTAAAAGTCAGGATAATTCTTAGCTCTATACGGAAACCAAGATCTTCCAAACTAAATATACTAATTAGGATTAAATTGTTAATATATACCTCAACCATCCTCCTTTAAACATTTTTTGAAAAGAATGAAAGAAAAAAGCACACTAAACATTTAAAATCTGAAATATTATTTTTTTTACCTTAAACTACATGTTTAAGATATACTTTTTTTGTTTTGAAATAAGACTCTTATGAGGGAATTGTCCCAGTGCAAAAAATATATCTAAATATGGGAAGAAAATATGGATCAAAACCTTTAATATTAATAATCTATGCCATCAAGAAAGCCTATTTTTGTTTGCAGATATTGCTATGAACAAATGCAAGGGTAGGTTGTGTAGTCTTTTCTGAGTTTTCACTGAACTTGGTTAGGAATTGCAGAGGATGGCTAGTGTCACTTCACATGTATTTTTTGTTTGGTATAATCTATTGATGATTGTGAATAGAGTTATCAGTAACAACTCTTTCCCCAGGGATAAACTAAGCGAACAACAAAACATGATGATAAACTGTGATCAAGGTTAAATGAATTCTCCAGCATTGCACGGAAAGTTCCTCTGAAGCCAAATCACTAAGCGCCAAGTGCCAATACCTGATTAAAATCTGGAAAAGGCCTGCAGGGGCTGGCTGAGCAGGGATACCTGGTGCTGAGATAAGTGGAACCCTGGAAAGAGAGAGAGACAGATGAGCATTTAGAACCGTGGTACTCATTTCTGTCAATCTGATTGTTAACAAGGATTACTCAAGAACACAGCAGAGAAAACTACTGCAGAGAAAAGGATTAGAAACTTTACTGCAGTCAGCCTCCTGCCACTTTTACCTAATGCATCTGCCATCAGTAGTCTTATTCAATGTCTTTGAGAATTCTATTTCTAAGATTTTAGAAAATTCTTATTTCAAGGTCATTTAATTTTTTTCTAAAGAAGTGTAATGTTTAGCCATATTTTACTATTTTCCAGGTTCAGGTAAATTTGAGTAAATAGTTCACATCATTTTTATATGTTACAAGGAAAATTCTGAGATTGCAGTGTATTTTGACAACTGAAGTGTTTTTTAATTTAAAAGTAATCAAATTCTTGAAATTTCATTTTTTGGAAAAACATATTCAGAGACAGAAAAATCAAGGCTTAAATGGGCAGTACATTACTTCTTCAGAAAGCTCTACATTTTAGAAGATTCTACTGTACTGAGTCAAAATTTAAGTTCCTATAATCCCTACTCATTGATGTTAGTTCTGCCCTCTAGAGTTAAAAGAGAAACTCACTTCTACGTATATATCTGCAAATACTGAAACAATTGTCCTGACTATTCTTTCTTATAGGCCTAATAGAATTACTTTTTTTTTTTTTACTTATTTTTTGTAATTTGTATACCACGGCTTATAGTTTCATCACTTACGCATGTATGTGCCAAAAATATTGTTTACTTTTGCTTTAACTTTATACAAAACCATCTAACTACGTGAAATATTCTGGCACTTTCATGAATTATACATCTCTAAGGTTCTTCTATATTGGTTAAATGTAACTTTAGTTATTACATTTTCCTTGCTGTATAATATTAAATCATATGACTACACACCATCTTGCTGTTTTCGTCATATTTTGCAGTTATGAGAACAGTTTTCAAGTTTTTCGCACTTACGCAAAGTGGTTCTGTATATCTTAGTACACTCTGCAAGGCTTCCTACTTGATATAAATCTAGAAGTGTAATGTGTAATTGCTAGGCCTTTGGCAAAGCCAATGTTCAGTGAATACTGGTTTTGAGCTTTCATACAGAGTGTTATCCATTATCAGCTGCTGATGGTTAAACCAAGAGTGCTTCAGTTTTGCTATTTCTGTATTTCAAAATAAGTATAATAATGTATATAAAATTTAGGGGAAAATGCCCACAGGAATGACACAACATTATAAGCCATCACTTTACACTTTTAAGAAAATGGGGACTCTTTTATGGTAGGAAGGCTTCTTTTGAATAATACTTAACTGACATGATAATCTGTTATCAAAGTAAGAAAAGAGCCACAAAATAATTTCTTCAAAACATGCTGGGACGAAGTGAGAGAGTGACATGGACTTACAAATACTACCAAATCTAAAATAGATAGCTAGTGGGAAGCAGCTGTATAGCACAGGGAGATCAGCTAGGTGGTTTGTGACCACCTAGAGGGGTGGGATAGGGAGGGTGGGAGGGAGGGAGCCGCAAGAGGGAGGAGACATGGTGCTATATGTATATGTATAGCTGATTCACTTTGTTATAAAGCAGAAAGTAACACACCATTGTAAAGCAATTAAACTCCAATAAAGATGTTAAAAAAATGCTGAAATTGAAAAGGTTAAAGGATACTAAGCTATGTGGACCAGGATCTTACGCGATCTCCTTCATGCACATTTCTTCTCCTTTCCATTGTTCTTTTCTTTCCTGAGAAATATTCCACTTACTGCTATGTTTCCTACCCTTACTGTCTAATCAATAATTTATTAAAAGCCATTGAAGAGAATGAGGTCAAAGACAAAGTTCTTTATTAGATGCCCTCATGTCGATATCAATCTATTCATTAATATCCTAAAGACATTCATAGGAACAGAACCAATTCATAGGAACTGTCTATTAAATTAGCTAAGCACATTGTAAGAGAAACAATACTTTGAATTTTTTCCAATGAGGAATCTAACAAATGGTCTAGCTAAATTCAGCATTCATTACATTAAAAATGGAGCCATGATTTCCAAGTCCAATTACTAAAAATTGAATATGTTTTGGAGTATTTATTCTTAAGGAACACATTCTGCACCCTTGGACCTTCACTTAACTAGATACATGAATAAAACTTCTAATAAATCATTATATTTCTTATGAATTGGAGTAACAATTTTCAGTTGTAAGAAAATTTCAAAATTTTCTTAATTTTGAAGTTCTAGACACCTATCAACTTGTCTCCTAATATCTCTTACTTTATTCAAGATTTACATAGATTGTCAGCAACCATTTATCAAGCTGATCTAAAACATTGTTTAAGGTTGTGGAATTAAATCATGGTGGAAAGATTATTTGAAATGGTTACAGCAATTCAAAATAAATTAATTAATTCATCTCCTATGTTGGTCCTTCTTTATGGTCCTATGGTAAAAGATGTGTTTGCAGTAACAGTACAAGGTCTCCATCTCTGAGATATTTTATTAAGTGAAAAAAGGGAGTATAACATGTAGAATGGGATATATACATTTATAAACACAAATATGCATTGATTATAATAGTGCCTCATTGACTACCTTTTGAGAAGAGTTGAGAATCTCAAGAGAATGTTTAAACATTTGAATTCTTCATGAAAGAATGAGAAATTTATAATTGAATGTTAATTGTTACAAACTCCATTTCCGCATTAAATTTAAATGTAAAATGGTATTTGGATAATTTAGAAGTGCTCAGAAAGCAAGTTAACGAATTGAGGATAGGACTGTTAAAAGCAAAGTACATAGAATTTTATGGAAAAATGAGAAAAAAACAGGATAGACCAAAACAGATTCATCTGAGTTAAGTTTAGAATCAAGAGGAAGTAATCAGCTTTTAAAATAAGGTGATGCATTTTCTTTACTTTTAAATGAATCCATATTTATGGAGTTAAATATAAAATAAGATGCAGTTCTGGTAGCTGCTTCAGAACTAAAAATAAGAAGATCCTGGGACTTAGCTGACAATCCTGTAGTTAAGACTCTGTGCTCCCAATGCAGGGAACACAGGTTTGATCCCTGGTCAGGGAACTAAAATCCCGCATGCTGCAAGGCATGAGCTAAATAAATAAAATTTGAAAAAAAAAAAGAAGATCTTGTACTCCAATATTCACAGCAGTGTTATTTACAGTAGCCAATAATGTAAGCAATCCAAGTATCCATCAACAGATGAATGGATAAAGAAGATGTGGTATATATATACATAGTATATATATACCAACATATAATGGGATATTACTCAGCTATAAAAAGAATGAAATTCTGCCATGTGCAAAAAGTTGGATGGGGGGCTTCCCTGGTGGCGCAGTGGTTGAGAGTCTGCCTGGCAATGCAGGGGACATGGGTTCGTGCCCCGGTCCGGAAAGATCCCACATGCCGCGGAGCGGCTGGGCCTATGAGCCATGGATGCTGAGCCTGCGCGTCCGGAGCCTGTGCTCCGCAACGGGAGAGGCCACAATGGTGAGAGGCCCGCGTACCGCAAAAAAAAAAAAAAAAAAAAAACAACAAAAAGCTGCATTACTTCTTTAGCATCATTAGATTTTTTGCTTTTTTACATACATGTTATACTTTCCTTTTAATACCTATTTTCATGTTAAAATGTAAGGCTTATCAGACAATTATTTTCAAGTATGCCAAAATCAATCAATACAAACAATTTTTATTTATTTGTGTGTCTAATCTTATTAAATCTAAATATTCCTAGGTAGAAAAAATGTACATAATGAATGGCTATAAATAGCAACCATAATTATATGTTTTTAATATTATTTTTAAATTTGCCATTAAGAATATCTTTAAACCAATTAAACATCATCCAATTTTTAAACAAATCATGCTTTCTTATTGTTTTTATTTTATCATTATAAAGGTACTCACAAGAAAACCTCAAATTCTTTTAATTTTCACAAACATTGATAATTCAAATAATTATTTAAAACAAGAGGTACATTGAAACTACTAAGCTACAAACTTAACCAGGAACTTCCTACTCCAATAGTCCATTCTTCATTCATTGTTTTAAAATAAATATTGAGGATTTGTTTTTGTAAGGCACTATGTTTGGCAATATGCAGAATAAAATAATGACTCTTAAGGTCTTTGCCATTACAGGCTAAGATGAGAAAAATGTACCCAAATAATAACAATACACTACAGAATCATTCATTTAAAAGTAGTAAAAATTAGAAATTCTACCACAAATCAAAGGTGAGTAAGCATGGAAAAAATAATCAGTATTTAACAATACATGAAATAAAGAACAATTCATTTAACACTAAAACCCTACAGTATGTGATTTGATACGCTTTCGATTTTTAAAGCTATTAAATGCCTTGAAATTGCTTAAGTTCATCAGAGCAAATGTTAATTATTATTATGCCACATAAATACAAGACTAGGCTTTGGAATGAGATTCAGTTTTGGTTTTGTCTTTGTCAACTGTGTAACCACTCAGGAAATTAGATATTGTTTTTACTATGCCTGTTACTAATGATAATTAAACATAATGCAATTTCAGTCCATACAACTTTGGAGAAGACAGAGTTTGCCTGCATAGCTCAAGGCATAAGAACGTCAATTTTTTTTATTAATATGGATTATATAACTATACATTGCTGATGCATTTTAATGCACAAGAAATAACTTTTATATATTTCATGAAATGTATTATTAATCTTTTGAAACATGGTGGTGATCATCAATATTTTTTGTCACTCTCTATTTTGAAATATTGGCAGGCTGACATTAAACATGCCTTTCCTATATATTACCATTAAGTACCATCACCTCTATGGATATTTCTCTCTCTCATATTGGGGAAAAGAAACTAATTTATATTCTTCCATTTTTATCTTCTGCCTATATATGCAATACTACTCATTTGAGAAACTCACTATTTTTGCATTTTAGTGGCCAAGTAAAATCAACCATAGCTCTGTAAAACTGCCTTCTTTGCAGATATTTCCAACCCCTCCCGAAAATTTTCAGTAAGCATATAAGGGTTTTTTTTAAAAAACACATTGTCTTAGGGTTTTTTTCATTATTTTATTTATTTATTTATTTATTTTTGGCTGCATTGGGTCTTTGTTGCTGCTCGTGGGCTCTCTCAAGTTGCAGAGAGCGGGGGCCACTCTTCATTGCAGTGCGTGGGCTTCTCATTGTGGTGGCTTCTCTTGTTGCAGAGCACGGGCTTCAGGCACGTGGGCTTCAGTAGTTGTGGCACGTGGGCTCAGTAGTTGCGGTTTGGGGGCTCTAGCACGCAGGCTCAGTAGCTGTGGTGCACGGGCTTAATTGCTCCAAAGTATGTGGGATCTTCCCGGACCAGGGCTCGAACCCGTGTCCCCTGCATTGGCAGGCGGATTCTTAACCACTGTGCCACCAGGGAAGCCCAAGGCTTTTTTTTATTATATATTTATGTGGAAGGAGAATATTTCTGCTGGTAGTAAATGAATCTAACATGGCGTTTCCCTACGTGACCTGCTGCATATAAAGCACCTCTGGATTTCCAAGGCAAGGGAGATAAGAAAGACAACAAGGAAAGAGCAAGAGAGAAAGGAGTGACTGCTGATCACCTGCTCTTAACCTTGTTTTTTCTTCTAAAGTAAGAACAGTCAGATTGTTCTTTAATTCCCTGCAACATCACTAAGAGATCATCTATTTCTTCTATTAATATGTTCTCCTGACCAAACAGTTTATCCCAAAACTGTAAGTGACAGAAATTTGTTTAAAGACTACTGAGTTAATATCTTAGAAAAGGAGATCAAATGTCCTTTCCTTTCATCTGAAACTATTGCCTTTTGGATCAAAGGCAAAGGAATATTTGAATTTAATTATCTCTGCAGAAAGGTTAATATCACAACTTTGTTTCTATCTTTTCTTCTTCTTCTTCTTTTGTTTGATTCCTTTTCCTTTATCCTCTTTTAAAGATGCATGAATTTGTTCTGGAAGCATGATAAGCCTTGGAGACAATCAAATCTGTACTGAATCTGACTTTACTATTCTAACCATTGTGACACCTCAAGAGGTTGCCTAAAATTCTAGTTTAGATAAATGCCTTGCTAATAAAATAGTTGTAGTGAAAACTTTACAAACATGCTGCTTCAAGGTTAAGAATAAAAAGAGTGTTTTTCTTCTAGCACATTATGACCTCTATTCAAATGAAAATATCTGAAAAGAGTAAAACTCACTGTTATCAGATTTTTGATAGAATAATCCAAATATTGATCCAAATGTTTCTAAAGTTATTTTTAGAAACATCAATAAATGTAATCTTCTAGCAACAACAAATCATTACTGCAGACAAGCATGCTTTTCTTTCTTTTGTTATTTTCCTATAACCATACAAATGTCCCTTTTATTTTTAGCTGCTGAGTGAGAAATTTCTTAAAGAAATGTCACATCTCTCTTCCTCACAGTGGTGAAATATATGTTTTTCTCTCATTGATGATATTTTCACAGCATGTTTATTAAATTCAGAATGTAAAACAAGTAAAATGAAAACATTAATTCAGTAAATCTCAGGTGTGACTAAATAATTTTAAAGTCAAGTAATGCAACACATTTAAAATAATACATTCTTTAACTTCCCAACTCAAAAATATTTAGTGAGCACATGTTATTGACTGATATTGGAAAACTCAAGGGGGTAAAAGGATGAATTAGACATAGCTGAGACTTGAAGTGACAGACAGGTATGAACAATATGAAAATAACTCAAAGTGTTACAGGGGCTCTGATGAAAGTATCTAGAGTGTAGTATATTAATGAAGGGAGTAGAAATCAGGAAAAAGCTATACTCTAGGAGAAGGGAAAAAAAACACTTGTGAAGGCCACACCCCAGAGACACAGTCCCACTGAAGACTGACTTAATTAGGATATAGGACACTGCCACCTACAGCCCCCACAAGCTGCCAGCCCACCAGCACACCTCCAGCACAGAAACAGTGAACTAAAGATGAATGATATACATGGCACAGACTTCCTTTGCAGAGCAGTCAAAGTGGAATCCATAAAACCAACAGGAGAGACAAAAACAAGGACCTTAGAAAAAACTGAAATCTCTGGCACCTACAGCTATGATAACATTAAACACAGCCAAACATCTAGCCAGATTAATATACATCTGCCTCACATTGGAGGCCTATTTACCTGATTACCTTTTGACTGTGCTCTGTAGTCTGGGAGTCATGATCTGCAAACTATATTTCTACCTTTGCCAGGTGTGTTTCTCACAGGTAGTGCCAGTAGAGCACCAGTGGGAGACTAGAAAACAGGAGAGGGAAGAAAGGACTTGCTCCTCCGTATTTGTCATCTGGTTCTGCGAGCTTGTCCCAGTAGGAGAGATTGGTTCCAGTTAGATTCTTACACCGAGCACTTCCAGAACCAGTCTCAGACGTACCAGAAGATGGGCAACACCCTATCAGTAGGCCCACAGGTTTCCACTTCTGAGCTCCTGAATTATCATCAGAGATCTGAGTTTCTGCTCTGCATTGGCTTTCCCCTAACCATCCCTCTTGAGATAATCCTTTTTGTTGAAGATGATCAGTAACTATGATAAACTGGTTCTATACTGGCTTTCAAATATTGTGAAAGCAACAAAGACAAGCTCTTTTCTATTATACTCACTCATTAACCCTCCAAAAATTCCTCCTGTCCTCAAAGTAAACATACACAATTGTGTCAAATATTTATTTGCTTTGGTAACACTACAATTGAACAACGTGTGTACCTTAAAAATTTTAGAATTGGATGTAATATTTATGATATATTATAATCTGTTAACAGTAACCCTATATTTCCCAGAAATGATCAAGAAACTATAATTTTCTAAATAAACTACCAGACTTCAAATGTTTTAGGAAAAGTAAGAATGCTCAGCATACTTTCACTTGAACCAAAAGTAAAATAGTGCTGTGATCAGTGATTTTCATAGAGAAAAAAACTTGTAAACAATATTTTATTTGATTCCTTATGTCTAATATTTCTGAAAGTACTGAACTACTCAAAAATAATAACATTAAAAATGATGCTTTGGGCTTCCCTGGTGGCGTAGTGGTTGAGAATCTGTCTGCCAATGCAGGGGACACGGGTTTGAGCCCTGGTCTAGGAAGATCCCACATGCCGCTGAGCAACTAGGCCCGTGAGCCACAACTACTGAGCCTGCGCATCTGGAGCCTGTGCTCCGCAACAAGAGAGGCTGCGACAGTGAGAGGCCTGCACATCGCGATGAAGAGTGGCCCCCACTTGCCACAACTAGAGAAAGCCCTCTCACAGAAATGAAAACCCAACACAGCCAAAAATTAATTAATTAATTAAAAAATGATGCTTTGTGAATAATTTGACTATTCCTATCAAACATGTCAAAGGGCTTTGTAAATTCACTTCTGACTTGGTGATCAATATTTCTGAAACTGTGCTGACTGGACAAAGAAATTTATATTCAAAAGTACACAACTGGGGGGACCTTCATGATGAAGGAGAAGTAAGACATGGAGATCACCTTTTTCCCCACAAATACATCAAAAATACACCTACATGTGGAATAACTCCTACAGAACACCTACTGAATGCTGGCAGAAGACCTCAGACTTCCCAAAAGGCAAGAAACTCCCCATGTACCTGGGTAGGGCAAAAGAAAAAAGAAAAAAAACACAGACAGAAGAATAGGGACGGGACCTGCACCTCTGAGAGGGAGCTGTGAAGGAGGAAAT
The DNA here is from genome assembly GCF_963455315.2 of Globicephala melas. Taxonomy (NCBI): domain Eukaryota; kingdom Metazoa; phylum Chordata; class Mammalia; order Artiodactyla; family Delphinidae; genus Globicephala; species Globicephala melas. The sequence goes on along the minus strand of NC_083329.1, from coordinate 75,369,089 downwards.
GTTTCCACACACTAGGAAGCCCCTTCACTGGTGGAGACAGGGGGTGGGCAGAGGGGGAAGCTTTGGAGCCACGGAGGAGAACGCAGCAACAGGAGTTCAGAGGGCAAAGCGGAGAGATTCCTGCACAGAGGATCGGTGCCGACCAGTGCTCACCAGCCCCAGAGGCTTGTCTGCTCACCCGCCGGGGCAGGCGGAGGCTGGGAGCTGAGGCTCTCGCTTTGGAGGTCAGATTCCAGGGAGAGGACTGGGGTTGGCTGTGTGAACACAGCCTGAAGGGGGCTAGTGCACCACGGCTAGCCGGGAGGGAGTCTGGGAAAAAGTCTGGAACGGCCTAAGAGGCAAGAGACCATTGTATTGGGGTGAGCAAGGAGAGGGATTCAGAACACCACCTAAACAAGCTCCAGAGACGGGCGCAAGCTGTGGCTATCAGTGCAGACACCAGAGGTGGGCATGAAACACTAAGGCTGCTGCTGCAGCCACCAAAAAACCTGTGTGCGAGCACAGGTCACTCTCCACACCTCCACTCCCGGGAGCCTGTGTAGCCCGCCACTGCCAGGGTCCTGTGATCCCGGGACAACTTCCCCGGGAGAACACACGGCACACCTCAGGCTGGTACAATGTCACGCTGGCCTCTGCCACTGCAGGCTCACCCCGCATTCCGTACCCCTCCCTCCCCCTGCCTGAGTGAGCCAGAGCCCCCGAAGCAGCTGCTCCTTTAACCCCATCCTGTCTGAGCAAAGAACACATGCCCTGAGGCGACCTACACGCAGAGGTGAGGTCATTCCAAAGCTGAATCCCAGCAGCTGTGTGAACAAAGAAGAGAAAGGGAATTTCTCTGTGAAGCCTCAGGAGCAGCGGATTAAATCTCCACAATCAACCTGATGTACCCTGCATCTCTGGAATACCTGAATAGACAACGAATCATCCAAAAATTGAGGCGGTGGACTTTGGGAGCACCTGTAGACTTGGGGATTACTTTCTGCATCTAATTTGTTTCTGGTTTTATGTTTATCTTAGTTTAATATTCAGAGCTTACTGTCATTGGTAGATTTGTTTATTGCTTTGGTTGTTCTCTCCCTTTTTTTTATATATATGTATATATATTTCTTTTTCCTTTTTCTCTTTTAGTCAGTGTGTATGTGTATGCTTCATTGTATAATTTTGTCTATATAGCTTTGCTTTTACCATTTGTCCTAGGGTTCTGTCTGTCCATATTTTGGGGTTTATTTTTACTATAGTTTGTAGCACTTGTTATCATTGGTGGATTGGTTCTTTGGTTTGGTTGCTCTCTTCTTTCTTTCTTCTTTTAATTACCTTATTATTGTTTTAATTTTTATTTTAATAACTTTATTTATTTTATTTGTTTCTTTCTTTTTTTTCCCTCCCTTTTCTTCTGAGCCATGCGGCTGCCAGGGTCTTGGTGCTCCAGCCAGGTGTCAGGCCTGAGACTCTGACAGGGGAGAGCAGAGTTCAGGACACTGGACGACAACCAGAGACCTCCTGGCTCCACATAATAGCAAATGGCAAAAGCTCTCCAAGAGATCTCCATCTCAACACTAAGACCAAGCTCCACTCAACGACCAGCAAGCTACAGTGCTGGACACCCTATGCCAACCAAGTAGCAAGACAGGAACACAATCCCACCCATTAGCAGAGAAGCTGCCTAAAATCATAATAAGGTCACAGACACTCCGAAACACCAAACGTGGTCCTGCCCATCCGAAAGACAAGACCCAGACTCAACCACCAGAACACAGACAACAGTCCCCTCCATTAGGAAGCCTACACAAACCACTGAACCAACTTTAGCCACTGGGGGCAGACAACAAAAGCAATGGGAACTACAAACCTGCAGCCTGCGAAAGGAGACCCCAAACACAGTAAGATAAGCAAAATGAGAAGACAGAGAAATACACAGCAGATGAAGGAGCAAGATAAAAACCAACCAGACCAAACAAATGAAGAGGAAATAGGCAGTCTACCTGGAAAAGAATTCAGAGTATAGATGATTCAAAATCCTGGAAATAGGATGGAGAAAATACAACAAACATTTAACAAGGATCTAGAAGAAATAAAGAGCAAACAAACAATGATGAACAATACAATAAATGAAATTTAAAATTCTCTGGAAGGAATCAATAGTAGAATAACTAAGACAGAAGAACGGATAAGTGACCTGGAAGATAAGATAGTGGAAATAACTACAGCAGAGCAGAATAAAGAAAAAAGAATGAGGGGCTTCCCTGGTGGCGCAGTGGTTGAGAGTCCGCCTGCCGATGCAGGGGACGCGGGTTTGTGCCCCAGTCCGGGAGGATCCCACATGCCGCGGAGTGGCTGGGCCCGTGAGCCATGGCCGCTGAGCCTGTGCTCCGCAGCAGGAGGGGCCACGGCAGTGAGAGGCCCGCGTGCTGCATTAAAAAAAAAAAAAAAGAACGAAAAGAATTGAGGACAGTTTCAGAGACCTCTGAGACAATATTAAACACACCAACATTTGAATTATAGGGGTCCTAGAAGAAGAGAACAAAGCAGACTGAGAAAATATTTGAAGAGATTATAGTTGAGAACTTCCCTAATATGGGAAAGGAAATAGTTAATCAAATTCAGGAAGAGCAGAGAGTCCCATACAGGAATAATCCAAGGAGAAACAGGCCAAGACACATATTAATCAAACTATCAAAAATTAAATACAGGGGCTTCCCTGGTGGCGCAGTGGTTGGGAGTCCGAATGCCGATTCAGGGGACACGGGTTCGTGCCCCAGTCCGGGAGGATCCCACATGTGGAGCGGCTGGGCCGCTAAGCCTGCGCGTCCAGAGCCTGCGCGTTCGGAGCCTGTGCTCCGCAATGGGAGAGGCCACAACTGTGAGAGGCCTGCATAACGCAAAAAAAAAAAAAAAAAAAATTAAATACAAAGAAAATATATTAAAAGCAGCAAAGGGAAAAGCAACAAATAACATACAAGGGAATCTCCATAAGGTTAACAGTGGATCTTTAAGCAGAAACTCTGCAAGCCAGAAAGGAGTGGCAGGACAAATTTAAAGTGATGAAAGGGAAAAACTTACTACCAAGATTACTCTATGCAGCAAGGATCTCATTCAGGTTCGACGGAGAAATTAAAAACATCAAAGACAAGCAAAAGCTAAGAGAATTCAACACCACCAAACCAGCTTTACAACAAATGCTAAAGGAACTTCTCTAGGCAGGAAACACAAGAGAAGGAAAACACCTACAATAACACCCCAAAACAATTAAGAAAATGGTAATAGGAACACACATATCAATAATTACCTTAAATGTAAATGGATTAAATGCTCCAACCAAAAGACATAGACTGGCCGAATAGATACAAAAACAAGACTTGTATATATGCTGTCTATAAGATACGCACATACAGACTGAAAGTGAGGGGGTGGAAAAAGATATTCCATGCAAATGGAAATCAAAAGAAAGCTAGAGTAGCAATTTTCATACCAGATAAAATAGACTTTAAAACAAAGACTATTACAAGAAACAAAGAAAGACACTACATAATGATCAAGGGATCAATCCAAGAAGAAGATATAACAATTGTAAATACTTATGCAGCCAACATAGGAGGACCCTAATACATAAGGCAAATGCTAACAGCCATATAAGGGGAAATCAACAATAACACAATAATAGTAGGGGACTTTGACATCCCACTTTCATCAATGGACAGATCATTCAACATGAAAATAAATAAGGAAACACAACCTTTAAATGATACATTAAACAGGATGGACTTAATTGATATTTATAGGACATCCCATCCAAAAACAACATATTTCCTTTTCAAATGCTCATGCAACATTCTCCAGGGTACCACATTTTGGGTCACAAATCAAGCGCTGGTAAATTTAAGGAAATTGAAATCATATTAAGTATCTTTTCCAACCACAATGCTATGAGACTAGATATCAATTACAGGAAAAAAACTGTAAAAAATACAAACACATGGAGGCTGATCAATACACTACTAAATAACCAAGAGATCACTGAAGAAATCAAAGAGGAAATCAAAAAATACCTAGAAACAAATAACAATGAAAACACGACGACCCAAAACCGATAGGATTCAGCAAAAGCAGTTCTAAGAGGGAAGTTTATAGCAATATAATACTACCTCAAGAAACAAAAAACAACTCAAATAAACAACCTAACATCACACCTAAAGCAACGCCCAAAGTTAGCAGAAGGAAAGAAATCATAAAGATCAGATCAGAAATAAATGAAAAAGAAATGAGGAAATGATAGCAAAGATCAACAAAACTAAAAGCTGGTTCTTTGAGAAGATAAACAAAATTGATAAACCATTAGCCAGATTCATCAAAAAAAAAGAGAGAAGACTCAAATCAACAGAATTAGAAATGAAAAAGGAGAAGTAAGGACTGACACTGCACAAATACAAACAATCATGAGAGATTACTACAAGCATTCTATGCCAATAAAATGGACAACCTGGAAGAAATGGACAAATTCTTAGAAAAGAACAACCTGCCAAGACTAAATCAGGAAGAAATAGAAAATATAAAAAGACCAATCACAAGCACTGAAATTGAAACTGTGATTAAAAATCTTCCAACAAACAAAAGCCCAAGATCAGACGGCTTCACAGGTGAATGCTATCAAACAATTACAGAAGAGCTCACACCTATCCTTCTCAAACTCTTCCAAAATATAGCAGAGGGAGGAACACTCCCAAACTCATTCTATGAGGCCACCATCACTCTGATACCAAAACCAGAAAAGGATGCCACAGAGAAAGAAAACTATAGGCCAGTATCACTGATGAAAACAGATGCAAAAATCCTCAACAAAATACTAGCAAACAGAATCCAACAGCACATTAAAAGGATCATACACCATGATCAAGTGGAGTTTATCCCAGGAATGCAAGGATTCTTCAACATATGCAACTCAATCAATGTGATACACCATATTAACAAACTGAAGGAGAAAAACCATATGATCATCTCAAGAGATGCAGAAAAAGCTTTCGACAAAATTCAACACCTATTTATGATAAAAACCCTCCAGAAAGCAGGCATAGAGGGAACTTTCCTCAACATAATAAAGGCCATATATGACAAACGCACTGCCAATGTTGTTCTCAATGGTGAAAAACTGAAACCATTTCCACTAAGATCAGGAACAAGACAAGGTTGCTCACTCTCACCACTCTTATTCAACATAGTTTTGGAAGTTTTAGCCACAGCAATCAGAGAAAAAAAGAGAAATAAAAGGAATCCAAATTGTAAAAGAAGAAGTAAAATTGTCACTGTTTGCAGATGACATGATACTATGCATAGAGAATCCTAAAGATGCTACCAGAAAACTACTAGAGCTAATCAATGAATTTGGAAAAGTAGCAGGATACAAAATTAATGCACAGACATCTCTTGCATTCCTATACACTAATGATGAACAATTTGTAAGAGAAATTAAGGAAACACTCCCATTTACCATTGCAAGAAAAAGAATAAAACACCTAGGAGTAAACCTACCTAAGGAGACAAAAGACCTGTATGCAGAAAATTATAAGACAGTGATGAAGGAAATTAAAGATGATACAAACAGACGGAGAGATATACCACATTCTTCATTGGAAGAATCAACATTGTGAAAATGACTATACTACCCAAAGCAATCAACAGATTCAATGCAATCCCTATGAAACTACCAATGGCATTTTTCACAGAACTAAAACAAAAAATTTCACAATTTGTATGAAAACACAGAAGACCCCAAACAGGCAAAGCACTCTTGAGAAAGGAAAATAGAGCTGGAGGAATCAGGCTCCTGGATTTCAGACTGTCTGAAGTACAGTCTAACTGACTACATAGCTACAGTAATCTAGACAGTATGGTACTGGCACAAAAAAAGAAATACAGATCAATAGACAGGAGAGAAGTCCCAGAGATAAACCCACAGACATATGGTCACCTTATTTTGATAAAGGAAGCAAGAATATACAATGTAGAAAAGACAGCCTCTTCAATAAGTGGTGCTGGGAAAACTGGACAGGTATATGTAAAAGAATGAAGTTAGAACACTCCCTAACACCATACACAAATAAAAACTCAAAATGGGTTGAAGACCAAAATATAAGACCAGACACTATAAACCTCTTAGAGGAAAACATAGGCAGAACACTCTATGACATAAATCACAGTAACATCCTTTTTGACCCACCTCCTAGAATGGAAATAAAAACAAAAATAAACAAATGGGACCTAATGAAACTTCAAAGTTTTCAAAAAGCAAAGGAAACCATAAACAAGACGAAAAGATAACTCTCAGTATGGGAGAAAATATTTGGAAACAAAGCAACTGACAAAGGATTAATTTCCAAAATATACAAGCAGCACATGCAGCTCAATATCAAAAAAACAAACAACCCAATCCAAAAATGGGCAGAAGACCTAAATAGACATTTCTCCAGCGAAGATGTATACAGATTGCCAACAAACACATGAAACGATGCTCAATATCACTAATCATTAGAGAAATGCAAATCAAAACTACAATGAGGTATCACATCACACCTGTCAGAGTGGCCACCATCAAAAAATCTACAAACAACAAATGCTGGAGAGGGTGTGGAGAAAAGGGAACCCTCTTGCACTGTTGGTGAGAATGTAAATTGATACAGCCACTATGGAGAACAGGATGGAGGTTCCTTAAAAAACTAAAAATAGAACTACCATATGACCCAGCAATACCACTACTGGGCATATACCTTGAACAAACTGTAATTCAAAAAGAGTCACGTACCACAATGTTCATTGCAGCTCTATTTACAATAACCAGGACATGGAAGCAACCTAAGTGTCCATCAACAGATGAATGGATAAAGAAGATGTGGCACATATATACAATGGAATATTACTCAGCCATGAAAAGAATTGAAATTGAGTTATTTGTAGTGAGGTGGATGGACCCAGAGTCTCTCATACAGAGTGAAGTATGTCAGAAAGAGAAAAACAAATACCGTATATATTTGTTTTTCATCTAAAACAAAAATGGTTCTAAAGAACCGAGGGGCAGGACAGGAACAAAGACATAGACATACAGAATGGACACGGGGAGGCAGACGGGTAAGCTGGGACGAAGTGAGAGAGTAGCACTGACATATATACACTACCAAATGTAAGATAGATAGCTAGTGGGAAGCAGCTGCATGGCACAGGGAGATCAGCTCTGTGCTTTGTGTCCACCTAGAGGGGTGGGATAGGGAGGGTGGGAGGGAGACACAAGATGAAGGAGATATGGGGATTATATGTATATGTATAGCTGATTCACTTTGTTACAAAGCAGAAACTAACATACCATTGTAAAGCAATTATACTCCAATAAAGATGTTAATAAATATTTTTAAAGTACACAATCAATAGCCTATCTCACATAGAGAATGCCATTCTCCTTAGTGACATAATCATCAAACATAATTTATTAAGGCTTTTCTATTTTGATGGTGATGAAGTGAGTAGACAGGTGTGCTCTTTCAAATGCTAAAGACAGCAAACTGAGGTTCTAAGCATTGATTCCAAAATAAAAAAGAACGCAGTGCATATGGGACATGAAATAATAAACACACTTGGGAATAAAAAGTTGTTGCAAAATTACAGCCACAGCTGAATTAAAATAATTAAAAATAGGAAATAATTTTTGGCCAGTAAATCTCAAAAATTAGGTGAAATCAACAAATTTCTAGGAAAAAATATACCTAACAGATTCAATATGGATTGCATTTAAATATTAGGTGAGCCATCCTGGACATATGTTCAGAAAAGATAAAAACTCAAGTTCGAAAATATACATGCACCACAATGCTCACAGCAGCGCTATTTACTATAGCCAAGACGTGGAAACAATCCAAATGCCCATCAACAGATGACTGGCTTAAGAAGATATATATATGGATATAGTAGATATAATGGATTATTACTCTGCCATAAAACATAATGAAATATTGCCATTTGCAGCCAAATGGATGGACCTAGAGACGATCACACTAAGTGAAGTGAGTCAGGCAGAGAAAGACAAATATTATATGATATCACTTATATGTAGAATCTAAAAAATAATACAAATGAATCTATGTACAAAACAGAAACAGACTCACAGACATAGAAAATAACATTATGGTTACCAAGGGGGAAACCGAGGGGCTGAGGGATAAATTAGGAGTATGGGATTAACAGATACAAACTACTATACATATAATAGATAAGCAACACGGATTTACTGTATAACACAGGGAACTATATTCAATACCTTGTAATAACCTACAATGGAAAATAAACTGAATTTTATATATATATATATATATATATATATATATATATATATATAACTGAATCACTTTGCTGTACACCTGAAACTAACACAATATTGTAAATCAACCATACTTCAATTAAAAAACAGAAAAAATATGTTGGGTCAAAATTAAATGAGGGTATGATGAATTTGCTATGTACTGACTCAGATTGTTTATTAAGTCATATGTTATTGATTAGGTACAGCTGAAGAGAAAACAGAAATAAGTAATACACTATGTGGGGCTATGTATTTATTTAGTTATGAATAAAAGCTGAAGAAACTGCAGATCTCATGTATTTCCTGGGCTGAGATGGTAGATACCCACTCAGTGCCATCTCTGTTGACAATGTGATCCCTAAGTGTGTGATATAATTTGGGGACATCAGAAGCTGCACATGAGACTCAAGAATCCTCTGCTGTGTTATTACAATACATCTGTGCTGTCTCTCCTTTCCACTTCTAAAATTTACAGAATCTTGGTGATGAGTGAAATCCAGAGCTCCCCATGGATTTGAGATAAACCTAAACCCAATTTTTACTGATCGTTCAATCTGTGTGAGAATTGATGAAGGAAATACCCTAAGTTTAGCAGAGGTCATCTACAAAAAACAATGTAAATGGTACATTTAATACTGAAGAACTCACATCCAGGTTTGGTACTCAGATAAGAAAGGACACTACCGTTTCTATTCAATATTTTACTTTAGGTATTCACCAGTGCAATGAAAGGACGAAAAATATCAAGAATGAAAAGAAAGCTTTAATATTATTTTCACAGACAATGAACTTATAAATGTAGAAATGTCAAAATAATCTACATAAAAACTATTAAGTGTAACAAATGGATTTAGCAAGTTTACTGAAACTAAGATCTATATCCAAAAATTAATATACTTCTATTCTCCATTAGAAAACAAATAGAAAAAGAACACTTAAAAATATATATCATTTACAGAGGCATCAAACATGAACTATGTGGGAAGAAACATTAAAAAATAAAATAAAAAACAGTGAGAAAAAACTAAAGTCATTCTAAATAAATAATGTCTCATGTATCTAAATTGAATGTTTCAGTATTATAGAAATATCAATTCTCCTCAAATTGATTTATGGTTTCAATATGATCCTAATCAAAATTCTAGCAGAATTTATAAAATTTATAAACTTATTATAATTTTTGCTATTAAAATTCAAAGGATCAAATTCAGCCTCAAGAATATTGAAGAAAAATTTAAAAGCTGAGGACCTATTTTACCAGATGTTTTAATTTATTATAATGGCATTAATTAGTATAGTGTAATATTGGTACAAATATAGACAAATCAAACTATGGAACTTAATAGAGAATTCAGAAACACAGCTGTGCATATATAGACACTAGATTTTATTTTTGACAGCATGACAGTGAAAAGCAGTAGGGAAATGATAGTACTTTCAATAAATATTGCTGGGTCATTTGGGTAACTATGTGGAAAAAATAAAATTTAACTTTGGGATAATACCATCTTCCATATTCAAGACTGGCAAATTTTTTACAGGGCAAGATAGCAAATATTTTATGCTTTGAGACCATTTCCATCTGTGGGTATTATACAGGCTCTTATACAGCCATTTAAAATGTAACCATTTAAAAATGTAAAAACCGTTTTTAGCTCATGGGACACACACACACACAAAACTAGGCATCTGGCTATATCTGGCCCTTAAGTTGAGTTTGATGACAAATCAATAAGAAAAGCACAGGCTACTCAATATAAAAATGGATAAAGGCCTTAACAGCCACTCTGTACAAGATGATATCTGTTTTCTCAGTCTCATGAGTTATCAGACAAATGAAAATGATTCAAGGAGATTCTATTACACACTTCCAAAATAGGCAGACATTAAAATTACCTACCATGTCACACGTTGGGGTGGAGGTGGAACAATTGGCAATTTTTCACATGAGTAGAAGTGCAAAGTAATACATTTTGGGAAAATGCTTTACATTTCTATTTAATTTAGTTATGTGAATAGTAAAATATTTAAAAATTTTATCTTAGGCATGTATCCAATGGATATGCAAACATATTTGATCTAACATACATGAACAAGGATGTATATAGTAACATTATTTGTAATTGGCAAAACCTAGAAAAAGCTCAACTGTCTACCTACAATAGAAAAGATAAATAATTTAAGTGGATGATGGGATACTATAGAGCAATGAAAGTGAGCAAACTACTGCTGAACACAAAGATGGATTTCACAAACATCATGTTGAGCAAACGTCTGAGAAATGTATTCTGCAATACAAAAACATGTACAGTAGGGGACGGTTTGAAAGCTGTGTGCCAATGTACCATACCCCAGAGTAGGAAAGCTCTTCATAGTTACCTGTACAGTTCAGTTATTTAGTCAGACAATAGGGAGATAAAAATATGAACATCAGTTAAAGCAGTATCTTAAGTATCCACCATGCTTTGTAACACTCAGAAAAGTGTAAATCAAAAACACATTTCCATTAGAAATAAACAAATGCTTTTTTATGTAAATAATTCAGTAGCTATTTTTTTGAACGATGAAGTTTAAAATTTTGCTCTGAGAATCAACAAAATACTCTGTAGACCTAGATCTACAGAACTTGCTGCAAAGAGAATAAACAACATGTTAATTATGATAGCCAATTATACCCAGATGCAAAAGTTTGCAAACACTAGGGAACTCAACAAAATAATAAAAAGAGATGAAAAGAAATTAGAAACACAGTGAGGAATAACCAAGTTAAGGATGCACACTGAAAAAGCAAGATAATATAATAAAACAATCTTAACATGATACATTTAAATTGCAAGGAACTTAATTACGGATAACAATGATATAATGGAATAAATGAATTGACAATTCAGTTAAGTGGTACTTGTCTAATCTATAGAAAATATACCAAATATCTGATATAATTATATTCTTTATAAGAATTATTTTAATAAGAATTAATTTATTTTAACAATTAAATGGTGATTAATTTAATAAGAATTAGTCGATATACATGCTACTTTGAAAGAAGTACTGTGTTTTAGTTCTTAATAATATCAGGCCAAATATCCCTGATGCAACATTTCTCAGATCCCTGAAAGACACCATGAAGACCCACATCAATTCTAGAAAGTGACCAAAACTCATACGCCCACCTAAAAGTGAAAATTTACCTACCACCCATGTTTGTAACTGTAGAATAATGTTTAATAACTGCAAGGAGGTAGATAAAACATTAAAAGCAAGCAAAAAACAAACAATGAAAGACACCTTGGCCAGTTTAGGTTTTCAATTTTTAAAAACTGAAGTGTAATTGATTTACAATGTTTCAGGTTTTTTTTCATATTGAGCTGTATGAGCTGTTTGTATATTTTGGAAATTGATCCTTTGTCAGTTGCATCATTGCAAAGATTTCTGTCCCATAGTTTGTATTTTCATTATGTACATAGTTTCCTTTGCTGTGCAAAAGCATTTAAGTTTACTTAGGTCCCATTTATTTTTGCTTTTGTTTCCTTTAGTCTAGGAGACAGATCCAAAAAAATATTGCTGAAATTTATGTCAAACGGTGTTCTATGTTCTCCTCTAGTAATTTTATAGTATCCAGTCTTACATTTAGATCTTTAATTCACTTTTAGTTTATTTTTGTGTATGATGTTAGAGAATGCCTACTCTCGCCACTTTTATTCAATATATTTTGGAAGTCCTAGGCACAGGAATCAGAGAAGAAAAAGAAATAAAAGGAATCCAAATTGGAAAGGAAGAAGTAACACTGTCACTGTTTGCAGATGACATGATACTATACAATGAAAATCCCAAAGAAACTGCAGAAAACTACTAGCACTCATCAAGGAATTCGGTAGTTGCAGAATACAAAGTTAATATACAGAAATCTGTTGCATTTCTATATACTAACAACAAAATATCAGAAAGAGAAGTTAAGGAAACAATCCCATTCACCATTGCATCAAAAAGAATAAAATAACTAGGAATAAACCTACCTAAGGAGGCAAAAGGCCTGTACTCTGGAAACTGTAAGATTCTAATGAAAGAAATTGAAGACAATGCAAACAGATGGAAAGTTATACTGTGTTCTTGGATTGGAAGAATCAATATTGTTAAAATGACCATACTACCCAAGACAATCTACAGATTCAATGCAATCCCTAGTAAACTACCAATGGCATTTTTCACAGAACTGGAACAAAAAATGTTTAAATTTGTATGGAAACACAAAAGACCCCAAATAGCTAAAACAATCTTGAGAAAGAAGAATGGAGCTGGAGGAATCATACTCCCTGACTTCAGACTGTACTACAAAGCTACAGTAATCAAAAAAAGTATGGTATGGGCACAAAAACAGAAACATAGATCAATGGAACAGGAGAGAAAGTCCAGAAATAAATCCATGCACTTATGGCCAATTAATCTACAGCAAAGGAGGCAAGAATATACAGTGGAGAAAAGACAGTCTCTTCAATAAGTGGTGCTGGGAAAAATGGATAGCTACATGTGATCAATTTTTAAATACAGTGAAATTAATTATTCTATTTACAAGCATCACACAACAACAACAAAAGTAACAATAAAGAGTTCCTATGAGAAGAAAAAATCTTAATAATAAGAAGTCTAAATATTGTAAATATGTAAATGTGACCATAATTGATCCAAAAATTTTAATGTAGTGAATTAATGGAAATTTTTTGTAGAATGTAGAAATTACTGCTAAATTTTGTTTCTATTAAAAGAGAGGGACTGGTAGACACCAGCACTAGAGAGATTATTTTTTCCAGAATACATTTGTTTTTTTAGTTTTGTTTGGCATTGTTAATACGAGCTAAGCTTGAATTATTTTTCTAATAATAAAATATATTAAATAATAAACAAATGTTTCTACATTAATTCTCAAATACAAATTTTATAGATCTTAAATATAAATTTTCTTTGATTTGGTTAATACACATATTAAAAGCCATTTGTTATTATACCAATATGTTCATTTTGACCATGCCTTCAGTAATAAAAATACTGGAAACTATCTAGGTATATCTTAATACTGAAATTTTTTTTTCAAATTAGGATAAAATGTAAACAAATATCATGAAATTTTATAAAGATATATTGCACAGAGATTAGGCAGGTTATACCACAATATTCAAAACATAAACACCATATTTATATTAAATATCTATTTTTATGTATGTGCTTATAAAATTCCATGTAGCTTACATAAGAAAAATTTAACACTGAAGGTTTCTGGATATTTGAAGAAAAAGTACATTATTAACTGCATATTTTGTTCTTTTGTATTACTTATTATTTTATCATAAGCAAACATTAAATGTATAATTAATAACAATAGTAATTGTCCCTTTTTGTTTTTGTTACCAAATTTGGCTTTGATAAAATGATTTGAGTAGCTTAATTCTTTTTCTTCTCTCATAAAAGTGGCTTGTACTTCGATATTAGATATAAATGGAGAGAAGTAGTAATTTTTCCTCTTATTATTTGCACATATTCTAAAATAAGAGCTTTTAAAAGCCTTAAATTATTAAAAATTTTACTTACTTAATTTTTTTGGAAGCATGACAGATGTAGGCAAGAAAATGTTTTGAACAAGTCAATGGAAATAAAGAGTTTCAAAGAGCAGCCAAGGTGGCAAAGGCATGGCTGCCATTAATCTGTCGGAAACTAACTACAACTCTGAAAACAAGATGAGTCATCAGGGGATTGACTAGAAGAGCAAATCATAGGATACTTAATTTGGCAACTCTGATTCACTACATTGAATTAAGTAACAGGGTTCATATGGTAAGGCATAGTTAGCTGCTCCCAGACCATCCCACAGGTGGTAGTTGAAATGTCTGTTTGCAGTATCTTCTTAAAAGTCCTGTTCCTATTCCTCCTTTCCATACCAACACCATATCAAAAACAAAAAAGAAAAGAAAATGAAATCTTTGAATGGTAGAAACAACAGTAATATTTTTGAGGACTTCTTGTAGACCTCAGCATAAAAAGACATTGTGACTCCAAGTAGAAAAATGAGGAGGAAGTTCCAACTTACAAATTTTTTTTTTTTTTTTTTTGCGGTACGCGGGCCTCTCACTGTTGTGGCCTCTCCCGTTGTGGAGCACAGGCTCCGGACGCGCAGGCTCAGCGGCCATGGCTCACGAGCCTAGCCGCTCCGCGGCATGTGGGATCTTCCCGGACTGGGGCACGAACCCGTGTCCCCTGCAGCGGCAGGTGGACTCTCAACCACTGCGCCACCAGGGAAGCCCCTACAAATTCTTTTAATTCTTTACTGCTGCTATGATTTATTTAAAAATCTATTATATTTTTATATATGTTTAGTATATAATAAATAATATATATAATTTTATTTTTAAATTACATGCTATAATTACATACCCTATTGTATATTTTTTAAAATGTTTTAAACATAAAAATATTTTGAAATATACTATACAGTATGTAATTACAGCATGTAAAATATTCATGTACTTATCAAATATATGTTCCATACATACTATGTATCAGGCACATGTTATTGAGTATGTTGTGTATATGGTGTCCTATTTATCAGTATGTAAAATCTTTGATAAAAGAGGTAACTGCTTAGAAATTTTGAAAGTATTTCATCATTTACTGTGTTGCTGCTGTAAGGCTCATTATAAATGAGGCATTTATCTGTACTTATTAGTGATCAGTGATTAAAGTTAAAATGTGAACAAACCTGTTAGCTTTTTATTCTTGTTTTGGAAATGACAGTGAATTAGTTTCCACCTCCCCAAATGAGAAATCAGTAAAACAAAGTGTGCATGGGATCATGTGACCTTTTGCTCTTTTTTAAAATGTACTGAAGAATAACCTTCTGGCCTCAACTCTAAAACCCCATTTTATTTCTCCTATCTCCGTTTCTTTCCAATTCTCATTCCAATAGCCAGGGAGTCTGACACAGAAAGCATACCAAGCACAGGAAATTTAAGAAAGGGCGGAGAAAACAGCTCCAAGGGAAAGCAGATAGAGAGAAATTCTAGGAACACTCATATTAATTAATGCTTGCCTCAGCACAGAAATAGCAAACTCTCGAAATCTTGGACTATTATTATACTGTGCAACTGTATTACAGTGTATTTATACCTAATTCTTGACCCATTTCCACACTCATAGAAAACACTGAAATATTACTGGTTTTTGTATAAATCTGTCTCTACAGTAATTCTCAACTTTTGGGGCAGCATGAAGACCTGTATTACATAACCAAAACTAACATCTCCCAGAAAAATATACAATTATGTACACATTCACAAAATATTTTTCAGAAGATTAGAGGGTCATTGAAGTCTGTGTACGAGCTACAGCCTAAAAACCTATAATCTTCTGAAAGAAAATCTGATTTTCTTATATATTTAAGACACCACAGTTATTATTTTTCATTTTAAATAAACACATTTATTATCATTCTGATGTAAGTTCCATGTAGACTTTTCTGCAAAAAGAAATCTAATGGCTATTGCATATTATGCATTTCGTGGCCGTTACAATAATTTATAGAGAATTAATTCCTATAATCTTTGTTTCATTTTCAATATATTTTTATTTGCGTTTCAGTTGGAACTTGAGTTTCAGTTTGAGTTTGAGTTCAAGTGGAAATACAAAGAAGAAGAAACCGGTGTCCTTAACCTAAAGAAGTATTATCATGGCTGATAGCCCAGAATCATATATCTGCCCCTTCCTCCAGGTAAACTGAAACTAACCATATCCTCTAGCTGTGTTTACATCACAGGAAGAGGGATTCTAACCACAAGAAAACTGGTACAAGCTGGTTTAGCTCCAAAAGTGGAACGAAGGTTGCTCTACAGCTCATTATCATCTCATTATAATAGTAAGCTCTGCCCATCCACGCCATGATGGTTTGACCTGCTTTGAACCCAGATGCCAAAGGACCATACAAGGGCAGAAAAGAGGTGGCACCCCAGTGCCAGGAAAAACACTGCCTTTTCCCAGAAAACCTACACATATGCCTCCCCCTCAGTAACCTTGCCTTTAAAATCTTGCCTTGATTGCCTCCCAACAAGAAGTTGATTTGCGAACTAAGTTCCTGCCTGTGCATTGTCTGGTCATTGAATAAAGTTTGTGCTGTTTCAGTCTCTGCATTTGTTTTGTTATTGGCTATGTGAATCCAAACAGGAAAAGAACATTCCCCACTAAGGCAGGGGGCATTGGCTGAGCTAGGGCCCAAGTTGGGGTCCATATGACCAATTTGTTAACAGACACACACAATCAACTGGGATCATCTGGTGAGCCTGGCGCTAGGTGAGGTTGTGATTAGCCTTAGGATGAAAAGGAATGTATCCAAGTCTGGGAAACAAATCCTAACTGTTTATAAGAAAACCAGATTTTGGTTTGCAGACTCATGCAGCCCCTGTTCTTTTAGGCTGCTGTTACTATTTGTTTTGTGGCCTTGTTGCTTTTCGCTTTTTGTTTCCAATGGGAAAAAGATGCTGACCTTGGGTTCTGAAATGTAAAAGACTGGAAGATGATTTTATGTTTCTAATATAAACATATATATGTATATACACACATATATTTATATATATACACACATATACACGTATATAAACTTATATATAAAACATATAAACATATATATATACACACACACATATATATTTTTTATTGTTCATTTTTGTTTTAATCTTTATTGGACTATAATTGCTTTACAATGGTGTGTTACTTTCTGCTTTATAACAAAGTGAATCAGTTACAAATATACATATGTTCCCATATCTCTTCCCTCCTGCGTCTCCCTCCCTAGCACCCTCCCTATCCCACCCCTCTAGGTGGTCACAAAGCACGAAGCTGATCTCCCTGTGCTATGCGGCTGCTTCCTAGTAGCTATCTATTTTACGTTTGGTATTGTATATATGTACATGCCACTCTCTCACTTTGTAACAGCTTACGCTTACCCTTCCTCATATCCTCAGGTCCATTCTCTAGTAGGTCTGTGTCTTTATTCCTCTCTTACACCTAGGCTCTTCATGACATTTTTTTTCCCGTAAATTCTATATATATGTGTTAGCATACGGTATTTGTCTTACTCTTTCTGACTTACTTCACTCTGTATGACAGACTCTAGGTCCATCCACCTCATTACAAATAGCTCAATTTCGTTTCTTTTCATGGCTGAGTAATATTCCATTGTATATATGTGCCACATCTTCTTTATCCATTCACCTGATGGACACTTAGGTTGTTTCCATCTCCTGGCTATGAACATTGTATATTTTTCTGGGAGATGTCAGTTTTGGTTATGTAATACAGGTCTTCATGCTGCAATGAACACTGTGGTACATGACTCTTCTTGAATTATGGTTTTCTCAGGGTATATGCCCAGTAGTGGGATTGCTGGGTCATATGGTAGTTCTATTTGTAGTTTTTTAAGAAACCTCCATACTGTTCTCCATAGTGGCTGTACCAATTCACATTCCCACCAGCAGTGCAAGAGGGTTCCCTTTTCTCCACACCCTCTCCAGCATTTATTGTTTCTAGATTTTTTAATGATGGCCAATCTGACTGCTGTGAGATGATATCTCACTGTAGTTTTGATTTGCATTTCTCTAATGATTAATGATGTTGAGCATACTTTCATGAGTTTGTTGCCAGTCTGTATATCTTCTTTGGAGAAATGTCTATTTAGGTGTTCTGCCCATTTTTGGATTCGGTTGTTTGTTTTTTT